>NW_028259149.1:15128571-15769642 GCF_977971745.1 Zootermopsis nevadensis | reverse complement strand
ATTTTATTCGAAGACGGAGTTAATTCATTTAGGGTTGTAGGCTACCAAATGCCTGATGTGACCTCTACAGACCATCACATTCTCGGCAATCCAAACCTCTCTCTCTTTACAATTTTGTCTCTCATTAACAATTCAAATAATTTCGAGCCGTATAAGATTTTGATTTTCGGCGATGAGAATTTATTTATTTAGGACTTTTTCGAGTAGTAAATTTGATCAAATGCTGCACGGAACAAAATCATACACAGGAAACAACAAATATTTAAGCAGATTTTTCTCTAATTTCTTGTTTCTCCTTCCTTAGATTCAGTTCTTTAAACTTGTTTTAACACCCCTGATATCTATATGGTTAAACGCCTCCTATAAGGCTGTAGGCACAAAGATATATACGAATTTCATACGAGATGAAAAAGAGAGGATAAAAATAAAACATCATCTCTGACCACTGCCGCCAAAAGATTTTAGGTAACACGCAAACATCGTCTTGTCGGCTAATGGCTCAGTAAGATAAGAGTATAGGTTAGTATGAGCTTGTGTAAGAAGGGGGCGAAACAGACTACAAATCTCAGATTTATTTATGACCTCACACTGCTTCAAGATGAAGCTTCGGTAATTACATGGTGAGACTAATTAACAGCTATAAGCCGCGGGCTGCTTGCAAGGGTGGAGAACCAGAGCCAACACCAGGTTCTGGTTGCCACACTTTTAACCTCCATACGTAGGTCTATAATCGCGCACGTTCAATAATACAGTGACATTAGGCTCTTAACTCTGACAACTTGGACAGCAACATAGGACGAAGTTCGTTTATCATTTAAACTTTTCCGGAACATTATAAAATGTAAGCCTAACTCTAAAGAGCAGATTTCCTCCTGAGAAACTAACACTTAGCAGGTTTAAGAAAAATCATCCCTTTATACAGAATCTAAGCCAGTTTAATCAAGTCCACATCATCATATTTAGTTACGATCCACTTTAATATTATCCTTCTATTTAGTCTTGTCACCTACGTGGTCTCTTCCCGTCAGGTTTTTTGACTAAAATTGATTTCGCATTTGTCGTCTCTGTTCTCCTCCAATTCTTTCAATAAGACCTGTTGAAGAATAACTAACTTTTTATGCAGTCCCTCTTAAAAAAAATTCACTACTTTCTCCGTCGGGCAGAGGATTTTTTCTCTAGCCTCTGCGTCCAGATTGGTTCTGGGGCCCACCCAGCCTCCTCTACAATGGGTACCGGGGTCCTTTCCCGGGGGTAAATCCGGCCGGGGCGTGATGCCGACCACTCACCCCCATCTAGTGCCGAGGTCAAGGAAGAGAGGAGCTATACCTCCTCTCACCCCCAAGCGCCTACATGGCGTATAGTGGGATAAACTTTACTTTACTATACTTCCTCCGTCTTAGGTCCAGATATTCTTCTCAACGCCTTGTTCTCAGTTTCCCTTGATCTACGTTTTTCATTACTATGAGAGATATCAACGATTTATGTGCATAAGAATATTTAATTTTTTCAGTATAGTGTATAGGTAAATGAATATCAGAAAGCATCAGCCCATCCCGCTATGAATTGTCCACATGTGTTTTATTCTTTGTGAGCAATAGAGTTTATTTATAATATGCAGTTTCATATCTGCACTAAATGAACATACGATAACACCAACGAGTTAAATTCGCAAGGAATGCGTTTAGAGTATATATTTTCACTCTTCTTTTTATATCTCTCCTCCATCCTGTATTTTGTAGGCCTATGTTAAAATAAACACAGAAAATAAATATTAATCCATGTATGCAAAACAATATGTAACGTGTTGATCCGCTCTGTCAACAATAGTTAATGATTCTGCTGTACAATACATCTGTTGCTGATTATGTACGCTTACATTGACAATATTTGTATCTGCAGTAAATGGGGATTAATTGTCAAAACAATCACTGGTTTTGACAAACTCTGCTCTCCATCCTTGAAGCCAATATTTCACTGAATCATTGCGGCAAGAAAAGTTGTTTCAATATCTATTTCACCACCACGCACACACGTAAGTCTACACACATTACAGCTGTAAGCTGTTTTCCTTTTACAAAGTCAGCAACGTTCACAGAACCCGGGCGTTCATTAACGCTTGCCAAAATTTCACATTATACAACCACGTCGTCCTCTCTGGTTTGATTTCCCTAATAATACTTCATGAAAAGTTCAAGTCATCAAAATTTCTGTACAAAGTAAGATGTAAAAGACAGGTCAAAATTAGGAATTTAGAACTGCCACTGGGGTAGAAGGCACGAGAACAATAAGAAAGAGTTATGTAAATAGTATTAGGGATTAAGGAATAGTCACGTAGAGTAGCATTAGTGAATAGTTGTAGTAAGCAGTAGTGCTAATAGTGCTACGTATGTAAGGACTGTGGCCGTGAAAACCTGGTGTTAGGCGGCCACAGATCTCTGTATATAGTCTAAACCAAATATTATATCATCAAAGTTCCTTATATTATTTTCTCTACTTTCTTGTCATTTTCTTCCTCTTAAGAGTAAATATGCATTCAAACCGATGTCTGACTGGCACAAATGCCATAAAATTCAATGTCAATTTCCTTCAAGAAACTAATAAGTTTGAACAGTACAAATTGATGGTTAAAAACCGAAATTTCCACCGCCTACAAGAAGCCACAATCATAATTTAGTTCCACTAATCTTCAGTCATTAAAATTTAAAAAAAAAAAAAAAGGTTTTTACTAGCTATTAAAATGCTATTTTCCGAACTTCGCGGTCTGCGGTATGACCATTTTCCGGGTTTCCCCACCACAATTCTATAAGAATACCTTGAACACCGTTCCAGTTATGCCCAGAATCTTTACGCGCTCCTACATACCACGTGATAATGTAAAATCAGGAAAAATTTCTTTCAAATCTTAAATAACATCAAAGCTTCAAATATTTTCCTTGGTCCCCCCTTCTTCGAATACAGTAGATTCCCGATTATCCGGGTTGGTTGGGAAATATATTTTCCCGGATAATCCGCAAAAATGATAGAAAATTCTCAAATGTAACAAATATGTTAGTTTTGTTTACAGATATTCCCAACTTAAATTTTTTAAAGATTTACTAACAAAACAAATTATTTTAAAAAAATAATACAGTACATTCTTATTTTAAAACAGAGAATTTCAACAGATTGTAATAACGTTCTATTGTCGCAAAGTTTAGGTTTCAGCAACAATTATTTTATGTTATTGAGTTAAATAATATTCCACTGTTGTATTAATTCCTTTCTTTTTACAATCCCTAACTTCTTCAACGGATTTTCTAAATTAATTTTTAATTTCCTTTAAACTAGATAGACCACGGTTAATCCGCCACTGTACAATCTGGAGTCTACTGTACTTGGAATCTGTCCTTTATTCGCAGTAAACTCTGAAGCACAGCACACCGATGTAATGCCTTTCTGGTTGATACAGTAATGGCTATTTTACTATTCATTCTTCCTTAACATTTTCTTCAGCACAAATGTTTGCTGACGCTATAAGCTTTCGTAGAATTAAGTAGGATTTGAGGTTTTCACGGCGGTGAGTACGAGATGGCTGTCTTCTGGGTTGTACCGCCGTGTAGTTTGGTAGAAGTTTTCCAGCAGCAGGATAAGTGATGTTTGGTTAGCAACGACATCTGAAACGTTGGTAAACTTCTACCAGACTGTACGGTGCTAAAACTCAGAAGACAGTCATCTTATTTCGCAAGATTGTTTAAATTCTTGTATATGTTACCTGCATTGTATAGAATGCCTAAAGTCAGTAGGCAAAGTATTAAATAAATCGTAATGTTAATATTGTTTGGTTGCGTAAATTAAAATTAATCAAAGTCGATTGGGTAATCTGTAAAGATGGAGGTTGTACGTAAACACCAAGATACTGAATCTGAACATAGCAAAAGTTTTGAGAATTAAAAAAATATTTTATATTAAGTTTTTGTAAATATAAAACAAACCTACATAAATCATATTAAAGAAACTTCTTTGTTATATACTTTGCCTAAATAATCTGAGGCATTTTACAAAACGTCTAGGTATTCTATAGAATATCTACGCAAAGTATAAAATAAACTGTTAGTTTCATACATTGCCTAAAAGTTCTAGGAATTTTATAAAATTTCTGGGCATTCCACAGAATGCCTGAATTTCATACTTTACCTACTGGCTTTAGACACTTTATACATTGCCGGATTTCATAGTTTGCCGGTAACATATACACAAGAATCAAAAACAAAGCTATTGTTGATGCTTTGGCGGAAGCGATGAAGATGGAGACAGCACGTTTTTCCTTAATTTTGGCATCTACAACACGCCATGAAAACCTCAAATTATACAAAAGCGAAGATATTTATGCATCGAATTAATATGTCGTTTGTTCAATCATATCCTGTCTCTTTTCTCTGCTGGACTATACTCTGCAAGGATTTATTCTCTGGAAGAGGTGAGAAACTGGCAGAAGGAATCCGTACAGAGGAACAGAGATAAGGAGAAAACGGAACGAGAGAGCAGAGAGCCCTCCCTTCAAGTCGGCTTCAGAGTTTAATTAAAGACTGCCGCATCTCTTAGTATGATGAATTAGTTTGTAGTGAAGCACAGCTCCAGGCCTTACTCACAAATTATTTCTACCACGAAATAAAAAAAGAAGTTTAAAAAAGTTGGAAAGGAAGATAGAGTGTGAGAAGTGGTAATACGTTTACATGAGGAGAGATGATAGGAAATGGAAGAAGGGGGAAGGAGATGGGCTGAAAGCAATGAACAAGACAGAACATAACAGATCTTTATCCAGTTAAGTTGCAGGAACCAAATCAAATATCTGATGTTATGCCAAACTACGCGAGAAAATCGAGACATAGCGATATAACATTTCCGTCAGGTGAGGAATAATTGCGAATAAAAAAAAAATTCAAAAACATGGTGTAATGGCTGTAGGCCTATAACCATTACATGAGGTTTAAAGGCACTGCCACTAACAACATTTAGGCTAAAATGCTTGAAGTTTGGTTTAAATCGTGGTTTCAGTTCTTCGTGAAGTGATGACAGCTATAAACAACTAGTGGTTATGAAAAGACTGCATCCGCTAACCAACCAATCATTCACATGAGAATCGCAATACACAAGAATATAAGGTATAAACAATTTAATACACATCAACATTCAATGACAAAAAACAAAACCAATCCTGATTGTAATTTATTTCGGTCTTTAAAATTCTTTAGACTCAACTTTTTTTTAAAATATACCAACATTACGCCTAAGTTGGTCTGTTAAGCCCTGAAGATGGAGGTAGCATATTTCTCCGAAACAGTGGTATCGACTTCCAAGTCAAGACACTTCTTTTTCTCGTAAGTAACTTGTATTTATCATATCGAAAATACATCAATAACATTTGTAGATCTTTATGTAACGAATACTTGATCAATTCATTTTTTCATAATAGTTTTGGACTATTTTCATTCCTAAAGTAGCGATTATATTGTCCAGTCTAGACATAAATGCAATTTGGCACAAAACGTTTAGTGCAGATTCTTAGTATCACCTTTCGATGAAAGCCGTTCAGTAGTTTCAAAAATGAAATGTTTGGACTAGCGGATGAACGACCAAATACTCCGCTAAGAGTTACTAATCACACAAAATCCCATAATGAGAAATTAAGCTATATTTATCCGAAAAAATACTGATATTCATGATCAGTTTGCTATGGTTTTTGTACGAGAAGGTAGACCATAAACTATTTATACAAATTACTTGCAGCATATTGGCTTATTTTAATTACATGCAGGATTCGTAATTTAGGGTACATAAAGACATAATTGGTACGTTATTTCATTAACAATTTCCCTCACAACACTGCGGAGCGCCTGTTAAAACTGCTCTGAGTCCAATTCGTCTGTTTGTCTCTCTGTCCGTAAGTTCGAGAAAACTAGAGAAATGACAAACAGATTTTGATTAAATTTGATACTGGAGAATTAACGAAAACAGTTTAGTCATTTAATTTTTTATTTACATCGGATAAATTTTGACACCCAAGTTACATAATAACGTAAATGAAAACTGTAGACTGTATCTACCTTCGTTATCATGGTAACCTGAGGAGGGGGAAACCTCCACGATGTCATCATCCAGTCAGACACCCCGACACATAAAGTTTATTGATTCTATATAGTTCTGACGGAACTGGTTCCGTTCGCAAATGCCAGGGCCAAATTGTGAATAAAGCTCCAGAATTTTTAAACTGGCAACAAGGACCTCTGAAACGTCGGTAAACTGCTACCAGACTACATGGCGCAACAACCCAGAAGACAGCCATCTTCAGACACACTAAGTACATGTTAGTATCTCGTCAGCAGACAGGCGGGCAGAATTATCTTAGGGTGGCTAATAAATCCTTTGAAAGTGATACAGAGTTCAAATATTTGGGAACAACAATAACAAATCAAAATGATACTCACGAGGAATTTAGGAGGAGATTAAATTCTGGAAATGCTTGCTACTTCTCAGTTCAAAATATTTTGTCTTCCCGTCTGATTTCTAAGAACCTGAAAATTAAAGTGTACAAAACAATAATTTTGCCTGTTGTTTTGTGTGGGTGCGAAACATGGTCTCTCACTCAGAGGGAGGAACACAGATTGCAGGTGTTTGAGAATCGGGTGTTGAGGAGGATATTTGGGACTAGGAGAGAAGACGATGGGACATGGAGAAAACTGCGTAATGATCAATTTAAAAAATTTTATACTTCTCCCCCAATTTTGTCAGGGTGATTAAGTCAAGAAGAATGAGATGGCCGGGGCATGTAGCACGCATGGATGGGACAAGACGTGTGCACCGGGTACTGGTTGGGAAACCTGAAGGAAAGAGACCGCTGGGGAGACCTAGACGTAGATGGGAGGATAATCTCAGGCGGGATCTATGGGAGATAGGAGTTGAAGGAGACTGGACAGGGTCCGGTGGAGGGCTTTGGTTAATTATGTGATGAACCTTCGAGTTCGGTAAGCTACCTAGTTAATAATAATAATATACCCCCTGCGACGGGACCCTAGATCCGGACTAGACGCAGAGGCTGAAATAAAAAAATTTTGCCCCCATTGGGGATCGAATCCCTGTCGTCCGGACAGAGTACTGACTGAGCTATCACGACTTCTAATAACACCGCCAATGGTCCTAGTAATTCCTTACGGACAAAAGTGCTGTATCGTGTAACATCGGTCTATTGAAATAGCTACAAATGCATTAACATTAACTCTATGCTCTCTGTACCGATGTCGCTCAGCTATGATAAAATCAAACGGCTAAGGAGATAAGGTCAGAGCATGAACTTACAAACTATTCTAACAATAAATGGCTTCGTCTCAATTACTGTATATCCACAAAACTATACCAACAACACTGATTGTATCTTTTTCTGTACCTGCATACGAAGATAACAATACACTGAAGCAGGCCACAACCTCTCCTGAAGATGGCTGCCTTCTGGACTATAGCTCCGTCTAGTCTCGTAAAAGATTACCGATGTTTCACATGTGCTTACTGCCTCTATCATCAGGGCGATAATCGCCCATCTACATACACGCCGCCGTTAGAGCTTAAAATCTTATCATCCTTTTAAATGCATCAAAACACAAACGTCTTATTGTCAGATATAATTTGTTCATTTAAAATATCATCCTTACATAACCCAAAAGCATTCAACATAAGACACTGTGTGCCATAAATCCCTCTTGTTCCGAGCTGGGATCTTGAAGGAGGAGTCTACAAAGAGATGAGGCGAAAACAAGAAAAACACAAGTGAAGTGGATGCCTGTCATTACAGCAGTGTGAGAACCATTCTCGGTGACCTCTAATTTGAGTTATTTCCCAGATAATAGCAGAGGACGAGGATTGCAATGCTTTAACTGATTCCAGCGCAGTGGACGACCGAAATTGGTAATAAAATTCCATGACACTTCACAGACCACAAAATAACAGGTTTAACATTGTAAAATTGGTACTGTACCAAGAAGATCGAGACTAACAGACCCTACAGTGGCACACCGACGTCAGCCCATTCGGCACTGAATGATGAGTGGCAATCTCTTATAATTCCACGACGAAAGTCAGACACGTCAAAATATTTTTAACGTAACTAGTTCCATATCCGACCATCGTGCGCAGTGTCCATTTCTTTATAAGCGCAAGTATTCAGCTCTTCGTAATTTGTAATTAGGCCTATTATTAATTTCGAGGCCTCCGAATTACAGATAAAGATCGGAAAGAGAAAATGACAACGGATAAAAATGGCTTCTACGAGTCTGTACGAGACATTTTAATTCCCGTCACACGCCGTTCACATACAGAAAACAAAAATTGAAACGAAAACAAATAATTCTATTTTCTTACTTTTCATGCTGTTATAATATTTGCCACATAATTTCCACCACAATCATTTCTGTAAATTTTAACTTTAATATTTCAATAGTATTAAAAATATATTAAAATTGGCCGTCAATCACAATATAAGATATTTAAAGATTAAAATATCATTTTACGTTCCGTATCGAGTACTCGATTTACATGTTGGAACATTTTACGACATGTTTCGGCTATATATAGCCATCATCAGGTGTTATGTTATAAATTTTTTAACTGAATTACTGATTTTCACTGATTTTTAAGATTTTTAGTTTTCATTTTTCTTATCATGTTCACGTCCTTCATACATCGGTAACCAGCCACGATCCGATACAGTATAACTCCAATCTCTCCTAATACTGCTACGATATTACTTCTTGGGTAAGTTTACATGATTACTTTCAGCTATTTATTTTGTTTTCTATATTCAATTTTCATTAATAATATTGAAACCTTTACTTCACAGTCCAATATACACAACATTGGCATCACTACGAAATACAATCATATTAGTGACATGTGACACAACAACGGATGAAGATACAATATGAAGGATGAGAAAATGATAAGAAAAATGAAAACTAAAAATCATTAAAAATCAGTAAAAATCAGTAATTCAGTTAAAAAGTTTATAACATAACACCTGATGATGGCTATATATAGCCGAAACATGTCGTAAATGTTCCACATGTAAATCGAGTACTCGATACGGAACATAAAATGATATTTTAATCTTTTAATTATCTTATATTGTGATTGACGGCCAATTTTAATATATTTTTAATACTATTTAAATAAATCACAATATGACGCACATACAATATCTTATTTAATATTTCACTTACTTTCGTATAATAAAATTATTCTATAAGTAGCATCACCGTCCCTTTTAATAACTGTTTACGCATTAGAGCTCAATGTAAGCAATATGGCACAGCTTCACTGGACATCTTTACCTCTGAAAATGCTCAATACGACTTTCAACAGAGTTCATCCAGCAATTTTACATTTCGATACGCATGAGCCACACTACAAATGAACATCACGTGGTTGTGTCGAACGTACCTCATTTTACGACATGGCATTACGACACAGTGATGAAAGAAACGTGATTGGTTGTGCGGTCTGACACAAGATTAACAGTTCCGGACATCAGAAATGAATTTTACAATTTACCCACTAATTTAAATTATATCTAATTTAGGGTTTATAATATTTCTCTACTTATATAAATATTTCTGTACACAGATATAGGTCTCGCACATGTTTATCTACGTATTTATTTATTTATTTCAAGTCGGATATTAATTACTCAAGAATAAATGTTTAGCGGCATAGTCAGCAAGAAAAACTTTATATGACTCAGAAGGAATAAAACGAATTTGGCACGGCAATTCGAATGGCTTTATAGTGCTCTCGTCACAGACCATTGATATTTGCTTCGGTGTTGCGAACATTAACCGCATAAACTGGGCACCTATCCATAACAACCGCAGTTATTTCTCGCTACCGAGAACGTTTTACATTTTGTTATAGTCCGCCATCTCAGCGCATACTTGCCCAGTCTCAGTTTTGCAAACGGTTGCCATGGTATGGAACCGGAGACTCATCTACGGGAATTAATAAACCGTTATTTAGATTCAAATCACTGAATACGAGCTTCATAATTTGCACTCTTCACCAGAAATTATTACGATGATAAAATCTAGAAGAATGAAAATGAGCCGACATTTAGTACGGTCTCGGGTTCGATTCCCGGCGGTGCCCGAATTTATAACTTGTGTTGGGCAAGGCCGTGGTCTAGGCAACACGGAGTTTTCCTCCGTGGCATCCCAACAATTACTCCATTCACACACAGAAGAAGGCAATGGCAAACCACTTCTGGATCATCTGCCAAGAACGTATATGAACAGGTCCCAGTCAAGGAAAAGGATGGAAGGATCCTGTTCATATGGACCTGTCGTCAGACAGAACACTACAAATAATAATAAGATGAGGTGGTCTAGCGGTTAGAACGCTGGCCTTGTAATCCTGGGGTCTCGGGTTTGATTCCCGGCGGTGCCCGAATTTATAACTTGTGTTGGGCAAGGCCGTGGTCTAGGCAACACGGAGTTTTCCTCCGTGGCATCCCAACAATTACTCCATTCACACACAGAAGAAGGCAATGGCAAACCACTTCTGGATCATCTGCCAAGAACGTATATGAACAGGTCCCAGTCAAGGAAAAGGATGGAAGGATCCTGTTCATATGGACCTGTCGTCAGACAGAACACTACAAATAATAATAAGATGAGGTGGTCTAGCGGTTAGAACGCTGGCCTTGTAATCCTGGGGTCTCGGGTTCGATTCCCGGCGGTGCCCGAATTTATAACTTGTGTTGGGCAAGGCCGTGGTCTAGGCAACACGGAGTTTTCCTCCGGGGGCTTCCCCGGTTTCTCCGTGGCATCCCATTCACACACAGAAGAAGGCAATGGCAAACCACTTCTGGATCATCTGCCAAGAACGTATATGAACAGGTCCCAGTCCGAGAAAAGGATGGAAGGATCCTGTTCATATGGACCTGTCGTCAGACAGAACACTAAATAAAAAAAATAAGTAAAAACTGAAGAAAAGAGTCTACTGGGAAGACCAAATCGCAGATGGACAGATATTGTTAAAATGGATGTTAAATTAAAAGATTTTGACTAGTGTCCAATAGTGTCATATTATAAACGCGGTACGGTAGAATCTTTACTCGACAGTAAAAGCAGTTGGAGTGTAAAGCTAACTCGCCTCAATCCAGTGCCGAGATCCAGAATCTTTTCACACGCCTAATTCAAGCCTTTATAGCGCGGTAGTTGGTCACAGGAACTCGTTATCCCAAGTTTTATTTATGTTCTTATTCTTCTTACCTTAAAGATACGCTACAAAATTAGTGGTGCTCCGACCTACTGTTTGCGGGATCTCCCAAAAAAATTAAGCATCAAACACAAAATGTGAGTTCTGTTGGTACGATACTTCGTTCACTGACTCAGAGTGACTGCATTGGTGTCTCACTTAAGAGAACCTTATCACAAATAACTCCCGAGTCTTCGATAAAGGTATATCTGATTGTCGGAAGCGGTTATCATTGAATTCTGCTATCACTTTACAGTCTATAAACTACAGGCCTGCCAGTAAATGATCAGTGGCATTCAAGGTAAGCGTCTTGCTTTATCAGGCAGTTACATTTTCTGCTGTAAAATCTATCTGTTTTCCTCTAACGTAATAAATGTTAGTCTGAAATTACTAAAAAGAACGGAATAGCCTATAGAAGGTAGTTTTCTACTATGTTTCACACCAGATTTAAGCAGAATAAAATTAGTAAGCCTATCGACTCTGCATCTTGACAGTCGTAGAACGAGCTAATGGGATTTCGTTTCATAAAACATACGTAAAATAGTGATCCCATATCCAGCCCCATATGTCATTTCTCAAACGAATAACCGGACTTTGGAGATCTAAACGTAAAATGCTGAAACATCTTTAATCTCGACACAAGATAGACTTACAGGTCAGAACCGCGGTTGATCAGCCCTCAGCCTAGGCGGTGCTTATATCGGTTAAAAGCCAAAAACGGAATCACCAACACTTCCTCGCATACATTTTGCCGTCTTGAGTCTTTTATCGTCATATTCCAATGTACTGCCACGGTGGTCTAGCGGTTAGAACGCTGGCCTTGTAATCCTCGGGTCTCGGGTCCGATTCCCGGCGGTGCCCGAATTTATAACTTGTGTTGGGCAACACGGATTTTTCCTCCGGGGGCTTCCGTGGCATCCCAACAATTACTCCATTCACACACAGAAGAAGGCAATGGCAAACCACTTCTGGATCATCTGCCAAGAACGTATATGAACAGGTCCCAGTCCGAGAAAAGGATGGAAGGATCCTGTTCATATGGACCTGTCGTCAGATAGAACACTAAATAATAATAATTCCAATGTATTCCGTTGGTAGACCAAGTTACTCATTCATACATTCATACCAAATCAGATACGAAGCCATTACATTCAATTTTCATAGCGTAAGGTGTAAAATGAGATTACTCAATACGTTTTAACAAATTACAATCTAAAACAGTTACATCGTGGCTGTGTTCGTATAAATTAAATAATTATCGAATAAAACATAATTCAGTCAGCAAGACTCGAAAAATATTTCACCGACTGTTGTAAAAGAAAACCTTCTTTGGCCGCTCGATTCCTTCTAGTGAGACAGTCATCTTTGAGCCATGCTCACTTCGGCACAGATTTCATCTGACCATACTCGCAGCACATCAATGTATGACCTTTCTTATCAGACCTCAGTAATGTTGCCAAACATACAAAAATATTTCAGCACTGTAAACATTTTTTTTAAATCTCCCTCGCAAAAGATATACATTTTTGTATATTTTAATCTTTAATCCTTTACATAGAAAACGCGAAGTAAAAATGTTTTGTCAAATCTAAAACTTCTTGACGATGGTGAAGAGTCAATTGAATAAAATCTTTCCTGGATATTATCCATCGTCTAGTAAATATAAAACGTAAAACGACGTTTCGGAGATGGGACACTATCTCCGTCTTCAGGTTCCTACTCAGTTGGGCCCACTAGATAGAGCTAATCCCTATCTTGAACCATCGCAAGCATTTTCAGAACTTAATCTGCTCTTAATTAATTCTTTGTGTAGGCCTACGTATATTATTGTCCTATACAGCGGTTAATTTTTGTTATATATCACAATTTTATCCTGCGTCCTAGCGACGAGACATCGACCTCCTTACTAACACATTGTTTGGGATAACAGGCGTACTGCACAAACTGTTTAAAAAAGGTCCGGTACATCATTAATAATTCAATCACAACAGCTATGCAGATTCGAAACCCATAACACCACACGTTACAGGCAGCGTAATCATGTTTATCGCAGTCATTTGTTTCGCCCTCGGGATAGAGCAGTTCATGTCACAACACACCCCTCTCCCTCTAAACGTCATTTCATCCAGAGGGTACGATGTGCTAGTAATCGATCTTCGTCATTTATCGTATCGAACAATTCCATTAGGCGAGATATCGTTCGGAAAGCCTGGCGAGTTTCTTTGTTGAGGCTACCTTCTTCATATCTCATAGGTACGTCACCTTCATGATGACGTGTATGTAGGTGCCGCCACATTCATCAACCTACCAGTCGCGCAACTATATCGAATTTGCTGATTAATGACGGAATAAAACAAACGGTAGGAGGCCAATTTAGAATTGTCAAGAGTTTATCCAACACAGACACAAGAGGTCTTTGAGACGTTCAAGCGAGAAGCTTACCAAAATATAATATAATATATTTGGTTTAGACTATATACAGAGATCTGTGGCCGCCTAACACCAGGTTTTCACGGCCACAGTCCTTACATACGTAGCACTATTAGCACTACTGCTTACTACAACTATTCACTAATGCTACTCTACATGACTATTCCTTAATCCCTAATACTATTTACATAACTCTTTCTTATTGTTCTCGTGCCTTCTATCTCAGTGGCAGTTCTAAATTCCTAATTTTGACCTGTCTTTTACATCTTACTTTGTACAGAAATTTCCCTACATCCCTGACCTCCGTGTCATTCGTAGTGCTTAAAATTTTCTTGAAGGCCAACTCTTCGCCAACGGTGAACCACTTGTTCCTCAGGAGCTGTTCCCTCCACCTCCCGGTTTCCGTACACTTTAATAGTATGTGAATCTCGCTTTCTGTCGCCCCACATAAAGGGCATATTTTCCCATCCATGCCCCCCCTCATCCCTCTCAGCTTCCAAATACCCGCTCTGAACCATGCCCATCCCTCTCTCTCCACCCTCGTACAGCAACCAATGTAGCCCTGTCTACCCCACCCTGATTTCATCTCCCCGTACAACGCCAGAGATCTCTTTTCTCTAATTTTAGCAAAAACGTTCTGTCTTTCTATGGCGTTGCACCTTTCCTTTAAAATTTCCCACGTCCTGCCCACACTTCTTCCTTGCGGATCCTGCCAAATATACCCCAACCCTAATTTATCTAATTCCTCTTTTACCCCCTTAGCCCATCCCCCAATTTTCAAGTTCAGTACCTGCCAGTCGTAGCATCTCCTTACTAAATCATCCCTGTCCATTTGCAAAATCCTTAACCAAAATTTTGTGACCAACCCTAAAACCTTGCTCCTCCTGCTGTCTCTCCCCAGTTCCACTTCGGCTACCCCATTTGCTCCGACCCTTGGTATCCCTAGGACCTTCTTACAAAATCTCCCGTGGATTACATCAACTTCTTTCCATCCCTCCTCTAATCCCCATATTTCCGCCGAGCTTACATAAACGCACGAAACACGTTCGATTCTGAAATCCGAGCTCTCGCTCTAATGAAAGAGACATCGACAGTGTACGATAAATTATTTAAGAGGAGAGATAACGTATGAACATTTCAATGAATTTACACAATACGTGTTATAATCTCTAACAATTAAATACTGAGAGCGAAAACTTTATTGAATAACAAATGCGGCTAAAACATTTATAATATGAGAGAATTCTCGAATGATTTATTTTATCATTAAATTTCCATTACAGATACACAAGATTCAGTCTTTGCAATACCAATATCTGAAAATGTTCAAACTAAGATTTTTTAGATAATAATAAATTGCATATTCTCTATGGTAAGCGGTTTTATAGAAAACTTATTGAACTACAATTACACTCAAGTTTCCTGTAAACGTCTTGGACTGATATTAAAATAAATTCAGTTTATGTTATTATTAATTAGATGTCTCCATAGAACAATGTTATAAATGTAAGCGCTATGTATTTATTTATATATCCTGATGTCTAGTCCAAAACAAAAATGGAACTTGCTTTCTAATTGATGTAGCAATACCAACCGATAGAAATGTATTTAAGAAGATCGACACACAGACACCTTCCCATAGCCTTTCAAGCGTTCATACAGAATAATGCACGTTTTGCAAAGAATGCATAAAACGATATGACATCAGATTTTGTATAAAATTCAAGCAGATCAAACAGAACGAGCTACTTCTGTAACCGATGAGGGACTCCCAACATTAAAACGTAACCATAACATGTCTCTGCCTAAAACTCAATGTCTCAACTGTCGGGTGGCTGCAAGCAATTTTGAGGACATAGATTCTGTAAGATTGATTTGGTCCTCTGTGTGACATTAATTCATATTACATTTCAATAAACCAAGAGACATTGGTTCCTGTCCCATCGATAACGTTATCTAGACTAGTAATATTTCATTTCTGTTTTTATGAATATCCTATCAATTATCCGACTTGTCTCATCACGTCATACCTACAAACTACCATGTCAGTATACAGAATTTCTAAAAAAGAAAAAAAGAAAACATGACCCAATTAATTTATGAATCTTACCGTCTTATAAGCCGTGCAGAATACAGGGCAGCTCTAATAGTTTCATTACTACAAAACTATATTCGTGTATAGAAATAGTAAATATTAGAACTAGTTTATTTATATATTATATTTTATAGGGGACATATAAATTCTGAAATAGTCGCCATCGCTCTGTAATGCAACATTCACGAGCAAGAAACAAAACACGACAATTAATTTCTCCAATTATTTATTGTTTTTTTCTCTCCTTCGAATATGATAAAAATTCCAAGTATCCTAAATACGTAATAAAGGATTAACATAAACTACGAATTAGTAGGAAATTAATTACACAAATATAGGTAACTACCTCAGCAGTCAGACATTAAGAAACTGCACTTTAACAGAACTCGAAAACAACACAGAAACGTCGGGAGACCACTACAAATCTGGCTAGGAAGTTGACGTATAAGAAATTACAATTATATTTCACGTATTGTTGTTACAGAAAGTAAATCAAAATGAGCATGAAAATAGGTAATTTTCGATTTAAGATTACTCTAATTTTCCATCTCAATTGTGTGATATGTTCTTCGTCGAGGATTGACCCGACTACAAGTCCTTAAATCGATTAACATACACAAAGAGTTACAAAACCTGACCAGAAACACAGTTATTCAGTGTCGTCACACAAATTATGAGGACAGACGAAAATACATTTTATTGACATTATGGTTAGTATTTCTGGCATTTATATTTTAAGTTTACTTAAATTCATTACCCGTTTGAAACTAAAGTTTATCTAAATAATACGTAAAAATTAGTTCATACGACAATGAAAAGAAACCACAAAGCCTCTTAATTGTAAATAATTCTATTTACGGAAATAATAGTGATTTACTTTGATAATTACATGAATGAGTGCAATATGCTCTCAGACTGTTTTGTATGTTAAAGCACTGTGTTTTGAGGGTGTAATGCAGTGAAAAAATACTTCCATTATAACGTGCACTCACCAGGATACTGAAATCCATTAATGTACAATTACCCACTCTTAACAGTCCGTAACACAAAATTCTGCTATTTTCTCTTGGTCAAGATTCTCGGGTTCGATTCCCGGCGGTGCCCGAATTTATAACTTGTGTTGGGCAAGGCCGTGGTCTAGGCAACACGGAGTTTTCCTCCGTGGCATCCCAACAATTACTCCATTCACACACAGAAGAAGGCAATGGCAAACCACTTCTGGATCATCTGCCAAGAACGTATATGAACAGGTCCCAGTCCGAGAAAAGGATGGAGGGATCCTGTTCATATGGACCTGTCGTCAGACAGAACACTAAATAATAATAAGATGAGGTAGTCTAGCGGTTAGAACGCTGGCCTTGTAATCCTGGGATCTCGGGTTCGATTCCCGGCGGTGCCCGAATTTATAACTTGTGTTGGGCAAGGCCGTGGTCTAGGCAACACGGAGTTTTCCTCCGTGGCATCCCAACAATTACTCCATTCACACACAGAAGAAGGCAATGGCAAACCACTTCTGGATCATCTGCCAAGAACGTATATGAACAGGTCCCAGTCCGAGAAAAGGATGGAAGGATCCTGTTCATATGGACCTGTCGTCAGACAGAACACTAAATAATAATAAGATGAGGTGGTCTAGCGGTTAGAACGCTGGCCTTGTAATCCTGGGATCTCGGGTTCGATTCCCGGCGGTGCCCGAATTTATAACTTGTGTTGGGCAAGGCCGTGGTCTAGGCAACACGGAGTTTTCCTCCGTGGCATCCCAACAATTACTCCATTCACACACAGAAGAAGGCAATGGCAAACCACTTCTGGATCATCTGCCAAGAACGTATATGAACAGGTCCCAGTCCGAGAAAAGGATCGAAGGATCCTGTTCATATGGACCTGTCGTCAGACAGAACACTACAAATAAATTAATATTTATTTATGTCCCACACAAGGACCGAAATCTTTGAATTACTCAACCTTTCACAACTCTTTGTTAATCTAACTTAAAAATCAACACAGTTATATCAGGACTCGTTTTTTTGGACATAATTTAAGCCAACTTTTATCCAACAAACGTCCTTACAACCTATTTTCGGAAGACTCATTATAATATTATTATCCCATCTAGCTCTTATTATTTCAAAATCTCGCTCTTTATAAAGTGTAACGAAACTTTTATGTAATCATTTCTTATTTAACCATTCAAACTGCATGTTAAGGATAATACAACCTCAATTTCACTAAAATGTAATTTTAATTACACTTTATACAGAATCAATATTAGTCATCTATCGGGAACTGAATCGCATCTATACTTGAGAAGAGGGCAACATTAATTCGATCGTAATTTGCACTGACTCCACCGGAAGTCCGTCTTGGGTTCGAAGTTTTCTGTCGGACATCCACCTTGCCGAAAACTCTCTGCAGACAACCGGATGTCGGGAAATTAAACCAAAAACATTCGATAAATAAACTACACCCAACATTTTAAATTGTACCTTCAACACATATGAGCTTGTGTGGTAATCTCCCTGTGTTTGATCACTGAGCATTTCCTGTTTTAGAAAGAAGATGGTTTCAGTTCACTCCCCTAAATTTCACCACGCCTGGCTGCTCGCAATGTAGTACATCACCTAACGACAGGAAGTGGCAGTCCGTCTACACATCTGAGGAAACTTATTGTATAATGATGCCAGCCACAACGGCGGAGAAAGAAGTAATGGTCTAGAAAATCCTAGAACGCTGCACGATACCTGAAAAGTGATGTGTTTCTATGTGGGGCTGTAGCCAGACAGATAGAGATATTGTTATAGGTCGATACTCGACCAAGGATTTCTACCATCTAAGAAAATTAGCTTTTCATAATTATTTGAAAGTGTAAAGAAACACCAAGATTTATAATGATAACATGTAGAGATATTTAAATGTTGAAATACTTACAGCACAGAATCCAACCAGAGAGAACAAACAACTCCTACATAAGTTAAAAGTCACTCAGGTGCTTAAAAAATTCCTATATTCTATGAAACTCAAAGGTTAATCACATCCTGTTCTTAGTCTAAACCAGTGATGCGTAACCTGTGTGCCGCGAAATTTTAACCTCATTATAATTATAACCATAATGAGATAAAAAAATTGTTAATCTTGATTTCCGCTCTGTCTCAGTTTTCATTTTCTTTATTATGATCGGGTAGACTGAGGACAGACAAGATCTACTAAATGGAATTGGGGAACAACACAAACACTTTGCAGCAAAATATGTGAACCTCTCCTTTGCTTTAATTGACACTCTAAATATCTTTTGCAATCTACATGTAAAAATATGAATAAGTATCTTTAAGTTTTAAAGTTTACACATAATTAATAAATTTTCGTTCAAACGGTAGGAAACATTATATTTTAATTTATTTCAAATAAATAATATATTTAAAATAAATGATATAATAATAAAAATGAATAATTATGAACATCAAATAGAACATTTTTCGGTTGGGGTCGATTTATAAGAAGTTGTCGCTGCCAATCAGTGCCATGGACCATCTACCTTTTCTTCTCCTCCCCCCAACGACATGCAAAATGGGGTTGGTGTGCCGTCATGACTCTTCGACAATATTTATTGTACCGAGAGTGTAGAAACGTTGCCAAACACTGGTCTAAACCAATACATCGTGCATTCACAACCTCCACATCTTAGATTTTTTTTGATAGCATCTTCTAAACTACTACTAGATCTCACAAGTAGTATTTTCCCTTAAAGACGTCGGATAAATTATTCACATGGATATACCTGTCATAAGCCTTTTTTTTATATAGGTGAAACTATGTCTCTGTGGAGCTGGACCTCTAACATACCCACTGTTCGTCCACCAGATCACATATGAGTGAATATTGAATAGTGAAGCAATGATATTGGTAGGGGAAAACCTATTCCAACACAAATTCCGCACAGACTGACCTGGGTTCGAACCCTGGCCTCAGTGGCAAAATATCTGGCGAATTAGCGCCTGAGCTGTGGCACAACCCTGATTTCTCGTCTCTAAGCTATTCTACATGCTCAGTCCATCTTAATCTTCTGTAATTTAACTATCCTGAAGAAAATTATTTACAGAGCTGGCGCCTGACTATGTAAATGCATCCAGGCCTTACCACTTGAAAGTGACCCCTCAACACTGCATTTTACGTGCTTAATTTAAATGGACAGGAATGCATTTCGGGAGTGACTACGAAGAAATTGGTGCAAAATTAAACACAGAATGGTTATGTCTAAGTATAATACGAAACAATGCGCAGAAGAACAGTAAAATATTGAAATAAAGCGAGAACACAGATACTATTTCCCGATAAGTACAATAAAACTCAAAATTTCGTGCCTCGCTCCTTACAGAGGTTCACCTATCTGATGAATCTGGCGCGTTAAGGTTTCAGAATGAGAAATGGTATGTTTCATAAATAACGTCACGACAATGTGCATGATTCTGGACCTATATTTTGCGGCTATACATCAAACTCGGTCGTTGTTGTGGCTTATAAAGCGATTTTAAAAATGCTCTAATGCTTTGAACCTCCTTACTGCCAGATTGCGACCAATATGACGTCACATCAATTGGTGTTGGTTACTGAAGCCTTACGATTAGCATGTAAATTAAATAAGGATTTTAATGCACAAATGAAGGCCAAAGGGAGTAGCAGCAAAGCTGTGGTCAATGGCCTAGTGAGGAGATTCTCAACCTATGGCACGCGTACCACTGGTGGTACGCGAGCCAATGTTGAGTGGTACGCGAAATAAGTAAGAAAATCAATCAAGGCTCAAATTAACTGAATTTGAACCTGACATACGAAAGCACAACCTTCGAAATGAAGCCTAAATTGGTCTGTTATGTATCCAAAAATAGATTTTTTGTGCAATGTGAAATGGTCATAAATGTACGTACACTTTAATTTCCAACATTATGTATTTGAGTAGTTATTAAACTATTCACTACTTTGCACATACCTTTCAGTATATTTTATGTAGAGTTTCTTTAGGTATATGCAGTTAAAGAGAGAAACTATTTCTCATCGAAGTACATACACATGTGGTGACCGCGAAATGTTAGTTACGCCACTGGGGGGCAGGCATCAAGTTTTCCCTCATCGCATTTGGTTATTGGTACATTTAATATGTCAAATTATAATCAGTGGTACTTCAGCGAAAAAGGTTTAGAACCCCTGGCCTAAACTAACTAACTAGATGGCTTACCGAACCCGAAGGTTCATCACCGAATTAACCAAAGCCCTCCACCGGACCCTGTCCTGGGCCAACAAAATCCAGTTTCCTTCAACTCCTATCTCCCATAGATCCCGCCTGAGATTATCCTCCCATCTACGTCTAGGTCTCCCCAGCGGTCTCTTCCCTTCAGGTTTCCCAACCAGTACCCGGTGCACACCTCTTGTCCCATCCATGCGCGCTACATGTCCCGCCCATCTCACTCTTCTCGACTTAATCACCCTCACAATACTGGGGGAGCAGTACAGATTTTTAAGCTCGTCATTGTGCAGTTTTCTCCACGCCCCATCGTCTTCCCTCTTAGGCCCAAATATCCTCCTCAACACCCGATTCTCAAACACCTGCAATCTGTGTTCCTCCCTCTGAGTGAGAGACCATGTTTCGCACCCATACAAAACAACAGGCAAGATTATTGTTTTGTATACTTTAATTTTCAGGTTCTTAGAAATCAGACGGGAAGACAAAATATTTTGGACTGAGAAGTAGCAAGCATTTCCGGAATTTAGTCTCCTCCTAACTTCCTCACAAGTATCATTTTGATTTGTTATTGTTGTTCCCAAATATTTGAACTTTGTAACCCTTTCAAAGGATTTATTAGCTACCCTAAGATAATTTTGCCCGCCTGTCTTCTGATGACGAGATACTAACATGTACTTAGTTTTTTCTGAATTTACTTCCAGCCCCACTTGTCTACCAGCCTCTAGTAAAACTTCTGCGTTCCTCTTTATTGTATTTATATCGTCCCCCAATAAATTAACATCATCAGCATATGCCAATAGCTGATGTGTCCCGTTCAATTGCAAACCCTCCTGCCTACCTTGGACCTTCCTGATGGCGTATTCTAGCGCAAAGTTAAAGAGCAAGGGAGACAAAGCATCTCCTTGTTTTAGACCGTTCTTGATGAGGAATGTCTCAGATACATATTTACCTACTCGAATTTTGCTGCAGGTTTCATTTAAGCACATTTTTATTAGACCCACTAGCTTCTTTGGTATACCAAATTCAATAAGAATATTATATAGCACTTCTCTCTTCACAGAGTCATAGGCTTTTTTGAAATCTATAAATAACTGATGTACAGTCCCACCGAACTCCCATTTTTTCTCTAGTATCTGACGAATGCAAAAGATCTGATCAATCGTTGATCTGTTTCGTCTGAACCCACACTGATGATCCCCAATAGTTTCATTCGCATATGGGGTTAATCTTGCCAAAAGAATGTTGGATAGAATTTTGTATGAGGTTGATAGCAGCGATATTCCTCGGTAATTACCACACTCAGTCTTGTCCCCCTTCTTATAAATAGGAATAATTATGGATTCCTTCCATTGATGTGGCATCTCTTCCTTATCCCAAATTAACTGAATAAGCTTATGGATCCTCATATGCAACCCTTTGCCACCTGCTTTAATTAATTCGGCCGGAATCTGATCAATTCCTGGAGATTTATAACTTTTCAACTTCCCAATGGCTAGTTCCACTTCATCTAAGCTAGGTTCTGGCACCAACAGTTCAGCTGTATGCATTTTAATCTGTCTAATATCACCAGTATTATGAACATTTAAGAGCTCGCTAAAGAAATTTTTCCACCTATTCACAATTTTTATTGGATCTGCAAGCAAATTGCCACTATCATCCTTTACCAAATTAGTCTGGGGTTGATATCCTTTCTTAAAGTTATTAATGCCTCTGTACAGGTCTCTGATGTTTTTTTCCTTATTATTTGTCTCAAGTTCAGCAATTTTGCCCTTCAGGTATTCCCTTTTCTTAGTCCTAAAGGTTCTACTAGCCTCACGTCTCACGTTACATAGATTATCCGCATTTGTTTTGTTTGGGTTCTGCAACCATTGAAATTTTGTTTGCTTCCTTCGATCTATTAATTTTGAACATTCTTCATCAAACCACGGTTTATTTTGCTTTCTCCTGTAGTATCCTAGTTTCTCTTTTGCTGAAATTTTGATGCAGTTTCTGACATTTTCCCACTCCCTGTTGATGTCCACACTTTCATTATCCTCATTTGTCTCTAAAATTTGAAACCTATTCGAAATTTCAACTTGATATTGTTCCTTTGCCTCTCCCTCACTTAATTTTTTCAAATCAAATCTTTCTGTGTCAAAATTTTGTTTAGTTCGTCTACTTACTGAAAGCCGCTCCCTCACTTTTGCTACCACCAGATAATGATCAGTGTCGCAATCTGCTCCTCTGAATGATCTCACATCAATTACATTTGTCTGCCTTCTCTTATCTACTAAAACATGATCTATTTGATTGTGTGTTCTGCCATCTGGGGAAGTCCAAGTGTATTTATGAACATCACGGTGTGGAAATTTTGTACTTTTTACAATTAAATCTTTTGACGTAGCGAAGGTCACTGCTCTGACGCCATTATCATTACTAAGTGCATGGAGACTCTCGCTGCCTATTGTGGGTTTGAAGACATCCTCCCTCCCAATTTTTGCATTGAAATCTCCTAGCAGAATTTTCATGTGATACTTGCCAAATGTATCAAATACTGATTCCAATTCTTCATAAAAGCTATCCTTGATATCATCGCTTTTGTCTTCAGTTGGGGCATGAACATTAAGGACAATGATGTCGCACCAACGTCCTTCCAAAATTACGTAAGACAACCTGTCACTAACAAATTCTACTCTCTTAACTGCTGCCCTAATTCTGCTATGAACAAAAAAACCCGTCCCTAGCTGATGATTGTCATTCCCCTTTCCATAGAAAAATGTAAAATTGTCCACTGGGATCGTGCCCTCCCCTTCCCATCGCACTTCCTGCACTGCCACTAAGTCTAACTTATAATTCCCTAATTCCCTACACACTGATTTCAGTGCCCCAGCCCTATAGAGGCTCCTAATGTTCCAGGTACCAAATCTCATGTCCTTTTTCAATTGCCGTGGTCGTGCCAAAGAGTCCGTCCTGATCCGAGGCTTGGTTGATTTTTTCGTAACACATATTTTTTTTAAAGGTGAAAGGTTGTTAGCCCTACACCCAACCCCCAACCTGGAGGACCAGGGTATCACTCTTAGTCTAGCGCATCTCCTTAGACCTGTCCGGCTTGGGTGACCCTACCATGAGCCGAAGCTCAGGCCGGCATAGCCCTAAGGGTCATTTGAGCACGCAAGCCTCCTCACCCGGCAGATTGCCTTCGACAAGGTAGAACCCCTGGCCTAGTGCATTTAAACAACGATAACATATCTTCAAGTCCAGCATCAAAGCTGGTTTAACCGGTGACCAAAGTGGCAATCATGGCTTCAATCACAAGGCGCAGAGAAGTGGTCAGTAATTCTGGATTATATTCATGAAGCCCCGGTTTCGAATCTCGAACACAACGTCAGTAATACTGACTGAGAGTCTAGAAATTTTCCTTAGTCTCCTGGAAAATTCCGTACCTTTATTTAAGCCATAATTATTTCTTCTACATTCATTAAAATTCATCACTGCAAATCGTCTTGGTATTCGACGATCTATTCTGTTTCATATTCGGTGGATCCAAGGATCTCGGAATTTTCTTAGGGTTTTAGTCATTACCCTAGATACCCCAGACAGATGTCAGTATTGTAACTTAAAACAGACCACGACCACTTACTTCAGCACCATTTCCAATTCATCGTTCACGGTCATCCTGCCATAGAAACCAAAATCTATTTCATATAAATTAAATTAAATTATTGATTGACGTCAACACTTCCAAAGCAGACATCTCTGTCAGTGAGTGCTTTAACAAAATTATGTCTAATACGAGGCAATTTATTTCTTATTGTACTTGTAACAGATATAATAGCAGAGAAATACCAAGATAACTTTCTTTAATGGAACTTCTGGATGACTTATCGGTTATGGAACCCATTAGTGCTTCATCTAGCCACAGATTCGGCTGATTTATCCGTCTGTAACCAGACAGGTAGCCACGGTGGTCTAACGTTTAGAACGCTGGCCTTGTAATCCTGGGGGTCTCGGGTTCGATTCCCGGCGGTGCCCGAATTTATAACTTATGTTGGGCAAGGCCGTGGTCTAGGCAACACGGAGTTTTCCTCCGTGGCATCCCAACAATTACTCCATTCACACACAGAAGAAGGCAATGGCAAACCACTTCTGGATCATCTGCCAAAAACGTATATGAACAGGTCCCAGTCCGAGAAAAGGATGGAAGGATCCTGTACATATGGACCTGTCGTCAGACAGAACACTAAATAATAATAAGATGAGGTGGTCTAGCGGTTAGAACGCTGGCCTTGTAATCCTGGGGGTCTCGGGTTCGATTCCCGGCGGTGCCCGAATTTATAACTTATGTTGGGCAAGGCCGTGGTCTAGGCAACACGGAGTTTTCCTCCGTGGCATCCCAACAATTACTCCATTCACACACAGAAGAAGGCAATGGCAAACCACTTCTGGATCATCTGCCAAAAACGTATATGAACAGGTCCCAGTCCGAGAAAAGGATGGAAGGATCCTGTTCATATGGACCTGTCGTCAGACAGAACACTAAATAATAATAATAACCAGACAGTTCTGTACAAAGGTAACTATTTAGACCGGAAGTCAGGAAGCAGCCAGCTTGAATATCGGCAGGGTCGTGAGGTATTCTGAGATTTGTCGGGAATAGAACACTGGTCCTCCAGTCTGTAGGATACCCAGTCACTTTACTGACTGGACCGTTATAAGTTGAGAACTGACTTCCAATCAAAGTAGTTCTTCTGTAAAACGATTTCCCTTCTGCGTGGTGTAACTTCAGCACGAAGGGGCTTCATGTTGTGATCATTTTTATGGCACCTGCGAATGCTGACCGTTGCGGTTTAATCAAGTTATGTCAGAGAGTAGCTTTCTGCTGACTCACACAGCTATCAAATCCGTCTCTAGAGACCGACTGTAGAGGAATAAAAATCTATATTAGAGTTTGAAGTAGCTAAAGTCCGGAGACAGAAAAGAGGAGCTCTAGCTGAAATATGATTGACATAACTTTAATCCTGTAAAACAGTAGATTAGATGACCTCATTTTATTGTAATGGTTCTGTAAGTAATCTGAAATCATAAACATCAGGGGTTCAAACGTTGTCCTAAACTGACAACGTAAAATGAAGGGAAAATAGAATTTTATAAGGGTCTACGGGAAATTGGAAGAAACCACAGAGTAGAAGTAAATGAATAGGATTCTGTAGCATTATATGAGATATAAATCGAATAGAACGGGAAACAACGATATCGATCAGAATCGAAAAGAGGGTGCTTTCAGTGTACAAGGAGGGGGGAGGGGGTATTTTACCTCACAGGCCTGGAGAACTCAGTAAGAACAACAAACCAATCTTGCACACGCAACAACTTGTCGAAATATTTTGAACAACATAACATTCAAGGCAATGACCGAACAATTACACCTTTTCCAAGCACCACACCTACCAGGCGTATGGAGGGCGCAAAGTTTCGCGATTCTCCAAGAAGCCCACGTGTTCCGTGGGCCCCAGACGTAATGGTATTTATTATATTTAGTGTTCTGTCTGACGACAGGTCCATATGAACAGGATCCTTCCATCCTTTTCTCGGACTGGGACCTGTTCATATACGTTCTTGGCAGATGATCCAGAAGTGGTTTGCCATTGCCTTCTTCTGTGTGTGAATGGAGTAATTGTTGGGATGCCACGGAGGAAAACTCCGTGTTGCCTAGACCACGGCCTTGCCCAACACAAGTTATAAATCTGAGCACCACCGGGAATTGAACCCGGGACCCCAGGATTACAAGGCCAGCGTTCTAACCGCTAGATCACCGTGGCTCTATGTAATGGTATTTAATGAAATATGCCCCTGAAATGGAGTCACCCAGAACGCAGATATCAAAGTCAGCGACTTAGCTACTAAGATGAAAAAAAAGGAAATTAAATAGAAAAATTATAGTAAGAATAAAGAATACAAACGGAAAATTCGTACCGGAGTACACAAAATTTCTACCTTGGCATTCTGAAACTGTACCGTACAGCTTTGAAGAAGACGTGAACACCTAACTCACAACAAATATGGAGCAGACTGCAGTCCAACACACGCAGTTTCCAATATAACTATCAAACTTTCTCATATACTTTATTTCAATGTACCCTTTCTCCCTCCTTTCTTCTGTCTTGCCTTATTTCTTGAATTAAACATGCAACAATAATAATGTAGATCTGGAACTTGTTTTATAAGTTTATTATGGTCGTTTATCATAATATTTTCAACATTAATTTAATTTATCTAGAAAAGGATCCTTGAAACCAAAAGAAGCATATACAGACAGTAGTAACCACTCTCAATATAAAAGCTCAGATCGTAGGAGTTTGATTTCAATAAAGTTTGGCTTCATAAGTATTCTAATACTTTTAGTCAAATTGAAGACAGTGAAAAGGATGGATTCAAACATAACGAATGCATCAAGAGATGATGATAAACACTTGCTACTTCACACATAAAAATAGTGACCATTTCTTTTCGGATAATCGTTCACGTTAAAACACAGTCACAAAACTCACACTATTTAAATAAAGAAGCTGATACCATTTACAACAAACCTTCAGGTAATGCTGAAATACTCAGTTCAATTACACAATTTGGCAGCATATAAGAATTCAGTGGAGTCTGAATCAAAGAATGTAAGCAATGTAGCCTATAGCACCAGGCTTGTAAAATTTTGCTGTGACAGTGGATTACGGGACATTGCTTCTGTCTGTCGACCAATCAAAACTCAACAGGAATGTGTTATTTACAAAAAGATTAGCAGCAAACGGTTAACGACCATCATCAAGTAAGAATACAGGACTTGTCTACAACAGCGTATCTCAGCCTGTGGCCCGCGGTCTGCTACCATCCCGCAAATGTTAATTAGCATTACCTTAGTCTATATTTTATTAGCGCCACGGTGGTCTATCGGTTAGAACGCTGGCCTTGTAATCCTGGGGTCTCGGGTTCGATTCCCGGCGGTGCCCGAATTTATAACTTGTGTTGGGCAAGGCCGTGGTCTAGGCAACACGGAGTTTTCCTCCGGGGGCTTCCCCGGTCTCTCCGTGGCATCCCAACAATTACTCCATTCACACACACAGAAGAAGGCAATGGCAAACCACTTCTGGATCATCTGCCAAGAACGGATATGAACAGGTCCCAGTCCGAGAAAAGGATGGAAGTATCCTGTTCATATGGACCTGTCGTCAGACAGAACACTAAATAAAATAATAAATATTTTATTAGTTTTCGATATATTAGCCTATTATTTTACAACTACCAACTTTTCTCGTTTTATTTTACTAAGTGAGATCGTTTCTGTTGAGAATTACAATTTTATCCTTCATCTCCTTTACGGAGTTCAATAGAATGGCCGGCCAAAATTCTTTACTACCTGAGAGACTATTAGCTTCTAAGAAGTACTTTATCCGATATAGTCAGTTACATCCTCTGGAATATATTTTGTGCCTGGCGTGTTAAAAAGCTATCATTGCAGCATAACAAATATATTCGTATCTTATGAAGACCCTTGCGAAGCTTAAATCGTCTACCCTCGTATTAAATTCACAAAAGTCACGTGATTTATCTCGGTATCTCCTGAAGCTTTGCGCATCCCTCTGTCACAGTGTGACGAAAGCAAGACTAACATTGCTATTGTTGACTCACCAGCCGACCTCCCCTCATCCACTCAGATGTTCCTAATCCAAAAGTGGAACTAATCGTGCCACGTGATCCAAAACGAGAATTTTACTGATCCCATAACAAGCCTCATTCATCAGGATTTAGTCCAGTGTTTGCAGTTAATGTGGTATTGTCTCACGTGATCGCATCCGCCACATTAATCTATATGACAAGTTGATATTCCGGCGGCACACATTGAAGCTAAGTTTCTGTACTCGTAAAATCAATTTCTACTAAACTGATATTTATTATTTTAAGCGGATGAAAAAATTTATCTTTCACGTTATATATTGAAACCGCCTGCTCGTTCGTCTGCTAATGAAATCATCTAACATATGCTTGCCACATCTTAAATGTTTCCCCTTTATTAATTTTTCGTAATCAGTCAGTTTTTACAACAGTAAACCTTCTCCTGACAATGGAGATATTAATTTTCTTCCTCAGTTACACCAAAACTGGTCCCTGCGAAGTAATCCTCATACTAAATGGGAACTATGGTTCACACTTTAAAATGTGCGTAATGTTTTTACTTAATACGATGCTGAAATGAAAATTAAAAATTGCTGTGGCTTCATTTGAGGTCCTACTTACCCAGAGTGACTGAGAAAAAAATCAGTTTTCATTACGTAGAAGGTGTGATTTTATTATTATTTTATGAATTCCTTGATTTAGTACCTTGTTATTTTTGCATTTACTTTGCATCTTTTCTTTCATTTTAACCCCAATGACTTAATTTCATTGAATTATTATTACATAAATATTGATGTATTCAGTAAAAAGTTGTTTCGTATATTAATGTTATCTACAGTCACGTAATTTCTATAAAATCTGTTTGTTGTTATTTTCTTGTTTTATATCTGTAATTGGTCTTCTGGTTGTTGATGAAGCACACTTACAATAAGGAACTAAGTTCAATTAAATAACTGTCTCTGGCACAACACCAATACGTAAGATAATGAAGATTGTCTTCTTTAAAGTCGCGACTGTGAGAACGTGAAATCTCACCTATTATGATGTTTTCCATTGGACCCTATTACAAAGCATAACTTATACGTAATTTAGTTTAAATTTATATAATAGAGACAGAGCCACTTGTTACAAACGTAAAAATATTGAGGTCTTATGTTCCTAAAACTATTATCTGGTGAATTTTATAGACAGATTACTTAAGTTTCCAGCTCCCGGCTACATCCATCTCCTCTGGAAAAAGATATATAATCCAGTTTATATGAATGCAAATGATTTCTGAAGAGAGTATTTAACAAAACTGACTCCTTTTTCGTCTGTCCTTATAACAGTGATTCTCCAAGATGCTTTCTCGCTAAATTTTTGTTCGCGCAAGAAAATAATTTTATCCATCCACTTACATTTCTTTCCGATCCTTTCAAACTCATTCAGGCTACATACGTAACTCTAAAAATAATAAAAATTGCGAGTAAACAGAGACCTTGACACATTCTAAAACCAACGTAGCTCTCATGTCTGCAAAAATTAATATTTTGCCATCATATTCATGATAATAAATTTTGGTTCATTTAATTACACTTTTTCAAAAAACTTATATTTTGTGGCGTCGAATGGTAGAATGATTGTGAATTAGAAAGAATATGTGGGGAGGGAGGGGGCAGCTTTTATCAACAGACATTCGAAACCGTACAATGTTACGATAGATGGTGCTGGAATATTTGCTGTCTACTATTGCCATCTCTTAGCAGAACATACTAACTTCTGGTAGAAGTTCACCAGCGTTTCACAAGTTCGCGCTACTTTCCTATTCAAACATCTTTCACAGAGAAGAATTTAGCGTAAGCGAAGTTTTTGATTGTTTCGATGGGGTGAGACTTTGCCTTTGCGGAACTGAGCCTTTTAAATGGACCATTCTTCCATCTCTCAGATGATTTATGAGAGAATTCGGAGTAGAGTTGAAATTAATATTACAGGGAAAATCCGAAGAACTCGGAGATGAACCTCTCTCATCGCCACTTTGGTCACCACAAACCGCGCATTGACTGATCCGGACGCAAACCCGGACCTCTGTAGTGAGAAACCGTGAAACGCTTTTGAGTTGTACTCCGGAGCTGCCAGGACATACTTTCTGAGCAATTTTGTAATTATACTCACTTTTCCCGCTAATTACGTCATAGTACCTTGAAATAGGCCACGATTTTTCCTACCAAATTAAAACAGGCACTCCTCTCCTGTCCGGAGATAGGGATTAGCTCTATCTAGTGGGCCCAACTGAGTAGGAACCTGAAGACGGAGATAGAGTCCCATCTCCGAAACGTCGTTTTTACGTTTTATATTTACTAGACGATGGATAACATCCAAAAAAAAATGTATTTAAATCTCTCTTTTCATTGGTCACTAAACAGTTTCTCCAGTCGGTGTAGAGACGTTAAAAAACAACAATCTAACCTGTGTTCAGTGTCCAGATACAAATTTTCTCTAAACTAAAACAAAAAAAATGCACCAAATTGATTCTAACTTTTTTTTAGAAGAAAATGTTAATTCTCTTCTGGTCTGTAATCACGAGTAATTGATATCCTGACTCCCATCCAACTTCGATGTAATATATTACGGTCAATAACCTTTGATCTGAATGCAAGTACCAGAAGATTAAATGATAAGAGAAAATAATAGGCTATACGTAATTAATACTTTGCAAAATTATATGCCATGAAAGTAATTTGAAACAAGTTACACATGTACGACATACATTGGCTGTTATCCTTGCAGAATTGAAATGGTATGAAGAAATTATGACGAAAGATAAAAACATGGCCAGACATACGCTGTGTGCGTACTAGCTACTCAGTATTTCATGAGCTCGTGGGTGAAAACGGTTTACCTGTTAGATTTTCACTGGAATCAATTCACATAAGAATTATTACGTAGCGTAAAACATTTAAAAACAGACTGAAAAATCATAATAGTGTTCGGAATGACTAGGTACAACAAATACCACTAGAAAAATTATAATTAGGGCTTGGAAAATTATATAAAGTTTCACTCATCAAACTAACAACTCATTCATCGCCCACAAAGCCCACGCAAACACTGAAGGCTTTAAACCAACTTATTGATTTGTGTCAATCGTTAGCATTAGGAAAATTAAAGATTTTTAAAAATATCACAATTTTAGATTTGGGAACTCTCAGATTCAGATAAAAACAATACATTCTCCTACAACAAATATATTTTAAAACTAAAATAAAATTATGTTACGTATCTTGTACGTGTCTGCGTATGTATGTTCGCTTACAGCACGAGAACGGACAAACCGATTTGCCTCAGATGTGTCGCGATTATGCCTTGAAATCAGGAAGCGAGTTCAGAAAAGTCAAAACTCCGAAAAAGTTTCCCGAGTTCCAGTCCCGGTGAAGATACTTTCTGTAGTTGCTCTGGAAACTAATGACGGTATAAAAACACGAAAACGACAACAATTTTAGATTTTGAAGTTTTCACTGCAGTGAGTCTGAAGATAGCTCTCTTCTGGGTTGTTGCGCCGTGTAGTCTGGTAGAAATTTACCGACGTTTCGGAGTTCCTTGATGCCTCCATCATCAGGGCGACGAGTCACTAAAGGACGTTAGTACACTTCTACCGGACACCAGACTAACGACGCAAAAACCCAGAAGACAGTCATTTTCATCTTAAGACAACAATTGTTAGTTTCGGGCAGAAGATTGCAGGAACGAAAGACACAAAACAGAAAACATTATTCCGGACTCAAGTCGTTTTCTCTACCTTGGAATCTAAAAATGATAGGCAACACTAGGATTGTTTGTTTCGGCGAATTTACAGTGACAAAGGCCAAAACCCCGAAAAAATGTTACCTGGGTTAGAATCCCGGTGAAGATAGTTTTTGTTACACTGAAAACTAAATTCAATAGACAATTGTCTGAAAACGAAGTAAAGATAACAAAACGGAAGTTCTAATACCAACACTTTTCTTTTCGTGGAGTAGCCCACTCGCCGAAGTTATGCAATGGGACAAGACTTTAGGTTAAACATGTAGGAAAGAACATAATGGTAGCGACATTTTTCACAGGACATACAAAAGAGTAACGAAATTTATTCCCAAAAAAACCACTAATATAATACCATATTAACTACCCGTTTTAGTTTAAACGTCTTCAATCTTAAAATTTTGCATACCGTGTAGTGTATTAGAATAATAATCAGGTAAATTAATACATTTAGTCCACTGATGATTTCTTGAGGTCGAAACGCGTATGGCAGTAGTATCTTATTATAGTGTTAATAGTTGTTGGTTTGTTTACTCTATAAACGTCTTCAGTTTCTCGTCAAACAATTTCTCTTTTAATATTATAATCAATTAAACTAAAGGCGAGTATTTAAATTAAGTGGGCACTGATTTAGGGGCAATGATATTTGGCTCGCTCAGAAGTCGGTTCTGCAAAAGGCTTATATATAGGTTACTGGCGTCCGCAGGTAACACGACACTACACTGGACCCAGTACACACCGTGGGAAATGTATGAACAATCTTCGTACTCACCGCCTGCAGGAAGTGTCTGCTATCCTGAAGAAACTTCGTTTCCCTTTCATCTGTATCATGTACACATTACACAGCAAAGTATTTGTCGTAACACACAATAAAATCAGAATGTTCAAACTCCCTTCTCGTAATCCGGAAACAGAACGACAAGGAGCTTCATAAATACACCACATTGTGTTCAGCGCTCGTGTGATTCAGAATAAGCAAAAACACTAGGGAGAAACGAACGAATTTTATGCCTAGTATAAAAAGCTGACTGCAGATATCAGTTCTCTTATTACAATACTTGTACACTACACATGGAACCACAAACTTGCAAATAAAATATTATATTACTTTCGACTGTAAACAACCTCTTCTTCTCCGCCATGCTACCACGTCACTTTTCGTCATTCTGGTTTTCATACTCTGACAAACTAAACTCGTTAAGCGCTCAGCGATTGTGTGCTGTTTTGAACGTGGTCGCTACTCATCGTGACATCAAGACAGAGCTACCACCATTAAATAAAACATGGTGGGCGCATTTAATAATTTCTATGAATATACAGTGTCATTCAATATTGTCTTCCATAAATTTTAGGACATACTGAATGACGATAGAGAAGCAAAAAATGCAAATACACTTTGGTCCAAAGATGTCTATTTTGAGATACAGACACTGAGATTCCCGGTTGGAAATTTCTTGATCAGTGTGGTACTTGTCTCTTGTTTATGGTATTCCAATCAGCTGTGATTTATTATGAATTCGGACTCCGGGAGCTTACTCAAGTGCGAGGAACGAATGAAATGCTTACAATACAAAACTATTTGTACCCTCGTTTGAATATCCAAGTGAAGGACAGTGCTTCCATGCCTACAAAACGAACAACACAGGCAATTCACGTGCAGAAATTAGTACAATTGTATGTATTTGCTTAATTCCTTACCAAAAAATAAATAAATTTGGTCACTTGATTATTCACTTTGTGTAATGCCTATGTCTGTATAATGTCAAAGGCCTCTATTACAAAACGGAGACAAACTGGTACATGGCTCAACAGCGGAGTTATGATGCTGTAGTAGTAATTATCTGCAATACTTAACAGTAATTCAGTTTCCAAGGTCATATTAATGCAGAACGATTATGGTTATTTTGGAATCACTTAACCCGTAGCAACAGGTAGCACTTAACTGTTTGAATACGAAAGAATGCTAAATCAAATAGGGTCATGTTTACGTATAAGCGCAGTTGCGCGGTCTATAGGGTTCAAGAAATTCCTCGGCTTTTATGGAACAAGAAGGTTCATCACCGTGTTCATATGATCACGCCACACTTCCATATCTTGAGCCAGATTAATCCAATCTGCACCCTCAAAACCTACTTCTGTAAGATATAACAGGGGCAAATAATGCCTGAGAATATAGAAAATACGAACATAAAATACGAGCGAGTCAAAAACTTGAGGGCCGACAGATCTTTCTGTGAACACGCACAGAAATATTTTTGTTTAACCTGTTTAATAAACGAAACGAAACGTGAATGAAAACTAAAGTAGTCTGAACTTTTATCATGAAAATATTGTTACCTGATATCACAAATTTGTTAACGTCCTCAGGATACGTAATACGTCAAATCAGGAATTATAATGCGTCATACTGATGGACGTCTACACTTCGACCTAACATTATAAAATGATTTAACACACATGTTAATAACGACCTTTACACTGTCTTAAATAACTTTATTATTGACGCTGGCTTAGGATTGGTAAACAATAATTAGGTTTATGAAAAAAAAAATTATTGTTATCAGATACAAACAAGCTTCTTCTGTTTATAAAACTTTACATGAATCATAGCACAAACATCAAATCCTATTCTCATATAAAAATATTACCTTTTACAGTTTGAAACACAGACATATTTTCATATACGAGTACAATAAGTATAAAATATAATTACCTGCCTAAAAATGTATTTCCCAAAACTGATCTGTATCAGATGGAGACAGAGCTTATGGCAGTAATGATTTAGCATCAGACCTGAGTAATTGGCACTCATTAACCTATTCTGCTACTGCTAAAATGGACCGGTTGTAAGCAAAATATAAAACTGTATATTTCAAATCAACATCTGTATTCTGTGACAAAATTTAGGTTATGTTCTGGACTTTTATATGCAATGTCACAAAAACAAAATTTCACAATACTGGAAGCTGAACCTACAATTAGAATTCAATTCTCTACAATTACTGTCCGTGGTGATAAAAGCAGAGGTACTCTAAAAAGTCTTTGTGCTGCAATTTCTTTCATTTTTTTAAAAAATAGCATTCAATGATTTTTCTTTTATCTCGAGTCGTTTGACTTGATGAAGGATCACCAAATGGGTTTTATTAAGTCTGGTAAACATTGTTATACTAAAAACATTTCTCAAATTGTAACCATTTTCAATAAATCTAAATACATATATACATACAGGATGATTACAAATATTCTTTACACTTTTAATTCTAAAAAACGTAAGCTATGCACAGTGACATCTGTAGAGCATAGACAAGATCTCTCAAAGTTTTGATTGTAAATTATCTGATTTCAATGCGAACCCCAATGGTAATTATACACACCAAAATAATCAATCTCATTCCAAACACTGGACAACATGTCAAAAATTTATTCACAAGAATCTCAATTTTGAATTTTGTGCTTAAGATTTTGAGATAATGGGAGGTGAGGAGGAGAAGACAGCCTCTATAAAATATCCTCAAAACAAGAAATCTTACAAACTTAGCTCTGGGGTCTTCTGCCTCTGGCAATCCATCTTCTTGGCATTTTAACCGTAAAATTCTTCCTGACAATTTTCTAGTCAGCTGATGAATGGTGACTTCCCAGCTGCCAAATCTTGTTGAATTTTGTGGGCTGCACACAAATGTCTGTCAAAGTCTCTCCACAGTCACTTCAAAAACAGACAACCATTCATTTATAATCAGTCTGTATTCAAATGTTTCCATCTTATACTTCAGTTTGTGGTACTATCAACCTCAAAAAAGAATACACACGCAAACAACTCTTCAAATTCAATCAATTTGTCTTCTTTACAAAAATTAACTCTTTCAAAGTACACATGTATTAGTTTATGAAAGATTCTTACATCAGCGAGCGCGCAACAAAGGAACAGGTTTATTACCCAGCAGCCCTGAGGATGAGAGCAGAGATGTTCTCGAAACATCGGCAGAAGATATGGTTTATTCGCCGTTCAGCCACCCGACGCAGCTTGTAACCCGAGAATCTTTCATCAACATCGCGGTGAAAGCTTCGCTCTATACACACGTATTAATTACAAAATGATACGCGCTGAAATAAGATGTGGTGAAACTACCCCAACAAAAATTACACCCTTATCTCTGCTCCACAAACATTTGTAACTTCAATTTAGGTACATTTACAGTAATCATATTAGAATTCTTAGAAATTAAATTTATGTGGTGGCCCACAGCATTAACTTTACTTTTTTTTACCTAGATTGAACACTCCTCCCACAAGTATTATGCTATCCACAGTAAAGCCTGCTTCATCTGTAATAACACTGAAGAAATAGATAAAGAGTTAATGTTGCACTGCTATAAAAATCATCTTGCGTTGGAAAATCAGAGAGTAAATGAGGACTCTTCTGCACACAAGTTCAAGTGCGTGTTCATACAATATGGCCAGGCCTGTATCTTAAATCATCAGTCTAGATGAAACATGCAATTTTGTGTTACAGAAAATGTCTACATCTGTAATGCACATTTTTCCCAATATTCAAGATATTTCAGAAGTGTCTAATTACGAGCTACATTTATTTATAAATTACAGTGAAATCTCTTCCAGAAGAAGAGGTTAATATGCCCCCACCACCACTTAGGACTTCAGTTTTTTTTAAAAACTTCATATCAGCAGTTTTAAATGTAAGCAAATAAAAAAAATTATAAAATAATTAGTCCAGGTCCTTGCATGTATGAACATACTTCTAGCATAGATTGAAAGGTGGACACAGACATTTGTGTAGGAACAGCAACGCGATGGAACTACACCTTTTTTTTTTTTACATTTTGAAACATGTATTTGTTAATGTAGGTAAAATATAACCAAAAAGAAGTTTAAAGCATAATTTTTATTAAATAAAACAAATGCTAAATTAAAGTATATAGCCTATATGGTAAACACACAAACAGAAGCTAAATATAAACATTTTTAAATGTCTTGGCGTATATTTCAGGTTATTTAAAATCCAAGTTCACTAACGTTACCATGAAATTCACTGTAAAATATTTTTGTTTTAATCACAGTTTGATATGAGATTCAGATATTTCATATGAATTCTTTTTGGGTCTATACTATTCTTGATGTGGTTTTCTTACAAAGTTCAAAACATAAAACTTTATCAGCATCTGACTGAATACAACATGACAAATAAGACACTTTTTTCTGGCTGTGATAAACAGGCAAAACTGCAAAATATTATCATACTGTCAAGTTTCAATACCAATCTAGTACTATTAATCCTTCAATATGTCCTAAACATTAAAATTAATTAATAAATTAATTCTGAATCAAAACATAGAAAAAATCACTGTAGTTTGGGGCTTTCTAATAATTTTAAATCAATTAAAATTATAATTTCTATAAATATATATATAAAAAATAAAACAATGATTATTTATGGCTGATAAACACACTGCGTATAATTGCCACATCTTAAATGCATTTCATAAATTCTGATTAGTTAATAACACTCTTACATTCATTCCTATTCAGTCTTCATACAAGCGAAATAAATGTTCTCACATGCAAAACGCAGGTTCATTGTAAAATGTAAACTAACATAGAGAAGTATTCTTCACTAATACTACAAATAGTAAATATAATTGCCACGCGATAAAGTCCAATAACCTGAATGCAATTCACGCAACGTAACGCAAGCTCACACACAGAAATTAGCCACCCAATCATCGGTTACTAATTTTACCATAAATATTTTAAAACTGAGAGTAACACAACAGCTAACTGCATATTCTTATACTTACGTCATACTTTAACACACGTACCGTAGAAAATTCATAATAAGATATAACAGCCTGCTACACGAGTATGTTTAATATGAAATAAGTCAACACAAATACCATATGTAAGTATGTATGTAAATATAGATATATAAAAGCAGTCTTCTTTATTATTTTATTTCAGTACGTCTACTGAAAAATGTTATGACCTATATTCAAGTCCAGTATTGCCATAGTTAAAATAATGAAGGACAACAAATGATTATGATGATGTCAGTGGCGGTGGTGATAATGGACGAGAGACATTTCAAAGCAGTAATTCTCATACCAACAAGTGATGCCAAAAATACAATCTAAAATTACAACAAAGTGTACGGGAACCTAGAAGAGGCTAGGGCTCGAATTTGGGCTGTTACGCCATAGTAGTTGTAGTAGTACGGGAACCTAAAGCAAAATTAGTAAGGATAAGAGCTGACTATCTGATCAAAAATTGACAAAGTCTATATCAGAAATTATCTGCCCCATTTAACTTTTTTGAATGAGTAAAATACCTGTAACAATACAATAATGATGAAATATAAAAAAATTTAGAAATTAATTAATTTTGTCATCAAACAGGTTGTTTTCACACAAGAAAGTCATGAATTTGCTCATATGATAGTGCGTATTTTACGAGAAACCTGAACATATAAATGCAATCATTTCCTTTCATATGACACAGATACTTGAACAGTAATAGTAGAATCAGGGTTACCAACTTTATATAGAATAAAACAGCAATCTTATGATTTAATTTCAACCGAAGTTAATCTTAAATGAACATCATAAATCAATATTTTTGTACAGATGTAAAATATTGGAGATCCCTCAGGGTTATCGTATTATTTTAATGTTGACCAAAAAGAAAAGAAAAAAAATTAAAACCCTACAGTCACAAAATACAACCAACATATTTCTGTTCATTTTAAACAAATTTCAGGGGGGCCACGCTTGTGTACAAGGTTTACGTGCTTCTAATATCTTAAACTTATTACATTTTAAATTACCAGCAATTTCAAAAAATTACATATTTACTAGTCCTCTATAAAATTAACATTAAAAATGTCCATATTATGACTGTCAATCTGAAATTATTAACATCTTTATAAATTTCTTATTGCTGCTTTATAAAATAGTTTTGTGTGTCGAAGTCTTATGTGACACTCTTAATTCCATATGGAAAGAAAGTTATTACATGTCTCCCACCTTCAGGTTGTTTTTAAGGAATTATATTTGCTATTTGTCAGCCTTCGCCTATGTGCAAAAATTGCAAACTATCAGATGGCATCTCTTAGCAAGGAGAAAGATAGATGACCTCTGGTAGCTGAGGGAATCTAACTGATATTGTCATCGCTACAAATTAAGGGAAGAACAACAAATACTGAAAAAAAAAGTAAACAAAAATTAGACTTTCCCCTCCAGACAGGAGATACATAATCATTTTCATTCCATTAAGAATAAGAATTTAGTCATGAGAGGAATGGTTTTAGGTTATGAATAGTTCGAAAGGGCGAAGAAAGGTGTGAAAATTTTAAATGTTAGTAACTTTATGGAGGAATAGTAAATGGTACCCAAAATATGGACCAGGCACTAACTATAGCACCAACATGTGAAAATATTTTAAAATTGTGTCGCAATTTAAAATGTGACTTTTTTAGGACATAAAAATCATGTAAAACTTATAATTTATATTGCTGGTATAACCCCTGAAGACACTCTGAAATTGATCAAAATAGATACTGTGGAAGGAAAAAACAATTATTTATACTCGACGGGTGTAATCAAATAATGGATGTAAATATTAAAGTCGCATACTGTACCTCAGTATTTGCAGAAACAGTGTTTGTTTTTAGTTTGCCAGAGCTAATTACTTTATAAGACAACTACAAATCTTAGCAAATAACTTAATTCATGCCCTGAGAGTAAATTAAAGGGCTTGACGCATAAGATTAGGACCTGGTGTATTAGCACGACGAGCTACCAAATTTAAAAATCAGAATAAAAATATGCATTCAGTACATTTGGTTTAACATACTTCCACAGGCAACATTAAAAAAGAACAATTTAAATTTTAAGTATTACATTAATATTCAGAAACACTGTATCTTGTGTGCAGAATATGAAACAAAGATTTAAGCGGCAACAGTTTGGCTGCAACTGAACCATCCTTCTAAAATTGGGACTACGTAAAATTTGAACACTTTTGTGCAATTATATGCTGCAAATTAAGACAGTTTTAGTAACATCTTAATATACAAGCACTCATCACCATCTAAATGAAATGAGCACCCACTGAAAAAACATACAGCCATTAAAATACATTTTAATCCAGTCTCATAGTTCGCGCCATTTCATGCAGCATTGCCAGTGCCATTAACAACCTCCTTTTTTGGTTCAATCATAAAGTTCAAGAAGCCATCTACATCCTCCAGTTCCTTTGACACAAACTTGGCAGCAATGGTACTTCTTCCAGAGAATTTTGGTGTCATTTTGAACGTAGCTGTTGCCTCGCCACCTGGGGGTATATTCCTGTTGGATACAAGTACAGAATATGATGTCATTTTGATTAAGATATCAAATATAAAATACCAGTCAATTCCCATCTGATATTCTTAGACATGGAATGCAACAGGACCATGACAGTTTCATTCTGTTTCCTCGTGACAGAACTACTCAACAAACCACCTAAAGATCTACCTACCTGATTAAGATAATGGTCACCTGCCCAAGCAATAAGTAAGTATTGGAAACTATCTACCTGACCAATTGACCATTCTCTGAAATTCATTGTAACAATTATATTATCCTTTAAATGGCATATAATATATACTGGCGACTAAATGATAAAAGAGACCAAGAAATTCTCAGGTAAATATCTGTTCATTTACAGTGCTCTTCATTATAGCATATTACACTCCTGCGTATGTTTCATTTTCCCAAGCAGCTGCTTTACAAGACGCTTCATTGCTACAAAAAAAATTCTTCCATCTATTGAATATATAAGATAGTCCAGAAAGGTGCATTTCAAAATTGAGTATACAGAGTGAACATAAGCGTTCACTCTCTACATGTTACGCTAATGCCTTCTTTGGTACTTTTTTGTACCACACGTTACTTTATTGCAGATAAAAAAAAAATCTACTTTCTCCCACAGCGCCATAATTCTTCCGCCACCACTGGCGAACCAAGTCACTGAATTACTTGATGAATTGTGTACTTAATATTTGGAGAGAAAAAAAACCTGAGCGGTATGACCTCCGCTGTATACACTTATTCCGACTACTACGTGCAAAAAAGGTAAAAAAAATTACTTATTGGACAGAGTAGAATAAGTATCATGAAAAAATCTGATACATGGAACTGATGTTTTTTAACAGTGTAAATTATATAATTCTTCCACTAAATGTATAATTTGTCCAGACTCTTCAAAGGACTACAGATGAAAAGAAAACTGAAAATTTTTCTTACTGTGGCAGTTTGATCTTCAGCTGAGAAGTCAGGCCTGGACCCTCAATGATAAACTGGGCTTTCTTTAGAGCAGATGGCAATGGATTTTTCAATGTGGCAGTGGCACTAAACTCCTGGCCTTGCTGTGCCTCACCATCAATCTACAAAATCAGAAGGCAAAATATTATAAAGTAAACAAACGTATGAACATTTATAATGCAATTTAATTTACTTTCTAAATTGTCAAGAAAAATGTCTTTTATATTTTCAGATGTCCAATATGTTTTGAATGTGTATGAGGTAAATACTAGAGAGAAACACCAGATTATGTACAGTTTTAAAAAATGTTGGAAACTGGAAATCATGTCCTTGATCATTACATTTGGTGTGACAGAAATTCCACCACCAAAATGTCAGTTACATTTGTTTGGTAATAATCAGTAACAGATTTTAAAGGGATACAAAACTCTGGAGGTCAGGGTGTGAAGAACAATTGCCTGCTTGCACACTTTCAAAATTGTTAAACATCTTCATCAAGTCATAGCAGTGTAACCATTACATTTTGTACAGAGCTACTAAAATATATGTTATACGTTTAGAAAAGACATTCTCACTAGAAAATTTTGTATCTCCTCGAAATTGAAAAAAATTAATTACCATGATAATTAATAGATAAAAATCTAAACATAACATTTCAAAACCTTCTAACTCATATCAGTGTTTTTTGGAGACAGTTGTTTGTTGTTGTACTTCAGTTATCAGCTGTTGAAAGTTTTTTTAAAAAAAGTCAAAATCTTTCAACAGACAGTGGATAAATGAATTCCAAAACAAAGAAAGTAGTAATGTAATACCATCACCAAAGACATTAATACAAAAACTAAAAATCAATGGCTTTTTTATGTGACTCACAATGATAAACTGGTATTAGTTTAGACGTGCATTTCAAAGATACTTGGTTAATATCTTGGCCTCATTACTGGCTATCTCATTTTCAAGCTAGTGAGAATATAAAATGGCACTTTTGTAATACTGTTTTCATAATTAAATTTAAGTACAAATGTTCCCAAATTCTACTTTTCAGCAGTCAACACTAACACTCGTCAGAAGCAATATAGGGGCAGCTGCCTTCTAGTGCAACATGTACTTGAACTCTCATAAAAATAAAAGTCTAAAACCTACCTTAATCTTCTATAAATTGCAATTTTCTGGATTGTTGCTCCATGTAACATTTTTCCTGTGTGCCAGAATATCAGAGGAACACAGAACCTGTATCTTCAGCCAATGTTTAGGGCTGAAAAATGGAGGCACCATGTTCCTCCAAAACACTGCTACACACCCGAATACCACACGGCACAATTCTGGAAATCACCCACCTTATATTCACATCACCATGAAAACCTGAAATCCTACCTTAATCTTGATATCTGGCTTCCGGACTCTGAAGTCGTCCTGTGCGAAGTATTCGTAGTTGGTATCATGCACAGTTGCCAAGCAGGCAATATTGAAGGCACACTGGTCCACCAGGCGCTTGTAGTATTCATCATATGACACATCCAATCTGATCTCCTCGACTGTTAGCAGTAAAATGAAATCTTATTTTAAATTCACCTTATTCTCAAACATATGTTTATATTGCCAATTTTTATTAAAAACAAATTAGTCTGCCTAAAAGAGATGCACTGAATTACATGATCAAAAATAGCATCTCATTTTAAAGTTCATTGCAGATGAAGAGGGATTCTCACAATGAGTTTCCCCTTCTTAAATGCTCTTTTTGTAACATCCAACTCATTACCTTATTGTATATATTCTATGAAACTGGTGCAAGATTATCTACTCTCGATGGAGTCCATTTAATTCAAAGCAATGTGTGTGTTTGGCAGAAACAAAACCTGTTTCGACCGAAGCAATAAACAATTTTGAGACCAGCTCTGGGTGGTCATCAACATCTGCAAGTTCTGTAGGAAACATGTATATAAAACATGTCTTTTTGTTCATCTGCGTAGAATGAAAATGTAGGATTTGTAGAATTTGTATGAATGCAAAAGATGTTTGGAAATATTCCTTCACTGAAAATATTAAATTTTTAATGTGTTCGCAGGAACAGATAAAACCGCGTCAAAATCCACATGTACGAAATAATTTTCAGTAAAAATATTTTAATATAGATCTGAAACAGTGGTGCTGAAGATGAATGTGGTAGAAAAGAACAAACCTCTAAAAATTATCCACAGATTTTTGAGAAAACTGCATTGGATAGTATAACTACTTGCACAAGCTATTAAGTTTCAAAACATGAAGTTTCAAGACACTCGCATTTCAATTAGTTAGGTTCATAAATTCACAAATATATTTCACTGTATGGTGTCTTATGTCTAACATTAGTTCCTACCATCATAACTTTCATTCTTTCATTCATGGTCCTTTAAACCAGAAGATAGCAATCCTCGTACTTGCCACTGTGAGAACCTCAAATCTTACTTTGGAATTTTATTGACTTAAGAATATTAATTTTATGTGGAACATAACAATTTGTAAAAATTAGTTAACACATATTTCTAAATGGGACTTACCAGGTACTTTAAAGAGTACAGAAAGCCCACCAGAATGTCCCACAGCTATCAAAGTGGGCAGAGGATAAAAAAAATTAAATAAATTAAAAATGTGATGTACTATATTGAAAATACTGGACCAGTATACCAGGAGATTGTCCTTCCAAACTCCTGAAACAGGATACAGTGTGGGACCAAGTTTTTAAAATAATTAGGAACTGCCTTAATTTTTGACGTTATGCATATTCCTACTACTTTCTGTACAAGTTTGAGGAAAAGTTCTTCTGAACACAGTGATAACACTGGAGCTCCAAAAACCTGTACACGACCATACTAAGAACACCTACCCGCTCCTGCTTTAACAAGACGTTCCTCTTTATCTTTCTTGACAGCATCCTTATGCCGACCAGTGTAGAGGACAGTGTCCACCCGTAAAGTCACAGTAACTGTGTGGTCCTTGTTGCGGCTACGGTTTTTCAATATCACAACCACACTGAAATATAAGTCGACAGTATTTCAGTAGTTGTTGACTATTTATGATTCTTATTCATTCGCAATCCATTATTTATAACTCAAATTTTTTATGCACACAATTATTCTTACCAAGTCACATGCAAGTTTCATTTGTAAAAAAAATATAATCTAAATTCAAAACATACTGTTTTATATTATTAGAGTAGTATTTTTATGTTCACAATTGAAGAGTATACTTCCAAAATATCATCGGTCCATTTTTTTTTACATTTTCCAGCATTTCTTGATAATTTATTAAATTCTGAAGATTTCTGTCTTCTGGGTTGTTGCGCTGTGTAGATGAATATCATCGCCCTGATGACAGAGGCAGTATGACCTCTAAAAGTTTGGTTAACATCGACCAGACTACACAGCGCAACAACCCAGAAGACGGAAATCTTCATACTCATCGCTGTGAAAACCTCAAATGTTACTTATTAAATTCTGCTTCATTTAAGACATTGTGTAAGCTCAGTCTTTGTATGGCGGGACGTTGAAAACACTAGTGTTTTCTGAACTCATTTTGTCAAGGACAAAACTAGATCAGTCCGATGTGTATGCATGATGTATGTTTTAAAATGGCTGCTCAGAGTTGACCTGTTTCTGTATTCCTTGTTCTTTTTAAGTCCAATTTCCCTTCTTAAAAACAAAATAATATAGGTTTACAAGGACACCATACTGTCTGTGTTTGAGTATGTGTGTCCCCTTTCAGATTTTACATTTACATCAGTACAATTATTTTACTTTCCTTTCATAACACAAACTACAAAAATCTAGATAAATGTAGGTGTATCTTCCACAAAATGAAATTATGTTTTACAAAAAATTCCTATAGGCTTTATCTTACACATCATTCATATAATTTTGCCAAGATGAAAACTGGTTCAGTTCTTTAACTGAGGGAGTTTTGTTGCATTGAAATTGAGTAATGAGAATCTGCGTTACTTTAAATTTTCCCACCATTATTTTCTGATGTACAAATGTTTCAACACTACCACATAAATTTACCGACTATTCACTGCCTCAAAAACAGTCTACCTTCTTCAAAATACTTCATTAAATGCATGCACTGGTGAAAACATTACAAAATTTAAAGGTAGAATGTATCACTGTTTGTTTAATATACCTGAACGGAGAACCAATTACAATGTCATCCCTGAGTTCAAAATCAAACTGAATGTCATTGAAGTCTTCGTTAAGATAGTAGCGACTGAAAAGATTCTCACTCTGCCGGAGTGCCTTCAACATGGCTGCCCTTTCCTCTTCACTCTCTGCAATGACAATACACTAGATGAATATTAAGTTTCTCACGTGTATTCATTAAAATGTTTGTGGGTCCAACTTATGTGATGTTGAACATAGAGCTCCCACCTTACTCTTACTAAAAATCAGAACAGTACAGTGTACGTGTAAGATGACGGAGGCAGTATGACCTCTGAAATGCTGGTAAACATCTACCAGACTACACAGCGCAACAACCCAGAAGACAGAAATGTTCATACTCATCGCCCTGATGACGGAGGTAGCATGACCTCTGAAACGTTGGTAAACATCGACCAGACTACACAGCGCAACAACCCAGAAGACAGAAATCTTCATACTCATCGCCCTGATGATGGAGGCAGTGTGACCTCTGAAACGTTGGTTAAAATCGACCAGACTACGCAGCGCAACAGCCCAGAAGACAGAAATCTTCATACTCACCGCCCTGATGACGGAGGCAGTATGACCTCTGAAACGTTGGTAAACATCGACCAGACTACACAGCGCAACAACCCAGAAGACGGAAATCTTAGTACTGTGTACACATAACCACCATCCATGGTGAAAAACATACTTCTGTGCTGCTATCTACCATACATTGATTGAAATGCATTAATTAATTTAATTGATGTTTAATTCTGTACACAAGAGATAATTTACATGACCCATCTTTGTTGTTTTGAATAAAATGTTAAGAGAACTACATTGTTTTCTTCCTCTGAATCCAAACTTCACATTTCCCATGAAACATGCAATTTTATCTGTAACTTTTATGTGTCAAAACCTACAAAAATGTGAGTTATTGCATGTTTGCTTCTCCTGGAAGTAAACAGACTGGGAATGAGAAGATATTGCACCTCCATTACTTACAAAGCGTGAACCTCCATCTTCGTCGTGTCTTATTTTATTTATACTTTATTTAATAATGCCGATAGCAGCTCACACTATATAACATTAAATTATACGATGGTCAATTAATAATAAATTAGAAAGGATATGGAAGAAATGGGTGGAGGCCTAATTGATGGTACCATCCCAGCAATTACTGTCGGGACTGAAAAAAACCCGTCAAAAACTTCAACCATGATAGCCAGCCTCCACGCTAAGATTTGAACCCAGGACCTTGTAAATATGAAGCAGGAATACTAATGACTCTAACAGCTGCAACATTCAGTAATAAAAGAGTCCTGTTTATTAATGCCACATTTTATACTCACTTTCTGGATATTTGTAGTTTTTGGTTATGTCTTCTCGCTCCCATTTTCCTACAGCCTTTGTGCTGATAAACTGTCCAATTCTGTAATAAAAACAGTTGAAAGATTTAACCCAAATGAAATCCAACTATAAATTAAAAATAAATTTCACAGAAATTTATTTTTACAAGCCGCTTTCAACACGTAAGTTTACGATAACTTTCATCGTGAGTGGCAATCAAATTACTGCGGCAGATTACATCTGGCTTGTTTCGACATTTGGTTATTCACAGAATCTGGATAACTGTAAAAAATCTGTCAAGCAGCAGTAATTGTAATAATTATGGTATTTCAGTAGTAGCATAAACACAAACTCTGCTGTCTGCCAGTTACATGATTTGTGTATTTGTTCTCGGCTTCTATAACTGATCGATTACTTATTTAATTAACAATTACTTTGTGAAACAGATCAGTCGGAACAAAAGGTACCTAGTATATTCTTTGAAAGTGTTGCAAATTTCAAATTCTGACAGTTACAAATCAAAATAAAATTCCGAAAGAAATTAAAATCAGAGAACTCGGGGAATGCTTGCGATCATTCAGTTCAGACTTGTTCATCTTCCCATCTTTTATCTAAAGACATAAAGATAAAAATATACAGCCCGAATTTATAACTTGTGTTGGGCAAGGCCGTGGTCTAGGCAACACGGAGTTTTCCTCCGTGGCATCCCAACAATTACTCCATTCACACACAGAAGAAGGCAATGGCAAACCACTTCTGGATCATCTGCCAAGAACGTATATGAACAGGTCCCAGTCCGAGAAAAGGATGGAAGGATCCTGTTCATATGGACCTGTCGTCAGACAGAACACTAAATAAAAAATAAAATTATTTTCTATGGGATTAGAACTTGTCCATAATGAGGTTCTTTGTAATTTGTACTCTTCATTTAAATAATATTACGGAGTTCAAATAAAAGAGACTGATGGGAAGGACATGTAGAGATGTGACTGTAAAACAAGAAAGGAACTTGGAAAACCCAGGTATAATTGCGAGTGTGATATTAAAATGTATTTTAAATATATAGGTGTAGAATGGATTCATGGATTCATGTGTTTTACGATAGGGTCCAGTGGAAGATTCTGAGTAGAATACTTAGAATAATGAGCAAGGAACACGCACAAGGATCGATAATATCATATAACGAGGAGCTTCATACTTTGTACTCTTACCACATATTATTAGGATGAGACAGATAAAACATGGATTAAGAAATGCATGCAAAATTTTAGTCGGATACACTGAAGGAAAGTGACCACTTGGGAAATCTAAACACAGAAGGGAGGATAATCTTAAAATATTTTACAGTGTGAGGGTGTAGCCTGTTTTCGGCGTACTTCGGATATGAGTCGACGACGGGTTCTTGCGAACAGGGTAATGAAACCTCATGTTTTGCAGAAAATTTCCAGACTAAATGAGGAACAATTAGCTTTTCAGGAAGAATTCTTCTTCATAAATTTAGTTAGTTTGTTACTTTATGGCAGCCCTTTAATTTTTAAGTGGTTTTTAACATAAATATTAAATAGCACTGACTGAACCTACAGTGGTCTTGTAAGGACCACAAAACTTCAAAAACAATTAACCCCCCAAAAAACTTACAGATTCAATTTAAAAGTAAGAGTCTTATTCACGGGCAATATATTACTCTGAGCTTATCCGAATTAAACTCGTAACCAACTAAACAAAAAAGCGAACATGCTAACCACTCAATCACTTACCCCAACATGTCCTTACGCAGTAGCTTGAGTGGCTGAGTTGGTCCATAATAGCGCCAGAACACTTTATCAGCATTGACCTCAGAGAAAACGAAGGCGTTATCGTATGGCCGAAGAACCTCTCCTCGCTTGACGGCATTCACAGAGGCAGGGCCACAGCGGTACATGTCGTCACTCTCCTCTTGTGGGGTGGCGTCAATCACCTGCCAGCCGCCGTACTCTCCTCCAGGAACAACGTCTGGTCTCTCCATCCACACTTCATTCCAGACGTGGAAATTCCTGTAAGTGAATATGTTTATTTCATAAATCTTCATGACAGATATCATCTGAATCATCTTCGCAACTGCGCACGTTTCGGTAGACTTTACGTTCATTCATTGCCGACGTAAACACGCTGTTAAAAAATGAAATGGTTTTTTTTTACAGAATCTACACTTGAGTCAAACTCAAGTTTCTTGTTACTCCGGCATTGAAAATAAGCTGCATGCGACTTTGAATATGAAATTAATTTCATGTTCCACAGATACATGGACTGCCAACCCATAGCTAGTTACAGTTCTACCAATCTCTACAAATAAAATCTTGAACCTTGCATTTCTAGTGGGAAATACTACAACTAGAACAAAAGACAGACGGCCAAGTATACATTTAAAAATAATCTTGCATTAAATACAAACAGTATAAAATTCCTGATTATTCCTAGTCTATTCAACAACATTATCAATTGCTTAGATAGTGCGGAATCATAGGGTGATTTGGAAAAGATGCAAATGAAAAATTTTAATATGAACTCTGGTCAATTGAAAAACTTTTTAAAATTCTGTACTATAATGTCAAATCATTCATAAAACTTTTTCAAATATGATCCTCCTTCTAACATAAATAAATCAAAAGATATAAGAGTAGAAACTTAAAATACGCTTTCATTAGCTGATCAGTTGCAAACACCAATGTACACATTTATTTACAGTAATTGGTTTCTCCGTGGCGTCCCAACAATTACTCCATTCACACACAGAAGAAGGCAATGGCAAAACACTTCTGCATCATCTGCCAAGAACGTATATGAACAGGTCCCAGTCCGAGAAAAGGATCGAAGGATCCTGTTCATATGGACCTGTCGTCAGACAGAACACTAAATAATAATAAAATATAAGCCTGTTGTATATGGTCTTAGAATGAATTGTAGAGAAAGGAAATATTGTTTACAAATCCAACAAATTTGTGCTTATTCTGATGATGTTGTCTTGTTTACAAGAAATATTCCAGCAACGAATGAATCATTATATGTACTGGAAACTGAGGGGGAAAAAAATTGGGACTATAAATTAATGAAAAGAAAACTAAATATCTAAAAATGTCCTCTTCGCAATCAAGACAATATCATCAAAACCTAAAAATAGGTGATTTTTAAATTTGAAGGTGCTGAAAGTTTCACATATTTGGATCAGTTAAAGACAATGGAAAAGACGCTCGTTTTAAAATTACTACTAAAATTTTTTGTCCTGAAACACCAAATTATATATATATATATATATATATATATATATATATATATATATATATATATATATATACAAAACTCTTATAAGACCTATTCTACGTAACGGGTTCAGAAACCTAGACAATGGCTTCAAATGAAATGAAGGCCCTTAGAACAATTGAAAGAAAGATTACTAGAAGAAACTACGGTCCCATAAATGAAGGAGAGAGCTGGGAAACAAGAGCTAATAAGGAGATAGCACGTGTGTTAGGAGCGGATATCGTAAAATCTTACAAAATCCATCAGATTGAGATAGTGTGGACGTAATGTAAGGATAAATAATGAAACAATGCCTAAAACATAATAACTAAAATGGAAGGAACAAGGAAAAGAGCTAGACTACACCAAAAATGGATAAATGAAGAGGATTTGAAGATCACGGCGATAGGAAAGTAGGGTTAGGGACGGTCAAGAATGGAGGAAATTTTTACTGGAAGCCGACGTCCACGACAGACTGTAGTGCTCGAGAAGAAAAATAAGAAGTCTGTCTGGCATTCTTTGTAGAATCTGAACTACATTGACTGACTAATGACAGGGTCCAGTGGCAGACTTGTGAACAGTAATTATTATTATTATTAAGTGTTCTGTCTTACGACAGGTCCATTGCTCTGCCCAAAAAGAGCTCTCCAGTTGTCCCTATTCCCGGCTTCTCGCTTTAATTCCTGGAACGTCATCTTCTTTCCTTGTTTAAGGTCGTCGGTTAGCTGTATAAGCATTTAAATTCTATTAAGGCTTTGACCGGGATGTTCTTTTGTTAAATCTTATGTGGTACCGCCTGATTCGACTTCTAATGGTTAAGTGAAGTGTTTTCTTCGCGGTACGGTCTGGATTCGTAAATATTATAAAGACGAGATTCGGCTTCAAAGGGTTAACCAGCTGATTTTCGTAATGGTGAGGTGTAGTGTTTTCTTCGCGGTACGGACTGAATTCATAAATAATATTCAGTCGATCTTCGGCTTCAAAGGGTTAAAGGTTTTGAGTTCTTGATAACCTGAGTGACTAACAGTTTCTCAAGAAGGATTCTGGTCATCGAGCGTTCTATGATATAATGGAAGACTAAACCGCAATTACGCAAATTCCATAAATGTACCAAATAGAGTCACTGTTGAGCTCTTCCATTACTTCGCCATCCTCGTCAACAAAGTAATCGACCGTGAGACTGTTCTGCGTGTCGTGAGCTGAGGCATAGTTGGTGACAGACCTGCAGGGTATACCCAGTGCCCGACATACTGAAACATAAAGCAGTGTTTCACAGACAGCAAGAAAACAAGTTTAAACTCCATAGCTACAGAATTTAATTTTAAATTTGTTGTTATTATGCATTGCGTTTCGTACTAAAACCTCAGATTTCCAATTATGTTCTGAATGTAAATGTTGGCGCTAACATTAACACCTAGACTACTATATTTCTGTTGGATGGACTAAGACGCCAAGTCATTAAGACGCAGTTCTGTAAATTGTGAAAAATGTTAGTCCATTAAAATTAAATTTCAGTCTAACAATAAGCAAGAAGGATACATGTGACGCTGTATTTCTGAAACAACCAAATAACGCATCAGGTCACAGTCAATCTTAGTTTGATAGGGACATTAAATATTAGTTTAAAGGGGAATCGTTATCGCAAATATCAACCGGACCTTCAAATGTAGATTAAAGAGAGTCTATAGTCAGTATTGACATTTGGGACTTTAGAATTATCTACAAAGAAGTAACTTCTGTCAAAAAATATACTTAAGGTAGTAAATTTGCGTCATATTGTGAATTAGGTTAATATTTTAATATTTTCCGTCAAATCACAATTTTAATAAGATAATAAAATATAAAACATTTAAAATATCATTTCACGTTCCGCATCCATATTTATTAATGTTTAATTTAAATCATTGCTTTACAGACTAATATTGAACATCACATGAACCACGCCATATAAAAAACAATACCTTCGTTCTAATATATAAGAGTAATCTGATAAGAACATTTCAATAAACTGCATAACATTGTAAATGATTGTAATTCGAGTTTTAAATTTTACCAATCTAATTTATACATGAGGACGGTTAAATATAACCGAAACATGTCGTAAGAGACGTTCCAATTTGTAAATCGATCATTCGATGCGGAACGTGAAATGATATTTTAAATATTTTATATTTTATTATCTTATTAAAATTGTGATTTGACGGAAAATATTAAAATATTAAAAAATATATACTGTAAAGAAAGTGATGGAATCTATTATGTTTTTACTGAGGTGGTCAGCATAGCGACAATGCTCTAGGGTGGAATACGGGAGATTCTTAGTGCTTATTGGTTGTTGTAACCGAGGTTTTCTGTGATTTTCTCAGTTCCTCCAGACGAATGTCAGGAATGAGCCATGACTACTTCCAAAATCATTCACATCCAACACTCATGATAATCTTCCCATCTTATTCATGAAAATTAAAGAAATATCATTAAATAACAAGACCATCAATCGATCTCTGACGCTTTCGTTCAATTTCTTATGTGCTCCGAGCCATCTGCCGATACTTACTTGTTGTAAGAACACCAGAAAAGACCCAACATTGACCGTACTTCACAGGTTTCTTGTCCTTAAAGAATTTTTGGAGAATCTTCATACTGCCCACCCACTTTGTCGGAGGGGTGCCCCCATCAAAATCATCGCTCCAGTTGCCCATGAGAACACCATTGTCATCAGGAGAGTTCACCTAGTATAAAGTATTCAGTCTGAATTGTTTGAGTATAAACGAAGTGTGACCGACTAAACCAATTAAATGCATTACCAAACCAGTTTTACTAAGAAACTGAACTAACTCCACAGCATAGTCTTAGTTGAGCGGTTGTTAATTATTCTAATGGTAAGAAAATGCTCTGCTTTTACGGAACCTGAAGGTTCACAGAATGATGCCACAACCTGAGCTACTTCAATGTGTCATCAAACTATTTTTATATCCTCTATTCACGCTGCCATCTCCTGGGCGTTGTATCCAAAACTGAACATGAATTTCTTTGATTTCTCCACGCGTGTCCAAATTTGTGTACGGAACAACAGTTTGTAAGCTAATTTGTTACGTTCCATGTACAAAAGCAGGTACACATAACGCAACAACTTTCAGCAGTAAAAATTCACCATTTCTCTTCAAGAGTGACTTTCAGCTGGTGATTTGAAACAAAAGATTCATTACTTCGGAGGCAGCTATAATGATCAGGCGAACAAACATAAATGTCCAGACATAATTACTTCCCTAAATTGTTAAGTCGGAATGGCCAAATTAAAAAATCTTTAAATTACATTAATGGTTCACTCACACCCACATACTTACAGCTGCTGAGAGAACTCTGCTGGTTTTAACTGGGTCAGAGCGCCCAGCATGGGTCAGTTTTCCCACATGTGACACGAGGTACAACGAGCAGTCCAGAACGTCCTTCTCAAACTGTGCAAACTTCCAGACGCATGGTCGCAGGCGGTTGTAACTGCCTCGCCAGATAAGGCCGCTATCCGCCAGCACGTATTCTTGTAACAGTTCGCTGTCCTCCAGGAACACTTGGTCCTCTACGTAAAAAGCGGTCGTGTTAACATCCGATGCCATTTATATAAATTGTTAACGATAACAGCTGGTACCCTATATCAAAAACAATCATACAAAATATCTTGTCTTCAGCACATCATTCAAAGTACTTACGTCTGCACCAAGGGTTAAACAATATGTAAATAGGCTCCTTATGGCTGTAGCTAACGGCGCCATCATTCTTCAGCTTTGTGTCTACATCCATCTTCCATTGCCCCACGATGGCATCAGCTGCAGGTGTAATCTAGACACAAACACACAAAACTGAAATATACCACATTCTATAATGGCAAGTCCCCACTTAATGGTACCTGCACCTTGTCTTGGTGGTGGGGCTTGAGTTCCTCAGTGACCCCAAGCGCTACTGGTAGGGCCTCCCTACGGGGAGAGGTCAGACTAAGACAGGTACCCTGGTCCTCCAGGTTGGGGGTTGGTCGCAAGGCTAACAACCTTGCACTGTAAAAAGGAAGATGTTTCGAAACCTCGATCAAAGCCTCGGACAGACGGATCTAACAGAGGACCGAATGGAAGAGGAGAATTGAGGAGGCCGTGGACCGAATACGGACCGGAGAGCCATACAAGAACATAATGGCAAATGTCTTACAACACCGGGAATACAGCAATCCCCGCACCCGATCATACCCCGGTATAAAGAAACAAGACAGACATTTACCTTGACTGTAATGACATTCTCGTTGCTGGACTCCAATACCGCATTCCAGGCGGTCCCCGATTCGGCTCCTTTCGCAAGGAGCGGTACCGCGATCAGAGTACCCTGACCATAGTTCGGCTTCTCCGCGTCTGAAACAAAGCAGGCCAACCTGAACCCTAATAACACGGCTACAGAGTTTATGAGAGTCCTCTGAGGAATATTCCTGGTCATACGAATTAAAGAATTCTGTTACAAGTCTGAAGAAACCAAAGCAGACGTATCTCGTTTTTCAACGTAATAATCCTGCTTCTCGGTTCATTTGATCGAATGGTCGGAGAGTTTCGTGATTTCCATCAGAATAAAACGAGATCTCATAAAATCTTCAAGCGGTTAAGAAAATTATCATCGTTGCTTGCCATAGGCAGAACTAAGTAACTCCACGGAGCAGATTCCTCCGCAATAAACTGGAAGGTGGTCAGTTGGACAAGAAACTCCCCTCCCTTTACAAACCATAAAATTATCCTGAGCCAGATTAGTCCAGCCTATACCCTCACAATCTATTCCCTTCCAGATCTATTTTGAAAGTTATCATCCCTTAGATTTTAAAACTAAAATTTTATAAATATTTCTCGCAAGTCCTGTCCATTTAATTTCCTCACGTTTTATCACTCTAATAATATTTCGCGAAGAACACAAATAAAAGACTAAAGCTTCTCCAGCCTCGGCTCATCAACTGCTCAATACTTGGTGATCTGTGTAAGTCACCAAGTTCCCTCGTTACGTAAAATCTTCCATTTCCTTGTTAGATCTAAACCGGATACATCAAACGACAAAACCTCGAGTCTAAAATGAAATCTCACCATGGACGGTGAAGATGAAGGACACAGCGTCTTTATCTACGTTAAAGGCCCTGCTGAGGGTTATGTTGACAGAGAACACCTGTCCTCGTCGTACAACGAGCAACGGGTCCTTCTCTCTCTCCATGACATCGTACTGATCCGTGTGGTGCAACGGTCCATTCTCTGCAAGCAGCAGGTCCACCTCCTTCACGGAAATCACCACGTCCGCCCCCTCAACCGCTGCAACATGGGAAAAAGTATTCCTATATACCACGCAGATTTGCGTACGTTCTTGACAAATGCTAAAACAAAAACAAAAACAGATGATGATGATGATAATCAACACTGTCAGTAAAGTGACTGCCTATGTGATGGACATCGAAACCCATTTGCAGTAAATAATAAATAATAATAATAATAATAATAATATTCGATTCCCAGCAAGGGCTAAGACTGTTCTTTGCGCCATTTTGTCCAGACTGGCTTTTGAATACATCCAGCCTCCATTCCGTAGGTTATCAATGGTCTTTCCCCAGGGACAAATCGAACCCAAACAATAACTCGATTTCGGACGCACAGCGCAAATTTTACGAATACAAACCTAACCTAACCTAACCTAACCTAGCCTAGCCTAGCCTAACCTAACCTAACCTAACCAAATCTAACCTAACTTAACCTAACCTAACTTAACCTAGCCTAACCTAGCCTAGCCTAGCCTAGCCTAGCCTAACCTAACCTAACCTAACCTACCCTAACTCCATTTATCTTGTTTCCCCACACGTAGCTGAGAGAAACTAGTAACTTTTCATTCGAGAGTGGGAATATGAATCAAGATCGAATTATTATACCACTTATCTCGAACTCGAATTGTTTTATCGATTAACAAACATTGCAGTGGCAAGCAAATAAATAAAGCCTATTCTGTAACTTTAATAAGTTATTTTGCACAACGTGAAATAAGTGAACGCATGCAGGACAAATGGTGTTCAAGTATCCGCATGTTTCATCTCTGAAACAAACGAATGAATTCAATTAAATTTGATATTTGCGGGTAACCATTAAAAGTTTTCCAAGGTTACACTCAAAGAACATGATCAATATATAATGCTTAACTACTATAAATACGTCCAACAGATTTTATCAAAACCGGCTCATAGTATAAACCTATAACACCACAAAAAGTGTAGGATTATAGAAAGATATATAAATTCAAAACAAACATAATTTGACACTGTCCTGTGCAGTTGCGTTTTCAACAGCAGATTCGTATCTGCGATAAATTACCATCAAGGTCAGTGCGAAGCAACAAAGATCCCGTTTGATTTCTATTCCACTGCATCTGTGAGGCTTTCTACGACGCATTGTAGATGCTGAAGGTATCTAGTCACAGGAAAATAATAATGAACACGAACACGAACACATCGACTACCCGAGCTGAATCTGAATCCGTGCTATCCTGAAGAAAGATTAGCAAACATAACACGAACACTGAAGGACGTATGGTGTGATATTCTATCACTCCTTCACCTCTTTCGGGCCCTCGATGTTTATTCAAGTTACGTGTTCAGTTGGTTTGTTGCATTTAACAACAAAGACTCCTACTGCATGTCAGAGTTGAGGTAATTAATTCTGAGTAAGTAAACATTAGGAAGGCGGTGGTCTAGCGGTTAGAACGCTGGCCTTGTAATCCTGGGGTCTCGGGTTCGATTCCCGGCGGTGCCCCAATTTATAACTTGTGTTGGGCAAGGCCGTGGTCTAGGCAACACGGAGTTTTCCTTCGGGGGCTTCCCCGGTTTCTCCGTGGCATCCCATTCACACACAGAAGAAGGCAATGGCAAACCACTTCTGGATCATCTGCCAAGAACGTATATGAACAGGTCCCAGTCCGAGAAGAGAAAAGGATGGAAGGATCCTGTTCATATGGACCGGTCGTCAGACAGAACACTAAATAATAATAAGATGAGGTGGTCTAGCGGTTAGAACGCTGGCCTTGTAATCCTGGGGTCTCGGGTTCGATTCCCGGCGGTGCCCGAATTTATAACTTGTGTTGGGCAAGGTCGTGGTCTAGGCATCACGGAGTTTTCCTCCGGGGGCTTCTTCCCCGGTTTCTCCGTGGCATCCCAACAATTACTCCATTCACACACAGAAGAAGGCAATGGCAAACCACTTCTGGATCATCTGCCAAGAACGTATATGAACAGGTCCCAGTCCGAGAAAAGGATGGAAGGATCCTGTTCATATGGACCTGTCGTCAGACAGAACACTAAATAAATAAAATAAAGTAAAACATTAAGTCTTTTTAACTTACTCTTCTCTTGTAATATTATAATCCTGACAAAAAGAAGACTATTTGGGCCACTGGACTGGCCGGAAACACCTTCCTACTCACATGCAAGAATTAACTGTGGCTTGTGTTCAAGGGCAGACAGACATTCAACGATTCTCCGGTTAATAGTTGAGTCACCGGGAGAGAAAGCTGGTCGAGTCTTGTAGGTGAAGGCCACTAATTGGGGAGAGGGGACCTTATTCCGGTTGCTCAAGAAGTGAAATCCAATTTAAAAAAAAAACTGAAAAAAGGCAAAGTATTGTCCATGGTACTTGTTAAGTGCCAAGCCATCGAGGCGTATGGAGGTGTGGAGGTATAGCTCCAGTCTTTCTTGACCTCGGCACTAGTTTTACTTTCGCGCCAGGCCGCTTTCTCCCAGGATAAAGAACCCAAAACGCACAGAATAAAAGGCTATTATACATTAAAAGAAGTATCTGGTGCTAGCCCTGAAGTTAACAAAACCTTCTTTCTAGAATTTTAAGAACACCGGCGAATAACGAATCCAATTCATTAGTTTCATACGCCTTGTTCTTCCTCCTAACTCATTTAACGCTATATACCTGACCTATGTAACTGAAACAGCGTGGTTGAATAACCATATGAATCAAAACAGGACTGACGCCTTAAGAATTTCGCTTCGCTGTTAAAATCAATTTCTATTTTCTAAATCGATTGTATCGCGGTCGACTGTTTAACACTCCTACTTCGTATTCGGGAAATCCCAGTTCAAATATCGATCAGGTACACGACGGAATGGTATAACTTAATTATTCATTAATCATGCTATCACTCGACTATAATAGACAGTAGAGGTTTGCAGGGGCCGAAATTTGCAAATTTTAATCGTCCGAGGACCATTTGACCAAAAATTTCCCTTCAAATATCTTACCCCACTGCACCCCTCTTAAAAGCAATTTTCTATTATTCCAGCCCGAATGAATCCCAATCTATTTGCAATCTTCCCTGACTCTCCAACCATTAACACATGTTTGATTGCATTGATGCCAGTAATCCTTGAATGAATTATTTAACGACGCTCAAAGAGAATCTAACGTTAGTTTGATGTTTGGGAAACAATATAAAGATAACGGGTGCCATGTTTGAAAAATATTTGTGACAGGAACGCAACTACGACCAAAGTTTTTTTTCTATACGAAACGACACTTGCCCGAGAAAGCCAGAAATATTCTAAAGCGTTTGACTGCTAATATTTCAACCAGGCCCGTCTTCTGCATTAATTAAGGTTAGATTCCAAGCGGATATAATTACAATTTTCTTAATATGTCTGACCCTCGTAATACTGCGGGTGTCATGACACAGCTTAAACACCACTTAATAACATTTATCTCCACAACCATCATGACTGATACGACCACACCCTCGTTTTTAAGAGTGTCTGCTGTAAATCATGAATTTACAATGAAAAAAAATCTTTTTAGTCCCTCATTACAAACATCGCCCTGATGATGGAGGCAGCAAGGACCTCTGAAACGTGGTAAACTTCTACCAGACTACAGGGCTCAATCTTCAGACTCACCGCCGTGAAATCATCAAATTCTACGAAAGTAAAGGAAATTATCGTAAGGCTAACTTCGAAGGTTGTTTGGTAATTATAAAAGATACCGTAACTGACAAATTACACAGCCAAATGGTGAGCGTAAGGTGGATTAAAACGTGAAACAAAACACGCCGATGTGTACAGTATACCAGACTCTTACAACCAAGTATTTCGTGTTAGCATTCCGACCGAAGGAACAAAGAAAGTTGCGTGTCTGTCTCCGTCCTTGAATTCAACTGACAGAAAAAGGCCAAGTTGTCCCGCGTAAGACGTACGGAGTACTAGAAACACAACTTATGCATTACACAGATGTGAGTGGTCAGCGTATTGCTTCGGTCGCCATATTCCTTTTGAAAGAGCCCTTTGTATTCACTGGGCAGGAGACGGATATGTTCGTCATGACGCAGAGGCTGAAACTCCTGTTGTCAGTTTAAGAGTTCCACCCCGAAGGTCTGCACGGGCCGGGGTCTAGGCCGCGCAGCACAATGTTCGAGTCCGAGCCGAGTTCGTGCCTGGTCCAGATGATGATAAATGTAGAACGCTCTGGGCCTCTTTGGAGAAGAAAAAGTCATCCTCGTGACACAGTCAATCTCCTAAACCTATTTGATTTCCCGGAAATCGTTCAGGATAACACCTTACAAACTTGGCATTCGACATATCTGTACAGATCCTCAAACCCCAAAATAACCTCAGATGTTATTAAAACGTAGTTAAATATTTAATCCAAGGATTACTGGCATTTATGCATTAAAATAAAAATGTATTAATGATACGACAGTAAATATATCCGGCTTTATTTGGGCTAGAATAAAAGGAAACCGGACGTGGGTGGGGTGCGAGTAACATATTTCGGGTTTCTCAGGCTGGGACAGGAGAAATTCTAAAATTTCTACCCGTGCAGGCCTCTAGTCCTAGCTGCATAATAATGGCGTGGCGTACAACGGCATTATATTTCTTAACGAGTTTCACGAAAGTCAAGTAATTAGTCTCTGTATTGCTGGCGCCCGAAGCTGATCAGAACAGAGACGGGAAGACCCTGGCCCCAAGTTAACAGGTTTCCGAAAAGGTGGCAATAGATCGTCACGAAATTCTAACCTTCGAGCTTGAATCACAAGAAAATGATTAAAGTATATTACGTCATGTCTAAATCAGACTATGCTTCGGGATCTCTTCAGTAGGTCTACCTCTCCATTAAGTAATTAACTTCTAAATAAACATAGAAATTTTTGTGAATAAAACGTGTATTCTAAAAGCCGCGTTAATAAACATGTTATGTAATCAGTTTATAATGAGTTTAATAATGATAGGTTGAATGCATAACCTGAAAATTAAAGTACACAAAACAATAATCTTGCCTGTTGTTTTGTATGGGTGCGAAACATGGTCTCTCACTCAGAAGGAGGAACACAGATTGCAGGTGTTTGAGAACAGGGTGTGGAGGAGGATATTTGGGCCTAGGAGAGAAGACGATGGGGCGTGGAGAAAACTGCATAATTATGAGCTTAAAAATCTGTACTCCTTCCCCAGTATTGTCAGGGTGATTAAGTCGAGAAGAATGAGATGGCCGGGGCATGTAGCACGCATGGATGGGACAAGAGGTGTCCACCGGGTATTGGTTGAGAATCCTGAGAGGAAGAGACCGCTGGGGAGACCTAGACGTAGATGGGAGGATAATCTCAGGCGGGATCTATGGGAGATAGGAGTTGAAGGAGACTGGATTTTGTTGGCCCAGGACAGGGTCTGGTGAAGGGCTTTGGTTAATTCGGTGATGAACCTTCGGGTTCGATAAGCCATCTAGTTAGTTAGTTAGGTTGAATGCATAGCATGAATGAGATAGATGAAAAATATATACGAAATTTTAGTCGGAGAACTTGAAGGAAAAAGGTCACTTGAGAGGTCTAGATGTAATTGAGGGGAATACACGAAATGGTCCTCTCGTCAGAGGCCCCAGACATTCAGCAACATAACCATTATTTATGCTCCAATGATTGATTTGTGTAGGTTAATACACACAGTCGTGTAAGTGCAAGTAGCTGTCCCAGCGTCCATACACAACTGGACACAATGCTCCAAAGACCTGGCTATCTATAAAAACCTGGCTTGAAAGGTCCATAGACACTCAGCCAATTTTTTTTCTACGGGGCCTACTGAAGGGAAAATTCTAAATGATCAAGCCACGCACCGTCGAAGACCTCAGAGAAAATTCGCCAGTAGATTCCTGCGACATGTCAAAAAGTGTATTAACCAATTTTAAGCGTCGAGTCCAGTTCTGCAAGGACTGAGGTATGTATGCATGTATCATTTGATCACTAAATATTGGTTTTATTGCTGAAAGTCTGGGATCTGTATCTAGATGATCACTCTTATTAAAATCGATCTTAAATAAGGTTTAAGGATATGAACTGGATTCATCTGGATCATGACAGTGTCCAGCAGTTTACTGTTCTTAAGACGGTAATGAACTTTCCTATTCCGTAAAATCGTATATATTCTTAAGCATATGTGCAACTATCAGCTTCTCAAGAATAACTCCACACCACAGAGTTACAAACAATCAGTACTGTGAGTCAGGCCCTTCAACGAACGGAGTTCATACTGTTGTTTTCAGACGTCACAATGAAAAGTCTAAAAAAAGATTCCAACTTATTCAGACACTGACAATGAATTTTGTTCGATTTGAACATAATTTGGGCTCTTAAGATATGTTTCCCGCCACAGCCAGCAAATCCACGCTTCTGCCATCGGGGACAGTTGCTTTTAGCCATGGCACAGACATATTTGACACGAAGGATCGATTTGATCGACATCGACACTTCGCGCATTCCTTTTTCCGTCGATCTGACGTTCTAAACGTGAAGATAAAAGAAATTGAGGTTTGGCTACAGCAGTCAGCCTTTCGCAGTGATATCTTCTCCACCACAGTCAAAGCCTGACAGACTGTTTGCTTCTTCAAATTCGAAGTTCGGTCCCCATTTATATCCACATGCGTCTGAGACACTGATGTCAACGAGGGGAGATGCCCCTTGTCTGGATCGCTTCTGCAAGACCACTAGCCTGTCGGAATCTTGAGTGAAAAATGGAACCTTTTCTAGCCTGCAATGATGACTCACTCAGTGAAAATAAATTGCTTTTTACTGAAACTCATTTACAATCCTCCTTCCGTCTTCTTCTTATTATTTTTATTTTCTACTCCTTCCTTAATCTTCTTGATCTCTTGATCTTCAGTCCTCATCATTTATTCATCAAGTTTTACTACTTTTTCCACTTATCCAAATCTCCCTTTTGTATTAATTATCTCCTCCTACTACCTTCTCGTATCCAGCGTCTTCTTTGAACCACTGATAGTTATTCAACAGCGTAATAGATTTCGCTTTTGTGTGCAACGGGAATGTTCGTCGCCGTGTTTACTCTGCCCTGAGCTAGATCACTCCAGTTTCAATCTTCAGATCTTATTTCCCAAATAGGACCATCTGTTTTATATAACAGCGTTCTCTCATCTATGTCTGAGCACTCCAAGTTGTCTTTCCCCTACAATTTTGAAAGGAACATGGCATGTCTCATACCCTCCGTACTACACGTCCCGGATACTTCATCCTTCTTTACGTAATTCGAACGATATCATCATTACAATTAGTGAAGTTCGAAATTACGTATTTTTCTAGTTCTCCATTGAGCGCTAAATTTGGACAGAACGTTGCGGTCGAACGGTTAGCATGTCTGCTTCGTATTCTGAAGGTTCTCGGTTCAAGTCTGACCCCCGAGACTAGATGTTCTGACATATTTCTCGTAGTTGTCCTCAGTTACTCTATAAAATTTCGGATTTTTCCTTAAATTATAACACGACGCTGCATTCCACACCTTTACATTCATGTAAGACTTGAGGTTCTCACAGCGGTGAGTATGAAGATTTCCGTCTTCTGGGTTCTTGCGCTGTGTAGTCTGGTCGATGTTTACCAACGTTTCAGAGGTCATACTGCCTCCTTCATCAGGGCGGTGAGTATGAAGATTTCTGTCTTCTGGGTTGTTGCGATGTGTAGTCTGGTCGATGTTTACCAACGTTTCAGAGGTCATACTGCCTCCTTCATCAGGGCGGTGAGTATGAAGATTTCTGTCTTCTGGGTTGTTGCGCTGTGTAGTCTGGTCGATGTTTACCAACGTTTCAGAGGTCATACTGCCTCCGTCATCAGGGCGATGAGTATGAAGATTTCTGTCTTCTGGGTTGTTGCGCTGTGTAGTCTGGTCGATGTTAACCAACGTTTCAGAGGTCATACTGCCTCCATCATCTGGGCGTCGGTAAACTTCTACCAGACTACACGGCACAACAACCCAAAAGACAGCCATCTTAAAACTCACTGCAGTGAAAACTTCAAATCCTATGTTTAAATTCTTATTTTAATCGATAACTTTATAGGAAAGGGACAGGAAAATGGACGATTTTGAACTGACTGACCGTAAACATTTCCCATATATAATCTGCTGTTAATTATATATTACATTAACATTCCAAAGTTTCCTTCTAGATCAGCACCCCTATTAGCTTCTTTATATATTTTTCATCTGAAATTCAAATAATAATAGTTTTCAAAAACATGAGACGAACACTCACTGTTCACACGAATAAGAAGAATATTTATATGATAATGAGATAAAGATAAAGAAGACGACTGTGATAATGGGTCTCACGAAAAGGTGATGGTGAAATGACAACAAGAAAAATAGTTCTCCATTCCCTTTCGTCTGTCCTTCTCTGATGTCCAATAAATGCATTCCAAATTCCCCCAGCGAATAATGTCCCTGGTTAAAACCTCCAGTTGGTTTGCTTCAAACACAGCAGAGTAAAGTTTCTACTCAACGTTTATTTTTTCAAGAGCTGTGTACGGAAAGATAAGTGAGCTATTCGGAGACCGTGTTTATCATAATATCGTGATTAATCTGACAATAAAACATTTAGTGTTCATAAAGCACGTTTGTTTAGGTGTTCATGTTGCAGGAAACACGCCACACGCCTCCTGGTGTCTGGTATTTAAATGAGCCATTTAGTAAATTCGCTTTACTGTAGAGAGAGAAAGAAACAGGAAGCCAGTTCTGTACGAGAACTTTAATTTTGCGCCCCAATTAGGGCGGTTAAACAAGATGAGTTAGATGGGAAGGGCACGCACAACAGAAATAACAAATGCTTACAAACGTTTGGAGGGATATCTTCAAGGGAACAGACCAGCTGAAGACCCAGGCGTAGTTGGGAGGATAATATTAAAATCAATCTTGAATAAATTTGGTAGGGGCTTGTGGTCTGGACTCATCTGGCTTTGGACATATACCATTTGTGGGTCCCAGTGGACAAGGTAATGAATCCTCGTGTTCTGAAAATGTGGTAAATTTCGTGACTAGCTGAGTGACTTTTAGCTTCACATGAAAGTCATTTAAACCGTTCAATTGGCAATCCTGCGAATCTTAATAAAAATACGAGTTACGTCTAGTGCCAATGTTATGAATGCATGGAGCTATGGTGCTGAGAACGACTGGGTCAACTTTACCATTTTATATCACCTTATGTGGCGAACTTAAAACATTGATCATCTTTCATAGAATATATACATTGGACCTCCATTCTCCTCATATCCCAGTTGTCTTCCTTCTGACACTTTAGTGCGACTCAAGACAAACAGAAACATTTCCGCACTTAATTTCGGTTTAGTAGTTTGTATATTTCCCTTGGGGAAAGCAACTGGAAGATCCATTTATAGACGATACGAGCCGGCTGCCTTTGTAGTGCCATTCGCACTGTTCCCTTATGAGATGTAAAAAAAAAACATTTCCAAAAAGAAGGGGCTTATTACGTCTGGTAAATGGTCCATTACCTCGGGTCGCCACAAAGGACTTGCTTTTAGTTCAAATGCAACAAATGTTCATCTGGAGTTGTGGTTCTTGTTCTCTGCATTATTTATAGAACGCCAAATGAGAAATTGTATTACTAAAATTTTCTTCGGATGTTTAATAACACTGTTTTAACTACAGATATTGTACGGAGTCAAATTATATGGCATCGTGAGTGCATGAAGATCTAAAAAGGAGCCGTTATCATTATGTTAATATTATTAACCCACCCATCAACCCTTTTCATTTGCACAGGTAATAATTTATTTGTCTCTGTAATTCAAAACATCGGATGTTTCAAATCCAGAAATATTATTTTTATGCATTGACAAACTCCTGAACATTTGATGATACCACGGCAAGCATTTGTTGACTGTGAATTAAATAGGAAATTTTATGACGCGGGTGTATTATTAAAATAACAAACTTTACGGTCATTCGTCTTAATATAATTAAAACTGGACGTTTCGGAGACTGGGGTCTGTTACTGTCCTCAGATAAATACTAATCTATTAGGCCCTGTCGATGGAGCTAGAATAGTGTTTACCCGAGGACCGACGCAGACTCCAGTCTCTAAAACGTAGTTTTAATTAAATTAATACGACGGATAATTCCAGGGAAGTTTATTTTCATGCTGCCTTTAATCTTCTGGATTGTAAAACAGCGTTTTCCTGTCTCGCAGATGGTTAAAACAACGTTCTAGGTCTGAAATCATTTGCGATCAGTAAAATCTAGACCACCAAAATAAAAAATAACCTACAACTGGACTCAAAAAAAACATTTAAATTACGAATCCATGAAAACGCACATTCGAATGGAATTAAAATTATTTACATAAACTTAACCTGATTTGAAGATGAATGATTTATCCCTTTCAACAGACAGCCAACTATCCATTCGACAGCCTGCAGCATTGCTGATAGCCTGACAAGGACACGCGGTCGACTGAGTTCAAGTAGCAGCTTGCTTACATGCGATCCACGCGGCTGAGGTTCGATTCCCGACAAGCCGAATTTAATCACCATATCTATAATAGATCTATGGGCTATTTTTTAAACTCTCTGCATTTATTTAGTTATTTTTCTTCCTTTATTCGCATTCTGTGAGAGAAGTGCTGTTGGCTTCTCAATGTTAAATGTTAAAAATTAAGAGTTCTCCTTCGAGATATGTGTAGGAGGGGTCAAAGAATTCTTTCTTTCTTTCTTTCTTTCTTTCTTTCTTTCATCCTATTTTATCTATAGGTGTCGAATTTGAGGTTAAAATCGACTTGGTTCCGTTGTTAGTGTATTTAATGACACTTCTTTAACTCCTAGATTTATAGTGTCCATAATTTGTTAATGATGGATGAAAAATAATGTGAAAAGAATTAACAGTGAACAAATTTAAGATCCAGAATTTTCCTGGAATTTAAAAAATTTGAAAACCTCAGTAAAGAATTACTGGTTACCGGGACGAGATTCGAACCGGGGCTCTCCCGAATACGAATCCGCAGTGCTACCAACATGCCGCGACGTGAAATCCGAGACTTAAACCTGGTTATGCTTGGAATGTAATCAACAATTAATCGACGTTCCTCTCAGTTGCACAGCCGTGTGCATTTGCAGACAAGATACCAGCGTTTCGGATCAGTGTGTTTATCTCCGCCGATACGTTGCACCAGTAGGCCTAAGTAATGAATTTCTCAAGCTCCATGTTTTCGTACTCCCAAGATATTCCATCTTCATACATCACAGTCCAGTTAATGACGCATCGCGAAAGAACTTAATTACTTTCCTCATCTCAACAGGTTTCTATTAAATGGTTGGTAAGAAAAATAAGTTACAACTTCAAGACATGCGTCACTCACTCTTACAATTCACATGACACAAAAACAAGGCCTGGCGGTTTGCATGGTAACTCGAAGACACGCCTCTTTGCCTCGCATCTGAACTACGTTCATTTAAAACTGAGTGTATTTCTTCGATACTCAACAACTCGACAACTTAAGGGCGTGACCTGCACGCAGATTCACGCCGAAACTGCGTTCTGGAAGAGGATTTTTTTTACATAAATCTTTTTTTATATTTTATTTTTTTTATTTTTAGGAAATAAGATTCACTTTCACTAGATTTAATTACATTTTAAAGTAATGGATTCACACAAGATGAATTAAGTTTTATGGTTGGTTCTAGTTGAAAATTAACGACGTATTTTTAAATGAATAGGTTATATAAACGTCAAACCCTTTCAAAGTATTGTGTTCACATAATTTATTAATGTATTTCGTTTGATTTACATTATAAACAGCGACTATTTCCCTAAACAGTATCAACCAGTTGATGGCTTTTAGTGTTTAAATAATATTTACATGAACGTCAAAAGCAATTAAGGAGAAGTGATACCGTAAATTGTGTAGATTTGTTCCAACAGAGAGAATTCGTCGACTGCTTTAAGGAACAGAGTATGACTAAGAAAAATTTGGTAAGAAATCTTCATATTCACCGCTGTGAAAACCTCAAATCATACAAAGAAAGTCTGTCTTCGGCCAAGATTTTTCCGAAGACGTAAATAATATGGAGGTAGTGTCAACAAATGACCAAGGCGTAGGCGTCTGCACGGAGCTCGGCCAGAGACCGGTCCAGGTTCAAATGACAGCAGCCTCAACATTTCGGGCTTTCTGGGGATATTTTTTTTCTCGTTGAAAAATGTATTTGTAGTTAAGCCCATCAATTGCTCTTGAAACTGTCAGAAAATTAAGCAGCGCGGAGATGACACGGGACCGCACGTGCAAGTTTATTGGAAATTCCTGGTCGGTGCTTCACACTTCAGATTAACCTCGGATGTTCTAGAGCATAGTTAAATAATTCATTGAAGGATAATTGGCATCTATGCATTAAAATAAACATGTATTATTCACACAGCAGTCAGGGCAGATTGTAAATATATGGGCTTCATTCGGGCTGGAATAAAATAAGTCTGGCTTCGTTCGTGTGCAGGTAACATATTTGAAGATCAGCTTCGGGGTCCGGGTTGAACTCTAAAATCTCGGCCTGTGCAGACCTCTACAACATAATGCTGGTATAATGAATCATATCTCTACAGAATCACAATATGAATTACTTCATGGTATTTATATTTTAAGGCGTTCTCTCACGCTTTAGCATTTGCGAAGAACGCCTTATCGTCACGTACTGTTCGTCTGTCTGCCCGTCGCTGATTTCAGTCAAAAATACTGTGCTGTTATTTATCTGTGATCATATCAACTATTAGTGCTGCCATCTGTTCGTGGCCACACGAACTGTTTTATCACAACCATCGAATACGTCATCCTCTGACATAACGCCATCACAGGAAGAATGTTTATTACTATTATTATTATTTGATAATGGTTACTTGACTGCCACGGTGGTCTAGCGGTTAGAACGCTGGCCTTGTAATCCTGGGGTCTCGGGTTCGATTCCCGGCGGTGCCCGAATTTATAACTTGTGTTGGGCAAGGCCGTGGTCTAGGGAACACGGAGTTTTCCTCCGGGGGCTTCTTCCCCGGTTTCTCCGTGGCATCCCAACAATTACTCCACTCACACACAGAAGAAGGCAATGGCAAACCACTTCTGGATCATCTGCCAAGAACGTATATAAACAGGTCCCAGTCCGAGAAAAGGATGGAAGGATCCTGTTCATATGGACCTGTCGTCAGACAGAACACTAAATAATAATAATAATGGTTACTTGATTACGCTGTTTAACAGGAGTTGGTGATTTAATGTGCATGATAATTAAATTATTGTTGATTATTTTATGACAGTGATGTTTTATATTGTTTTATCACAATACATAAAATAGATTTATTAAATTATTTAATTAAAACATTTAATACATAAATTGCTTTGCCCCCCAAAAAACAGATAAACTGACAAATTACCAACAAAGCAATAAGCTCCATCAAGCCATACACTTCTCAGGTTCCAGCACCAGAAGTGAAACCTCGACACCAGACACTGCCATGAGTCAGTTGGAATATATCTTAAGCTTCATAAACTTTGTTGAAAACTCTACGCGTGGATGGGTACTATTATGATCACAGATGTACCAGTCGCGAACAATCTGAGGTCCCACTTACCAAAGCTCTACTTGTCCAATGTATCGAGTTTCTTTACAACTTCGCGTGACATTCCTGAAGAGAATAGGCCCTCCGTTACATAAAACACGAAAGGGGCTGCAGCCACTACAACCAATTTCAATAGATACCTCCCTCATATTATTATCCTCGACAAAGATCTCCGAGGGTTTCTAAAGAGTTTCATCTTTCATGTCCTTCCCACGCTTCGCCTGTTACTTACTACACCTGCCATTCCTGAGGAAAAGAGACACGTTGCATGCACCTAGAACGAGGTTTCGAACCAAACAAAGCGTCACATAAGAAAGAAAATAACAAATTAGCAATCAATAAGCTAACCGACTAACTCGTCAATAATCATACCAACTAGCAAAACTGTTTAACCTTCATATGTTTAAAAAAAAATTAAATCCGTGGCGTAAGAGCCCTCTGAGAGCCAAAGCCGACTAGCTTGACTGCTGGCCTCACGTTCACATGCCTAAGCAGAGATGAAAGATCATCCAACCAGATACAGAGTGACGTGTGGTCAGCACGACGAACCCCCAGCCATTGCTAGTTTTCCTGACCGGATTACGCTACTCATCGTAGCTCCCCAATTTCCTCACGATGCTGGGTTGGCACCGGTCCCATACACTGGTCGAAAATCTCATGAGAGGATTTCTTCTCCCCCGAGACTCGAACCAGCGCGCATTCCGTATCGCCGGTCCGAAGCATGATGCCTCAGACCACGCGGCTACGGCGCGGGACACCTGTAAATGTTACAACGCCGAATATGATGGAAAAATAGTCATGAATTGTGGGATAGAACACACGTAAAATCAAAAGTTTTCACGGTCAGTTAATTTAAATTCTTTTCGGACAGCTGCATCGATACGAAGAAATCGCTTTTGGCTTATTTGAAGGCAGATCCGGTACTGTTCGGCATTCGGTAAGGCATCTGAAGGGTTACCTTCGTAACATAAATCTACAAACTTCCCGATTCAGCACGTTGCTCGATGGTATTCAAAGACCATCCACATTTCTATCAACCAGACATCCCTCGCTCCTTCGACCCACATTCAACCAGCTGAAGACAGTCTCTAACAAAGACGAACCCAAACTTATAATCTAGACATGTTACAAAGAAACCTTTGCCAACTCCCGCCCGCTTTCTGACCCTCTTCAGACAGCTCTACTGAGACGAGTAACACAGCTGCGTCATTTGCATCAGAAATGCTCGTTATTTAAAACGCTACCATCCTACGTGCTTACCAGATCACACAAATTAAGGTAAAACACTGTGGGAATTGGCTCAGATTCATAACAAAACAGCTCAGCGAGAAGCTCTGTTGAAAATGTCGGTTCTGTCATCATTAGCTTCAAGACGCGATTCAAAAACTTCAGCCTGATCCTGGAGACAGCCAACTTTGAAACGCAGTTTTTCCTTGCAAATCACGTTGGCCTGAAGCAGGCCTTCGCAATGCTGCACGTGGGAAGTCGGATCCTGGAGCAGATCGAGCGCTCATCACGTTCCGCCTCGCCCCTATGTATCAGACAGCAGTTTTTGTGGTCATCTCAAGGCCAAGTGAATCTCGACTCGACGTAAGAGATCCCATCTTTAGCCTCAATTTATGCAGAGAGAACTGATCACACCACGAGCCAAAGCAAAGACTTCATCTCACATTTCGTCTAGTGCAGAGTTTTTTTAAAGGTTTTCGATTCGCGGGCTATCTATTTAATTTGTTGAATTCACATGATAATTCATAAAAAATGCTAACTTAATACCGCACAGTCCAAATTATTCAATTTTTATTAACAAATGTACTGATTTGTTACTTTTATTACCTGTTCACTTCTGAACAAACGTTGAACACAGAGGGAACAACTGATTTTTACTATGCAGAATCACGCAATGCTACATAAACGTAAGAAGATCGCACAAAAAACTTTGACTGGCCGCGGGCTGAGTTACTTTGTTCACTGTGTGTTATTTAAAATCCTGAAGTTGTGCCTCAAGTCTCTCTTATTCTATACTGTGCTTCGACGAACAAGAATAGTCTTTAAGTGTTTGTCTGTCTGTCACTCTGAACAAATTTGTTAACCAAGGTCAGATATCATTACGCTTTGAACATAATTACACTGAAGATCAACACAAGTTCGTAATTTCAGATTCATTCATACAGACATCAGTAACGCGAATTGTCGACTACAAGTTAGTTGACCGAAAGCTCTGCTTCTGAAGTTTAATCTTGTCTGAAGTGTTAAAAAAGACCGTGCGTGATTCAGCTGATGGATCTCCTTCTCGCCCCCTTTACATAACACTAGCAGTAATCTCCACGAAGGATGCATGAACAGTATTAACTTCATTTTACAATGGTACGCATACATCAATGGATCTCAAGCCATTAAGGCTGCAACGGACTTCTCTAACTAGCTCCTCCAACAAGCAGGATCTCCCTTCGACAACAAATTCCCTGATTTTGAGAAATCCTAAGGTTCATTACTGTGTTCAAGAAGACCCTGTCGTGAACCACATGACTGGTTTACACCTTCACTCCCCAATTTGTTTAATGTTCATTTTAACATTTGCCTGCTATTTACAACAAAAAAAGGTCTCCAAGCATGATCTCGCGAGGCTTTTCAACCAAAATCTTGCACGCACGAGTTTCTATCTTTCGCCCAGCCCAGCCTATTTATTCAATCTTATTCTTCTTCCGTTGCAATCAATCCTAGGATTGGTTGGCAGCAGCTCGAGCTGCTGATACTAGCGAAATCCTATGCCGTTGACCCATCCGGGTTCATCCGCCTTTAGGGGTGATTTCTCACCCCAAGGGAATTAGGGTGTCCTGAACCTCCACCCGCTCATCCTCCCTCCGAAGAGGCTGTTGGCACTTGGTAGAGGGGGGACCACTTACACCGGTGGTCACTCGGTCTGTGGACGCAGTTTAACGTCATGCCCGGGACTAATTTATTTAATGACCATAACAATATTTTATGAAGACAGCAAATTATGAAAATCTTCATTACGCAATTTTCTCCATCCTCCTGACACTCCTTCCACTTAATCGTGTCCTCAGCGCCCTTCGCTCAGGGTGAGAGACCTATTCGGCGTAATTCGGAATTGTAACATGTGGATGGAATGACATAACGGAAACATTCTCCACATTCTGCACTTTCGTACAGAATAAAATGTAATTACGTACAACATGACGTCGAATGCTAGGTATTAGCTGGTAGCCTATTAATCTTACCAACAGAATTTGTTGTGGAGTTTTAATTTCTTTGGTTTCCTGTTTCTAATCGCAGGACAGGTCATGCGGCCGAGGTGTCAGAAGGTCGCCCGAGCGTGTGGGCACTGTTGTCCGCGACAGAAGTCTGCATCTGTTGACGTCCTTTGAACGAGCCTCACTGAACGCGATCGTTTCGCCCTTCTGCCTACACATTTTGGCTTCCTGTAGGTGCCCAACAACCCACTTATTTGAGTTTGTTCACTTATTAATTTACACAGTTAAGAACTGTGCCTGAAAGGAAAAGATCACTTTGAAGACCTAGCCACAGATGGTAGAATATTAAGATGGATCTCTACTGTTAACTTTTCAAGTATATATTTTATATTTTACTTGAATTCAATTTTTCATTAATTAGTTCTTTCATTTAATTACCCATCCCTTTATCAAACATTTATTTTAATGATTTATTCCTGGATTATCATCTCCGTGTTTCAACAAGAAATTATATAGCGTCGAACAATATGGAAAGATGAATGGATAAAAATTCTTAAACAAGCGGTCTCGCCTGGGTATTTAAAGATACCATCCCGGAATTCACCAAGCAATACAGAAGGATACCACATAATTCTTAAAAAGGAAAACAAAAATCCGGTCGATATTCGAAACTTAAACCACGGATTACAATTCTACATAATGTTTAGTTACTTCAACATAACCACCATCGATTTGTTTACTAATCTGTATTTATTTAAACTCATACGTTATTTAAAGAAGCTACTTCAACAACACGGTTATGTCGTGTTGAATTAGCTTAACCCTTTGCGCTGACCAGTAAGGCGCATGCGCAAGAAAGCTCTGGGGCATGCGCAGGAAGGCCGTGTGTTTCTATTGCAGTCTCTCACGTAGGACACAACAAGCGATTCCCCGCTTCATATGACACCCCATGCTGCTTATGCAGCTCGCTTGTTATCGCTTACACGTAGGACATTGCCTTATTGCATTAAGATACGATGTATTCATAATATCAGAGCTACGCTTCCTGTCGCACTGATTGCATTCGTATGTTCTAGACCAAGTTCAGCACCAGGAAAGCGAAGAGTAAACGATGAAGTCATTACACTTAAAGAATGCTTGATAAGAAGACGATTGAATGCGCATGTCATTGGCATCAAAAATAATTTTAAAAAAATATAATTTCCTACTATGAAGATGGGATATTTGTTTTGTAACTTTATCAGATATAAAATACTTCTATTCTAAGTAAATATGACAGCTACACACACGATGATATTACGTCTCTATATGATGTATGGCAGAACACTTGGCTTCCTTTGACACGTGTCAGAACAAATCGACGTTTTTCTCCTAAATTCTTTCAATATCATAAGGTACACAAAGTCTTACCAGGAAAAGTAGGATAGAACTAATGCAAAGAATAAGGCTTGAATGATACGCTGACACTGTCTGCAAGCCTCAGTTTGACTCCAGATCACGTAAAAAATTCGTAAAATACGTGGAGGACTCAGTCCGACAACGGATAGGAACTCAGATATTTAAATGTCGACTCGGTCCGACATAGGACCGCAAAGGGCTAAAGGATTATTATCCTACGTATCATACAATAGCATGAACCAATATCAAAGGTTGTGGCCTTTCTCGTACCGTCCGAAATATTTATCTAGAATGGCCGAGGGAAGCCATGAAAAATCTCAACGGGGAGGGCAGTCGTCGTCGCGGCCGGTCACTTTATAGACTGACTATCCCAAATCATCCACATGTCCAGATTTGAGATTCCACGGCGAGAGTATGAAGACGGCTGTTTGCTGGGTTGTTACACCGTTTAGTAAGGCAGAAGTTTGCAGACGTTTCAGAGGTGCTGTCTAAATTTCTACCAGCTTATGGGGAACAACCTAGAAGCAACTACCTTCATCTTAATGTTGTCCTATCTCCTCAACATTCCAAGTAGCCGCCTTCGGTCATTATGTATCTCTCTTTCCAGTACTTTTAAACGTCTCGACTTCATTGTCCTAACAGCAGAAGACTACCTGTACAAATCCTAAGCTTCATCTATGACTCCTACTAGCAACAACAGACCACTTTACTCAACAGTTCCATCCTACGCCACGGAGTATCTCTGTCTTATTATTTGCACACAGACAACGCTATATAAGCTGGTCGAGTCTGTATGTCCGTCTGTCCAGTCGATTCAATTCGAGACCCGCTGGACGGATTTGGATGAAATTTAATGTGAAGGTTATACTACTCTGCACGACCTCAAAATCGTACTTTTAAATATCCTATGAGTGTTGATAACAAAATGACGAACGAGGGAAATCGTGAGGAAGACATTGAAGTTCTGCGGTCCAGCGGACAGGAGTGGGAACTGTCGAACAAATCAGACACAGTGCCTCCGAACACATGTTGCTAAAAATGGAAGAGGATATTTACCAGTACGGTGTAAATTTTCCGAGCTTGTAACCAGCGTGGTGTCACTTCCTTGTAGCAAGCATTCCCAATCACTCGTAACTCAGAGTGACATCAGCATTGGAATTGTCTTTCTAGACATAAAGTGACAGCTACTTTGCTTGAAATATGCTTGGCTCCAGTTCAAGGGTAATACTGGGCGTCCATTGCATGAAAAATGGACTACGTGACAGGGTAGGAGACTGGAGGATCAAGACTGTCCAAAATAGTGTTTTTATATATGTAAACGTAAGATTTAGATTTTAAAGACAGGCGATCAGTTCTTAGCTGCCAGTTAAATAGTTAAATTACTTTCCTGTGGTATGCTACGTCGTATAGCTGTATCTATCATCATCTTGATGATGGATACGTCTGTATACTTCTAGCAGACTATAAGGCACAACATCCCAGAACATCTTCATACTCGCCGCCATGAGACCCTAAAATACCAATGTCCACGTAACTCAGAAACCAACGTCTATGCTTGGAGTGGCAAAATGCGAACGCAGGCAAGCGTTCTAAACCTATTCTGTGTGGGTTGAGATAGCGTTCTGATTTATATTATTATTATTATTATTATTATTATGGCAATGATGATTGGTGGTGCAACCCTTAGCTGATAAAGTCTTTCTTATACATATTGAAGAAAATGAAATGAAACCATAATGAAATAATTAACTAAAAAATGCTAATTTTGACGGAAATGTAAGTTTTTGTGGTTTGAAGTACATGCAAACTACTTACAAGTTGCCAGAACACAAAATGAATGCGTAGAATTTTTCACTCACAGTTCTGGGGTCGGAATAAAATCAGTCTTGGCATCTTAACAGTGATATATTTTTTTTATACGAGATGTCCTTTGTCTCTGAGGTAGGCTTAAGAAAAATTATCCAATATTAACAAATTATAAGGTCAACAGTTTTCATTCCGTAAGCTGATAGTTGGGTAGGAAAAGATAATCCCGAGTCAACTCCACATTCAGTCAAATGCGTGTCTTAACAGCCGACAAGCACAGATCAGGAAAAAGTAACATCACATCCGAACTAACCATAAACGTGTTCTTTGTCTGCATTTTGATACAGGTTACATGTATTTATAAAGTACTGCGTGTTCAGTCGCTGTAAACAATGTATACCTAGACCGGTTTTTGTAGTGCCAGTCTTTTTTTTTTCTGACGAGGTTCGTCTGTCTTTTTAAATTACCCCTCCAGGCCCCCAAGTTAAAATAATGGCCCGCAACTAGTTTATACCAGCTGTTACCAACCCGCGGTTAGTAAACAACATAAAAGGTGCTATTCATTGTTACAAGTTGTTGAAAAAATTAAACCGCGGATTTTTGTACTTAGGAGAAATTCACTGAAATCGAAACTTACACTGTCTTCTATATAGTTTCATTGTTATTCAGTACAGCCCAGATCAATTACAAACTGTGACGTACAGTAGATTCCGGTTAACTGGGCCATCGGTTAATCGGGGGGCAGACGCTTATTTGGGACAAATCTTACAGAACAAAGCTTTTAAACTATTTACGTGGAACTTCGCATAATTGGGGCCAAAGTGTTAACAGTCCCGATGTGCACCAATTAACCGGAATCCACTGTACTAGTTTTGTTTTCAGAAATAACATAATTAGTGTGTACATATTACCTAAGTGGATACTGGGGGATACTGGGAACGACCCGTTCTTCACGTGCCTGAGCACTGCGGGGTCCCAACTTTTCGTTCAGAATGCTATGTCTATGCCAATACATACAGCTGGATTCTCATGATAGGTGCAGTATTTTTTCCGTTTACAAAACGTCATTCACAACTGAAAACAAAATTCTTACCTGCCAAAAATGTTTCTAATAAAATTCACAGACTTCAAAGATACGATTTTCTTTGTAAGACAATCTATTTTATGAATAATTTTAAAAGTTGAATCAGAGCTTCACTTATCATAAATACGAGTATCATCTCATAATGCCCAAAATCCATCAACATACATAGATAAGACATAAGGCTCTAAATCCCTTAAACAGCATTACCATGGTAACGGTTATAAGACCACACAAATTCATACATATTATCCCGTGAGACCCAAATCTCTCGATAGTCGAAGTTGACAAACCAATCTACCGACCAACATTTGTTTATTACAGTACATAGATGTAAGTTGTGAAAATAATTGATTTCAAAGTGATCGCGGGAACGGATACTAGACAATCTTTCCGCCGGATAATGAAACCAGGCTAGGTTTATAAAAACACGCTAGACTGTTTACTCTCATCAGAAGTGCGAACTACATTCTATTCTTGGAAACTGTTTAAGATTGGCCAGGCTCGTGATCTGGTTCTTGTGCAGAGCAGTCATATTACAGGACAAAGGTAAACAATGCTTCGTAAACTTCAACAGGAAAATGGGTTAATTCACCGAACTAAATTTTACTGTAAACTCTACAGATATGTGCACTAGGAACAAAGCTAGGCCATTCACCATTTAACTGCTCTACTGTTCAAGCGACAATGCTTTTAGAATAGCAAAGATTAAAAACGCTGTTTCAACTTCAGAGGTAAATATGCTGTCGAATGGTATGGAAGAAACTGTTAAGATGGCGTTCTGCGTGTTTCAAGGTATTGTCCAGCATTCGACTGAAGAAAACGAAGAAAACCGAAGACTCCCGAATACAAACAAAATACTGAATGATGAATAGAAATTTGAATTTGAATTTTGAAAAAGGAAGGATATGTATTGAAGCTGTGGATGTCTTGGCATATTCTTAATGGTCTCTTAAAATATAAATACTTCAGGGTTCTATCAGGAACACACAAACGAGAAACTGACATAGACAAAGTGTGCAGGTTTCTAACGATGGTGCATTATAATTTGTAACAAATTTTCCCTTAAACTATGTCCGTCGCCTAAATTACAACACAATACAACTGCAACGTTTCGGAAGCTGGATTCTGTTTCGTCTTCAGGTAAAAAATAAAGGAGGAGAGGAAAAAAGGCCTATCTCCAGAATCTTGCTTCCGAAACGTAATTTTATTATTTTATAATTTAGACCAGCGATTCTCAAATTTTCTGATTTTCCTGCTTCGATATTGTAAGGAAATTCAAAAATGTTCTGTCGCAACAAAACTGATGGGGTACTTCTGTACTTAAATATCTCGCTTCACGTCTTTCCAGTATGACAAAAACTGATTTAGAAGTTGGATAAAATCTGAGAGAAGGATTTTAAAAAATAAATTCACATGTCTACATTTTCATATCAAAGTCGTGGTAATGTGGTCAGGGCTCCGGACAGCTGTTATTTCGACAGAGGCCTAACTTCATAATTTTCTTCAGTTCCTCCAAGCAGATCAACCCACGATCGCTTCCTTTCCAGTTCACCATTAATCTACCATAACCCAAGAATTAATCATCTTTGTTTTCAAATAAAAACTGTTCCTCAGAATCCATGTGGCCTGAATGCTGTATTTCATGAACAGATACATTTGTAACGATGACCATCTCTGAAGAAGGTAACAGGTGCTGACATGTTAATTCTGACAAGTTCGCAGGCAGAATTACGTCACAAGGCCGTGACCACGCATGACGTCAGACAATTACCATTAGTCCTCACCACACAGACACTGAATAGTTTTCATTCGGATGTATCTCTTGATTGGATGATGATGAATGAAAGAGATTCATGCAAATGAAACCGGAACGTGATGTCACCAATTTGTAATCATTTCATAATCTATTACAAGGGGTCACGGGTTCGTAATCCGGTCGAAATATAAATGTTCGCTGGTGTTTTCTGTTTGTGTTGTGGTGGAGACAATGAATATCTTGGCTGATGTTTTCCTCAGTTACATGAGTCGAATCTCAGAATGATGCTTTGATTGTGTTCTGTACAGAAACTGCTTCAAATAAACGAATAAATTGGAACGGCGTATCCATCCGTCCATTTGCATGTTCCATCTCGAAAACTAACAGATTTCGACGGAATTTAGTACGGGCGTCCTGTGCTAATAACTATTCATCATAGATATATTTGTCATAACACTATATAAATCTCACTGAGGTGTACAGATTTTATTAGGAACATTTTTCGTAGTGGAGAATATTTAGAGAAACAATAATATTGTAATGGGCTGAGGGCTGAACGACCAGAGTTCGATTCCAGGAAGGGCAGGATTTTTCCTTCAACACTTCGTCCACCAAGCCTCCTATCCTACGATACCATGGTTCTTTCCTTGCCGGTAAAGCTGCCAGGATGCGAACTACAAACTGATCTCCATTTAACACCAAGATTAAGGAAGTGTAGAAATTTTATTATGCTTTTTTAACTACTAGAAACAACTTCAGCTTCTTATAAAAAGTAATTTATAGTTCTATGTAGCATTGAACAGATTCGTATCTGAATTCATATATTTTTATCGACTAATTATAAACATCCGGGCCAATGCACTAGCAAAATCACAAAATCTCTTTTCTCAATGTCTGTGTGATTATTTTTCATGTCATGGCTACAACTTGAAACTAAAGAATACACACACATTAGTTTCGACTTCGTCTTAATACACAGAGCGAGATCAACTTAAGAGCCTGTTTTACTGTCCTTGCCATGGCCATACATGGCAGTAGTCACATTCCGGGCCACGCATCGCCAATACGTGTGCAGATACACTCCACCTAGGGTTTTCCAAATCCCTGCCACTGAGGTGAAGTTGTTTTTTTGCCAGAAGTTTATTAGTTTTACTACGGTAATTAAAGAAAAATGGCAAATCGTGCGGAACGCATAGAAAGCATGAGGCAGAGAGGAACAGAGAGAGGGAGAGAGTGGTCGGAAAATCTTACGCAGAACAGACACACTTGGTAGACGTAAGAGAATGTTAGGCATTTAAAAAAAACCTTGAAGACTGTGCAAGGATTTGAAACGTAATAACAAACTTCTGTGAGAATGACAACAAATATGATTCAGTTAAATCTAGGATTTTTTCAATTCAATTCAATTCAATTCAATTCAATTAATTTATTTACGTGTTTGCCAACAGCAAGAAGACAAAAACAGGCAAACACTGATAATACGTACAGTAATAATGAAATAATAATTAAAAATAGTACACAAACAGATTAACTAAACTTATACATGTACAGTATTAAATATAACTGCAAAGTACAGGCAAACCCAAAATAGAAACAATATTAACACAGAGCAAAATAGATGAATAAATATAAATAAAAACAAATAATCCACCTAGGGAACACTAATATAATTGTAAAACTTTAAAGAATATAAAAAAACAGATAACCAAGCTAGATCTTTTCCCTTGTTGAGAACGTGCCCTCAAGGGAGACAATGTTTGTGCGAAATACGTCTAACAGCAATCAACTTTTCAATCTAGTTTGAGAGCCGGCTGCAGTAGCCACGCGGTCTGAGGCATTGACCTCGTGCGCCTGGCCGCTGGGACCGTGGGTTCGAGTCCCACTCAAGGCATGGATGTTTGTCCGCGTTCTTCCTCTTCAAGTCTGATGGATAAAGACTGGCCACGGAAGGAAGTACTAACCTACCGTGGTATCTTTGCATGAGCGCCCCGAAAGAGGGTCACGACGGTCAGGTATTGACCAGAGACGACTAAAATAAAAAATACTTTGAGGAGGCTGACAACAGACGACTACATAGCGTCAAATGATACGATGATTAATGAAAAATTGGGAAGTAAGCAATAAGCGGTCGGATTACAGTGTGCTCACTGATACAGTTGAATGTAATTGTCGCTTATCAAAATGTTTCCAGCACACTGCATCCTCTTTGAGGAGACAGATAAAAAGGATACGGGAGGTCCGGGACTTATCATGGAAACACGCACCTAACCTCAAATTAAGGAATAAGGTTACCACTGCTGCAACCCAGTGTCCCCCCATTTTTTTTTTTGTTTCGCCCTCGAAATAATTTTGACGGAAATCATAACCTGTTCGTTAAGAAATACAAAAACCACTCACATTTATAACTTTTTATACAAAGAGTATCTGGCATTAAACAGCTGAGATATTTCTGCTAGGCTGTTTACATATTCATTTTGAATTACGTATTTATGTTCGATTATTTATTCCATTCCAAAATTATATATTTTTTTTTATTCACTGGCCTCACAAACATCTTTAACGCTTTATTATTCTACCTTTAACCATTGCTCTGCAGGTTTTACTACAAGATTGTCTCCGGCCTCCTGTTTCCATCCATCATGTCCATTTATGATCTTTCAAATTCCATGGAGCAGAGACTTCCTTGAGAAACTAACAATCATTTACTTGCTCAAGAATTATCCCTCAACTAATCCGAAAATTCTCTCTCGTGTTTAAAAGAAAGTGCTACTCGACCATATTCTGGGCCAGTTAAGTCCAATCTACGAATTCTTCCTATTGCTTTACACGTAACCAAATAAATATTACTCGTCGCCCTGATGATGGAGGCAGTAAAGACCTCTGAAACGTCGGTAAACTTCTACCAGGCTTCACGGCGCAACAACCCAGAAGACAGAAATCTTCATACTCACCGCCCTGATGATGGAGGCAGTATGACCTCTGAAACGTTGGCAAACATCGACCAGACTACACGGTGCAACAACCCAGAAGACAGAAATCTTCATACTCTTCGCCCTGATGACGGAGGCAGTATGACCTCTGAAACGTTGGTAAACATCGACCAGACTACACAGCGCAACAACCCAGAAGACAGAAATCTTCATACTAAGAATCGCCCTGATGATGGAGGCAGTATGACCTCTGAAACGTTGGCAAACATCGACCAGACTACACAGCGCAACAACCCAGAAGACAGAAATCTTCATACTAAGAATCGCCCTGATGATGGAGGCAGTATGACCTCTGAAACGTTGGCAAACATCGACCAGACTACACAGCGCAACAACCCAGAAGACAGAAATCTTCATACTCGTCGCCCTGATGATGGAGGCAGTATGACCTCTGAAACGTTGGCAAACATCGACCAGACTACACAGCGCAACAACCCAGAAGACAGAAATCTTCATACTAAGAATCGCCCTGATGATGGAGGCAGTATGACCTCTGAAACGTTGGCAAACATCGACCAGACTACACGGCGCAACAACCCAGAAGACATATTCAAACTAACCGCCATAAGAACGTAAAATCTCGCAATACTGAAATTACTGTTACAGAAATATATGCTTAAAAGTAACAATTTTGTCAAGTATTCTATTCACTTTCAAGTCAACGTGTGTCATCCGTTAGCACATGACGGCGGAAAGCCAAAAACGCTAACATTTTAAAACTCCCACTTCACTCTCAAGGTCACCAAAAATATTGCGATAGAAAAGAAAAATCCCCGATTAAAACGACAAGAAAGATGTGGAATGTGTTCCTTTGGCGAGAGGATGTTTAAAAAAAAACTGTGTTAAAAATAAACTTATAAACTGTGAATCTGAGACATGAAACAACAACAAAAAAAGCTTATATTCTAAATTTACGCGAAAATACATATAATATTTATCGAAGAATGGAAAATGTGCTGGAAACCCCCCAACGTTAAAAGACTCTCGGTATGAGATTCATTGGCTCGGGGTCTGGGATCGGAAACTTGAAACATCGAATGTATAAAATAGACAAGTTCTGAAATTTCTATCTAGAAATGTAACAAAAGATGATAGGAGTCTGCCTATAGGAACTTACATGGAAGAAATGTTTTATCGGCGGGTGATCATACATCTGGTAGAAAAACAGTTATCGCATAGGGACGGATTTTCATGTGCATCGCGGTGTGAGATAATTAGTTAGACCGCTGTTCATAATGATTCTGTGCGGTCCGAGAGGTGACGCAAATATATATTTTTTGTGTAATGAATTTTCGGTTTACATAAAAGACGGGTAATTATTCTCGAGATGGACTCTGTCCCACTCAGTTGGTTTAAAACCCCAAGGAATATTATTAACAAGAAGCACGAATTATATAAACGTTTTATTTATTTATGTCAAATGGCAGGTACGGATCCAATGATGAATTAAGCTGGAACGAAGTCTTTTAACTACTTTGGAACTAACCTTCTACACAAGAGTGCAAGTCTAGACTTGCACTGTGTGTGGCTGTTACTTGGGATATCTGCAAACTAATTGCTGACATAACAAAAGGTTCTGGGAAAATTTTGTGAAGCTACTTCCTTCAAACATATACGAGGCGCGTCCACAAAGTAAGTTTCCCACTCGTCCCACAGCTAGCAAACCTTATATTGCGCGAAGCGACTGTGCGTATGTGATAGAGCAATGACATAGCATGGCGCATGCACTAACGGCACTTCCCGCGTTCTCACAGTAGCATCGCTGCAGCTGTTGAAGATGGAGGTTCTTATTCCAGCTCCCGCCGACTGTGAAGTGCGGTCAGTGATAACGCTAGGCCGCACACGGCTCGACGGACAGCAAGTCTCCTGCAGGAGTTCAGCTGGGAGGTGTTTAATCATTGACCCTACAGCCCGGACCTCGCTCCCAGTGATTTCCATCTTTTCCTACACCTCAAGAAATTCCTGTCCGGTCAGCGTCAGCGTTTTGAGAATGGCAGAGAGGCGGAGATGGTTGTCACACAGTCGTTCCAATCCCAGGCGGCAGACTTCTACGACACAGGTATTCAAAAGTTGGTCCCACGGTATGACAAATGTCTCAATTCCGGTGGCGAATATGTTGAAAAATAGCTGGACACTTGCTGTATCTGTTGCAATAAATATTTCCATGAAATTGTGTTTTGTTTCTGTAAACGGCCCCAGGGAAACTTACTTTGTGGACGAGCCTCGTAATATAGATCTAACAGTGATTATATATAATCTGGGATTTAGTGATCTATTTCTCTTCATACATACAATTACGTTTATTGGTTGGTAAAACGTGGGACGCGTGATAATGATGACGCATTGTAACTCGGCAGGATTGTATTCAGAAATGGTGTCATTCTACTAGAACAGGCAAGTAAAATATTAATTAAAATCGGGGGGCGAAAGTGTCTTTTACAACATGACAGGAAAAGTTTTGTGCTTAAAACGTTAATAAATATCTGCTGATTACTACATTGACCGAACATTCTTCGTTTCAATTTGTTTCCTAAAGGTATTATAAATTAGCTTACGAGTCAGCAAATGACTAGCTATAGGCTGGGCGACCGCGGTTCGATTTCCGAAAGGGATTCTTCTCTAAGCTACGCTCACGGTCGGGCCCAGGAAGCCTCCTACCCATTGACTACCAAGACAAGCTGACGGAGTGTGAAACTGGCCATCACCTAGTGCTAAGGTGAAGAATATATGGAGCTTTTCCTCCAAGTCCTCAAAGTCCGGTGTGTAGCATGCTGTTAAATAAAATTGTTTGTAATTAATTCGGACACGATATCCTAAATTATGGCTGGTGTTATGAAGTGTTAAGACAGGCATAAAACCCAATATGTAATAAAAGGCCCACTCGAATTTTTCATACCTAGTTTTAGACATGGTAAATTAAAAATAGTAAATACGTTCAAATGGACATATTATAAAAACAATTGAAGATAGCAGCGAGTCTGGCTGGTATTTGGCCGCCTCTGGCACGTTGAAAACCTAGTAAAAACTTTTGGTAGCATCACGAGTTTCTGAATTCGATCCGGCCAAAAGTTGTCACATTGCAACGTCCAGTTAGTGCGATGGACCTTCGGCGATTGTGTCATGAGTTTCACAGGTCAAAATGGTTCAAGTGAGTGGATAGCGATGACCTTGACCTCCTGGTGAGGGGCATCGTGTGTTCAAACTCCAGGCATTTACATCAATACATTCATTAGTATTTTATTGATATCGACATTAAAACTTATAAATATGCCAAGCGAAACATAAAATTTACACAGTAGAGAGTTGAGTATAATAAAATTGAAGGATTTCGTTTTAACCAAACAGCTAGACCTATAAGTTTAGGATAAAGATGGCCCATAATAAACATTTACAAATCTTTAACATTATGTCTGACACTTTAAGGTATTGTAAATTGAACGTAGCACAAATTATGGTCAGAAAAAGATGACTGTACTGTAATAGTTCCTAAGTTACCAGCCTCCGTCTATAGATAGACATTTGAAAGAAAGAAAGGCGTAATACGTGACATACGACAATTCTAATAAAGGAATATTACAATGTGTAAATGTGATTAACTTTAAATGATCTTAAAATATTGCTTTCATGATTTTTTATTAATATTCATATATGTAATTCAACAACATCATTAATACCATATATATGTTTAATTAATTAATGTCAAGGCCTGCATTAATTAATGGTCTAAGTGTATTTTCGAACACAGCTCGCAAAGCAGGGCTATTGACACGAAGATAAAGTGATATCAATGTATGTATAAATTCACATTGTCTTACACAACACGTCCATTAAACTCATTTCGAGAAAATCAGTGGTATAACCAGTATTAAGTGTGCTGTAAAAAAATCTCTTGTATTTCCATCATTTTTACCAAATGGTGAATTAAAAATGGTTCTGTGTACAGTTCGAAATGCTTCAAATAAAACACTTCTACTCAGAGTTATAATCACGAATAAAATAGGCAAGGTTTTACTCTCTGTATCCGTGACCCGCAACACTATTTCACCCGCGGCACACCCTAATTTATCTAAAACTTCTTGACGATGGTGAAGAGTCAATTGAATAAAAATTTACTTGGATATTATCCATCGTCTAGCAAATATAAAACGTAAAAACGACGTTTCGGAGATGGGACTCTATCTCCGTCTTCAGGTTCCTACACAGTTGGGCCCACTAGATAGAGCTAATCCCTATCTCCGGAGATAGAGTCCCATCTCCGAAACGTCGTTTTTACGTTTTATATTTGCTAGACGATGGATAATATCCAAATAAATTTTTATTCAATAAAACTTCTTATAAAAATTCGCGGCACACCGGTTGGGGAAAACTGCTCTAGATGGGAGTTCCTTTGCTTGCCTCAACATGCTGACATTGCAGTACCCGGACCAAACCGTGAGCTTTGCCTACGTCACTAGCTTGAAGAGTATAATTTAATTATTTACATATAGTTATTTATCGACGCTTTCAGTAACTCACACTAAAAAAACTTCGAACGAGAGATTGATGGTGAATAATGAATTGGAAGTAATGTAGAAGGAAGACGTCGTGACCTAATTTAAGGTTTTATCCCGGCACTTTCCTGGATGAGCTGATAAAAACAACGAAAAGCCTCAATCAGGACAGCCGGTCTCCGGGCTGAGATTGAGTGCAGAAGGGGAACATGTGTTACACACAATAAAGTCCTCTCTGGCATCAAGCCGTGTCACTTCTGGACAGGAGCCCAACTTTTCGGAGACCTCCAACGCCTCTACTTACAAAGGAATTATGTGATGGGACACCGCTGTGTGATGTAAATCATTTTCCTGATGATGGAGGCGTTGAAGATCTCCGAAATGTTGAGCTCCTGCACATAACTGACATGACTTTTTATCGAGTCTGTCGCCGTCAAATCTCTAAGTCCTGTTTGTATAAAACACTACGTAAAACTAAGGCATTCCCGACATAGGAAATGAGACAGTGATCTACGAAGTACTTTCGCTGAGAAATGCTTCCATCCTCTGCATTTTACTTCTAACGGACGTGGAACGCGTAGATTCGCCCCAACGACTATATACAAACAGGGTGAGGCTTCGAGTTAATTTGCTATTTCTTCTTGTCATCAAAATAGAATTTGTACATAATGAACAAAGGTGTGATGGCAGGAAGATGTGCAGTGGGCCTGACTGTTCCGCCTGGCTGAGGAAGTGGGGAGGAATGTGGCCTGAAGTTCGTGTGAAAGGGCAAGCTACCCACTGCCCCACTGCCTCACTATCACAGGTCAACTTTTACTACAACCGAATTAAAGCACACCTGTTAACCGCGAGTGTGATACAGGATCACAAAAGACAACCTTCATCGGCACAGTGGACTTTAAAAGGTTGGTTTTAAAACCGAGCGTCCCACAGCACGACCAACTCATCTATTCTTCCGAGGTTACCAAGGAACTGCATTCTTTTGAGCAGATCAGTCGATCTCTCCCCGGACCTTGTTCGTAAGAAGGGACAATGCTGGAACCCCCAGCAAATATGTGAACTGCGAGCGAAAATTCCACTTTCACCACTGGTTTTCGAAATAATCTGTTCCTCCTCTGTTACGCCATCCTCCTCACTCGATCTACCGGCAATCACCTTGCAGTTTACACGTGATCGAGTGACTGATAACGGTGAGACAATTTAATGTGTGCGATCTGACAAATCATCTTTCCCTCGAAATAGTGACATGATCGTACTGAAGAAGGGTAGCGAAGATTCCCAAAGCCGTGATAACGAAATTAGTCTTCTGATTTCAGATTCGGTGGGTCAGTAGCTGTAGGGTACGCCATATTGCCACATTGTATTCATAGGATTTCATGATAGTGTTACCGTGCACTGTAACGATGTTACGCTAATACAAAGCACCATTCCTTCATTCCTTCACTGTGAAGAACTTTGTTCATATTAAGCCTGATGTATTGTCTTCCGGATCGGCTGGTCGATCTTAACTCCGGCAGTGAAGGCCAACAGAGGTGGAAGACCTCCTCCATCAAATGGTAGGATGGAATTGTAATCTCCTGTCATCGTTCACGCAGAGGCCTATTCAGATACATTGGCCGCAACATTGGTGACCAGCTACGATGATTACGATATCACCATGAAATTAATTCGTACAGCCGTCGTGTTATTTTCTTAGACATAGACTAGTATCATGTCACGTACTTTTCAACGATATTTTCTTGACACAAAACTTGCGCGCAACAACCCAGAAGACAGAAATCTTCAGGTTTACAGAAGACGCTCAAAATGTCGACCACCTTTTCGAAGACGAACATCTCTGTTTCGGCGCGACTTTGCGAAATGTTTCTGGATCAGCGTTGGCAGAAGTCTGTTCAATACATTTTCAGTTCCCAAAGCTTAGTGCCTTATTCAAATAAACTCTTTCTTTCGGAATTCCCTAAAGAAAAATAATGTGCGAGGTAAGGTAGCCCTCACCAAAAAACTGTAAAATAAGCAGTTGCTGTCTTCGTAGCGTAGGCCGTCGTACCATCATGAAGAAACCAGCAAACCCTTTCATTTTCATACAACAGAAAAATTATTTGCGTCACATGATTCTTCATCTCCTAAAAAACTATTGGTCGCACAATTTGCCCTCTATACAAAGCGCACCACACGCCAGTCTTCACTGATTTCGATGCGAAGTAATGCAATCATCATCATCATCAAACAGTCGAGGTGTTAGGTCATATTGAGGCGTTCCGGTCTCGGAGTCTAAAATTCTCTTCTGTGGTCTTCCAGAATTCCTTCGCCCACATGGTGTGTAGTGTTGTAATAATTTGGTAAGTCTGCTTCTGCATTCTGTTAAGATGTTGAAGCCAAGTGTGTTTACATTTCAAAATGTTGTCTAAAATGGTTTCTATTTTTAACTCTTTTAAGTATGTCTTCGTTTCTTTTACAGTCCACCAAAGTGTACTTTGCAGTGCGTCTCATAAATTTCATCTCGGGCAGCTGCAATTCTTCTGTCTTCAATGTCAAGTGTTCGCTGCCATATTAAATTGTGGGTAGTACGAAAGTATTATATTATATTTTTATTCTAGTTTGCTTTTATAATTTTGATGGTTTAAAAATCATGTTGATAAGGCCCGTAAGTTTCAGAAATTCTGTCTTTTTGTGCTTCATATGACAGGGAACAACTGAGGTAATTAAAAGTATTTATTTGTTTAAAAAAACGACGATATAAACCTGAAGATGATGTCATAAAACATCGAAACATGTCGTACAATTAATAATAAGCGCCATAATAAATGTAACATCATACTACGATAAAAGCGCCATAATATAACATAATATAACTTATTGTAATATTTTATACTACAGATGTTATAGTGTTATATAAATTTTAACAACAACATTTTAAATACGTTTGTGTATAGACTGAGATAATAAATATATATTTAATAATTTTGTTTATTATTATTTTACTTATTGTTTGTTCTCGACAACAGAATGCCAGTGTCTTTGTCTTTTCTGTCGAGATCGTCATCCCGTATTTGTTTATCAAGCTATTCAGCTTATAAACTGATATTTGTAAATCTTTTTCTGAAGTTGAGATTTGTAAGTAATGTTCTCGAATGAAACACACTTCTGCTCGTGAATACATCACTTTCGCATGTGCTCAGATTTTGGGCAACTGGTGTGAGCAAGGAACTCTACACCAGGTTGACCTCAGCTAGAATGTCATGGGAGACGTTGGGAAGATCTGTTACACGGGGAGTTTGGCCGCTTCTGATATAATTTTCGTACCGTAATACGCGGTTGCTGCCAGGTAGCTTTTCAATACGTTCATCCTAATTTTATGACCTAAATCAGTCTGAATTTCTTATTATCCACGCAGACTTGCACTTTCTTCATTTTATCTCTTCCTTTCGTTCTTCGCCCGTCACAATGTCCTCCATCTTCTACTCCCAAAGCCTTTTTCTTTATCCTTCCAGTAGTCTATTATTAATTCACTGCGCGAATGTTTTGTCGACTGTTGAATTACGTTATCATTCGTCTGCTTTCCCTCTCAGATGAATTCAGTAAGAAAAAAGGACGACAAAAATAATTTTAAAAGATATTCAAGCAAACTACTGTATCTTCCGTTATAATCATGTTCTCCCTTTGAACTCCCTCCATAAGATGTGATTTATCATTGGTTTACGCTCTTTTCGAACCAGTGACTTTACGATTAAGGTAGGTTTGCGTTTGATTCATGCTCTGGTCTGGACATATTCAAGGTGTAAAGTGACAAATACATGTTAAAAGAACAGCCGAGCCGGTTCGTCAATCAGCATGCTGGAATGGGAAAGTGTTGTTGAAAAGATTATCCACATGCGCTAGAGTTAACAGACGCATTCGGTGAAGATTGAATACAGCTTTCAAGCAGATGTTTTCCCATGGAACTATAAATAAAATTCTTCTCGTGTGTGGCTCTAGAAAGGATCAGTTAGCTTCAGCTTCCTCAAGGGACTTCCCCCATGATTTCGCCAACATTATCAGAGTTCTATTATTAATGTCTCGCCATGGCTGAAGAAATTATCTGGAAGCTTAATAAGCAACAAACTGGGCTGTCGTATACTCTTCGAGTTGTTGAATCATCTGAGGGTGTCTATTTTCATTCATATTGCTTTAATAAATTTTGTCTGTATTGTATATCATCATCCCATCGATGGTCCCAGTATTATAATGATACAGACTATTATTTTGGTTGCTAAGAATCTCAACGTACACAATTAGAAAGAATCTGCGTCGAAAATTAGAAGAAGAATCGAATATTTTCCTGAACACAAACTCAAAATCTCTGTTCATACAATGTTACGAATGTTAAAACATTAAGAGTATTCCCGAATAACATAGCAAATAATTGTTAATAAAACAAACGTTATGACAAACTGTTAACAATTATACCAGCAATTCTGGTACTGTTACATGCGGACAGACGGGAATGTCAAATGTAATTTTGCAAAATTTAGTTTCGAACGAGCAAACACTAGCCCCAGAAACAAATTCGTTACCTTCGTAACTCCAAGACACTGGAACACTTCACAGCATCCCAGTCTCGTATGGCCTCTCAGATGGCAAACACATCCCAACACACGAAAAAGACCCTCGTACCTAATCTCTGTTCTGGACAAAAGTTCCTATGCCAATAGTCTACCGTCATTTCATAATACAGCGTCCTGAGTGCTCTACGTTTCGCTTCGTTTATGGGGCATTCAGGAACAAAAACTTTAACAGTTGTAGCTCTGTCAGTGCAGTGACTAGGCCATGGGGTTTCACGACTCCTTCAGCTTCAAATATTTTCTCTTCAATAAAACGTTGTCTGAGCTATCTTTGGCAGTCTGAGCATATAAACACAGCCTTCCAAATGGGGGTCCTGACTCTAAATTCTAATTTTAGGCGATGCGCCCTGTTCTTATAAATCAAGCTTTGGTGGCAGAATCGCGGTCGCATAACTACCACATCTGGTGCGAAGGAAATACCGCTGCCTAACTCAAGAAGAACGAAGCCACGGTGATAAAAAGAGAACAACTGGTGTGGAGAAAATACTATTTCTAAAATTTACTCTAAGTTTCTTTTTTGAAGTTTCGGGACTTTAATTTGCGTATAACAGCACGCAAAGTAATTTAACTTCAAACCCAACGACGGCCAACAAACACAGCGTGACAGGACTACGTGTTTTTGCCAACTACGAATTGTTTTTTCTACACAGCAATCAAATAACTGCAGTATCTTCTCTCTGTCTCTTTACAAAAACGGGGCTCTCGCAAATTGATAAGAGAAAAATATGTGAAGTATTTATAGTTAGCTACTTCGCGTGGTTCAATCATCCGCTTGCAAATGGCTGCTAGAATAAGCTAAACAAAATGGATGCCAGAGATTAAAATAACCAGAAGAGTCCATCGAATTCCAAACGGACATGGGATGTGTGGAGTAAATCGTACAAAACTAAACACATTCCTCCTTAGCAGCAGCGTCTTCGAGAGGAGCATAACTGTTGTCACAAACGAGGCTCTAGAGACCGAGTCACGCCATCGACAGAAATTTTTGAAAAATTGAGGAGACACGAAATTAGGCGACGAACAGAAAGCATGAGCAATGAACTCTGTAACAGGTCTGTTCAAAAACATTTCAATGTACAGATGTAGCATGATCTTCCAAATTGTGATCTGGATCATCAGAATAAGTAGTTCATTCTGCACATTCATATTATTGTATTCTGGGTTGTTATGTTGTAGTCTTGTGGTTGTACATCAAAATTCGAAGGAACGTGTTTCCTCCATATTTGGGTTTGGAGCAGACTCAGCAAACCCTAAATACGCTACAATTCAGAACTCACACAGCTGTAAAAATCCTGTAATCCTGGGGTCTCGGGTTCGATTCCCGGCGGTGCCCGAATTTATAACTTGTGTTGGGCAAGGCCGTGGTCTAGGCAACACGGAGTTTTCCTCCGGGGGCTTCCCCGGTTTCTCCGTGGCATCCCAACAATTACTCCATTCACACACAGAAGAAGGCAATGGCAAACCACTTCTGGATCATCTGCCAAGAACGTATATGAACAGGTCCCAGTCCGAGAAAAGGATGGAAGGATCCTGTTCATATGGACCTGTCGTCAGACAGAACACTAATAATAATAAAAAATAATAATACAAGTACTTGTGACAACCGAAAACCTGCCTGAAACCGACATTTCAAATTCTTCGTAAGATGGTGTTCGTTCTACCACGAGGCTCACTTCCAAACATTCTGCTACTCAGACTGAAACCGAGAATGCAGCTGAATACAGGTGTGCATTAGTTAGTTCTATATGAGCGAGTGATATAATTCGAACGGTATTCCTAATTATCAGAGCAGCTGCTCCAGCAAAGTAATCTGCATACACAAATACCTTAATGAACTCCACTTATAACACATGCGTGACAATAACAAAGAACATACCGTTAAACCAAGTCTTTTATCGATATTCAAATGAGTCACTGGAAAGGACAACGAAACACAACGTCGGGTGTATCGATTTCGATTAGTGTTTCATATTCAGGAAGAGACCGCTTCAAACTCCGACTGATTTATCACCCATCTTCAATTAGGGATTTAATAGTTTTCAGATCTACCAGTCGAATTCCGAGACATTGCCTGCAGATAGATTACGTTATAATTATTTGCTAAACGATGTACTTTAATATCCACGACGTTTCGGGGATTTAGCTCCATCCGGTGTCCATCTTAACTATGCTGATAGATTCTTCACTGCGACCAGCAGTGTGAATATGAACTTAGTTTCCAAAGTCTCCAGGCCAATTTCTGTTTCCATAATTAATTAATCTCTGGTGACTGAAGCAGAGAGTCTCAGAAACGTCATAAATAAATCCCATACCCACACACTCGATCGCTCGAGACGACTTCATCCCATCCAGTCTCCGTAAATGCGGTAAATTTTTACTGTCTTCATTTTCAAGATGTATTTTACCCTATGGTGTGATATTCACACAATTTCTCATTTACGGTAATATTTCACGTTATCTCTTGTGTCCTAATCAATAGCACAAAATTGGTACATCTTTACAATACGATGACCAGCCACTCCTGTATGGTTTACTAGAATGGTCTTTAGATGTCGTTAGAGTATAAAATTAAAACAAATATTTTAGTTCGTGCCTAAGAAACTTTAATAATTCTGTAACAAATACTAATTCGTTTGAAGGTTAAATAATAATATTAAAAAGTACTTCAAGAGAACGTTTAGAGCAGTGGTATTCAACCTGGGGTACGCGTACCCCCAGGGGTACGCGAAGACATCTTAGGGGGTACGTGAAATTTAAAAAAAAAAATATATATATATTATTTTATGATAAACACTGAATAATCAGTATTGAAATGTATTTAATTTATCTTAAATGTAGATTATATACTATGAATAACTTGAATTATACACCAACAACTTTGGGGGTACAAAGTTGAAGAGAAATTATATCTGGGGGTACGCGAACAAAAAAGGTTGAATACCACTGGTCTAGAGGATCAGGACAGGATTGAGGCTTAAGACAGGGTCCAAAGTAGACTTTCTGCGATGCTTACCGACTTCTGGGTTCCCTAATAAAAGAAGATTGAATAACTTATCATCTGTTTGAGAAAAACATTCTTCAACGGAAGAAATTAATTAACCCTTTTTGACACATTTACTAACGTAATAAACAAACAAATAATATTTTGTTAAACAATACAACACAATGGAAATGAAAATTTTCTAGTTTCTATAATTAAAATAAGGTTTCCAGTCTTTGCGCTTTAAAAGACTCGGTGGCAAACATTTTCTGAGAAATCATTGCTGTAAAAACTAAAATTGGACGGAGTAGTTCTGTGGGAAACGTTTATGTGTTTCGGGTCTAGTGCATTTCCTATTAACTCTGCAAAAGAGACTTTTCAAACTCGATGACAGAAGCACATGTTCCTTCCTTCCTTCCGACACGTTCATGCCCGTTCTATTTGTATCCTGACTGCCCGGAGTCACCAGACGCACGTGCTCCGGAACACTATACACGGAAACGTCGATTCGCGTTCCTCAATAATTCGACCGTTTATAATATCAACGTAATTCCACTCCTTGTCAATATCACGACAGACACTGCTTTATTATCAGCTGAGTCACCATTAAGGTGTTCTGCATACCTAATAATATGTAATTAGTATTTAAGGAATAATTAAAACTGAAAAAATTCAGGGCGTCTGGCAGGTACCTTCAAATAAAATTGTATATGATTGGTTATCCTGAGATTTTTTTATGGCGGAGGGTCGTCATATCTAGTTCATCCTTAAAATACAATTATTCTTCTCAAGTCTACGGCAAATAAAATGTTATTTATTTTAATGTGTCATGAGCGATGTTTTCGGTCATACTTACGGAACTTATTCATAAAATACTGCTTAAGAATTCGTGAAAGTTTTACGTGCTTCAATTCCGACAAGTCATTTCCGTTAACACAGCCATTGAGCAATCACCTCATCAGTGCATTTACAAGTCTTAACAATCACATGACATAATCATTATTAATACCGAGTGGTTGTAAGAACCCGATGCGATACTTTCTCGCATTGCGAAGCCGACTGATTGATTGATCCCTCCTGTACCACGGGTTACAACTTAGTACTTCGATGACACGACACATAAGAACGTTCCCCAACCCTACAGTTTCACGTCCGCGGAGGGCGATTTGAAAAATGTAGTGTCTTATCGCCCTACAACTGTCAGAAGATTTTGGTCTCTCCCGGCTGGAAGAATGCCTTAAAATACTTAAGACGACCCGTTCTTCAAGTGCCTAGGACAGCACAACATAGAAAAACATCCATGGCTTGAATGGGATTCGAACCCACGGTCCCAGTGACCAAGCGTCACAAGGCCCACGCCTCAGACCGCGTGGCCACTGAGACGGCACCTTAGAAATACGTCACAGTTACTTCAAATCAAGTCGTTACATGTCTACAGCTGATACAATATCGTTAAATAACCCAAGAATCGATTCTAAATTAAACATTATATTGAGAAAACCTACTTCATTACATAAATCCACAAACCAGACACCGTATAAAATTTGTATCTTTCGTCACAAAGTGCCTATTTATACTTAAATTTTGTCAGAAATACTTATTCATATTATCTTATGTTAACGTAAAGTTGGTTAGGGTTAATGATTTGTTCCTTGGAGAGTCAGGTTGTGATCCCTGACGAAGACCATGTGTCCGAAACATGTAGCTTCATAAATGAAATAAAATGTAATTAAATTCTAGAGATTGTTATACTGATCTGTTGTTTGAAGACGGCCAATAATAATATTACCTGATTTGCAACGTGTCGATATTTTTCATGTCTGTCATTTATTTATAAGTACATAATTTATATCCAAGACAAACGTCTTAAAACTGTCCTATCATAAAATAACTTCAAGATTAATGTTATGAGGTACTACATGAAGATTGAAAGAAATAAAGGCAATTTTATTTAAATTTTATGTTACGCAAATCAGTCCAGTCCGATATATATATATATATTTTATTTGTAGTGTTCTGTCTGACGACAGGTCCATATGAACAGGATCCTTCCATCCTTTTCTCGGACTGGGACCTGTTCATATACGTTCTTGGCAGATGATCCAGAAGTGGTTTGCCATTGCCTTCTTCTGTGTGTGAATGGAGTAATTGTTGGGATGCCACGGAGGAAAACTCCGTGTTGCCTAGACCACGGCCTTGCCCAACACAAGTTATAAATTCGGGCACCGCCGGGAATCGAACCCGAGACCCCAGGATTACAAGGCCAGCGTTATATATATATGGGTTTGCTCTCGGGACGAAAGAAAATGCAAGTCACTTGCATAAATATAGAAACAATTGGAACGATAAAATAAATCGATAACTGTCCGCACGGGGTAAAAGCTGATAGTCACTCAACTAATCAAGAAACTGCCTTATTAAGAAACCAAAATGGGCACTGCTGTGTTCACTTTCCTATCCTTAGCCACATGAATCCACTCCATCATACCTTATGAATTGTGCAGATTTCACGTAAAATTAAAATTATCATTCACTCATTAACCTAACCTAAAACATACAATCGATTCATTTAGTTGAATAATAAGCATACTGACACCGTGTACAAATCGCAATAATTATAACCAGTGGAAATGCAAAACGACATGGACTCAATTTTGAAAGCCATCTTTAGGGTCTCCGTAGCTGTTCACTTGCAGCTTCTTATAATTTGTATCGGAATGCAACAATGTCTATGACTGAACAACATGGAGGGTAGTCAGGGTTTTTCTTCCCTGTGTTGGAACCAAGGTCAGAACTAATAACCAGTTTTACGTACCAATGCTTCACCACGAATTACATACGAATTACCACAGAAAACTCTCAAATGTTAAATTAACAACTAATTTCGAGGGCCTTGTTACTAGAGTTCCCAGGCCGGATATCAATGATATATTCTGATGTAAACTATGGAGTAACTAGAATTTCACACACGAGAGACAATACACAATGATCGCACATCTGTTTTTACTCTTACTATAAACGTTGGTCCTTTCATGAACAAATCTTTCGCGGATTTGTCAGCGCTGACTCCGACCAAAGGCTGTTAAAATTTGGTAGTCTGATGTTTAAGTAAGTATTCAAGTATACCACACGCACCTTATAATGCATACAAGCTCTGGTTTGAATAACATTTACAAAACTTACGTTTGCTGGTTCCGTCAACTGTGGTGGGAGGCTTTGGAAGGCTCTCCGGCCTTCTTGTTGAACCTCTAGTGGGGGCAAGAGGGGTCAGGCTGGTGCCTTCATTGGGCTTAAATACTGCCCGAAAAGACGAACAACAATTGCCCATTCTAGAACCTGTTTTATCTCAGCTTATTTTGACTCTTTTTTTAAAAAAAATCTTCACAGAAACAAGTTTCGCGCCGAACTGTCAGACACACGCCGCTGGATTTAAACTAGACACCTAATCAACACCTCGCCTTCTCACAGACTGACTGTTCACTCGCTGGTAGTCGGTGCTTGATTGGCCTCTCACTGATTTTGGCTGAGATCGCACGTCCGCACAATTCCTCCGAAGACTCCAAGGAGAACGACACCAGAGCAGTCTAGTGGTGGTTTCTGAACTTATACATTTTTTTTTTCACGGTGAGTCCATCGCTGGAGATGGCACTCCCTAACCACATGACCTTGTTGCACACCAATAGGATATCTCCGTTAGCTCCAGTGAGCAGCTCTTAACGTATGCTTCACTGGAATTTTTACATAGCAGCCTACTCGCTGCAATTATGACGTAATCCAAACAGAATTATAATAACTGACTAACAGTAGTGAGGTTATTCGGGAGAAATGTGTCACTGATTCTTAGAACATTTGGAATCGCATTCATTGTGCGTTCTCTGCATGAAGTACATAAAATATAATCCATAACGGGCAATTCATATCCGTAATGTTTCATCTCCGAAGCTGATTAACGAGTTTACAAGAAGTTTGATATTGGGAGGTATAAATTAAATGTCGTCGGGAGATTATGATCTTGATTCGTGTGTATTCAAAAAAGACCTTCACTTTTCAAGAGGCTTAAACCCAGTGGGTCGTTGTAAAAAATACTATATCAGATGAAGATGCGAAAGATTTTGATAGGCCTCTGGTGAATTTTTCATAAAATACTATACAAAGCAAAAAGTTCGAGTGACCAAGTAAAAGTGAAATTATGTCTGCAATAACTAAAAATCAAGGCCGATGATATACGTAAAACAGCAGAGCGTATTTTCAAAATGTTGGTGTACACTTTTTTCTTCTCTTGTCCCAAGAATTCTTCCAAGTCACACAAGATCTTTCTCGTGTACAAGGGAATTATATTTAGATTTTAGAATGACGAATCAATTGATAGAACGCAATTCTTACCTTTCCATAAAAACAATTACGAAACAAATATTCAAACTGGGGGTGTAATAATCGAACGTTTAAATAATTAAATGCATCTTGGCTTCAATACAATTAATTAAAAAACGATAATGAATTAAATAATAGTCCCCATCCTTAGCCATACGAATCCAAACCATACCCTCAAATCATATTTCCCTGAGATCCATTTTAATATCATCCTTCCACCTACGCTTAAACATTCCGTGTGGTATCGACCTTTCAAGCTATACAAGCAAAATGTTCTGCGCTGTTCTCACCACACTTGTGCACGCTACATGCTCCGCCAATCTCATCCTCCTTGATTTATTGTTCTAAAAATTTTCGGTAAAAATACAAATTATAGAGACCCCTCACCAGGACAGTCCCCTGACACTTTGTCCCTCTTAGGTCCAGATATTCTCCTCAGCACTCTAATCTCAAAAAAAATCTCAATCTGTTATTCCTTTAACGTGAGAGATAAATGTCACGCCTATACAGAACAAAAGAAGGTTCTGAATGTCTTAACCTTTAGGTTTTTAGATAGCAGACGGGAAGACAAAGCATTCTGAATTGCATGATAGCAAGATTTTCCCGAATTCAATCAGATCTTCATTTCTCCCTGACTGTAATACCTCCTGTACCATTTGGGCTAGCACCTTAAAATTGGCCAAGATTACTTCAGCATTTTAGAACTCCGACACAACGATTTAATTTAAAAGTCTTAGCATTCTTGGACTGTTGTTTCTTTTGTCATGACGTAAGTTTCAGATACAAGCCTTCGAGGTTAAACTGTCTCTTCCTTAGTTTAATTGTTTACTAAACTTTCTTAATAGCACGAGTTATAAAACGCTAAATTTAAAAGTAACAGAAGAAACTAGGAAGAATTTTGAAGTAAAACTTAATTCAAGGAATATGCCTTGAGGAAATGAGAAACACCAGAACAAATCAGTCAAAATATCTGATCTCCGGTCTTACATCGACGCCTGGGCTTTCGAAGAGAGGTAACCAATCAACCGTACGGTAAGAGTCTTTGCTTAATTTGTAAGTTACACACTCTCATTTTATTTTGATACTTCATATTTTGATACTTGATATTTCAGCCCAAATTCTGACTGCATATTAATCTTTTAATTATTCGTGTTTTTTTTCCGTCTAATCACAATTGTACAGTAAAAAAGATGTACCAAATATGTAAATGATATTTTAATATCTTATGTATAAATTTTATTTATATACAATTGTGATTAGACGGGGGAAAAAAACACGAATAATTAAATTTTAATTCACAATATGACGCAATTATATTAACTTAATGCATATTAATCCTTCTACAAATACAGCTAAAGAGTGGGATGCTGATTAACTCAGCCGTGCATCATACAGTCGCCTGTCTGAAGGTTCTGAAGGGCAAAGAATAATGACAATTTAAACATGCAGACTGACACACCCGAAGAAGTAGCTTTCCCATTATTACTAGACTTCGAGCAAGGAGTGCGTAAATGCGATCGGTGTTAAAATCGGCGACATGAAGGTGTTTCCAGTTTTTGTTCCGGTGAAAAGAATGCATTTACATAGTTTCCTTATATGTAGAAATCACAATTAAGAGTGATATCATCATTCGTAAGCAGACGACTCATCAACATAGCAGACAGCTATTGACAAACTACGTGTGATAATTCGCTAATGAGTAAATATCCCCTCCACTTAGATGAATTATAACGACAGTACGAGTTAAAAAGATGGACAGATGGTAGAAGGTCACACACTGGGTTCGAGGATATCTGTATCGCCCTTCTCTGCCTTGCGATGGGAGCAGACTTCATCAATCGCCCTTTTGATCACAGAAATATCAACAACTTCTTAAAACATTCTTTATCTCATAATGAATTCTCAGACGAATCTGATCAAGAAACTCTCATCATGTGTTCCCAAGGGTCATCCGTAGCTTCATTATCACGTGAGCAAGAAGATAAGAATATAGAATATAACATGATATAACCTGTCTGAGCTGAATGTGTTCTCCGCGAGGGCTCTAGTGTCTTGTTTCCATCGGCACTTGGTTCCTGAGGGCAAGCCAAGCACTGACCTGTGGTACTATCGGTACGAATATCCCACCATAATCACCGGACTTCATGCAAAGGAAAAAAACACAAGTGGATTTGAAGACGCAACAGACGCTACGTTCCAACTCATCCTCCTCGAGTTTGTAATAATTACATGACATAATACATATCGTGCTGTTCTAGACGGACGTGACTAAAGTTTTAACGAGAATTCAATCTGGAACAGCAGCTGTCAACTGTAGGTAGTACGAAATCTGAAGAATAATTCCACAATCTAACATTGCAAATTATGTTGCAACATGGCTAGAAATAATTTAATGCATTTGTCGACATTTTCAGGTGGACATAGCTTTTGTGCCGACAGATTAAAAGAAGTTTCGATGCTTCGGGGCTACCAGCATGTCAGTCGCTTACATAACTGGTTGCCGCCTAGACGACCAAGGTTCGATTCCAGGAATTTTTTTTTTCGAAGTCACCGGCTCTAGGTCACACACCCGGACTTCAATACACAATTCACAGAGCAACATTTAACTCGGATTGGCGAATGAAATATTAATTTCGGAAACTCGGCTTCATTTAGTGCTGACGAGTTTAATTTGAGTGTTCTGGATGGCGTGGTTTTTAGGTACAATAGAAAATTTAACTGTGTCTGCTTCAAGAGGTTTGTTGCTATCACATTCGTGTATAGTAAATGCCCGCACATCCAGGGATTAGCTCTATCTAGTGGGCCCAACTGTGTAGGAACCTGAAGACGGAGATAGAGTCCCATCTCCGAAACGTCGTTTTACGTTTTATATTTACTAGACGATGGATAATATCCAAGAAAATTTTTATTCAATTGACTCTTCACCATCGTCAAGAAGTTTTAGATTTGATAAACTCTTTCAGCATTGCCATTGGACAAGATTCTGAAGCATTTCAAAACACATCATATCTTCCAAAGCTACGCACCTAAGACAAATTTTAATGTTGTGACATCTTCTTCTTGGATGTCAAACTAGCCGCTTTCCAGAAGATTTCCCCTCATAATTTTGCTCAAGTTACATGCCCATTCTTTTTGATTTGACTACTGTGACAGTAGGTAGAATTTTAGGTTCTGACGGCGGCAAGTACGAAGGTGATTAACTGCTTCTCGGATGTTGCATCGTGTAGTCTGGTATAAGTTTAACGACGGTTCAGAGGAACTTATTGCCTCCATCATCAGGGTGATGATCATGGTTAGCAAAGGTTCATAAACCACGAGATTTATCCACACCCCCTATAAAAAGTTTCTGAGATACAAATATATATTCCTGTATTATTAAATAAACCTACACAACTCACAGCAAAAATGACTAGGCTACAGGCTGAGTGGTTTAGCTTAATTTCCAGCAGACAGGACAGAATTTATCTTTGACACTACGTACATACTGACTCTGGGGCCGTCTCAGAATCGTATACAATAAGTATGGAGTGGTGGGCTGACCACTTCCGGTGTGCAAAGTTTCCGGAGTATGAAGATGACTTCTTTGCTCAATTACTACCAATGGAGCTTTCGCCAAGTGTTATGAGTGACATTAATCAGGAAGTAATAAGATGTGTGAGAGAGAAAAAGAAATGCGCACAAAATTGTGGTCAAAAATTCCGAAGGGAAAAACTACTTCAGACGGAAGGATACTCCTTAACGGATGTTAAAGAAATAAGATATGACGATGCGGTCCGAATTCCAATAGCTCAGTACCAAGACCACTGGGGGGCTCTTGTTAATATGGCAAAGAACCGTCCGGAGAACGTGCTGTGTAGCTGAGCGACTGTTAGCTTCTCATTGAAGCCTCTGCTTCTTGTAGTTTTAATTATATTGAGATGTACAACTAGCCTATTCTTCCTATACTTCTACACAGAACATTTCTCAGGTTAGGGAAACTTTACCTTTCCTCGAAGATGGCTGTCTTGACCGACGTTTCACATAAACTTATTGCCTCCATCAACAGGGCGATGATTAAAATGTTAAAAACAGAATTTAAAGAGGGTTGTTCGTGGTATCTGAAGATTTGTATTTCTTTCCATCAATATCAAGCAAAGAGGACACGAAAGAACTCTTTTGGGGTAGCTGGTGTGCACTATATGAGGAGGAAATTATGGATTCCCTTTCCCATTCGCATTGGTCGAAGTGGAAATGTATGCCTACAAATAATTCGTCCATTTTACGCAGCTCTGCATTTCATCTAAAGGTCACGTCATGCTGTCGTATCTAGGGTCACGAAACTGTAGTGTACTGAACAAACAATTCCTGGAAACAAACAAGTACGATTTATTCGTGTTGATTTGTTTTTCATCAAAGATTATTGAGTGCTACAGGGGGCATATTTAATCAGATTGATTAGTACAGTACAGTACATACTGAATTTTACGTTCATTTTATGAATGTAGATGATTCGCACATAATGAAGAATTAATTTCCATCTGTACAGTACATCAATGGTTATCAAACCTTTCCAGACCCGGAGTCGATTTCGCCCTTTGTACGCACTCGGGGACCAACTGATCATAAATGAGGACAACTTACAAATTTTTCATGGCGATTTATAATAAAATGCTACCTAACCTAAAACTGCGCTGAGAAGGCAACTGTTCTGTAAGCAGACTTTATCAGGCAAAGACCAAGTGTCGGTAAGTTCCAGAAGGAAGTTTAAAACCAAAAATAGCCAAAATAGGACCAGGAGTTTATGGCAACTGGAGTACTTGGTGCTGCAGTGGGCGAAGAATAACTCTGAGCTTTAGCTCCGTCACAGAAAGATATGAAATTAAGATTTGGAAGCGCAGAGTGTAAGAAGGCAAAACTTCTGTCTGAGTATGTCCACTGAAATTTAAAACATCTATTCTCCTTTTAATTTTGTCTCAACTGCTGGGATTTTCCTACACTGAAACTTAATAATTTCACATCTGAGAGTGTACAAGGAAATATTGGGTTATCTCCCCACATGTTCAAGATCTTCGTTGTCTTCCCCTCCCTCCCACGTGTCATCCAGGCTCGGATTTATCTTGCGTCTAATGCGCCTTAATCTAAGGAGGCCCTGACTTAGGGTGACCAAAAGGCCCACGTCTGAGGAACTCTATGAGATCTGGGGCCTGTACGGAGGCCTTGAATATGACTAACAATAACAGAGCTCATTGTCACAGTCTCCATTTATATCCTGCCATAATGTGAGGTACGATGGTCCTGGCGGATTACGTGAACGAGGATACACGAAAGATCATGCAAATATTGACAGTGAAAGAATCGGTTAGGGCTTCAGCCCATCTACAATGTGCAATCGTAACTTTAAACAGGTTAAAAATTAGTAAAAGAACTTTCTTCAACAAAATCAATCATTACTGAGATATGTCACTACGTCTAGCAGTGTTTCGTTTTCGAGCTAGCAGGTCTAATTTGATTTCTTCAGAAAGTTCAACAGTTGCTCAAGGAGAAGTAGTAACCTAATGTACGAAGCTTAAATAATCAAACAGCATCATATTTTTCAGAAGGGAGCCTGTACAGTATCTATACTTAACAGGCGAGTTAAGCTTATGGGATTATATACAAATTACACGCGCAAACAAACATAAAATGATATAAAATTTGTTTACTTCGAGATAATCCATACCATTACAACTCTTTACCGAACTAAATTATGACCACGATAAACCCTTTCAACAAACATACATTAAATTCACGTGTAATTAACTATTAACAGTTGATACATTTTCAAATTTAAGAGAAGTAAAATACAAAATACTGAATAAACAAACAAACAATACCCAGGCTTTGCTGTTCATTGTTATTATACAAACTAAACTTACTTATGATACTGGGAACGACCCGTTCTTCAGTGCCCTGAGCATCTGCGGGTCCCAACGTTTCGTTGGCTTGATCTATTAGACAGTTGATAGGACTCCTTGGATGAGTGATCAGCCTGTCGCAAGGCCTCTACATGTACACAGGAGAGCACAACACAGAAACACGCGGACAAACATCCATGGCTTGAGTGGGATTCGAACCCGTGGTCCCAGTTACCAAGCGACACAAGGCCCAAGCCTCCAGTCCACGAGGCCACTTTGACAGCTACACACACTAAAAGACAAACTAAATACGCTCAAAGGCTTAAAACCTGTTTAATTCATGCTTCAAAGTCGTGTTGGGACAGAACACTGCTTTAGTAGACTTAAATAAAATCTGACGCAATAAGAAATCAATCATTGCTTTACTTTTTTAATTGCGATCTCCTGATGAAGTAATTGATCTATTTCGTGTGGAATGATCTATTAACCTTGCGTAAATAACACCAAGAAACTACTGAAAAAGTATGTGTTGTAGTTAATCACGGAATTAATGCTCCGCTAAATGGTTATCCAAGGTAAAAAAACCTCATTTAAGTAATTTCTGAGGGTATTTCTTGAGATAAAGTCAAGATACGTAGTTAAGATGCTATATAAAATGGCACAGTTTCCTAACGTAAACTTAAATTAAAACATTTAAATATTTTTCGTAAACTTCTCCAATATCGAATTTAATCGGAATAAATTAAATAAAAATTTCCTTGGATATTATCCATCGTCTAGTAAATATAAAACGTAAAACTACGTTTCGGAGATGGGACTCTATCTCCGTCTTCAGGTTCCTACACAGTTGGGCCCACTAGATAGAGCTAATCCCTATATCCAAAACGTCGTTTTACGTTTTATATTTACTAGACGATGGATAATATCCAAGAAAATTTTTATTCAATTGACTCTTCACCATCGTCAAGAAGTTTTAGATTTGTTAATCGGAATAAGTTTATTCGTTCTCAAGTTCTCATGCCTACGGACAGACAAACAGTCGAAACTCCAGAGGACTGCAAACACGCCTAAAAAGGCTCTAGTCAATAAACTGATGTGCCTACTTATATTATAATATAGATCTGATGAAGCTGTGAAAATCTTCATGTAAAACATTTTTCGGTATCGTGTAGCTGCTTTCAACTAGGGACGGATACAGTACGAAATATGTAGCCATTGTGAGGATCTGTGCAGACCAGTGAGGTAAACCCTTCACCTTTCCAGTTTAGTCAGACTACCAGGAGATGGATTAAATGGATAATAAGTCACTTAGGTAAGAGTGCTTCATAATAATTAAAATGAAGCAGACTTAAAAAAGAACTTGACCTCATATGCGATGGGAGGTTAAGAGGCTACTTCAAGTGAATGAGGACGAACCGCGTTTGTATTTCAAAGGGTTTAGGAGGCAGATCCAGACGACTTATCTGTAACAATTTGGGGCAAAGGAGGAGAGTCGGTGCAGAAATGAAAAGATGCAAAACGAGAAAGTGCCATTGCCTACTTACACCCTACACGTGTTGCTCGTAATCTAACTTAAGCATTTTACCACTTCAGAGAACCAGTCAAACGTAATAGGTTACTTATATTTCTTTGATAAATTATGTATCCTTGTGTTTATGATCCACATCATGAATCAGAATTTTAATATTGCAAACGTGCACCCCACTGTTATTGAAAAGTACGTAATTTCAGTTGTTTGTCTTTCTTCTATTTATTCTTTCTTTCCTTTCTACAGCAGTTCATTCACGTTTTCTGTACATGTGAACGGTTGAAACTTTACTCCTTCCATTTTAAAATATAATAGTTCCTTCAAGATAAATTCTAGAAAGAACAGTAGGAACTGTATGAACATTTCAGAGTCCTACTTTCAGCCTTAAGTATTCCTTCCGTTTCGGCCTTAAACAGTTTCCGTTTATTTTAGGTTAAGTTACACCGGATCTGACTTTATATACTACGAACAAGAGACATTTTCCGATACAGTGCGGTTTAATACATTATCCAATGCTTTTCCATAATTAATAAATACCGTGTTCCGGGCTTCTATATCAAATGTTTGCCTCTATTCAATTAATTATTGAACTGTTATTTTGTTTCTCTGATATCACTGCTTCAACAAAACAGATTCATAACACCGCCATGTTTGTAACTGTTAACTTGTGAAAAAGGTTTCGTACAGAACATGTTTGACGTTGAATGCGTGTCGAAGATCTGCCGTCAGATCTGATGTTCACGTGATAATGTTTGCTTTACTCACTCTCCATTCATTAACTGCAAATGGCCGCCGCGTTGTCATTAATAATAGCAAGGAATTATTAAGCTACAAATATGGACATAACCTCTAATGGGTGTGTTACAGTCTCATTATAATCTGTCAATTTCTTCAAAGATTGTTTTGGAATGGAAAATATTGGAATATAATTCTAGTAAAAACAAGTAAAAATCACATACATACCAGGGACTTTACAGAACCCTCCTCTGTGGTACCTTCTGTATATCTTCCGCATGGCTCTGACCAACGTTAATCGAGGTTTCGATAGCAATAATCACAGTTCACAACGAACTGATTCCCACTTCAGACGGTTTTGCTTCACTAACGCAGCACACTTCGCCCTGCCCTTCTCACCTGGTTCCAGTGAAGTGTGTGGTGACGCTCTAACAGCACAGACGCTTTGTTCCTGTTACCCCCCCCCCCACCCTCCAACCCGTTCCCACATCCAGACTCTCCTGTCGATACATAACACTTCAAAGACAAGCCTACTGTGAGGTAAATATAGATTCATTTTTCACACACAGAGACACAAATCTTGTCGGAGCGAACGACACCCAAAGGCCAAGACCAGTAACCGAGAGATTTTGGGCCTGTCGAGTACTGTGGTTTTGAATTCACTTGGAACCTGAACCTGTGTCTTCATTTAACATTGTTGTCCTTAAATCATAAAAATATTTCTGCAGGGCCGGGTTCGAATCTCAGACAGGATTCCGACTACATTTATTAAAACTTCTCGTAGTTGTCATTTGTTACTTTATAGTCTATCATGCTGGCATTTCACCTTAAAATAGGCCACAATCCAATTGATATGCAAATATACTGGATAGTGTCCACTGTGTGAAAAAAAATTTCGTACACGACGTTTCGGGGAGCTTGAACTAAAACCCGTCTTCAGGTGACTGACATTAATTATGCTGGTAATTTTTCCTTCTGATAATTATCAGTTTGCTTGATTATAATCAGAGCGTGGAGAGATTTCATGAGGGATGCAACTTGCAAACATTAACAAGCCACGTCAGTTGTCAGGGATTTTTATGCACAAATGCATACCAATGAGGTCATTTGCCCGTCAGTTCCATTTATCACCGAAACTACTAGTGCACGTATTTGGATTGAATTCGGTGTTGAAATCTACATTGAATTTATTAAGTCAGTTTAATTTTTGTTCAGGTGGTCCTACATACAGATTACTCTACTCGAAGGTGAAACTCGTCGTACAGAAATATGTACATAGGGTATAATAGGATATACGCCTTATTAAGTGTTGATGACTTATTACACTACTTTAATACGCCCACTATTCCACTAATTATACGTGTTCATTTTTGTGTCTAATTGCATGTGTCGGCCAAATGAGGCCACCGTCAGTTTCGACGTACGTCATTGCACAGGCACCAGGCTCTAATTTTTCATTTTCCGTTTGTCCAACAACAACAATAACATTAATTATAATAATAATAATAATAACTGTCGTAAAATATATAATATATAGTCATATCTAACAATAAAATTATATAATACAAGTAGCACTTGCTAAAAATAATATGGATCCCGGAAATACGTAGCTGCTGTCCTATGTACCTTAGGGACAAGGTCTGTCTCGAGTACATAGAAGTACATACCCCATAAAGTGTTGAATATTTAATGGGATAATAATAATAATAATAATAATAATTTAAAATTTAGTGGCTAAAATACATTGTAAAAGGTTTTAAAGTTCAAAACTCACTACTTTTTACAACTGATAGCTTAACTTTACGAGTGTTTCTTTGGTGTGTGTGCATCCTGTAGTGTACAGTTACAAATGTGTACCAAAAGGAACAGTACGAACGTAGTGGTCGAATGGTTGACACTCCTGCTTCGTATTCTAGAGGTCCCGGATTCAAATCTCGGCCCGGAGACAGACCGTTCTGACTGGGGGGGGGGGGGGGGTTCGTGGTTTTCCTCAGTCCCTCAGGAAACCGCTGGAATAATGCCATAAATAAGGCAGCGACCGCTTACCCCCAACATCCTTTTCCAATTCATTATTCACTACAATCCCCTCTTTCGACGTTAGTAGTCTGAGCTAATGAAAGAACAGTCGTGAAATAAATAAACCAAAAATAAATACTTGTAATGGTGGAGTGGAGTGTTTTTTTTTTTCGTAGGGACTTCATAATTTATATTATTTGGACGAACTTCGGTTTCAGAATTTTAAAATCTGTATTTTATTTGACAATTTTTTCGATATGGTGACTATACCGTCAGGAAATTTTCTAACTTTCATGCAGTGATATATCTGCAGATGCTATTAGCTTTGATACAGTTTATTTACACTTGAAATAATTTAAAACAATGCCAGTGTGACACAAAAAATCGTTTATTTCCGCTGCATTTTCTCTCCTCCCCCCCCCCCCCCCCCCCCGATAAACCAATGTTCGGATCTTCCTGGGTTTTGGATGATTTATACTCAAACTTCTAGCAACCGACCGAGATATTTAAACTCCGGTCTAGACCAGGACTTCTGAAAATAGTAAACTAGTGCACGTGTGTTATTTTGGTTTGAACATAGTGACCCAATTTTAATTCTATGGGTGGTCTTCAATGCTTTAGTTAATATAACGATACGCCACCGAGTACCACCTTAATGAAGCATCGTGATAGTCTTTAACCCTTTGAAGCCGAAGATCGTCTGAATATTATTTATAAATTCAGTCCGTACCGCGAAGAAAACACTACACCTCACCATTACGAAAATCAGCTGGTTAACCCTTTGAAGCCGAAGCTCGTCTTCATAATATTTACGAATCCAGACCGTACCGCGAAGAAAACACTTCACCTCACCATTAGAAGTCGAATCAGGCGGTACGACATAAGATTTAACAAAAGAACATCCCGGTCAAAGCCTTAATACAGACACTACAGCGAGGAGACTTAGAACAACGGACATCTGCAGGGTCTGCGCTATTTCACACACAGACCGGAAATTGGACGTCATCGCACCATTTTGAAATTGTAACACGTATCAGGGTTATCGACAAAGCACTGCATAACAAGTTTCCAAAGACTTCAGTTTTGATAGGAGCCAAAGTAGGAATCTCCTTTTAAATTGTCTCAAGGACACACCGTGAAGGAACAGTGACATTTAACATTCTGAAGAAATTCAGACGTGGGAGCAGAACGGAATGACCTGCCACTACAGGAATGTGGAAGAGGGCATTATTATACAAGACACATAGGAATTTGATGTTATGTATAATGTCTCGGATCAGTAACCTTTTTTTTATTTGTCACTTTAAACTAAAAATTGTGATTAAATGGTTGGAATTCCATCTTCACGGCCTATTTCTCTCCTACCAATTTTAGTAACACTCCTAAGTTCTCTTTTAATTTGATACATATAAACCGAAATTGCTTGCTGCGTGCTACATGTGCAACCATCTCATTTGTCAATCCCAAATCTTTCACGATAAAGTATTTATGGTCCGTATTCTTTGCAAATTGACAGTATCTTAACAGTACAGTAATTAACTTGAAATAAAGATAATTAAGTTTTAGTTTTGAAGACAGAAATCTTCATCGCCCTGATGACGGAGGCAGTATGACCTCTGAAACGTTGGTAAACATCGACCAGACTACACAGCGCAACAACCCAGAAGACGGAAATCTTCATACTCATCGCCCTGATGACGGAGGCAGTATGACCTCCGAAACGTTGGTTAACATCGACCAGACTACACAGCGCAACAACCCAGAAGACAGAAATCTTCATACTCTGATGACGGAGGCAGTATGACCTCTGAAACGTTGGTAAACATCTACCAGACTACACGGCGCAACAACCCAGAAGACAGAAATCTTCATACTCATCGCCCTGATGACGGAGGCAGTATGACCTCTGAAACGTTGGTTAACATCGACCAGACTACACAGCGCAACAACCCAGAAGACAGAAATCTTCATACTCACCGCCCTGATGACGGAGGCAGTATGACCTCCGAAACGTTGGTAAACATCGACCAGACTACACAGCGCAACAACCCAGAAGACAGAAATCTTCATACTCATCGCCCTGATGACGGAGGCAGTATGACCTCTGAAACGTTGGTAAACATCGACCAGACTACACAGCGCAACAACCCAGAAGACAGAAATCTTCATACTCACCGCCCTGATGATGGAGGCAGTGTGACCTCTGAAACGTTGGTAAACATCGACCAGACTACACAGCGCAACAACCCAGAAGACAGAAATCTTCATACTCACCGCCCTGATGATGGAGGCAGTATGACCTCTGAAACGTTGGTTAACATCGACCAGACTACACAGCGCAACAACCCAGAAGACAGAAATCTTCATACCCACCGCCCTGATGATGGAGGCAGTATGACCTCTGAAACGTTGGTTAACATCGACCAGACTACACAGCGCATGTGGGACTGAATGATGGATGTTTGTAAATCATGAATAGAAAAGGATATAGAAGGCAGCAGTTGTGGCGTAACTCTAGGTGCTATTCCGGCTTTTGCATGGGTGGACTGAGTAAAATCACAAAAGACCTTTCTGGATAGCCTGTCAAGATCTGAATCTGAGACCTCCTGAACACGAAGGAGTACTGATTAATCAAACGCCATGTTTAGTCCCACCTCCTTCTGTCCATTGACTCAAGTGAAATTGCCCTCACACATACGACAGGCTAGTGTACACGTCACCAGACGATAAAACTGTGTTGAGGTCACTGTGACATCACTGTTACGTGCACGCATTCAGTGGCCACTGGGTTTAAACTTGCTCTTGCTGAATAAGAATTCCGAGAAGAACTGCTTCACTCCTCGTTGTCAATGAGACAGATATGGCGTCTTTTGATATCGCGTCGAGGCGTTTCGGCTGAGTAATGCCTGTCGGAAGAAGAGGGATTTGTACGTACATTTATTACAGACAAACAGCTGCCTTTTGTAGTAGTCCGTGCTGAAGATGGAGGCGATACATCCCTCCGAAACCTACAAGAATAAACGGCGTCATAACCTAGTTTACCGCGATTACAGGTAACTGATATGAACAGAGAATACGATATTGTCGAGTAAGACGATATGAAGAATATGAAGAGGCAAGGATTTAGAAGGAGGTGGTCGTGACCTATTAGAAGGTAACTACTGCGACATCCGCGTGGTGAAACTGAGGAACACCATGAAAATCATGAGTCAGTATAAACCGTTCCATAGCTGGGATTTTAACTGGATATTTCCCGAACACAAGTTTACCACAACCTACCGCAAACTATTCGCCAGGTTTCGTGGACTGATTTCCCATCCGTGGGGTCCTATCGAGGTTAATTCTGGATATAAATTGAATTTTTGGCTACAACGCAAAGATTAAAGTATGAAAAAATTGTAATAACATTCTAAACTTGTAAGAAGTAATTCTTCTCAACCATGCAATACATGCAATGTAGGCGATGTTAGTAATTTCACTACCAAATTTAATATTACGATTTTAACATTTTTATTTTCACACATTCGTTCTAGAAAATTCATTTCTCCGGAGTTTAGAACGGATAGATGTAGGTAAAATTACGCTAAATATTTTCCAAATGCCTTCCTTCATTATTTGGATTCATTTTTCGTAAAGATATTCATGTATTGCAGATACAAATTAATTTCCAAAATTTCTTTCTTAGTATCTATCTTGTATGTGTATCAAGAATATATTATATTCTTTATTTTATATTTTACTCGTCGTGTGCTAAGGGAATTTAAAACAGCGTTTAGAAGGATGAATATTTCTTCGCCAAAGTCAATCAATCGTTTCGTGCTTCGTCTATATGCTCTATGATCTATGCCTCAAAATGTAAGATAATTTGTCTGTTAAACCAGATAACGTAAGGTAAATAAAATGAAACTGTTTCTCTACAAACCACGTAGGTGCTTCGGGTAAGAGAAGGTATAGCTCCTACCAGATGGGGGTGAGTGGTCAGAGTCACACCCCGACCGCAATTTACCCCAGGGAAAGGACCCCGGTACCCATCGAATAGGAGGTTCCGTGGACCCATAAGAACAATTGAAATTCCTGAGAATGTCTGAAGTTTCAAGTACCTCATTCAGAAACACTCCCGATGATCTATTTATCCGTAACATATGGGAACAACATCTGGGACTATCACATGATTCAGAGATTCACAAGACTGACATACGAAGAACATTTCACATGCATAAATTGTGACGTCCAGAGCGCGCGTGTGAGCAAGTCATGTGGTTTATAACACGAGGAAAACTGGAATAAATTGTCTCATAGTTTGATAACCCTGCTAGACCCCCAGTAACAATATCGACTCATGTATAATCTGGAGCGCTTTCACGGCGACTTGATATAACAACGTTCTCTCGGGCTACCAGCTGAAGGTCTAACTGCATCAGTATCCTGTGAGAACTTTATTATAATGTCGACTCAAAACACCTAACAATCTATTCACTAATTCTTCGATTATTTAATGACGATTTCAGTGTCTGTGAAACATCAAAATGACCGGTGCTCTTCCATTGGAGTTCCTTCCTCCCTTCCGGAAGGGAATTCCGGAAGACGTGACACGCATGAACATGGGGAAAATGGGAGGATGTTGGAATGTCAGCGTAGACGACCGTACATCCTGTAGTTAATATAATAGATAACAATAATTATAATTTGACTGGGTGAGTGATCCTGAACAAGGAATTTACTTCACGAATAAAAAGTGAAATTTAATCGTGGGATGGCGAGATGCATTAGTGCGCAGTTATGTGATTGAATTCTAGTCAGAATTTGTTTACTGCTCGCAGATGTAAATGTTACAGATTTTTGCTGGTGACAGAATTTACTTTGTCATTCTTACTTTATCCATTCTTTCTACATGTCATAACCATGTTATTCTTTTAATTTCTTCTACCAATCCTAGATTTCCAAATAAATTATATAGTTCTTGGTTCCTACGGATTTTCTACATTCCACCTTCCTTCTTTGACCCATAAATTATCCGAAAGATTTTTTTTTTCCTGACAGACAGAACTGTTTCGTCCTTGCTTAACATAAAACAAGACTCTGACAAGGCTTTATTACTGTCCCATATAATTTCTTTTTAAATTTTTTTAAAATCTCTTTCGCTCTCTTTACTGATTTATTGATTGATTGTTTCCTGATACCAACCCTTCTCTGATTTTCTCAGATGTTTGATTCTTCTCTGTCAGTAATGCACCGAGGTAGATGAATCGTCTAACCATCTCAAACTCTTTATGTCCTATACCTAAATTCCGCGTCTCTGCCGATTTTAATTCATTACTTGCAACATCGCGTATTTGGTTTTGAATTCACTTACTCTCAATCCTGTCTTCTTGGCCTCCTGCTCTAATTGTAAAAAATTCCCTCTTAATTCTTTTTATGATCTATTGATTAATATAATATCATCCAATTATGCCATTATTTCAACCATTCTATCGAGGATTGTCCCATTTGGGTTAATTTTCATCTTCCTTACTGCTTTCTCCAGGACTAAATTAAATAACATTCTTTAACTCCTCTGCTAATCGTAAATTTTACTGGAGTTTACTTCCTACGAATTAACGCCAACATATTTCTTTGTCCAGTACTGAACAATTTGCACTTGGTAATGTTTGTTAAAGGAGGAACATGAGATGCCAAATGTTGGCTGTGTAGATTTATGTGAAATCACGAAAATACACGGAATACAGGCTTATTTCTTTGACGATTTCTAAACGACAGGATTAAGAACGTTGTTCAGAGACATAAGTATTAGTGGTTTTAAAGATACGCTCCTGATTAAGTATTATGAAAATGTGTTAAGTAATTTTGGAAAATAAACAGACGACGCGCTCTGTGATGACAAATGTAAGTCTAAGCACCTACAGTCACGAACTTATTAGGTGTTTTCAATTTGAAGTATTCGGTTGAATAAAAATTGAATATTTGTGCAGACAAAATCTCACTTTATTAATCCCTTGTGGTTTGAGCATGACAGCCCAGTTATAAACGAACGGGACTCAATAAACTGACCGGCCACGGGTAGAACAGATCAGATGGCCATCCATTACCCATTACAACAGACATCTGAACCCTGTACGTCTAGCTGTCTGCAGTTTTTATTCCAGAACTCCAACTCAAACTACAGTTTTATAATCAGTCACGTGTTAGAACTAAATTCTCCATAAGATAATACACAAACTCACGCACTATTTTAGGCAGAGGCGAGTTTCATTTTAATTCCTGTTGTCAATAGCAACAATATTAATAATAATAATAATAAAAATTTATTGTTATAGGCCTGTACCAATCTAAATAACTTTCTATAACTCATCGAGCAGTCTTTTTTGAAAAAAACTAATAGTCACTAATCAAAAGAGTCCGCTACTAGACCAGCTCCCGAGCCAGATTAATCCAGTCAACAACCTCACACATTGCTTCTTTTATATTATTTTAACATAGACCTTCCATCAACCCCTAATTTTCTCGAGTGATATTCTTCCTTCTGTTTTTCTGATTAATATATTTGTATTTATGTATTTTTCATCTCTTACACTTACGTTAAATGCCCCGAAAAAAAACTTCCTATGAATTAAATGGGAAAAGGTGTTATAAATTATGTTAGACGATAATTCGTCCCTTTCATCAATATTAAGAATTATAGTGAAATTATATGTTGCCATAAGTTGAGTAATTGGTAAGCTGGTACTATCTAATGTCACCGAGGCTACATTAAACAGCTGTCAGCCGTCAGTAAAGTTTTCAATTACTGAGCGTCCGTTACATTGACGGTGCTCGATCCAGTGACCTCTGTTAGCTGTTTTGAATTAAATGCTCCCACGATTTTCCTCTCGCCTTCTTTCTTAGGACGGAAATGTTCTGTAAATGTAACCAGCTCTCCAGGCTGCACGTCCCTGGAAAGTAAAAACGTATCCCGTATTTGAATTGAATTTCTAAAGCAGTGCGTCTCTATGAATAGAGAATGTAACATGTACACCAGAACTTGTAACTTCTTTGTGAATGTAATTTTCACTTGTTACGAAGTTCCCAAATATTGTATCATTGCTATATTTTTATTTATAGGATTTAATTTTCATAATATTTATTATATATCCTTATATAACCTACTATGATTTAGTCCTGCTAATTTTCAATTGGATATTAACCCATAGAATTTAATATACAGTTACAAAACTTTCTGTTGTATTACTGAAAATAAAACTTTGGACGTATTAAACAGAATATTTACCATTTTGCTTGCAGAATGGGCAGTTTTAAGTTTTTTAATTTGTCTCTTGTGCAAGTAGCCTGTTTCTTACCAATGGTACACGAAGTGTCAGAATTAATACGCTCAAAACCTGACGATAAAAAGTGTCGACTCTTCAATTAAATGAACTAGTAATTTACTGTTTTTGAAGTGGAATTTTTAAATCTGAAACGTCTTTTCAGATTGTTGGCGTAGCCTACCTGTGCCTGACGATCTTGGGTCGCTGCAATCCGGGCCCCTCGACGCTGAAGCTACATTCTGTAAGGGGAATTGGTAGAGGGTTCTGGAATGAGAAGGTGGCTTGACAGGTCTGATCGACCTGTGCATTTCCTCGAATCTACAACATAAAAGTTTATTCAAAACAAATAACTAACTGAATTCTTCAACTCGCACTTCGCTGTATGTTCATCTAATTCTGTAAACTCTCGTCCAATGAGAGGAATACTTTCCTCGAAAGCGGAGTACAATTTATCTAGAATCTTTATTTTCCCATCTAGTGTCACAACAACAGCATCAGCTTGAACCTGGGAGCCAACTATTGGATTAATAAAATCTAGATAGGTTACGAGATTAGTTACTGTAGATTTAGATTTAGTAAAACCATGTTGACAAGGATTTAATTCAGACTTTACGTAATGTGAGACGTGATCATAAAACAGCAATCTTCATACTCACCGCTGTGAAAACCTCAAATCTTAGGGCGGTATCGCACTAGGATGCCAACGGGAGGCCATGGCGCAGCTGCCAGCATCTCGGCTAAACTCAATGCATTAATTTAGTAGTCATATATCGCACCTGGCATCCGTCTGGCAGCGCTTTCAACTTGGCATCGCTGCCAACCAAGATGCCAAGTTCAAATGCTACTGGCATCGCTGCCACGGCCAAGGCCAAATCAACATCACATGACAGTCTGGCCAGTCCATTGACGTCCGTGCGTGAATGTGCTTGTGTGTATTTCTGTTTCTTCCAAACGTGGATAATTTCGACACCGAAAGATTGATAATTGAAATTCAGTCCCGACTATGGGATTCATCTGCTATTGAATACGCAAACCGGGACTTGAAAAAAAGAAACTGGGAAAAACTTTTGGAAATATTTGGAGGAGATTTATTTACAGTAGAAAAGAAAGAATTTTGGGTAAGAAGTGTTTCTATGGCTTTATTTGTGGGGCCGCTTTCCAATATGGCAACTTGATTTATAAGTTTTTTTGTTTAGCAATCTATATATCTATCTATATATCACAAATAACGTGAATTAAGAAGAAACTTGCCTTTATAATGTTTTATTAAATAAAGTTTGTTCATGTAATATTACATGTGATTTGCAAGAACTGAAATATTTCAAATTCAATAATGGTATGGACATGCAAAGTGTGTGTATGGAGAATTTTTTTTTACTTATTTCTTCGTTACAGAATTGAAATTCACTCCAGGCATGTAGTTTTGATAAAGGTAAATCTCATTTTCTCAAAAGTGATAAAAGTGGACATTTCCCCTTGCTAATAGCCCTTCATTTCGTGATCTCATAATGTTGATCCATCTGTTCGCTCGACTGGCGTCGAAAGCTGGCAGCTTGTCTGGCGTCTTTTTCTGGCAGCTGGACGCCATGGCATCGCTGTTGGTGTCGCTGCCATGGCATCCTAGTGCGATACCGCCCTTACACAGTAAGAATGATGCTGGCTTTCCTGTGTTAAAGTGATTCACACTGAACGTACCTGGATGCTGAGTCTGGGCATCTGCAGTTGGAAGTCGTCCTCCTCACTCCACGTCTGATTCGTTTCCTTCACGTTCGCTATGGCGTATATTTTAATCAGACTCTTGTCAACTAACATGTCGATGTACTCTTTAGCTGTCACAGTGATACGCAATGTTTCCCCTGAAGCAGACCAAAGTTACAGACTCTCCTTGAAATTATAAGTCACTATAGGCACAGTTATATAAAATACATGAATAATTTACACGCCACGAGGCTTCAGACCAGTCGCACTTACTTTGTTCGGGCTTCACCAGAAATTCCCCGTTGGATTTCTTCAGTTTGTGTGCTGTGTTACCGGTATAATACACCGTGGAGGCTGACAACATTATAGAGATTGTTCGTAACTTCTCAGACTTATTCTAGAAGAAAATGCATGTTTTAGAGTGAAAACAATTTATAGCAGATGACTGAGGGACTGACAGGATGACATTAAAATACACCTAAGAAAAACACTTTCTGATTATGGGAGGTTGATGGAACTGTCTCAGGATTGCGTTCAGTACCAGGCAGTGGTACCATTGAGTATTATGGACGTTATACTTCCAGACAGTTTGCAGGATGGCGAAATTTCACTTTAAAGAACAAATGCGGGCGCTTGGAATTTCTAATATGCTGTCATTGATATCTGCCACACAGTAAAGAGATTCTAACCCAAACCTAATCGGAAAACTTCAACCCACATGGATTCAATTTAGCATCGCACGAGAAGAACGACAGAGAATTATAGCACATCAATAACAATTCAGTTTAACTAAGATCATTTGCTTGGCAACACGAAATACAGCAACTGTAGGGATTCTTTGTGATAATATTTTTATTATTATTAGTGTTCTGTCTGACAACAGGTCCATATGAACAGGATCCTTCCATCCTTTTCTCGGACTGGGACCTGTTCATATACGTTCTTGGCAGATGATCCAGAAGTGGTTTGCCATTGCCTTCTTCTGTGTGTGTGAATTGAGTAATTGTTGGGATGCCACGGAGAAACCGGGGAAGCCCCCGGAGGAAAACTCCGTGTTGCCTTGACCACGGCCTTGCCCAATACAAGTTATAAATCTGAGCACCACCGGGAATTGAACCCGGGACCCCAGGATTACAAGGCTAGTGTTCTGACCACTAGACCACCGTGGCGGTTTGTGATAATAATAATAGAAATAATAATGAAAGCACGTTTTGAGTTGCCAGTACCGTTTTAACGTTCTGAAAGACGGATAAATATAATTTGAAAACCCAGGATAGTATTAGGAAAAAATTTATAATTTTTAAGTCAATAAGACTGATAACATTAAGTGGTAAATTAAGCAATACCTTCATTAAACACAGTTATTTCTATAAGATAATTAAGTAACATTTAATTCCACGTTCCGCTTGGACGAGTACAACAAACTTACTTGAATGTGAACTGTCACGCTGAAATCCTGACCGAAGGGTATTTTATCGATTTCAACCAGATCAAAATGCACGTCTTCGTTCCCCTTTTTTGGGAAAGAGTAGTACTGCTGCGCCCTCTCTACACCTCTCACAGCATTAAACACGGTCAGACGCTCGGCTTCCGTACCTGATTTCGAGAAATCATCATTATCATTCCAATGACTAAGACTGCTTCAGATTCCACGTCCTAAGTGGCCGAATCTGACCAATCTTGCAAGAACGTGGTTTCTCAAGCTGAGTTATGAAGATGGCTGTCTTCTGAGATGTAGTCTAATGGATACTGACTGACGATTTGGAAGTTCTTAATATCTGTGTTATAAGAACGATTTTCAAAGTCTTCTAGATAGTCAAAAAGTTTCGGAGGATAATATTACCTCCATCTTCAGGGCTGAAAGCATGACTGATGTCAGGTGGATGCTACAACCTAAAAGGCCGTAATCGATACCTTCACCCACGCGTGAATATAAAATTTTAGTCAGAGAATGTGAACAGAAGTTTTCTGTCTTAACGAAAGTAATAAACTTCATTTTATTTTTGTATAATTACTCAAATTCGAACACGAGTTGACAAATAAGAGCTTTTTCAACTCAAATCCCAAGAAGACTGCAGTAAAATTGTTTTTATAACGCAAAACAATTATTTAATATTTTATAACCATTAAAATAGGACATCAGGCGTTTTAATACCTTTTTAAGACGTGTGTAAAATACCTTCAGGATTTTTATAATGACTGGTGATATCCTCGATGTCCATATCAGCATCATCATCGTCCTTATCATGTCGCTTGGTGACAATCTTCCTGCCCACGCTGCAAAATATAATTTTTTTAATATAATTTCCATGGTAGTCCCTAATATAAAAAAGTGTTAACACTTGTATGAGAATGAGTATGCTCTCTTGGGATGGAAACACATCCACGACAACAAATGAACTGTAGCAACGCTGATCGAGAAGAAAGGATTTCTGGACGTTTCCATATATATAAAACAGGAACGAATATGTTTTATTTATTATGATAAATATTTTTAAAGATTCTACATTCAGACTTCCATCTTTATACTTTTTTTATTTATTTTATTTAGTGTTCTGTCTGACGACAGGTCCATATGAACAGGATCCTTCCATCCTTTTCTCGGACTGGGACCTGTTCATATACGTTCTTGGCAGATGATCCAGAAGTGGTTTGCCATTGCCTTCTTCTGTGTGTGAATGGAGTAATTGTTGGGATGCCACGGAGGAAAACTCCGTGTTGCCTAGACCACGGCCTTGCCCAACACAAGTTATAAATTCGAACCCGAGACCCCAGGATTACAAGGCCAGCGTTCTAACCGCTAGACCACCGTACTCAAAATAAATAGTTGAATGCGTAAATTTTGTTTTCATGGTACACGAAGGGATGAAAACCATAGATTTAACCCATTTTTATCCACTGTTTCAGGCTATAAATAATGTACCTAGATGGCTGTCTTCTGGGTTGTGGCACCGTGTAGCCTGGTAGAAGTTTACAGAGCGCTAAAACCCAGAAGAGATTCATCTTGGTACTCACATCCCTGAGAACCTTAAATCCTACGACAAATTTGTATATTCCGCGACTGTAATCTTGAGACTTGCGGGGTGAGGAAGTGGGGTGAAGGAGGACAGATATCGTCTGCATTTAACGCTTCGGACTTCCTGCATTCCTTGCAAGTCTCAAGATTACAGTCGCGTACTCTACTAGTTATATATACGTAAATATTATTGTTTCTTACACTGTGTGTATTTTCATACATAATTTTGAATTAAAGTTTCATGTAAATATATTATAGGCACCATGAGTCAATGTTGAAATGTAAGCGATTTTCTTGTTTTTTTTTAAGAAACCGGACATAAAAATAAACAGTTTTGTACTTACCAATTTTACGACTTGTTGTTTAGAAGACATTTCTTTTAATACAGTCGTGGGGCATTCTCTTGTATTTTCTTGTATTAACAGTGTTGAAGTTAAACGGGATTGTGTTTTCATAAATAAATATTAACATTTCTATTCTCTTGCACTTTTGTCGTCTATTTATGTGGAGTACATAAAATAATCTAAAAAAAGATTAATAAATCTTAATATAATCTGTCGTACTTACTGATAATGATTAATGCGCAGGCGTGAGAAACCCCACTCCGACGTTTCGTCCTCTTGAAAGTGACACACGTCAGCGTTGACCTCTGAGAAGACAAATGGAGTATCATACGAGAAGCCAACTTCTCCACGTCGCACAGCCTCCACTGAGGACGGACCGCAGCGGTACAGGGCTGAAAACACCAGCCAACAGTCCCGCCAACTTCAAGCTTATTCCCTTTGCCGTAAAAACTACTGGTTTTCACATAAGACAACTGAAATACCAGATTAATCGAAACAAGGACGTGAACTTACTCAGGATAAGATTAATTGGATGGAGTGGAGGGGTTGTGAGCACGGCGATAAACCTTGGATTCCCGTAACATCTTGTACGTACCGTCGCTGGCTTCCTGAGGAGTGGCGTCGATGACCTGCCATCCGCCATATCCAGACGGCAAATCCGGTCGAGACATCCACACCTCGTTCCACACGTGGAAATTCCAGCAGGAGTCGTAGCAATCTCCTTCCGGGCCCCCATCTATTTCCTCTCCACTTCGATCAAAATATTTGTCCACGGTGAGTGAGGCGTTTGTATCGTGCGCAGAAACGTAGTTTGTAACAGAACGGCAAGGGATGCCCAGAGCCCGACACACTGTTAATAATTTCATGACAGCTTAACTTAGAACAGATACAGTATTCCACAACAAGAAAACTTCCCTCAAACCGGCAACAGGCGCCAAGTTGTTGTGAGATACAAAGATTTTACATCTGGAAACTGAACACATCTCAAACTCCAGCCAGATACAGTGGCTACGCGCAACAACCATCATATTAAACAAATCAAATATAATACTTCAAATAATTTACGCTTCGCCTTGGACTGGTGTTAGAACTGGCGTAAATTTAATGGATTACAACGCTATGACTCGGTTCTATCCGCCTCATTTGCGAAAATTAGTTAAACTTACCCGGATCTTCGTATTTTTGAGTTCGCCTGTACTTATTTCGCCCTGTCCCGTTTTTACCCAGGCATTAACCCTTTGAAGCCGAAGATCGTCTGAATATTATTTATGAATTCAGTCCGTACCGCGAAGAAAACACTACACCTCACCATTACGAAAATCAGCCGGTTAACCCTTTGAAGCCGAAGATCGTCTGAATATTATTTATGAATTCAGTCCGTACCGCGAAGAAAACACTACACCTCACCATTACGAAAATCAGCCGGTTAACCCTTTGAAGCCGAAGATCGTCTGAATATTATTTATGAATTCAGTCCGTACCGCGAAGAAAACACTACACCTCACCATTACGAAAATCAGCTGGTTAACCCTTTGAAGCCGAAGCTCGTCTTCATAATATTTACGAATCCAGACCGTATCGCGAAGAAAACACTACACCTCACCATTACGAAAATCAGCTGGTTAACCCTTTGAAGCCGAAGCTCGTCTTCATAATATTTACGAATCCAGACCGTACCGCGAAGAAAACACTACACCTCACCATTACGAAAATCAGCTGGTTAACCCTTTGAAGCCGAAGCTCGTCTTCATAATATTTACGAATCCAGACCGTACCGCGAAGAAAACACTACACCTCACCATTACGAAAATCAGCTGGTTAACCCTTTGAAGCCGAAGCTCGTCTTCATAATATTTACGAATCCAGACCGTACCGCAAAGAAAACACTTCACCTCACCATTACGAAAATCAGCTGGTTAACCCTTTGAAGCCGAAGCTCGTCTTCATAATATTTACGAATCCAGACCGTACCGCGAAGAAAACACTACACCTCACCATTACGAAAATCAGCTGGTTAACCCTTTGAAGCCGAAGCTCGTCTTCATAATATTTACGAATCCAGACCGTACCGCGAAGAAAACACTACACCTCACCATTACGAAAATCAGCTGGTTAACCCTTTGAAGCCGAAGCTCGTCTTCATAATATTTACGAATCCAGACCGTACCGCGAAGAAAACACTACACCTTACCATTACGAAAATCAGCCGGTTAATAATAAGTTCTGGGAAGACTTCATGATGCCTAGTTTCCTTCAAAAGTTCATTCCGTAGACTGATAGAAAGTCTGTATAAATTCTTCCTAGAATCTGTTTTTATACTCTACTGCTACGAAAAGAAGACTAAACTGCTTCAGAAATTGTACGGAAGGTACTCACTTCTAGTTTGTTGGTATTCAAATATTAATACGTGCTTAATAACCCATGTAGCTTTAACTATTAACAGATTTGTCAGCCACAACTTCGATTGAAATCAATAGACAAGCCTAACTATTAAATCTTTTGATTCGCCAGAGTTGAACCATGAGTCTTGTTCCTGTTTAGTAATAAAGAGAATTTCTGTTCTTGTTCGTCGGAGACTCACCGGTTACGACGACGGCCGAGAACACCCAGCACTGCCCGTATTTGACAGGACGCCCCCCTTCCTTCAGGTACTGTTCAAAAATGGCAACACTTCCTGTCCAAGCGTGCGGAGCAGTTCCGGACTCGAACTTCCCGTCCCAACAGCCAACTAGTAGACCGTTGTCGTCATTGGAATTAATCTGAACGAGTTAAATGCACATCTTTCCAACCGCGTTCTTTGCAATTTTTATGTAACTGGCCTTAATGTTTGATTACACAGCTACAAATTTGTTGTTGTAGTCTTAATGACCTCTACATAGAGACACAGATTATTTTACTCATAATCTATTCAGCTTAATTTAAATTATATATAATTGTGCTTGTTAATTATCTCATCACCTAATATATACAAACCACATACAGTATAACATAACCCATTTTTTTTAAAAAAAAATTAATTCGACCTTAAAACTTACTATGGCAGAAATGGCTCTCGCCATCTGGACAGGGTTTCCACGATCAGCGTGTTTCAGTTTGGACAGCTCGAGGAGGTACATGATCGCTGGGAGAACTACGTCGTCATACTGACCAAAAATCCATCGTTTTCCCTCAGGACGTCTAGAGGACCCCTTCCACACTTTCCCGCTCTCGTTCAGAACAAATTCCCGCAACAGATCCTCACCCTCCAAGTACACGGCGTCATCTGAGAGAAGGACGAAGGGGGAAACACTGAACGAAGAAATAACAAACCTCCTCTTTTCTCCTTTTATGTCTTTCTTCCTTATCCTTCTGCTTTCTTCCTCCATTCTCTATTTGTGTTTCTTTAGTTTTCTTTTTCATACTCTCTTCTTTGACGTTAACCTCTTTCAACCATAGAAGTTTGCTAATTCTTATTCTCCCTTTGATCCGGCTTATTCCATTACACAAAACAAAAATTAATTTCATATGTCGTGCACCAAAAATACGTACGTGCAGAGGAGATACAGCTCCACGCTTCACATGTACCAATATAAACGCATACGAAATCAATGAATCGAAAAGGGATTCCAAGAAGTTGTCTCTAGGCGACCTACGGGCAATTTAGAAACTGGCACAAAGTGTACAGAACTATTGATGATAGTAAATTTCACTGCTTTGAAACTACAGATCCAATTCGGCGTCATTCTGCATTTTATCCGGTCGCCTTTTTTTTCGTGTTTATCTAACTTCTATAGCCTATAGCCCACATTGGGACTGTACGATACTAATTAGATACCAATTTTCTGTAAATGTAAGATCCAGTTTACTGTCAAAGGCCAATATTAAGTTTTTGGTATCTCAGGATCGGTACTCTTCAAATGCATTTAATATCTTTGCACATCACATGTGGTCTACTGTAATTCTGTTTCGATTACGCGTACACTGATGTGAAAACAAGCTGATTAAATTAACCTCTTTAACACTTGGAAACACACAAAAAATAATAGAGAGTAAGGAATAAAGAGAAAATGTTTAAGGAGAAAGTGAGAGACACTGGGGAAGGATTTTATTATTTATTTAGTGTTCTGTCTGACGACAGGTCCATATGAACAGGATCCTTCCATCCTTTTCTCTTCTCGGACTGGGACCTGTTCATATACGTTCTTGGCAGATGATCCAGAAGTGGTTTGCCATTGCCTTCTTCTGTGTGTGAATGGAGTAATTGTTGGGATGCCACGGAGGAAAACTCCGTGTTGCCTAGACCACGGCCTTGCCCAACACAAGTTATAAATTCGGGCACCGCCGCGAATCGAACCCGGGACCCCCAAGATTACAAGGCCAGCGTTCTAACCGCTAGACCACCACATCTTATTATTATTTAGTGTTCTGTCTGACGACAGGTCCATATGAACAGGATCCTTCCATCCTTTTCTCGGACTGGGACCTGTTCATATACGTTCTTGGCAGATGATCCAGAAGTGGTTTGCCATTGCCTTCTTCTGTGTGTGAATGGAGTAATTGTTGGGATGCCACGGAGGAAAACTCCGTGTTGCCTAGACCACGGCCTTGCCCAACACAAGTTATAAATTCGGGCACCGCCGGGAATCGAACCCGAGACCCCCAGCGTCCTAACCGCTAGACCACCGTGGCTATGAAAAGATATTATTGCATTGCTAAAAGGACATCAAGGTTTGCCTGAAGATGAGGAAGAAACTGGGTAACATGAGAGAAGTATCAGAAGAAAGAGGCACTGCGCACCTTTGCACCATGGGTTGAACAGGACGTAGATGTCTTCCTCGAACCGGAAGTCATTCCTCGCGTCTCTCCGTCCGCTGCAATTTGTCTGTATGTTGCATCGCCAGATGCCAACCTGAGCCGAGACTGAGATTTGAACCTGCGCAGGAAAAACTTCAATGTTCAGGCAAAGATAATGATGATACGTAACGGTGGTTAGAAATTTCTTGAAACACTTTGCTACATAACCAAACTTTTTTTGCCGATTTCGTACAATAAACTTGCTACTTCAATATGTGAATGTGCTCATTATGAGAAACTGAAAAGTAGGTTCTGTGTTGGGTGGAGAAGAATTGTAGCAAGCAGCTTCTCTCCGAGTACTTCACAATCCACATTCGTTCGTCACATTTCCAAAGGCATAAGGAAGCCATAGATTCATTACCGTTGTCACAAAAAACCTCTAATGGCCCGTATCCCGTATAAATTAAGTCCTCATTCTAGCACCCTATTTAAACCCATTTAAGTTAGCATCTACGCCTCTCAAGTGACCTATTTCCTTCAGATATTCTAACCAGAATTTTGTTTTCATTTCCATCTTCCTATTACTTCCTCTCTCTTCATCATCATTATAATCGATTATGCGGTTGGTCCGTTCTGCCTCCTAAATCTTGCGTCATAATTTTTCCATTGGTCTTCCAAGAATTACGTTTTATCATGAAGTCCATCTAGGTATCTGACAATCTACTCTTCTAGCTGCCCCACTTTCGTAAATAAATGATCCAATATTTAAATCAGTCTTTCTCCGCGTAATACGTCAATTTACAACCTAAAACGTGGAGGACTGCACTTAACAATTCATTACACTGTTACAACTTCTGGGATACTTTCCATAGAACGCCATTAACTTTAGAACATGTGGTAGAAATTTGTTAATTACGAACTTTAAACTGTACAGTGCACGTTGCAATTCGTTCTCGCCTTCAGCCAATAATATTAGGTCGCAACGATAGAGACCTTATCGCGGGTCATACACATTACCCTTTTAATTCCAACGTCTAACAATATCGTCAAAATTATATAAAAATTGGGGACCAAAAATAATATAGTCATTGAATATTCTGGCCAAGGGGTTACACTCGTACCTCGTATTCGGCAGGGATGGGGTTAAAATCTAGGCCCGGAGACCGGCTACCCTGATTGGTTCTCAGCAGTCTCTGCCATTATTTTAGAAAATTCTATATTTGAATTATGTATGCCACAAGTTTTCTTATTTTTAATTAATTTTGATGACTATTGTAATTTATCAAACGTACGTACCTGGAAAGTAACCGTGTTCCCGTCCTGATGATGAACCCTCACGTCCCATCTTTTCTTATCACTTGTCAACTTCTTCTGGTACGTCACAGACAGAATCACACGTGTCCCTTTAGTTACAGTCGGTTTCGGACCTGGAACACGTAGCCTACACTCGTACAGTCTCAAATGACAGAATGATTATAAGAAGTGACCACGAGAGGACGCTGAAGTGAACGCAAGAGAGAGAGAGGTAAAAAATGTACACAGAATTTTGGTCGGAAAAGTGGAAGGTAAAAGACTATTCAGAAAACTGAAGCATACGTAGGTGGATAACATGTTACCGTAAAAGCCCGAATGTTGGTGAAACCTAGGATTTAGCAGACAAACCTAGGTTTAACCAAAGTGTTGGTGAAAGCTCGAAAAAAGAACTATTCGCGTCTTATTTCGGAGTCTTACCAATGGGTATTGGTAAATGTTAGGATTAACCATAAGCAGGTCGTAAAAGGTTAGGTTATATGTCTCATATTTTTTGTTTAACAATTTTTATATTTTTGTTTAAATCTTGTCAGTCTAATCACAATAAAATTCCTATCAAATATTAAAATATTACAATAATTAACATTTAAATATTTAAAATATATTAAATGATGTTCTCTATCGAAATGTTCGATTTACATTAGATCATCACTTTTTTACACGACATGTTTCAGTTCTAAAAGAACAATCTTCAGGTGTATAAAATTATATAAACTTAAATATAATTTCTTAAATGGTACCCGCGATCCTCACCGACGTCTGTCAAGTTTTATCTGTAGGTCTCTAGTTAAAACAATGATATAAGAGTTTCCTATTTACTATAATAAATTTATCTGGCACTCACCAAAACCAAACTGCAACCGGATGATGTCTCCAGCAGGGTCGTACTGCCTGTCGAACCGAACGGCGAAAAAGAAGGGTAATCCCCTGCGGAGGACAGGAGTTGCTGTAGGATCCTGGACCAGTTCGAACTGATCTGTGTGGTGCTCCTTAGCATTGTCCCGGGCGTAGAACCCGCACAAGTCCACCTTGAGGGGGAGGTTCTGGGGCTCCTTTCCTGCAAGAGAACACAACATTGACAGAGGCGGTCGGGGTTCCTTCGTATTAGCCAGTTCCATAGAGCACAGACCTTCTTGGCAAGCTAGCAGTCGTTCAGCTATTTAAGAAGTTCACTTCCGAAGGTTAATTGCCGTGTTTTTACTTTGAGCTAAGAGACAAAATTTCACCCTTACCCGCTCTTATGATGGATTTACTACACACTGTCAAGTTACTATACCATTCTTTCCTCGTAAATAACTTTGTTGTCTATCAACCTATTTTACACACAACTATCTTTATTTATTTATTTTGTATTCATCCACTTTATCCACTACATATTATTAACTGTATGTCACCCGATATTAAACACAAAGTCAACATTAAAAACTGGTTTAGAATTTAATTTAAATACTTCAACCAACATATGTAATAAAAGTTGTTAAAATCTACAATGCTATTCACGCCACATTTTTCTATCTCCAAGGATCCTGTTTACATTTATTTATATATATGTATATATATATAAAATACATCGTTTCTTCGCAGGTAAATAGTAGATTATTTTTGTTTATGTAACGTGAATAACGTTATAGTTCAACTACTTTTAGCACACATATTTGTTGCAGTTTTAAAAATTATTTTTAGCCAATTTTCAATTTTAATGTTTATTATATACTGACATATAGCCCATAATATCCTTAATATTCGCTGATATCACTTGAAGATGGTTCTTTTTGTGCCGAAACATGTACTGAATGAAGTGGATGAATGGGAATAAAATAAATGGTGATAGTTGTGTTGATGAATCTTGCATTATTCAATTAATTCAATTCAATTCAATTAATTTATTTACGTGTTTGCCAACAGCAAGAAGCTGGCTGTGTAACTACTTTTGATTTTTCTTTAGAAATTTTCCAGTCACCACGCCCAGACCGGTTGTGAGCCCCGCACAGTTTCCTACCATATGGGTCCCGGAAAATTTATTCTCGAAATCAGCCGAAGCCAGAATCTGATCACACATCCATCTATTAAAAATTCGCGGAGTTAGACCTCGGTTCCCTATAAATGGCTTGAGACTTCTAATTTATCATCTAGGAGAGCTCGAATAAACTTAGACCGCCCACCTGGCTGGCTAACAGAATTCTCCGCTTCGCGCCGTCGGTTGTACTGCGACCCGAAGTTTGTCATCATGTTACGGACATAATTCCGGTACTCGCCGCTGTTCCAGACCTCGGAGGTTCCAGCTCCGGGAGCATTCGGTCTCGCCATTGTTGCGTCTCAGCAGCCTGAACAGCAGAACTGAGGAAAAAATAGTAACCTCTGCAAAATTACTCAAAATCTACAATACTTACTTCAAGTCCCTGAGCACTGCAGGTCCCAACTTTCCGTTGGCTTTGATCTATCAGACAGTTGGTAGGACTCCTTGGACGAGGGATCGGCCATCGCAAGGCCTCTACCTGTACACAGGACAGCACAACACAGAAAAACATCCATGGCTTGAGTGGGATTCGAACCCACGGTCCTAGTGACCAAGAGGCACAAGGCCCACGCCTCAGACCACGCGGCCACTGTGACGGCCAAAATTTACAATAACGGCTATATTTTCTGAAACTTACAGACGGCTTATAACTGAAGAACTTGAAGAGACAATCTGAATTCATTCCACTACGTTGCTGTTGTTATATTTTCCCCCCTTAACTGGATTGGTTATTTGAACCTGTTCACTCATTGCGCAGTGGCAAACATTCCTTAGAAACGTGGATTTATATTAATGTATATCGCTCATAAAGGCTATCGATCATAGATAATTGAGAACGATACACATTGGCGTAAATCTATACAGAATTCCTCAGACGAAATTTATTACTGATAATTGTGCTGATAAACAATCACCCGACAGAACACGATTTCATGTGACCTTAGTAAGTTGCGTTTAAATAATTCTTCAAGTGTCCGATAGAAGGATGTCCTGTTATTTCTTTATCCGTGTATCATCAATTATAGCAGTGATTCAGGATCTCTTAACTTCACAACTACACTGGCATAACATTTGCATCGCAATTATTACATAACTCTTGTGCCTACACATCTGACGAGGAAGTGTACGTCCTATTGAAATGCTGTAATAACGTCTTATTAAATTATATCTACAATTCATCTGCATTTGTGTCCGGTGCACTGGGTGACACGTTCTAGTGTTTGCCACACCTGATACCTATTCAAGTTAGGAAGATTTTTATGGTTTCCCTTAGCCTCTCCATACAAATATTGGGTAGCATCTCAACATTTTCTATGATAAGTTTATACAACTAATTGAGTTCGCCCATCCCATGGTAAGTCATACGTCCCACTGTAGAAAACCTATAAGCAGTGGGACTTACGAGTATATGAAGACCTCCCATAGTTTACAGCCAGTTAGTTAAAACTTACCAAAATACTCAAAATATATAATAAAAATGTAAACCCATTCGTTTAAAACATATTTCGATATGATATACACGTAACTAAACAAGGTTCATGGAGCAGATTCCTCTTAACAGTTAAACTACACTCTCACTCAGCTACTCAATAAATTCTGTCAAAACCGTGTCCATAACAGCCCCGATACGTTCAGTCTACACCCCAACACCTAATTCCTTTAACAACCGTTTAATATTACAGCCACATTTGCGCAAAAACTTCCAAATGTTCTCCTCATTTACCTTCATTTTAAAATTTTTGATAGCATCTCCATGCAAATTATATAGGCTGCTATCCATTATTACCCCCCTTCGTTTGATTTCCATAATAATATTTTATAGACAGTGCAAATTATGGAAGTTCTTATATACTGTATTTAATCAAATTCTAGAAGAAATAATTTATGTGATTGTTTAGAATCTGTAGTGTTCATTAACTAAGGACAGAACTGTGTCTGTGAAAAAAAACGTTTTAAAATACGTAGGTTCTATTTCAATTGATCTTTAATATTTTAATATTTTCCGTCAAATCACAATTTTAATAAGATAATAAAATATAAAATATTTAAAATATCATTTATATTTTATATTTTATTATCTTATTAAAATTGTGATTTGACGGAAAATATTAAAATATTAACCTAATTCACAATATGACGCAAATATACTACCTTACCTTTCAATTGATCTGTTCATTTTTAATTTTTATTTTGTCTCTTGCTATTATCAGACGTGTTTGGTGAACCACATGCTTGTAGTTTCAGTGTCAATTCTTACGTTTCCGTGGATATAAGTATTGGTTAGTTTACAGGTACCTACCTAGTGGCACATAAGATGCGAACCTAAGTAGAAACCAACTGGCAAAACTGTCCGAGACGCTACAATTTAAATGCAGGCGGCGTTGGCAACGTGCCTCTGAGCCTCGCTCGATGAGGCGTGCACATTTTCCTCCTAATGCATTAAATGTCTGCAGGAAACTCGACCTTTCGCCGTTTGTGCCATCATCCTATAAATCATGTTTGCGATGACTGCAATGAATATTCTCGATGTTGCCACTTGTTGATGCAAACATGTATCATTTTATAACATAGAATTTGCTTCTAAGTTGCTGAAGAAAGATTTGGCAAGTCCACAATTCACTGAGACAGTCACGTAAACAAAATTAATAAAATTAAATTAGACTTAAATTTAAAACTTGCCCTAAACGTTCCGATGTGAAGTAACGTTTTCACAGCCCAACAAATTCAATCATGCTTCAAGTATTAAATAACCATTCACAATTACGGCCCCTACGGCAGTCTGTGTTTTATTCGTGAAGGCGAACAGGTCAAGGAATGTGACCGACGGCGAGCCGGAATCCGTCCCTAGTCGTGTCCATATCATTATTAAAATACTTAACGCGATCCCGCACAAGTCTGTTAGACAATCACCACAAAACCGTTCTTTCATTACATAAAGCGAAACTCGAAATCCCTTTAATTCAGTAAAATCTCTGCGATTCAGAAGAAAACATGCGATATTTTAGGTTTTCACGGCGGCGAGTATGAAGATCACTGTCATCTGGGACGTGCGTGGTGTAGTCTGATAGAAACCGACACAAAAGTTTAGAAATTCTCACTGCCTCCATCCCTGTAAAAATCACCTTCAAGACAAATCTATCTCGCCATCCTTATTGATTCTTGTTATATGACGATGGCTTTTTGGCTTTGGAAATTATGTGGCCACGCGGTCTGAGGCATGGACCTCGTGCACCTGCCCGCTGCGACCGTGGGTTGGATGTTTGTTCGCGTCTCCTCTTCCAGTCTGGTGGATAAAGACTGGCCACGGAAGGCAAGGCGAAACCACCGTGGCACTTTCTCAAGAAAATCCCGAAAAGCCTTGACCATAGACGACGAAAAAAATGTGATGGGAATGTAATCGTAAGTAAAAACTGAAGGAAACCACAGACAGTCTTACGGTATTATGCCATCTATCACGTAAAGAGACTAAGAAAAATCACGAAGACCTCTTGTCATTACATTTGTTCAAGCACAGTATTAACTCAGCTATTCACTTTGTGCTTTTATGAAATGACATGGAATAAACTGGCTCATTTACAATGACTTTTGGTAACCTCGAGATCTGCTAAGAAAGGACGGACTGTCGACACAGACCTCTGTATACAGATTGAATGTTTCTCTAAAAGCCTGTAACAATAGATGATTCATAGATTATTGTCTGAGACAGGTATTTGATATGATGTTTCGGGAAAGATTTGTCACAATTTTTATTTTCATATTAGTGTCAACGATTCGGATCGAACACTGGCCCTTTTGAATACGCTAAACACTACACCACGGAAATTGCGCCAAGCATTGCTACTGATATCAAAGTAAGAAATTGATAAAACTGTCAGGATAATGGCAATCAATCACACGAAGACGTAAGTACAGCCAGCTTCCAATACGTCGTGTATCGTCTAAACCTCAGTCAAAAGACAACAGACAATGTCCAATATAAATCTACGCAGAACGCCTAGGAAGTCCTTTAAACGTCGTGTAGGTTATTTTAGTGTATTTTTATGAGCGTCCCAAGGATAACAGCTTTCATATTTCAGGACTTCGTTTTCTTTACGTTGAGTTACCTAAAATACAAACAACTCTTCTTCTTATTTTATTCCTTTTATATTCCACATCACATATTCCTTTTTATACGTAATTCCGTCAATATTATCTGTGACGAAACGTCCTGCGATCAACTAAAGAAAGATATTACATACTGGACTTGAGCAATGCTTATAATAGAACACGCTATCGAAACATTAAGTTACATAATCAAAGCTAACTAGTTATTAGCTATTCAACCTATATGAGCACACAAAGAAATACACTGCCTAACAAGTTATGAGATGAAGGATAATTGTCGACTTGTCTCGTATAAATTACACACAGCTCAATTAAAACTTATAAATCAACCGCATGTAACTTAAGGGTATAAAGTGATTTTATAAGCACTGCATTACATCTATTTGTCTAAAGCAGAGATTTCCAAAATTTTATACCTTGCGCACCCCTTTAAAACATTTCATAAATTTCAAGGCCCCACCCCTTCCAGAACAGGTGCAAGCAAATAGATTTGACATAAAATTTAGCTATGAGTATACATTTTTTTTATAATTTAGTATATATTATGCAATGCATTTAATTTAAAAAAAACTGTAATAAAATATACGCTCTGAATTCTACAGCACTGTAAGACAACTAAACTGCCTCAACCAAGCAAAGGATGTTAAAAATGTTTCTCCATTTTTCGTTAAAAAAAGTTTTTCATATAAACAACACGACCCCCAGGGGAGGGGGGGGCACACTTTGGGAACCTCTAGTCTAAAGCTTTTTGACGGAGATGTGTATAAATCTGATGCATGAACCTTTTCGTATATTAATTAATAAATCAAATTAACAGGCACAAGATTCCAAAAGACATTAAATTGACAGACGAAAGAAAATTACCAAGTATATGCAACACTTAAATTATTACGTCTGTAAACAAGGCACTGGCGAAATATGGAGCAAGTTATATGACATTTAAGTAACGAGACATGGTCCAACTGCTTTCAGCTTAGGAATGTGGAAAATCAAAGCGATGAATCGAACAAGAAAACTAAAAGTTGCGTCAATGAAGAGCATCTAGATAGCTTATTCGGAACCAGAACCCCAAGGGGGCCCGTCACGGTTTCCACCACATTGCATTATACCTTAGATCAACAAGCTCAGAATTTCGGAAATATATCTCGAAACACTTTCACTTGTTACAAAAATAAATAACAGAAAGAATGCAGTAAAATAATGATACAGCAACCGATTTTGTTACACATTCCTTAATTTCAATTTGTATATGTTGCTTTGTGGAAACAATGCACTGAAAGGGAAGACTGTTCACTCATTCATTGCCTATTAATACACGTATACATTTGCACAACTCAGCACGCGGTGTTAACATTTCGCAGCTTTCGTATTTTAGTCAAAGATAAGTGATGACCTTAAACTCTGCATGCTGCTGTTACACTTTTCAATTTTTTTTTTAAAAAAATGCATTTTTAAGTACATTAGACGCTGAAATTTTCTAGTTTTCTCATCCTGTAAGATCAATTTCAATATTTATTTTCCCCAGTTACGCGTAGATATCCAAACTGGTCTGTTTGTCTTTTCCCCTTTAGGTTTACCAACAAACATTTTGAGAGCATTTCTCATACATATAAAAAATTTCTCCCATCTCTTTGGCTGCCTCGCCCTTACAACTTTTGGTGAACAATAAAAATTATGACGCTCCCCAGTGCAAAATTTCCTCCATCCTCCTGCAACTGACTACCCCTATCACAATTAGCTGTAACTAAAAAAAAAATGACATTATTATTTCAGTCAGAACTCCTCTTACAAACTGCGAATGCTGAGAATCACGGTACCTTTCTTTATCCCGGAACAAGAAGCCGACCAGCTGGCACGATACGCACTCTGCAACAAGTGGATGCCCTTCCTGGGCCTCGTCGCTTTAAATACCAGTTGTGACGATTTGCCTGAGGAAAAGGGCACAAAATTTCACATGAAAAAATCTCCACAAGGGGGGGAGGGGGGAAGGAGAGGACCACAACATGTTTGTTCATCTCCCATACAATCAGAATACTTTAATAATTAGCTGTGTTTTTTTCCATTCTTTGTCCCCCAAAGTACCAAGAAGTGTTCAAATTCAGGTCATTCGGCCTGTCGTACGTTTCGATATCCGAGCAGCGGAAGCCTTTGGTGATTCACACAGCGTGGAAATGTGTTACTTGGATTACACAACTTGCATCCACTTGCTCAAGACTTTTCTAGAAAATGTATCGGACTAGAGCGAAAGGGTAATATGTAGCAGCTGAGAAATGTACGAAAATGTTTTCTGTGATATTTATCCTTTCTTCGATGTGAAATTCGAAGTTTTTAGGACGATCAATGTCTCGCTAGTGCTCTGGGTTGTGAAACTGTTTCAGAGAAACATACTGCATCCATCTCCAAGAAGACTATCCTTTCGTAACGCCAAGCCAAAAGTACAAGACTGTTTCAAGGACAATAAAATCTGTACAAGAACGGATATATTAAAAATTAAATCTTGGTAAAGCTTTTCGTCGACTGTAGACGCCCTGATTGATAAATTACTATTTTTAATTTCTTAATTGATTCATAGATGGCTGTCTTCTGGGTTGTTGCGCCGTATCGTCTGGTAGATGATGAAGGCAGGAACAACCTCTGAAACGTCGGTAAACTTCCATCAGACTACACGGCGCAACAACCCAGAAGACAGAAATCTTCATCGCCCTGATGACGGAGGCAGTATGACCTCTGAAGCGTTAGTAAACATCGACCAGACTACACAGCGCAACAACCCAGAAGACAGAAATCTTCATACTCATCGCCCTGATGACGGAGGCAGTATGACCTCTGAAACGTTGGTAAACATCGACCACACTACACAGCGCAACAACCCAGAAGACAGAAATCTTCATACTCATCGCCCTGATGACGGAGGCAGTATGACCTCTGAAACGTCGGTAAACATCGACCAGACTACACAGCGCAACAACCCAGAAGACAGAAATCTTCATACTCATCGTCCTGATGACGGAGGCAGTATGACCTCTGAAACGTTGGTTAACATCTACCATACTACACAGCGCAACAACCCAGAAGACAGAAATCTTCATACTCATCGCCCTGATGACGGAGGCAGTATGACCTCTGAAACGTTGGTAAACATCGACCAGATTACACAGCGCAACAACCCAGAAGACAGAAATCTTCATACTCATCGCCCTGATGACGGAGGCAGTATGACCTCTGAAACGTTGGTAAACATCGACCAGACTACACAGCGCAACAACCCAGAAGACAGAAATCTTCATACTCATCGCCCTGATGACGGAGGCAGTATGACCTCTGAAACGTTGGTAAACATCGACCAGACTACACAGCGCAACAACCCAGAAGACAGAAATCTTCATACTCATCGTCCTGATGACGGAGGCAGTATGACCTCTGAAACGTTGGTTAACATCTACCATACTACACAGCGCAACAACCCAGAAGACAGAAATCTTCATACTCATCGCCGTGATGACGGAGGCAGTATGACCTCTGAAACGTTGGTTAACATCTACCATACTACACAGCGCAACAACCCAGAAGACAGAAATCTTCATACTCATCGCCCTGATGACGGAGGCAGTATGACCTCTGAAACGTTGGTAAACATCTACCATACTACACAGCGCAACAACCCAGAAGACAGAAATCTTCATACTCATCGCCCTGATGACGGAGGCAGTATGACCTCTGAAACGTTGGTAAACATCGACCAGATTACACAGCGCAACAACCCAGAAGACAGAAATCTTCATACTCATCGCCCTGATGACGGAGGCAGTGTGACCTCTGAAACGTTGGTAAACATCGACCAGACTACACAGCGCAACAACCCAGAAGACAGAAATCTTCATACTCATCGCCCTGATGACGGAGGCAGTATGACCTCTGAAACGTCGGTAAACATCGACCAGACTACACAGCGCAACAACCCAGAAGACAGAAATCTTCATATTCATCGCCCTGATGACGGAGGCAGTATGACCTCTGAAACGTTGGTTAACATCGACCAGACTACACAGCGCAACAACCCAGAAGACAGAAATCTTAATCGCCCTGATGATGGAGGCAGCAAACACTTCTGAAACATCGGTAAACTTCCATCAGACTACACGCAGCAACAACCCAGAAGACAGAAATCTTCATACTCATCGCCCTGATGACGGAGGCAGTATGACCTCTGAAACGTCGGTAAACTTCCACCAGACTACACGGCGCAACAACCCAGAAGACAACCATCTGCAGACTCACCGCCATGAAAACCTCAAAACCTACATGACTGATCCATAGTTTATTTAACATTTTCTCAGCTCCATAAGCTGTCAGATGGTAGAATAATTGCAAGTGGCCAAGGAAGGCAGCGGTCGTTGGGCCCAAATATGACACTGGGTCACCCAAATAAATCAAAGTTCCTTATTATGCAAAATTATCAGTTCCCGAATTTCTTCATCGCCGTTACGTTTGAACATTTACTTTAAACATTTGTCTTCAGATATTTGGTAATGTTTACCCTCACACAAAGGAGCCATACTTCAGAAACATTCAAGAATACGTGGTAAGCAAGACGACGTGTATTCCAAAAAAAATCTTAAATCAAAGATGTGTCATTTTTGCATCAAATCCTTTGATTCCACTCCAAACAGGAATGGTGTAGAATTCATGTGTCACGCCCGCCATGAACTGCTCGTAACACGATACAATCTGGGTAACAAAGCAACAGCGTCACTTCGCGGAAAGGAAGATACGCCCTGACCTGATTCGCGACAGGAATTGTTTACAGTAACCCCGTAGTGTTCTCTCACTTTATTGAGCTCGGTATTTTAAATGCGTGAGGGCTGAAGGAAGTCGGTGACCCCGTTAGTGATAACAGCGTAGCAATAGGTCTGTAGACAACGTTAAACGTTGTCACAGAAAAATAATTTAATCTAATTATCATATAATGTATCTAATCTACTTTCAAGAACGGATCTCTGCAACTCTGGGAGGAATACTGAAACTGTATGTGGGTGGTGGCAGAGAGAACGAAATATATCTACTATCCAACTTGCGAAGTCTACATTCTGATTTCCTTTAGTACTGGTCAGCATTGCCAAACAGGTCACTGAGGGCAGATGCCGTTAATTGCAGGCATATTTTCAAGGCAGATGGTTGTTGTGTACAACGGCTAAGAAGTGGCCTCCTGATTGGTTCTGTCGCTGTCAGTTTCAAAGTAGAATCTGAGGTTCACACTGCGGTGAGTACAAAGATGGCTTTCTTCTGGTTTGTAGCGCAGTGTAATCTGGCAGTATACCAACGTTTCAGGGTAAAGAAAGTCTACATGAAGTTAGTAATGACACCTAGGTAAGAGTAGTAAATTTTTTAACTTCTAAAAATCTAATTGACAAAAGTATGACAGTCCCTCGCCATGACATTCATAATAATACTTGGATTTCTCCTGATGGTGTCACGCATACTCAGGTCATGTTTTAATTAAAAAAAGATGACACTCCAGTGTATTAGATGTCAAATCCTTCAGAAGAGTTGACTGTGATACTGATCATTACCTGTTAGTGACAAAATTAAGGGACAGACTTTCAGCTAGTAAACAAGAAAGTCAAAAATTTGATTTAGAAAGATTTGATTTGAAGAAACTCAATGATGTACAAGTTAAGGGAAAGTACCAGGTAGAAATCTCCAATAGATTTGCGGCTTTAGAGAACTTAGATGGCAGTTTGGATATTAATATCTACATGAGAAATTATTACGGACAATATCAAGACCTCAGCCAAAGAGAATCTAGTTTATCACAAACTAAAGCATAGTAAACCATGGTTTGATGATGAGTGCTCAACATTAATATACAAGCGGTAGCAGGCAAAAATACAATGATTGCAAAACACAAACCAAATCAATTGAGCTAGTCTGCAAATTTTAAGACGTGAAACAAGCAGGACATTTAGGAAGAAGAAAAGGGAATAACTGAAACATAACATTAATTAACTTTAAATTAATTAGAGAAACAAAAATATTTGAGATGTATACAGAAGCGTAAATGAATTTAAGAAAGGTTACCAACCTACAGCTTATATTGTCAAAGATGAGAATGATTATATGCTCGCAGATCACCACAGGGTTTTGAATAGGTGGGAAAATTTCTTTAACCAGGTGTTATACATTTGCGGGTTACATACGGCTGAGCTATTAGTGCCAAAATCTAGACTTGCGAAAACTGCTATTGAGAAGTTGAAAAAGTACAAATCCCCAGGTACTGATCAGATTCCGGCCGCATTGATCACAGCAGGAGGCGAAACGTTGCGTTCTGAGACAAAGAAACTTATTTGCTCTATATGGAATTAGCAGGAAATGCCACAGCAGTGGAAGGAATTCATAAGAAGGATGACAAGACTCATTGTAATAATTATCCACGAATCTCCATCTTATCACCTGCCTACAAAATGTTATCCAACTTTCTTATTGCCACTAATTGTTCGTTATGGAAAGTCACCAAACGACTAAAACAACCGGAATCTCCCATCCCTCCTATCAAATTAAACGAGGGAGGATGGACAAAAAATGAACAATAAAAAGCCTTCGCATTTGGGAAACACTTATAAAAACTATTTCAATAATTCGCAGCAACATGCACAGCAGAAGAAGATAATGTCATACATGACTTCTTAGAAGCTCCATTTCAGCTGGATTTGTCTATTAAGAAAATCAAAATAAATGAAGTTAAGATAATTATAAAAAATAATTTGAATCCGAAAAATGCTCCTGGATATGACTTAATTACAGGCAAAGTTCTAAAAGAATTATCAGAAATGCAATACTGAGAACAGGCATCTTCGCAGATCAGTGGAAAGTGGCACAGATAATTCTCATCCCAAAACCTGGAAAAATATCCGGAAGAAATTACATCGTATCGACCTGTCAGTCTGGTACCAATCATGTCGAAGTTATTCAAAAAAATATTACTCCAAAAATTAAAACCAATACTTATAGAAAAAAACTGATCCCGGACCATCAATTCGGCTTCAGACAGGAACACGCCACAATAGAACAAGTTCACAGAGTTGTAAATAAGAACAACCAAGACCTACACTTAAAAATATATTGTTCAGCTGCCTTTCTGGACAACTGCCAAGCTTTTGATAAAGTCTGGCATACAGGATTGCTCTTTAAAATAAAGCGGGATTTTCCAAACGATTATTATCAGATCCTCAAATCATACTTGAGTGATAGATACTTCTATGTGAAATATCAAGAAGAACAAACATCTCTCATACCGATTGAATCAGGTGTCCCACAAGGCAGCAAAATGATATTCACTTTACAAACGAAAAATGCTAAATTAATGGCAGGTGTCAAACCTAAAAATTCATGTAGAAGTCTATGCAAGAGATTAGAGATTTTAACTCTTCCCGGTGAATACATATTAACTTCAGAGTAAACAGCCAAGGACATTTTCAAACTAATTCCACTATAAACAGTACCAGCACAAGAAATAAGAATCGGTTCCGTAGACCAATTGACAACCTCTTATGTTTTCAGAGATTCATATGATGCATGCATCAAAATGTTCAAGTCTACCATCTTGTCTCACTAGTCTTATAAAAAAGGCACAGTTTAAAGCAATGCTAAAAAGATACTTAATTACACACTCCTTTTACTCTGTTGATGAGTTTCTAATGTTTACAAATAAATAATTATGTTCATCAATGTTTTGTTATCCTTATATAATATAAATAGTTAATATAATTTTAAACTATATGTAATGGGTAGATTTATTTGTGACATACTACTACTTGTGATCTTTCTAAAGCATTGGATTGTATAAACCATGAATTATTATTATAAAATTATATTTTTGTGGAATTCAAAATATAGTTGGTCAGCGGTTTACATTATACATTCATGGCGGAAGGGAACAAGTAGAAATAGAATAAGCAGATTCAAATTTGAGCATTACAGAACATGGAGTTCCTCAACGTTCAATATTTGATCATCTGCTTTTCCTCATTTAGATATATAAAATATTAATGATTTACTGCCAACCATTAACTCTGTCTAAACCCATACTTTTTGCAGATGATACTAATATTATTATTTCAAATTCAGAAATTGTTTCCAAATTTGCATGAATGATGTGTTTGTTAGCTTGAACAAAATAGACGAAAGCCAATAAACTCACATTACATTTTTACAAAATAAATTTCAAGGAATTTTGAACTACCAACAAAATTGTGTTAAAATTTACAGATTTCTGCAACAGAAGTGCACAAGTGCAAGGATTATGATTTACAGTAAATTCAACTGGCTATCCCCAAAAGTCAGCTTTTATTACCATTAGTGCCGAACAAGACTATCCTCTGGCCAGTACCGCCGATGATAAACTTGCACCGCACTACACTAAACTACAGCCCAGAAGACAGCCATCTTCATACTCGCCGCGGATAGAACCTCAAATTTTACCAACACTGCCATTTATCATGAAATTCCACGTAGGTTCTAACATAAAAATCGATAATGATGATGGTTTCTCATCATGATTATTTTGATGTAATACTGTAGTTTCAAACATCTCTAAATGGCTGTTATAACTATGTATTTATATTTGTACTAGAAACAAGTATTGTGTTTGTGCTATGACCTGTTCTACATCCTTGGCTTAGGCCTATGTTGGCAACGCTACATGTGGTTTGTTTCACAATGGCGGTGTACACGGTGTTTTCAGAATGTATTCGTTATGAATACAAAAGTGCAGTTTGCTCTAAAGCTACATTATTTCTCTTTCTAATACTTGTTTTGACCATTGTATCACCCTTACTAATTGCTTATAGAAGCCATGGTATTGTAACATAATGCATCATTAGTAAAATAAATATGCTCAAACCATGTGACTAAATGCAATCTATAATTTATAGTTCTGCGAAATTAATAATAATGACGCTAAACCTTACTTACTGAGACATTTATTAAGATTTACCTGAGTGGATATTTTCTTACTTTACAAAACAGTAACATAGGTTGCATAAAGTTACTAAATTGCTCGTCATATACTATATTTCTTACATAGGTTTCTGGGTAAAAAGTGATTCATACCGAGAGCAACCAGATATCCATTTCAAGCATGAATACTTACTAATTGTTGAAACTGACAAGTTGGAGGCCCCTATCATATGTAGTAGTTATGCATATTTCAGTCAAATTATGAAGAAACACAATCACTGCACCATGATTAAGGTACTGTTACTGCTAAACTTGGTATTTAGTTTTAAGTTTGCTTATGCATTTACTTTTTGCTTTTGCAGTGTAATGTTTTAAAGTGTGGATTTTGTTTATCCAGTCAAGAGAAGAGGACAACAACAGGGACGGAAGGCATGATGAATTGTATTTTGAAATTCAAGTTCAGCTTCTGCAGAATCAAGCTGCACATGGAGTCACACTCTTTCTTCTCTTTGATTACAGACTTTACGTAAGAAAATTTTTTCACTCTGTTGCTGAGCATTAATTATTTAATATAGATTGTATATTGGAGAGAATTGTATTTTGCTTTTGTTTCCTAAGTATGATTTGTGCCAATCATTTATTGAGTCAGTTGATAGTTTTGTCTGTATAGGTGGTTAATGTTTTTGGGGTTTATAGATGTAGATTTGTAAGAATCAGTAGATTCTTTTTAACTAATTATATTTTTTGAAAAAGTATAATTGTAAAAAATATTGTATTCTCTTTAAATTCTTATTTTTGGTACACTCTGGTGGTCAGAGAAACTGTTCATTCTTGTCTTATGAACTTACACATACTTAAAAACATTTAATTTCCTTATTAAAGCATGTTCAATTAAAGTATTAAAAACTCTTAATACAAACCCCAGAACCACTGAATGCCCTCCAGTTCATGCATGAGAAGAAGATAGAAATTTACACTGTATATTTTCAGTTTTAAAATGTTCTTCATACTTAGTACAGGGTACATATGCAACATGAAAGTCTGGCTTGTGATTTTGATCATAAATGCATTAATGCAAAGGTTGTATAACTTGTAATATTATTTTATCTATAAATAATTACCTGTGTTAAATGCAAAAATATTCATGTCCCCTGAGACAGTTTTTAGTAGAATGCTATTTAGTTCATATTGCTATATTTTATTGTCAAGTTTTCCTTTTCTTAGAAAATGAGTTCATTTCAAATGGAATCACTAGGTGTGATTCAGCACAGTTCCAGCCTCCCTGGTGCACGTTTTGATGTGGTGGCAGACCTGAGGCTGACACAGAAGCAGCTCCTTCCTAATCGTGGAAGAGATGTGCGGTTTAATAAATCAGTGATAAACATAGAAGGTATTCTTCCTGGATCATTTAGTCTCCATTCGTTGCTGAAGGATTATGCAAAGAGAAATGGTAAGTACAAATTGGTAGTACACTTCAAAAGTCATGAATAAAGCCGTAACAGATAAATAACTGACATTTTTCTAAGAGGCAAAATGCACAATATTGTAGCTGAAAAAATTACATAAAAGTAATGTATAAAAAACAGTTGTTATTAAAAATAAGATATTCTGGAAAGAACTTCTGACATTTACCTATGTAGCCAATTTAATAATCATGGTGGCTAAATTTTGGGAATCGTGTAAGTGATTTAAAATTCATACAGATTTTGAGTAGTATGTTGAAAACAGTAACCGTAACTAGAAATTTCATAGAAAAAATTTATTATTTCCTGAATGTTAAAAAATGCAAATCTTACTCCAAGTGCCATATAGTTGGTGAGAAATCTTTAATATTAAAGGGACCAATTTAAACTTCACTTGCATTAAATACTATTGAAATTTCTTTTCCAGTTTCCACAATTCTGACGAATGTGTACCCGTTGTGGATGGTAGGGCGTCCAGCTGATGAACCTTTCTTCATATCTGTTATCATTCACTATCCCGAAGAAACAATATCATACAAACCAGGCTTTTGGCAAATTATGAAGTGGGCTTGGATGCAGTATTTATCAGTACTAGCCATTTCTGTATGGGTGTTCAGAATAGTGAAGTCCTTTGTGTTTCAGAATCAACTTGTAACAAGTATGAAGAATACACCATGGAAGAAAGATTATTGACTTCTAGACAAAACTTTTTAATATATTTTGATAAGAACTGATCACAGACCATTTGTTAAAATAAAATAATTCGCTATACTATTTAAATTCGTATCATCTTTGACCATGTCATTTAAATACTTTTTACACAGTGTGATTTTTTAATGAGGGAAGAACATATATTGAATATGTTTGAGAATAAGATGCTGAGGAGAAAATTTGGACCTAAGAAAAGTAATAGGATTTGTCAAGTTACAAATTGGTGAGCCTCAAACTTTATACTCATTCTTATAGTTTTATTATGAAGCCTCAGGTGAGACCTTAATATTGGTAAGGTAGTGAAATCAAGGTTGTGAGGGGTCAGACATAGAGCTTGGATGGGGAGATGAGAACAGCGTGTAGAAATTTTGTGGGAAAACCTATAAAGCTACTGCTTGTTATACTGAGAAACAGGATGGGAAGTGAATGGAAATGGCCCAGAACTGGTATGACTTGGTGTTATTAGTATTGAACCTTCAGGTTTTGATACCAGAGACATAATTATCAATTATGACCAGCTTAGCAAACTGAAATTTGCTTCAGTTTTTAGTACAGACATTTATACAAAATTGATCAAAATATGGTATGATGAAATACAGAGAAGAGCACATATTTCTCCTCCAGGTCACATTGGAATTAACAAACATTCTGTTAAGTTTATAATGATATAACTACCCACTAAATCAGTATTTTGCACACATGATCTAAAAATATTGTCATTATGTCTATTAAAACACATATTTCATATAAAACTATGATTGTACATGGCACTTTTGTAAGTCAGTCTTAATTTATTAATATGTTGTGCAAATAAATTACTTCTGAATCATTATGTTGTGATCAGTATGCTTTGTAAGATGAAATCATAAAGTAAATTCTCCAACTACTTCTTTATAGTTCACAACACAATGCTTCTTATACATCATACGTACTTATCAGACTATAAGACGAGGGCTTTCTTGCTTTAATTTTCATTTAAAAGTAAGTGCGTCTTGTACTTGTGAACGAATAAAAATGCATACAAAATAGATATGTTGCAATGATTTCTGGAAAAAACTGACCTACAGAAACTGTGATATACAATATCTTGAAATGTACATGTTTATAAGTATAATAATGATATTAACATATTTCAAGGGTAACAGTTGCTGCATTTTTGTTGTTATTAACAGTATACTCACTTCCAATTTGTCCAGTTCCATAATTCTGGACCTGTGGCTCTACTTTCCATAATGTAACATCCAGTGGGCATGAAATTGTACATGTCTTTACTCTTCCTCAGGCAACGGGAACAAATGGTTCAAGCATAACTTGGAAAATATTTTTATGTCAATACTTTATGCTATTTTCAAGGTATACAATGGTTGCCAAATTTTACTTATTGTTTGGCTACACACTGATCCTTTGTGTTGGTAGTTAAGAGGTGACTTAAGGTAGGTATAATATATGGCATCAGTGCCATTACTGAACATTTATAGATCATTTATGTTATTTGTTTTAAGGAGTTCTCTCTCTAAGTATTTACAGTGACTGCATCTATTAGGTAAAAATTAATAAACTGCATGACACAATCATGGAAGGAAAAGAGACTCTTCAAGAAGTACATTTGATGCCAACTGCAAATCAGCGGTTGAGGTACGTTACCTAAACTGGTCATTATGAAGAAGCAGTTATGCTTATGTTAGATGATTATATCTAAGCATAATAATAATTATGTGACATACAGAAGATAACAGTTTTGAGACAAATGTTCAGCAATGGAAGAAGGAAGAATCACAATTACTAGGTGCAAGTTTAACCAGAAAAGCATCGCATAAACCAAAACTGGCCATTATGAATAACCAGATATGTTTGTGTCACAGAATATCTTGTTTTTTATCTGGAAAGTAATAAATTAATTTTTCATTAAAACTTTCCACTGTTAAGGGAGGCTGTCCTATAGTCAAATAAGTGCAGTACCTCTATAAAACCATGACTTACAATATTGGCAGCAGTTGTAGAAAAATCAGTCTATACTATGTCAAATGGCTTATCAAAATTCATTTGCTTGTCATATCTATTATCTTCAATTATGATAACATTTCTAGGATAATCTTCCAGTTGGACAAAGAGGTATCTGTAGTCAAAATCTCCCTTATCATTCTGTAAGAAAAAATGAATTACTACTTCACATCAACTTTGAACTAATTATACATGCAGTCATTCGTGAAATAGACACTGATCTAATTGTTAATTAGCTTTATTAAAAGATACAATGAACAAACAAATTATATTTATGACTGGTGGATTAAGACATCTGTTCAAACTTGATAATACACTTCTAAAAATTCAGCCATGCAAATAGATATAATAAATCAGATACTAAGACATTTACAGTGGGAAGTTCCTTGCTTCTGTGATTCTTACACTAGTAATGAGAGTACAAGGAACTGGCTTTTGTGCTATGCCAAATTTAAAATTAAATTTAAATTAAATCTGTGGCGTAACAGCTCCAGAGAGCCAAAGCCGACTAGCTTGACTGCTGGCCTCACGTTCACATGCCTAAGCAGAGGTGAACGATCATCCAACCAGATATAGGGTGACGTGTGGTCAGCACGACGAACCCCCAGCCATTGCTAGCTTTCCTGACCGGATTATGCTACTCATCGTAGCTCCCCAATTTCCTCATGATGCTGGGTTGGCACCAGTCCCATACACTGGTCAAAAGCTTATGAGAAAATTTCTTCTCCCCCGAGACTCGAACCAGCGCGCATTCTGTATCGCCGGTCCGAAGCATGATGCCTCAGACCGCACGGCTACGGCGCGGGAGCCAAATTTAGAAGATTATAGTATATTCTTTATATTTGATACATGTCAGTAGACAGCTGACATGTTAGGCATTATGACAAACAACAAATTATCTATATAAATTAAACAGGAATATATAAAACAGAAAAATACCTACTGCTTCACCATTTTGAGCTCTATGGCAACTAGGTTTGCAGGTTTCTATACTCAAAGTGTTACAACATATCACTCTCCCTCAAGCTACTAGACATGTTACAAGATGAACACTTAAAATTTGCACAAACTCTGCTGGAAAGACAGCATGTTATGTTAGTTCAATACATATTACAGTTTATAATATGTACTGCCATAACATGGCCAGCTGGTGTTGGTACCACATGCCATGGCAAACAAGACCAGTTCAGTTTTCTTAATAGACTCTAAAAGCAGCTAATTTGCAAAGCTGCTCCATTTAATAAACAGATAACAGAACTTCACCTCACGCATTTCCAAGTGCACTGTGCCCCTCTTTCGGCTCCCTTGAATATAATATTTCATTCTTAGGAAGTTGATACCATCACGTTCATAAAACAGATGGCTGTAAAACAAAATAAACTACAATGTGAAAAACTATTCACTGTTAAGTAGGATTTGAGGTTTTCACAACAGTGAATCTGATGATGGCTGTCTTCTGGGTTGTTGCACCAAAAAGTCTGGTAGAAGGTTACCAACGTTTCAGAGGTCCTTGCTGCCTCCATCATCAGGGTGATGAGTCATCATCCTATCACCCTTATGATGGAGGCAGTAAGGACCTTAGAAAAGTCAGTAAACTTATTCTACCAGACTACACAGTGCAACAACCCAGAACAGAGCCATCTTATTACACTGTTCCTTCTGCGCAGAGAATTAAGGGCTACTTAGCTTCTAATATACACAAATTGTGACTAACTCCAAAGTTATTTAATAATGCTGTTTTAACTACAGATGTTAAGTAACATCAAATCAGATACACAGATGACCTTAAATGGTGAGAAGGACTGGATTTAGGTGTAGGCCTGTTCCAAAGTAATATCCTGGCATTTACTTTGAACACTTTAAACAAATACATGGTTAAAGCGCAGAACAATGCCACCAAATGCCCAATCAGAATCCCAAAGCTCCTCACTATAAGGAGGAACCATTATGCACATTCAAATGTATCGGCAAGCCTATGTTTTGACGTACATACCTAACATGCCGCCTTCTACCTCTCCGTGTTTCTTCTCCAAAACCTTTTATAGGTTCACCAAGTGAATCTATTACTCTTGGGTCTTTACAACACTTTTTAAGAGATGTTGTATACACACTGTTTGAACTTTTGTTGGAAAACAGCTCTTGAAAAACTTGATAGAATATCACTGCAGTCACTCCAACACCAGCAAGAATAACTCCTAAATAAGAAACTGTCTTTGTTGTTTCCTTCACTAGAGAGAAATGGAAAGTCATATTCTTATTTCAAAAAGTAAAGTATATTTTATTTCAATTAAAGTAAGAAAGTTTCACATTTAAACTGCTTAAAACTGAAGTATCACTGTATCTGAAAAATTACACCTGCCTGACAAAGACTCAGTATAATACACATAACTTTCAATCAAAACATAAAATAATTTTCTGCCAAGTTATTTGGTGATCTTAAACTACATTTGATATATCTTTACAATCCATACTGCCCCCGTCATCAGGGCGATGACAGAGGCAGTATGACCTCTGAAACGTTGGTTAACATCGACCAGTCTACACAGCGCAACAACCCAGAAGACAGAAATCTTCATACTTTGTATTACTTTCTTTTGTGATAGGAAAACTTAATACTCTTAGTTGAATTTCCACATAAGATTATGGATGGTGTCCGAGAACAAGGTACTGGAGAAAATATTTGGACCTAAGAGGTTGGAAGAAACAAAGAGTGAAGTAAAGAGCATAATTCCAATTTTGGTTGGAAAACATGAAGAAAGCATCCTCCCATATACATCAGTCTACTGACAAGCAACATACTGAAAAATATAGCTCACGAAATCAGACCAACAAAATTCCTAAACATCTTAAGCTACTGCATGATATTTGCCTTAGCTGTCTGCATAAAGTCACAAGGACTCATCCTTCAATTATAAAATTGCAAACCTGGTTCACTTCAGGTGCTGTCCAATGAAACCAATCCAACCTACTAAAGAAACACTAATGAAGTGTGGGAAGTTCTTTATATAAGGCTTCTACTTACTGACAATGTTGGTGCTCTTTTTGAAACCATCATGAATTCTTGATATGTAAAATATTGTATTTCGCCGTACAAACTGGGCTACTACTGGAGATGTATAAAACATCAACGTAGGCGCCCACACCACAACCATTCATTCCTACATTTGTTCATTCATACTAACCCTGTTTGAATGTTTTTGATATTCCAACTTCCGTAGATTTCACCTTCGTTAATTTTGAAGCGTCTTTTTTCTCAGAACAGTAAAATCTACAATATGAAAGTGGGTTACATTTATTTTCCTTCACCATGCTAACCGTGTGACTTGCACCTGTACATAAAGCTTGAAATATTGTAACTTTATGGTAAGGAAGACAATTCCGACGAACAAATGGCCCAATCAGTTTTGACATTATTGGAATTTACTATAGCCTACGATCGCTTAACCAAGTAATGGGAGGCATATTATAATATAACACCTACAGTCTGCGATCACTTAAATCCTCCGTATGTCCTTAAAACAGTAAGTACACCACTTTAGCATGAAATCTATAAAATCCTTGGTTTATCTGTGGTCACAACTGTCCACGAATTAATAATCATAATACCAACATAAGGAGTGGTGCTGCATTCGAATGTTCAGCTGTTCTGAAAGTATACATTACAAGAAGTAGCGTTCAATTATTCAAGTTCACAGCAGAAGGAGGGAGTACTAGTTCATTTAGTTCTTTCTTCAGTAAAAACACAAAGATGGACTATTTAATTTTGTTCCAGTAAATATTCATTGAGAATCATACGAAACCCAGTGTTATTGTATATTATAGCGGAAGGGCCTGAAAGGGTTAATGAATTTGCAGAAGAAAACAAGAACCGTTGTGTAGTTTTCCAAAATATGGACACGTTAGACCAAATACCGACCAGTCTTATAAATCGCCCTGGAAATTCCGAATTCTCATCATAATTGCGGGAAATTCAGTTTTTAAGAAGAAGTTTTACCAACAGCTTTGGTAAACCTACACAGCAAACAATAACATTATAGTCATGTACAATACGAGTGTTTATTAAGTTGTATACTTTATTATATCAGCGCACACTGGTTTATTGTGTAGCTTATAAATTGTATTACATTTAATTCTTACGAAAATGAATGGTGAGTGATTGGTGATATTTTTAATAATAGATGACTATCCATATGTTGTCACTTTCATTTGTAATTTTAACTAGTGATTTTTCATACAAATGAGGGGTTGGTAATTGGTGAGATGGTTGTTGTAATGGTAGGTTCTTTCCATGTGTTGTGCCATTTAAACTATGCCAAAAGGTATGTATGTGAATATGTTAATTGAATGAAGTTTATCAAATCTAAAACTTCTTGACGATGGTGAAGAGTCAATTGAATAAAAATTGTCTTGGATATTATCCATATTGTTTTGAAGGAACACTTTAACTTCGTCCTTCATCCTTGTTATAGTATGAAGATGAGTGGCCGATAATTGTTCATAGGCCATGGTCATGCAAAGAGCCATATAAGGAGAAGAAGAATTTTTAAACCTGATGCAGTTTCTTTATATTGTTAGACTTGTATACGTTTTGTTAAATCATATATTTATTGTAAATCTCAGCAGCTAGTTGTCATTTATGATGTGAGAATTGTATATAAGCATGAACATAAGGTAAAGCCATATTTTCCCCCCTTTAAACTTATATTTGTCGCTTCCAGTTCATAATATTTCTATTCCCAGATGTCTCATTCCCACTTTTTGTAATCTGATTAGGTTTAGGTAAGTAAGAAAGGTTATACCTTCTGTTGCTAGTCACCTTATGCACAGTCTGATTTCAGTGACAGCTTATTAAAGTTTACTTACATTCCATTGATCCTTCATAATACAAACCAAGGATATGGAACAAGGCAGTAATGAGAGTAAGAATTCACTTACAGAATATATTAAATTTCTTAAATAATTCTCTGTGAAATACTCTTCTTTAAACAGTTGGGGGTTAAGTGAGAAGCATTTGGCCTAGTTCTGCCCTTCCATATAAAAAAATATAATTATGCTAAAATGGATGTATGGGGAAGTAGCTCTCTAAATTTCTTGTCAGACTTTATGTACATATGTGAAAGTGGTTCGTTACATGTACTTATACATTTTTATTTGAAGAGAATTCTTGCACAAAATAAGAGCATGATAAAAGATAATCTTTCAATGCAGACTTGACAACTTCCTTATAATGATTTAAAATTGTAATGCTGCATGGAAAAGTACTGAATAATTTGAACCTTACATAGTAAGTTCCTTTCTGATAACTAGTGAGGTTAGAACATTTGGCATATGGAAGTCATATTGTGTTTGTACTGCGTATGTCAGAATTTGATTGAAACATCTGCGTGTTGTCCACAATAACAGTAAGAGTTCACTCAGAATGGGAAGTAATCTCTTACATAGTTCTCTACAGGAGACTCTTCTTTTATTCCCTGCCATTATTTTAATGATTTTGTTTTAGATGTTACATACTCCTTTGTTGTCTATTGAATTTCTCCCAAAGATATCTTCACATGACATTGACTGTCCTCATGGCAAAGCATACTGAACTTGGTTTGGGAATAATATGGTTTTTCCAGTTTAACTTACACAGCTCAGCATCCCAGAAGACAGCCATTTTCAGACTTACTGCTGTGAAAACCTCAAATCCTACAATATTTGTTTTGTTAGTAGCAAATTTCATTGTTTGTTTTGATAAATATTAATGTGAGTTTATAGACTTTATACCATTTGTTCAGGCTAGCTAAGATATCATTGATGGAATTTTGAAAATAGTTGCTATCAGGATGATCAAAAATAGTGTCATCAATACAGGCTTTGGGTAAGATATGATGATTTGGGGGTAAATCATTGATATTTGAGGAAAAGAAGAGGACCAAGTATTGAACCTTGAGGTACTCCATGTTTTAATTTAATTTCTGCTTCATGTTTTCTCCCATTTAGTTTTGACTTACCCGGTGTCCTACGTGAACGATTAAATGCGAGTTGCGTGGGTGAAGCGGAAATATCAAATTGGCTGTTTGTGTAGCGCTGTCCTAGGTTACAGCGAATCAGTCAGGAGAGGAAAGCGACCGAAGTCCAAGATCAAATATTTCGATATTTTCGCGCAGGTCGCCGCGCTTACCAGTAAGGCGCATGCGCAAGAAAGCTCTGCCTGTGCAGTACACGGAAGGGGCATGCGCAGGAAGGCCGTGTGTTTCTATTGCAGTCTCTCACGTAGGACACAACAAGCGATTCCCCGCTTCATATGACACCCCATGCTGCTTATGCAGCTCGCTTCTTATCGCTTACCTACGACATTGCCTTAAACCATTGTCTAGTTTTACCTTGAATTCCATAACAATAGAGTTTTGCTCTTAATATGTAATGATATACAATCAAATGCTTCAGCTCAGTCATAATATTCCATAGTCACACATTTTATTGTCAAGGCACATAAGATTTCATCTTTTAATTTCTGCAAAGCTTTATTAGTTGTGAGACAATTTCTAAGTTCAGATTGTTCTTCTTGCTGATACTAGAGTTTAAAAAATCAGTTACTCTTGAACACATTATTTTCTCAAATATTTTGGAAAATTATGTCAATAATGGAACTGGCCTGTAGTTGGAAATACAATATTTTTCACCTTTTTATACAGAGGTTTAGCTTTTGAATATTTAAGTCATGCTGAGAAAGTTCCTTTTGTAACTAGTAGTAATAGTAACATCAGCAGCAGCAGAGAGAGTTCTATTAATAGTAATAGTAGTAGCACTATGTGGGGCTGTGTTAACTGTTTAGTAATAGCCATTTCCCTTTCAGAAATTCATGCATTGAACAAAGAGGAACAGAACTTGCTTCAGACAATGGCAAGTAAGTAGTGGTTTTGATGAAATGCTACACCTTCCATTGACCATCCCTACACATGAAGTCTCCCATATACTGCCAGTGAGGAGAGTCTCATTTTTGAACAGACCATTATAGATATTCCATGTGGCGTGAAGTAAATATCATAACAAAATTTTATTTAAGTTTAGCTTCTAAGTTCGGAATAATTTTTTGACAGTAACTAAGCAGTGCAGGTGGATCAACTTTAAACCAAAAAATTAATTATTGGTATCATTGTTCAAAGGCAAATAATTATGAATTTGGTATCAATTATAATATGCTGATAACCAGTTCTATCAAAAACGAAATGTGTTGGTTTTTATTCTTTGCAGAGTTGCCATTAAAAAGTCCATTACGAAAAAAATGTCCTGTGGTTATGAAGCACAGGGGTAGCTTCAACTGTTTGGTTGCTTCTATTTTTCAGACAGTATCCTTATATTACAATTAAAATTGAGTTAGTTATTTGTCAATTAGGGACAGATACCTGTGCAGGTTGATATTAAACAGTAAGAAAAGCAGCAGACCATTTTTGTGTAAATTTTTCTATTAACCTGTGAATATCAATTCACTATAAATAAAGTATAAATCAGTATAAACTGAACCTAAGAGCCATATCTTTGACATAATATAATATGTGGGCCAAATTTTGATTCCTGTTATATTTTTTGTTAATAGTCAATTTATTTGATGTTATGTCCATTTCCTCATCTAATCATGAGATTAGGTATATCATCACAAAACATAATCTTTCTTGGCCACAGAATGACACAATGAGATTGGATTTTTAACTGATGAATAGTTGATCGATTGAGTAAAAAATTCACTCACCTGTTACGGGGTCTGTTGACTGTATTAAAAAACTGTGCATGTTGAGCAATCATAGTACCTGAGAAGTCACAGCAGCTGTTTGCCAGTGGAGTCTAAATAGGATGGAATAGTGAAAATAATCAAGAGACAAATTTGACTGTCAATTTGAAAACACATCATATATTTATCACACTTAAGGCACTAGCATGTAACAGGCAATGTTTAATAGTTTTAAGTGATAATTCATACATATTCTCATTTAGTGGTCATGAGAAATACTCCACTTGCTCTTATTTATTTTGAACATTTTTTTTTCCTCTCCACTCAGGCACACATTATCACACAAAATAATCCCACTGAGCTGTTTGTAGTGCTTACACTGTGTGTACACTTACATTTGAAAAGTACCCAATCCGAACCCCAGCTAGATTACCGAGTATATTGATTGTTTTCTTCAGTCCCTAAAAGCAAATGTGGGCATAGTAAAATAGGCACAACCAACTCTTAAATCTAAAGCTACTCATGATTCGTCTTTCTATCTCATTTCACACAGTATAACTCATGCATTTGAAGTAGTATAATTTTATAACCTAAAAATCAGTCAGCCATTTGAATGATTTTTATAACTGATAAGATTTTTTGTATCTCATTCTTTTACTATACAGGTAATAATGAAGAGAAAAAAAGTGTGCATGAAGAACTTGAAAAACTTGCATTAGATGATGAACCTGACACTCGCCTGGGACAAGGAACTCTCAGCTTTAATGAAGCCCATGGAGTCCATAGCCAAGCTGGTGCACATATCAGTAAAGTCCTTTTATGCACTGTAATAGCTGAGGCAAACATCTGGGGAAAGTGTTCAGTCTACATTTTTTAAGTTATAGCAAATTTTACAAGTGAAATTATATTTTATCATTGTCTTTGCAGCAATGCATAATTACCCTCATTTCTGATGTCTTCTTCTTAAAGTGCCTATCCGTTCTGGATGTTGGCAGTCAGCAAGCAATTTGAGCTTTGCTGGCTGCTACTTGAAACAGCCCTCCAGTGGACATCGAGAACCAAGTTTTTAGGTTCTGAAGCCAGGAGATTCTTGGCCTGCCAGGTCCCCTCTTGCCAAATACACACACACACACACACACACACACACAGAGGTAACCCTCGTTTTGCGCCGATTTTGAAACCAGCAAGTCAAAAAGTGAAAAAAAATATATTTTACTTTTATTTATAACGTTTTGCAATGTATCTCGTCTTTGTTAAAGTCTTTAATCCACTCATCAAATTCTACAGTAGTCATTCAGGCCTTCATATTATGTCTATAATGGACATAGATCGATGAGTTTAAATTCTTAAAACATCGAGGATTTGTAGATTTTACTATCTCAGTTAAACTTATTACTCCCATCTGCATTGGCACTAAGGGTACAAGGGTGATTGTCTTTTTCCTCCTTGCATCCCATCATTGGTCATGTCAGGTTGAATAGAACTGTGCACTTTCATCCATGTTGTATTGTCTTTAGGATAATATTCTTTAACAGCATCAAACAAAATTTGTCGCATTCATCTGCTGTGCAGTATAAAGTCCTGTTTTCATACTATGTATTACAGAAATCATACTGAGATAAAAACCATAACTTCATATGTATAATATAATTGAAACATTTTAGGATCATGGGCAAAAGTACCAAGAGTCACCATTGGTGAAGACTCTGCTGGCACAACTGATGTAACAAATGGTGAAATTTTGACGAGGCCTGCTCTGAAATTCGAAGTGGTGTCAGCACGAACTGTTGATCAGAACAATGAGAAGAAGCATGTGGTTAGTTTTCTGAATGAAATGTGGTTCATGTTTTATGTTTAGACCTAGTGTTCTTTATGTGTATTTAATTGTCAGTATGATTCACTTCTAGGCATACACTGTAATGGTAAGGAAGGATGGAATTCAACCTGATCCAAATCCTGCTGTGATTGAACGTCGTTATTCTGATTTTCTTGAACTGTATGAATCACTTCGACATGAATTTCCATCACTTATGACACATCTCACCTTCCCTAAAAAGGTGTTGTTAGGTAATTTTGCTCCTGGTGTGATATCTGAGCGCAGTGCTGGTTTTGAGGCTCTGTTGGAGCACATAATTACTGAAGAAAAGTTGCGAGAATCATCATGTTTAACATCATTTCTTCAAGGTCGTGAACAGCGTGAAGCACGTCAGTGGATGGTGGCTCAACGTTATGACCAGGCTATACCATTGTTGGAGAACTCCTTCAGACTTCTGAATAAACTTTACACAGATAGGCATCCAGTTGTTATGTTGACATTGTGTCGCCTAGTTGCTTCCTGCAACGCTGATCCTACCACTACATCAGCAGAGCGTTTTGCAGATCTTGCTCTTAGGCGATATGAAGCAGTCAGTGATGCTGACCTTCTTCAGTTTTATGTGCCTCTTTTACAGCTCTGTGTCCGACTGTGGTGGTCACTTGGAAGAGACAAACGACTCTTAGAAGCCAGGCTTGAGGATCTCAAGAGACGTGGTATTAAGGTGGATGGGTGTCCAACTTTGTTGGATGCTTTAATGGCCATGGACCAAACATGAGTGGATTTCCTTATCCGCTTCGTACATGCCAAAACATCATAATTATCATGATGCTGTAGATAATCTGTGCCTTTTTTTTACTATTTTTTCGCCACTACTGGAAAGTTAGTAGGTGTTTTTGTAGTGTTTTATAGGTGTCTTTGGTGGCTGTATTGGGAATTTTATTAATTGATAGCAGGAACAGTGTTCTAGTCCATTTTAGTATTCTTATAGCCAGTGTATATAAATAGCCCAAGATCTCATTCATATATTGAACTAGATTGTTATATTACAATATAATTTGTTGTTCAGTTGCATTATGCAATAAAATCTATAACTTGTTTCATTACAGATACTCATATGAAAGGTAAATGACAGTGTGTGCCATAAAGAGAAATTATGTGTATATAGTATTGGATTCACATTAAACAAAAATGAGAAGAATCAAATAATGATTTAGGTCATCATGGAAAAGTATAACCACAGAGAAATGCAGTTCAGAAAGTATTTTCTTAAATGAATTAAAATATTAGACAAAATAAGAATTGAGAATGATATCATTATAAAATAGTTCTTTTCCATGTACATGTTTCAGGCAGAACATTTTACTTATGTTTTGGGGAAACCCGTTGTTATTATTATTGTCAATAGCAGAGACTATGTCTCTATGGAACTTGGCTGCTAATGGGTCCGTTGCCAGCTCCCAGATAATACACGAGTGAATATGGAGTGGGATTATGACAGGGGAAAACTGAAGGACTTTCAGAAAAACCCATTCCAGTGCCATTCTGTCTACCACATATTGCACAAGGACTACTCTGGATGCAAACCCTGGCCTCTGCAGACAGAAGTTGGCAACTAACCGACTGAACCATGGCATGGCCTTAGCTGGAGATAACTATGGAATGAGACTGATCTTAATGCTTCACAGCAAACACACTTTAGCTGGTTACTGCTGCCTTTATACAAATCCCTATAATACAGTGACCAGTAGGTTAGGTTAGAGTACTTGTTGGGTCTACTGACAGGTATATGCCATTGTGTTGCAATATAAAGTCATAATCAGTATGTATTGATGTGTCAAAATCAGTAGTGAATTCTTTCCTGGTTTGCATAAACCCCTGTAAATTTAAAGCAATGTTCTGCTTTACTCTTAAATTGTAGGTCTTTTCAAAGCTAGTATTAACACAATTTCCTCACTTAGTACAACTTTACCTTGATATTAGTTAACAGTGGGTTAATATTCTTTTTATGAAGAATGAAAAATATTTGCTATGTGTATTTTTTTGAAGTACAAAGTGCATCTATTCAGCTCTCATTGTCTAACCACATAATCAGTATATGTTCAGCTTTATTTTGTTTTTAAACATAAATTAAGTAGCGCATCACAGGATGTACCAATCTATGATTTAGGTATTCACATTTATTTTAATGTATTATACAACTATTTTAATATTCGTACTGTTTTAAAAGTTTTAAGGTGATGTAGTTTTACATGTATAATAACCAAATAAATATATATAATGAAACATAAGTAGTTTTACTTTCAGCTACATCCAGTGTATATTTCAGACCTTTATTATATCTAAGAGTAACATGCACATTATATGTAGGGAGGGCCACCTTCCCCCAAATCAAAAAAGTGAATAAGAGTAATCTAATTATAATGTTGGATTCTGATGATGGTGTAATACTGTTGGGTTTATTGGGCTTTTGGACTTTGTCCATTGTCCAAGGCTAAAATGCACATATTTTGATAACAGGATCCATTTTTGAAATGTGCATTTTAATACTGGACAATGGATAAAGTCCAAAAAACCAATACACCTGACCAATTACAATGTTCTTTGTCAACTTACCATTTCATTTATTTTATCTACATATTTGTAACAACAAGGTTACCACACATAAAATTATAATTTTACTGTAAAACTTCATCTTTCACTCTGTGGGTGAAACAAAAGGCAGTTTATGATTTTAAAGCATTATTGTTCAATGTTATGCTATGTAGGATTTAAGGTTTTCACATGGGTGAGTCTGAAGATTGCTGTCTTGGAAACTACATGTATTCATTGGTAGCAACTGCATCTAATGCAGCTGTCTGGAATGAGATATGTGCATTTGCAGAATGCACATTTATGGGGGATTGGGACAGATAACTAACTAGATGGCTTACCGAACCCGAAGGTTCATCACCGAATTAACCAAAGCCCTCTACTGGACCATCCTGGGCCAACAAAATCCAGTCTCCTTCAACTATCTCCCACAAATCCCACCTGACATTATTCTCCCATCTAGGTCTCCTCCCTTCAGCCCTCCCAATCAACACCTGGTACACACGTCTTGTCCCATCCTTGCGTGCTACATGCCCCACCCATCTCATTCTTCTCTGATGAAGTGGGACACATAAACTTTTAAAATACAGTATTCCTGAAGAGAACTGTTTGCAGTGACCCAAAATTATGTGCATAAAGGATAAGAAAGCTTCAGTTCTTATAAACTTTCGTTCACTTCTAACCTAGAAGTTTCATTCATAGATCCATTAATGTACGTAATAATAAAATGTATTTTAACCAACGCGAAAGTTACTACTTACTTACTCAGTAAGCTCTAACAAAAAAAAATCCACATCAAGTGGGCGTACATTCTCTTGCCTAACTTCAGCATGGCTTCTACCTCCATGACAAGGAAACTACTACTGAGGATTCATGGGTATACTTCCTAGTTGACACTACATTTACCAGATGGCATACCAGTTCGGTGTAGGACTGACAACTATGGTCAATACATGTCCACAAACAGTTTTCAGTCATAATCTCGTCGTTCTTCGGAGCCACTGAGCTATTCTCTTTAACATAAGAAAAAGTGTTTGATATAATTTCTATGTGTGTTTATGGTCCATCATTACTTATAGCTATAAATGTTAAGTTAATTACGTAATGCGCGCATCCGACATGCCATATATCATAAACGAGTATACATTAGGTTACGTAAATCGTCGAGTTTGAATATCAGACAGTATTGTTTCAATTTCCAACTCAGAAGTAGCGTCCTAACTGCAGTTCTTCTTCCTTTATAACCTATACACTTGATAGAACGTCGTTGTACAAACAAAAACTGTATTAATGATGTGATTGAATTCAGAATAGAAGCTGCTTGACTGTCAGAATATTTGGTCAACCATGAGACAAGAATTTGTTGACAGTATTATAGTTCTGTAATTATGATAATTCCGGAACGGTGTAGGCTTTGGCTGTCCCTGAATTCAAAACATGAGACTATTAAAACTCCTTCATATCACAACCATGTGGACTCCTCGTGGTGGCGTGGGTTCGGGTGGGGATACCGCGGCAGGGCGGGGCATCATGACATGAAACAATCCGGATGCAGAAATAGACTAATGCATACCTTCGTTACGAAACTGGCATTGCCAGTAGTGGCAACTGAATCGCTAATGGGAAAAAAAAAACTTGTTGACTACTTGGCAGACTTTTTCCCTGCTTAACAACAGACTGTCTGGTTATGTTACAGTACCAATTTCCAGAAAATGTACTTAATGGCAGTATAAAAGACGACCGAGTCCTGGCTGTATAAATACTGTGTCGTATCGGTGCAACCGTAATAGATGGTATGAGTGAAGGCTCTGTACCCAAATTTAATTCTGTTACTTTCGAAATTCATTTTTTTTATATACGTTTATCATTCACGATTAATCAGTCCAATTGGGCGAATTTCAAACCCATTATAAGAACGATACACTAAGACGTACTTTAGGATAATTCGATACCAAGATTTTTATCATAAGGGCGGTGATTGTGTCTGTTGGATCGTCAATTACGAAGTAAATTCGAAGCAGACAAGCAGCCACATCCTTTCATTTCTGTGGTTAAGATGACCTATGACATTCATCGCATTTCGAGGCCACACCAGTTATTTACAAGAGCTGTATTCCGGAAGCCTGGCCAAGTTGACGCCCCGATGTTTACAGAGTTTCTGCATAACAGAAAAAAAAAATTGTACCTAGTATATCTGAAAGCAGGAGAATAGTACATGGCAATTGTCGGGGGTCGAACTGTGATTGAAGACAAGGTGATCATCCTGGTCAGTATAGAGCCCCCCCTCCTCCACCTTTGCGTCCATATAAAGCTACAAGTCCTGATGATTTGTCAGCACAATCTGGTGGCAAGTACTGTAACATACAAGCAGCTCCACGATACAACACCATGAATAGGGAACTGAAGGTAAGGCGTGTTCACTTCCTTTCGCACTGAACCCAAAAAATCATCTGTCAGTCCCAGTCCTTCGTTCACTTACATGCACTGAAACTTGTAGGCGTATAAATCCGTCGAAAATGTGGCAGAGTTGAAACTAATGAGGACGATAGTAAAAAAAAAAACAACTAAAAATTAAGACCAATCTAAATTGCGTAGTGTTTATGCCTTCCCTCTATGGGATTATTTGGATCTGTGAGAAATGAAGTGCCAGAAGACTGGGGGGGGGGGGGGGGGGGAGAGAAATGGCTTAATGAAGAACTTAATTTTTTGAACTTTTCAAAAATATTATTAGTTATCTAATCAAGGAGACTGATATAGGCAGGTCATATAGAACGAATGAAGAGGTGAGAAATGTATACAAAGTGTTATTCTAAATACCCGAATCCTACTGTTGGCGTTAAAGTATTCTTTCCAATGCTTCGTTTTCATCCATCCTCAAAACGATGTAGCCTTCTGAAAAATCAGGTTGCAATATATGTAAAAAGAACAGTTTGTAAAGTCTCAAATAAGATTTGATATTTCCACTTTTTTCATCAATAGGGATGGGGGACAGATTGTCATTTTTACCTCAGTCTCCTTACTGAATCCACAACCATAATGCACGATTTGATGTTTTCACGGCGGTGATCCCGAAGATGGTTGGTTTTCTTTGGGTTGTAGCGCGGTGTAGTGTGATAGAAATTTACCAGCGTTTCAGAGGTCCTTGCTGTCTCATCATCGCCATGAGGATGGAGGCAGCAAGGACCTCTGACGCTAGTCGCTGCACGGCGATAAACTTTTGTCAGACTACACCACTCTACATCTCAGATGGCAATCGTCTTCTTCAGTCATAATAGTTAAAAATATATATTACCGATATTTTTCTAGGTTTTCTCGAGTATCTGCCGACAGTAATCTGAAGCAGAGTTGTGACTGAAATGTGTATTACTGTGACAGTCAAATTCTATGGTAGCGTCTTAACACGAGTCAGTATCTCTTTCTCCCTAATAACAGCACATAATTCTGCTTTCAGCTCAAGTAAACCGCTTTAGGTGGGGAATATAATATTAAAAAGAATCATGATTAAATGCGGTATGAAAGTGTGGACTAGATTAAATTGGCTGAGGATACCATCTGTTTCCTGGACATTTCTTAGCTAGCTAAACAACTTTCAGTTTCTTAAGAGGAACTCCGCTCCAAGAACTTAGTTTTGAATGCATTCTTAAAATGGTACGTATTTTCTGTTGCAGATCTTTGTTTGCCTAGTAGCAATCGGCGTGGCACATGCCAGGCCTGGCTTCCTCCACGGTGGTCTGAGTAGCGTGGCCTACTCAGCTCCCGCAGTGTTGGCAGGTCCGGTGGCCGTATCCAGCCAGTACCACGCACAAGACGCCCTCGGACAGTACAGCTACGGATACTCTGGCGGTCCCAGCTCCAAAGTGGAGACCAAGACTGCTGACGGCATCACGCGAGGTGGCTACTCCTATATCGACTCGAACGGCTTGGTGCAGAGCGCCAACTACGTTTCTGATCCCGTCAACGGGTTCCGCGTCGCCGCCACTAACCTTCCCGTTCACTCTCCAACTCCAGTCCTTGACACCCCCGAGGTGGCCTCAGCCAAAGCCAGACATGCCGCTGCTTACAACGAGGCTGCCGCAGCGGCGGCTGCCGCCCCCGACGTGTCTGAAGCAGTTGTCGTCGCCGCAACCCCCACAGTTTACGCTGCTGCCGCCCCGTCAGTGATTACTAGCCATTCATACACCGCCCCTGGTATCGTGGCTAGTGCTGACACAGCCGGTGGCTTCGCGTACTCTTCTCAATCCGTCGGACCCCTTTATGCTCCCCGTTTCTACTCTGCAGTACTTCCAGCTGCTGCCCCCATCCTTGTGAACGGAGTTCCCGCTGACACCCTCGAGGTGGCCGCTGCTAAGGCCGCTCACTATGCAGCCCATATCGAAGAGAAGGCGCGAATCTTCGGTTGAACTGAAACATTGTTTTACCTTGACCTGAGATAGTATGATTCCTGATAACACGCCACTTGTTTGTTGGTATGTAGAATGTTGTACAGAGACTATTCATCAAGTGTGTGTTTAATTGTCGTTCGTCTTATGCGCCACCCACATAGTTACAGATTCAATGCAGTTCTTCTTCTCTTTTTTTAAAAAAAACCCTGGTCTGAACACTGAGGTCGAGTTAACGGCGTTTTACCGTTATATCATTCTACAAAGAATTTAAATAAATGGTATTTGCAGTCTCAGATTCACTGTTCTTATCATTTTCTTTACAGATTAATTATGTCTGTAGCGGATTAAAAATCCTCTTATTATCGTCTCCTTGTTTTCCCCCCCTCGCTGCTTTCCACGTGTTCTGCCGTCTTTGGTCATCTGACCTCAACTGTAATCTCGGTAAGGTCCTTCCAGCTGTTCCTATAACGCAGTAAAACTTCTCATGTATTTAAGCTTTTTTTCTGTTTCTTAATTTTGTATATCCCGATAAGAATCTTAAAATTCTCATTTCTGTCTCCTGTACCTTGACCCTGTTACATGGCCACATCCGACTACCAAATGTCAGCAATGTTTAACTAATATTTTCTATACTTGCGAATCCTCTAAAACCTCAATTCTACCAACGTTCTGGAAATTATTTCACTTTTAAAAACAAATTATATTTTCTCACCTTACGTGCTTATTAAATTACCTAAATTTTGTAATACGTATTAACAAATTCTTATTTCACGATCAAAGTATCTATAACTTTAAACCTGCGCATATGAACCGTTTAGACTGCTTTCGTATAAACCACTGGTAGGCAGTTCAAATCTCAGTCCTATCGTCACATCGCAACATTGGACATAACCTTGTACTTATATTAGTAAAAGTATACACAAAATTTTGGTACGTAAACTTAGAAGTCTCTTCTGAGACATGGGCTTATATTTATGTGAATCCTAACTTAGGTACCAGATCTTTGAGATTTTACTGTGCTAAAATCAATTCCAATTAAGTGGATTCTGAGACTATTTTTATAAAATTTCGGACTTCGTAATAACAGCTATTTTCTTGGCCAGTTCTATAACTATCAAATATTCAAGGATAATTATTCATTCTGCACGTAACTGTTAAGTAGACAAGTCACTAGTTTCTGAGACGGTCAGCCACTTAGTTACTTAGTTACCCAGTCGTTCAGTTTGTTAGTTTTCCACTCAGTTTGATTAGTTCGTTAGGCAGCTAGCTATTTAATTAAGTTATGTTGCGTATATGAAGGGTGTAGCCAAGTAGAAGACCTTCCACTGTGTTGACAAATTCCAAACCGCTCTTCGTGCCTTGTGTTACTGCTAAAAGCATGGCGGTAGGATGTCGATATCCTTGAAAATTCCAATTTATTTTTCGTCTTTATCTGGCAGTGTTTAGACTCCTGGAAATACCAGCTTGAAAAATTAAATCAAACCACTCAGCTAATTAGAGTTTCCGTGTAACATTATACAACACATAACATATTCTATCGTAAATAAACTGGACAGCGTTTTGAGACATTGTACTAGACTTTCGACCATGAAAGTGTCTAAATCTTCACACGCACTTGTTGATGGACTATGATTTTTTTTTAATTTCCCGTTCTTCGCGTTTTCATTCTTCTGAAGATAAAAACGAAAGTGAATATATGAGAAGTGTCTGGAAAATGAAAGAAGACCATTTGGAAGAACTAGGTTAGATGGAAGCATGATATTAGAGTTGATCTTAAAGAAATATAATTTAAAAATTGCGGACTGAGTTCACGAGCCTCGAGATAGGGTTCTTTTGAGCACGGTAATGAACCTTTGAGTCTCGTAAAAAGGCGGGGAATTTGTTAACCGGTTGCGGCACTATTAGCTTCTCAAGAAATACTCAATAACATTGCCAAATGTCCTTCTTAGCACCTTTTAAGGTGAGGAAAACGAAATGTCATGCAAGTATTTTGAGATACCTGCCGGGAACGTCATTTTGCCGTAGTTTATAATTTTCAGAAACAATATTTCCGTATGTGAATAGAATGCTTTAGTTCTGTCCTTCTGAATCTTGAGATGTCTTAGTCTTGACAAATGTACGTACCAGAATAAATATCTGCGGGAGAGGGGTGTACGCCTGTTATTTTAACGGTACAGACAAAAGATGTAACATCGTCAGAATATATAAGCTGTCTACAAAAAAACAGAAGTGATTCAAATTCCGAATCACAAACAAAGGAGTAACTGCTTAAATTCAAGACCAACAAACAAAAGAGTCTGAGAAGTTTAAGTCGATGTAACTCGATAATAAACTTTTAAACGGACCAAATAGAAACAAGTAGTTCCATGACAGTTATTTGTTATTTGGGCAGAAATAATTCCACGTTGTTTTGAAGAAAAAAAAGGAAAAAAAAGAAAGTGAAATCACGAAACGCTGTTCAAGGTCTGGAGGCCAGTTGCTGAATTTTTTATGGTCTGATTTTTTAAACTGGATCTTAAGCAGCACCTAGCATTTCAAGGTCACTGCCAGGGCCGAGAGAGTCTCAGTGCTGAAGTGTTCTATATCCCACGAGCTATTATGCAGCCTATGAACAACTTGTTACCAGAAAGCAAGTTTGCGAGATCCTGTATCTCGGAGTGACTTACTCAGTCTTCGATATGGGTAGTTCAACTTCATTACAGAACTTGTAAATCATTTCTCTACATATTTCCTGTAGATACAGAAATTTTTCTCTCCTCTGTCCGTAGAATTAAATGTGAGACGTTACAGACTTAAAGTTTATAACCGAAGAAATTTACTAAAAACCTCAGTCAGGAGATCTGGCCTCTGAACCTCCCGAATATAAAGTAGAAAATCATATATCTGCGCCGTTGGTATATGTGATGAAGACATAACAGATTAACCCCATGGAGCAGGGTCCTTCTTGAGAGGCTAACAGTATTTGAATTGTGGTCTCTGTTACGATGCCATGTGGCCTTGTAAACAACCACATACCAACCCAGGAGACCGTAATTCAAACATTTACCTCCGTGAAAACCTCAGATCTCACAAAGCTGGTAGCAATTCAACCCGAAAGGGCAATACGTGTTCAAAAGAGCCTGTCTTGAGTCCCATGAATATAATCCCTTCTAATATTATCCTCCATTTACCCGAGTGGTCTCTCTCCTTCAGGTCCTCCAACCACAAGTTTTAATCCGTTGTTTTATATCCTCCACGAATGCTACTCCCCGCACAAATCTCATCCTCCTTTCCTTGATCACTTACGTAATAATATTAAAAAGTGTACTCTGACATCCCAAAGGCGTTCTTCATGCCAGATCAAGGGAGTTTACGTCAGAAGGGCAAAATGAAGGCCAGGGTCATTGTAGCAATAACAAGACAGACATACGCTGACGGGTCCATAAGGTGTTTTTTTGCCAGAGCGTGAAGAATATATAATAATTTTTTATAGGGACATAACTGCGTGAATCAGCATCTTTCGTGGTAACTTCATATTCGCTCAGATTGCCAAGACATTTCTGCCGATTGTAGTTATTTAGTCAGTAAGTTTGGTCAAAATCCGTTCAGATATGAACCACGCGGACAGGCACCTCCACGTTTTTCACTTACAGTAAAGTGGCCATAATATTAAAGTAAACTAGTCTTATTTTGCGACTTCCTGGCGAGATATTTTCTCACCCACGAAAGTGCAAGTAACTTTCAACCGCCTGGGAACTTCTCAGTGGGGCCAGACTAGCTTCGTACAGGCAGCGACGTACGTGGAAATTTCAAATATGCGTCGCTAGGTGGAAAATGAGACATGGCTCGTCCATGAAAGCGACGGAAACTGATTTTAACATTTCACTTCACAATTTTATTATTTGTAGTGTTCTGTCTGATGACAGGTCCATACGAACAGGATCCTTCCATCCTTTTCTCTTCTCGGACTGGGACCTGTTCATATACGTTCTTGGCAGATGATCCAGAAGTGGTTTGCCATTGCCTTCTTCTGTGTGTGAATGGAGTAATTGTTGGGATGCCACGGAGGAAAACTCCGTGTTGCCTAGACCACGGCCTTGCCCAACACAAGTTATAAATTCTGGCACCGCCGGGAATCAAACCCGAGACCCCAGGATTACAAGGCCAGCGTTCTAACCGCTAGGATACTTAAGTCATATAGCACTCATGGGATAGATTACAAATTAAAACAAAGTTCTCGTAGCAAAACCTGAAAGAGGCCACCACTTACGAGACCTAGGCGTGCATTTGAGGGCAGTATCAGAATGGATCTTAAAGAAATATAACGACAGGACGGGGACTGCGTTTACATGGCTGAGGGCAGGGACAGTGATGAACAATTTGGCTCCATAAAAGGCGGTGTAGTTGGTGTGTTAGAAGACACTGTCCACGCGCGTAAGTTGCATCGCTCTGGCACTGAACCCTGCATCTATGCCACCCGTCGTGTGACATAGATGCCTTATGCATGCAGAGCAGACGAACTCCGCTGCATCCGAAGACATGATCATGCAACATGCAACCACGCCGCCCGGGTCGGACGTCATTAAGGTATATAAGAGATGAAGGTGAGGTCCTGAGGAACTCAGTAGCTTCGCCTTCTGAAGACAGCACTATGAGTCCTCTGGTAAGTACAGGAATCACATTAGTTAATCTCGCAAATGATAGTGTGTGTTGGGACGGGTTTTGATTTTAATGTTGTTAAACGTTCGGATTGTATTACCTGGGAGAGTTAATTAGCTGTGGATTATTTTAAATGTCGATCATTGAAATTTTCAGTATTGAATCTTTACTTTATAGTAGTTAAAAAATTAGCATTTATATCGTGTTCAGTAGAGGATTTTGGTAATGACGGTGTTGAAATTTTAGATTCTGTTAGCAGAAAATTAATTTGTTACACAGTTGTGGACTGTGTATAATACAGAGCTTTGGTATTTGTTTTGTTAAACCTTCGCTTTATAATGTAAGTGGTTGGCCAGTTATATAGTTACTCCGTTAGTTAATTAAATCTGAAAGGTGTCCAATGGCGAAATTTCATATTAGCACGTTATATATATATATATATATTTTAAAAGTCATGAAACATGACCAATGGAGAGCTTCAGCTGGTTCTACTGCTATAGAGGTAGTTTCATAAATGTTAATGACTATTATGATTTATCGGAGACAAAGAGAGAGAAAAGGATACTACTTGTTTAGTTGAAATTTGGAGGTTTCTGCCGATGATACTTTATAATATGTAAAGATAAGCTTGTGAGGGTGTGAATTGAACTCAATTCGGTCAGGGCAGGATCGATTATTACGCTGTTGCTAACACGGTAATATAAATTTATTTTGATTAGCTAAGTGATTATCAGATTCTCACATATGACTGCTACATGTACTTAGTACCAACTGCTTCGATTAATTAGTATTGAGTAAGATACAGCCTACGAGTTATAAATTGGGAAGAAGCGATCTTGGACATTTTCAGTCAACGTCACGACATTCATACCAAAAGTCTGAGGAAGACCACGATTTAGGTGATATCTAACAGAATCAATCAAGCAGATTTCTTGAGATTGTAACTGAAGACCTTGGAACTTTGTTTGTCATGCTTCGAAAGAACAGAGCGTAGGGTTATATGTGAGAACGGGTCTGCTGCCCAGCAAGGTCAGTGATGAGTTAGGCTTGGTAACGCCCAGGTTACAACGCCTGCTCCATTTGCGACGTAAGTGTATTGCGCCTTACATAGTCCAATGCCAATTTATAAAGACAAACGTTGTAACTTATTTGCAAATCTATTCACGGTAAGGATGTCTTGTACTAGTTTCTTGTTTCCAGTCTAGTGTTTTTTTACGCAAGCCGTAGGCGCGTTCTCTTCTAATAAGGACATAGGAATATGTTCCTAATGTCCCACGTTGATCAATTTACAAGATAGCTAGTAGAAGACAACTCTTAATTACCACTATTTATTCAATATAACAGTAAATATGTGGATTAACTAACAATATCTGTAAAAGTTCTTATTAAACACTATCTAATCCATTTTTTAATAATATAATTAATATCTAAATTTTCTGGGTTATTGCGGCGTGTAGTCTGGTAGACGTTTACCGACGTTTCAGAGGTCTTTGTTGCTTCCATCATCAGGACGATGAGTCATTGCCGTGATGATGGAGACAGCAAGGACCTCTGAATCGTCAAGAAACTTGTACCGGACTGTACTGGAACTAAAACCCAGAAGAAAGCCATCTTAGGACTCACCGCCGTGAAAACCTCAAATCATACGTAACAGAATAACATGGACTGTGAATGGTTCTAATGCACTTTTTCATTAAAACGAGAGTTTGTTGAGTTATCAGCAAATATTAATTAAGAAATATCAAAAGTTTTTATGAACGTTTATTTAGACGTTTTACTCCCAGTTGTTTCCACAGCGAGATAGCCCACAAAAGTATGTACCTCATAAGTAATGTGGACCTTCAAAAGAATTTTAAGTCATTAGAAGTCACACATGATATTACTCGCAGAATAAAAATTACATATATAACATTTAATCAAAATATGCCAAAGAACTCGAAAAATATATCCAAAGTTGGTAAATAGTTAATTAAAGAGTACCTTAAAAATAACGAGAGTCATATAACAAAGTAGCTAGACATAAAATCAATGCATGTCTCATAAGGTGTTTCAATAAAATTGGTCTTATATTTTGGGCTCTTACTTATAGACAAGCATTGCAGAAATACAGATCCTGAGTGCCCTATAATTTTCTTTTCAAAAAGGCACCTTAAACGCGGGCAAACTACCGGGTTCTGAATTATCTGAAAAACCGTCAGTTCCCTACGTATCATAATCGCCGTGCGCTAGTGACAACTTCTTCGGCAGTAGTGTGCGGGGGGCAGCATACTCTATACATTGCAGGCATATCGGCAACTACGTGGGACTGCGTTTGTTGCCGAAACTTTGATTAACGAATCATTTATATCTCTTAGCGTGCAATGGTAGGATGCTTCTCTGATAACTAAAATAAAAAATACGCTGAAGGGAGTGGTCGAGGCCTATTTTTTCTATTTTAAGGCACTGTCCCAGCATGCACATGAATATAAAGTAAACCATATGAAGTCAATCAGGATAGCGAGTTTTCTGGCTGCTTGTTGAAGATGAGACTACCGAAATACATAACAGGAATACTAACCACTCAATCGCGACAGTCAATAGATTTAAATCAATAATAAATTAACAGTAAGGTCAGTAATGTATGCAAAATAGCAAAAAACGTCTTTGATAAATACTGAAGCACAGCTAAGAATGAAATATGGTTCGTGTTTCAGATTGTATTATGCTGCATCGCCCTGGCAACCGCCAAACCCAGCGGGTTCCACTCTGCGTTCTACTCCGTCCCTTCCTACGTTGTCGCAAGTCCCTTATCCGTATCCAGCCAGTATCACACGCAGGACCCACTGGGCCAGTACAGCTACGGATACTCAGCAGGATCCTCCGCGAAAGCAGAGTCAAAGACTCTTGATGGCGTCATCCGCGGAGGCTACTCTTACTTGGACGGTAACGGCGTCGTACAGTCTGCTAACTATGTCGCCGATGACGCCCACGGATTTCAAATAGCTGCCACTAACGTGGCCGTTGACACTCCTGAAGTTGCTGCCGCCAAGGCAGCCCACGCCGCTGCTTACAATGAAGCCGCCTATGCATCAGCTGCGGCACCAGACGCTGACGAGTCGATCATCGTATCTGCCCCCGTAGTCAGCTCCTACGTCGCGTCGCCACCAGCCTTAAGCGTCGTTAAGGAAGTTCCGTCCAAAGCATTTTCATACGCGACGTTAGCGATTTCTCCTGCTGTCTCTCACGTAGCTGCAGCCCCTGCCGTCACTTCTAACGCCGTCAGTGTTGTCAAAGACGTCTCCTCAAACGGCTTCTCGTACTCAACCGTATCTGCTTCTCCGTCAATCTCCGTGGTATCAGCTCCTGCAGCTGTATCCTACTCCGTTGCCGCTGAGAAGTTTCCCGTTGTAAGTTCGTCTCTACAAGACTGTTTTAAATTAACATACATTACGTTTTACTTAAAACTTTTTATTCCAGTCTGAGAAGATGGCTCTCTTCTGGGTTGTAGCGCCGTGTAGTCTGGCAAAAGTTTACCAAAGTTTCAGATGTCCTTACTGCCTCCATCACAGGGCCCTGATGATGGAGACACTCACGCCAGATAAACATTTTTCAATAATCACAACATATTTCGGCAACTAGTGCAGACCTCAGGCGATTTTCAATTGTTCACAACACATATATTAATAGTATGTCATTATCTCTCTTCAAACTATGTTATGCTATTATCTACTGCCATCAATGATAATATTTATTATTGTTATAGTATTTATATTTATCAGTTAAATATTAATTTTATCGTGTCTACAATAATGTTATTAAAATATCTGAAACATTTAACGTCACACGAAACGCCATCTTCAGTAGAGTTTCGACTGTTTGCTGTTAATCTGTTAATAGATGCACGGTTTAACTGGCGCTTAATGTTGTCGTATCTTACTCCCAGGTTCCTGTAGTGAATGTGAGAACTGTAGTTGCCCCAGCCACTGCATACGCGTCCACCAGTCACCAGTACCACACACAAGACGCCTTGGGCCAGTATAGCTACGGATACTCCGGAGGACCCTCTTCCAAGGTCGAAACCAAGACTCTTGACGGTGTGACACGCGGTGGATATTCCTACGTAGACGGAAATGGCATTGTGCAGAGCGCACGTTATGTAGCTGATGACATCAATGGTTTCAGAATAGCCGCAACTAATATCCCGGTCGGTCCTGAGTCTACTGTCGTGAGCAATGTTGTTGTGCCACCCGTGGCTTTTGACCACCAGGTTGTCGCTGACACACCTGAAGTTGTAGCTGCCAGAGCCGCCCACTTCGCAGCTCACGCAGCTGTCAAATATCGTGATCACTATGTTTATTGAACAGATGCGAAATAATAAGGTTTGTTTCAGTGAACTTAAAATGGCCGACTGTATTTTTCTGAACATAATACACCCCATTTCAGTTCTCAAATTTTACATAGCATGCAGCCCAAAAAATCCCTATTGTAATAAATTTGTTTCAGACGCATGTAAAATAATTACTTGTCAACGTACGTATTTCAATTGTTTCAATAAAATTCACATTTATGTGTTCTTGCATGATGATAAAGGAATAAAAAATACATTCTAAGATTAAGCTTAGTGTTGTAAAAGTAGACGGCTAAGATTTTACATACCCGTGTGATGGCCCGCAGAACAGTTACCTCTTTTTCAACCCGCCCTTAGAGAATACAAAGTTTTACTTGACTGTTGTACACGTGATGTCTAGAAATGTTTCCATTCCGCCTGATATTTTAAATTTAGGATATAAATTATATTTGGGTAAATATGTCATTCTCTGTTAGGCTACTTGTAATTTTACGTGTTATTCCATTCAGGTTCGTCAGTTTTCATTGAGGAGTTTAATGCGATAACATCCTACTTCCTTGTAAATTGCTGAATTAATCACATAGGACTTTTTATTTTACTTTTTTAAGATAGTAGCATTTAGTTCTGTCTTAAACTTGAGTCGTAGCATTTCCTACATCCATAACTTTTCATGTCTGTTGTAGTCACAGGAATAGATTTCCCAGTACAATTTATCCACGATAAGCTTTTGGGCAGCACATAGCTGTCTCACCTTAAAATTAAAGCTCAAATATACTTTCTAAAAATAATTTAACAAAGACATAATTAAAACATATATTTAAACATCAATAGTCACTGGGTAACTCTCCATCTTATGTTTTAATTTCATCGAGAAGTGTCGGCATCTTGATAATAAGTCATATTAGTTAGCGGAAGCCAGCTGAAAATATATCTCTCATTTTAAAATTTTCCTGAATTGTGCATATCACTTATTCAATCAATTGTATATTGAATAATTTACATTCACCAAAATACAATCTTGACGATTACTATGACATCATGTTATTATAATAAAATAGCTTTATTTCTGAAACTGTTACCATAACCTCCAAATCATCCTATCCTCCAGTGTCATGCGTAATACATCACTTCAGTCCTTACGGTATTAAACGTAAAAAAATCTTTCAATAACACACGTTATACAGCATCTGACAAGAAGATGAATGTGGATGATGAACGTGGAAGAAAACAGTCATTGGCAATTTGAAAAGTATTAATCCAACATTTGTCTCAAAAGACTAAAAAAATCCACACATGGTGTAGCATTAATACTCAATATTTTCTCGCTCCAAGAACCTCGTTAAAATCTTGAATTACCATTGACCTTCAATAATTTTCTTTTGCGTTTTTAATTAGTTTCTCTATACAAGTCACAAGGCAAAACTTTTAGTAGGTGACAAAGATTCCTTGTTACATTAAAAATATAAGAAATTTGATTTTGTTTATTTAATTAATTTAATTGGAAAAATATTTTCAAACTCTTCTTGATAAAGAGAATCATAAATGACCAATATAAATTTTTTTGTGAAGTGTTTTTAATTGAAGTAATGCATACTGAAGCCTAGTCATTCAAAACTCTCAACCATTTTATTTAAATTTAATTTGAATCACCAGTTAAACTTGAAAAAATAATCTTCATATTTGTAATACATTGAATGAATGAATAAACATAGTCAAGCTAACCCCATATCATCAAACAAAGCCAAGAATGAGTGACTTTATTTAGTGTTTTGTCTGACGACAGGTCCATACGAACAGGATCCTTCCATCCTTTTCTCGGACTGGGACCTGTTCATATACGTTCTTGGCAGATGATCCAGAAGTGACATGTGAACTGTTTATGTGGCACGTTACAAATAAAAAAAACAAATTACGTAGGTATGAAATGCATTGAGTCTAGGTTAGTTTTGTTGTGAGCTAAGATGTTAAGAAAATTGAACTGTAACTTGGATTATATTTCAGATGTAATATCATACTCCTTCATTCCCTGACAGTTCATCACAAAGAAGAAACTTTCGCATGCAAGAATGTAAAAACTGGAATAAATTACTGGTAAATTATATCATTATTCCTAATCTGGTACGCCTAGTCTATAACTCCGAAATTCAGCTGGACAAATACGATTGAATAAATTCATGTTTTAACAGGCAAAACGTGTTGTCATTTCAACACTGTGTGCGATACATCCCACAAGTCTGCCCATGCACACAAACACACGCCATGTTGGAGGAGCCTATGAACTGCAGACCAAGGAAGAAAGTTCAAGGTCACTGCTAATTCAGCCTGAAGTTCACATATTCCTTGCAGATTCTGTGCATGGGCTGCACTTCTCGGATGCTTTGCTTTGTAACTTTAAACAGTAATTACTTCACAAGTGTTTTTTTCCAGTACAGCCGATGTAAAGTACCACTTACATTAAAGCACGCATGAGTATAAATTATTATTTTCTTGCCTCTGAGCCAAGTGTCACGCAGTTCGTTACTCTACAGGCATATAGCTTCAGTTCAGTGACTCGAAGTTTCCTCAACATACATAATAAATCTAACGCATATCTTTAGCAACGAGATGCTGTAGTTGGTGGGCACCACAGAAGCACAGAGAACTGTTTGAGGGCCCCAAACTCAGGCTACAGTCAAAAGATTTGTGATTGCAGTTATTCACTGATGCATCTGTACCACCTCCCCTCCTCCACACACACTACAAATTATGATCCACCTATTAGCATGCTGCGTAGTGAACAGTAAATATGCTAGAATATAAAATCTTAATGACAGCGTACTATATGAATTCAAAATGACACAATCAATTTTAAAGCATCTAATTATAGTCTCTGTGTCTGCATAATTACTAATATTATCTGAAGAAAATATTTCATCATTCCAAACTAAAACTGATGCAGATTCAAGTCTCAAGGCATAGAAAATAATGTTGTCTAAATTCCACTGAAAAAATTAAATATGATACACCAAAACATACAATACATGAAAACTGTTTCAATTATCTCTTGCATGGACCACAGTAACTGTACTTTACATGTAAACCATGTTTTCTATGAGAAACCTAACCCTTTCCAGTGCAACGTCGGTGGACTCGACAACGCATTCTACTCCACTAGACCCAATACCAAAGTTCTGGACCATGTTCATTTCATGCCTATACGAGTAATTTTACTTGGAAACAAACATAAACTAGTGAGATTTGAGGTTTTCACAGCGGTGAGTATGAAGATTTCTGTCTTCTGGGACAGCGCAACAACCCAGAAGACAGAAATCTTCATAAACTAGTGAGTTTGGTAATCTCATCATTAGACCAGATACGATCATTTTCTCAGCTTCTTTCAGCCATGTTTGCACTTTAAATATATTTAGACATAGAAAATTAGTAAACTCATAATGATGGAATATAATATTTTTAATTTTACACCTGTATGAAAAAAGGCATAGTTGAGTTGGTGGAGTCATGTGACATCTGTTGGGTTGAAAGAGAATTAGAAGGAATGTCCTATGAGGTAGAACAAATTTTTAAGGCTAAATCAATCGTGAATTTTATATCGATTTTGAAAGAAGTACATGTTATTACTTACCTGAGGATGATGTGTTCTAACGTAATAAAGGGCTCAAAGAGTTAATTTTTTTTAACCAATCTAAAGAATAAACAGGAAAGCCTAATTAATGATAAGAAAGCATCTGACACTATCACATAAATACTCAACCTGTTAAAATTATGGTCGTTCGTGTGAATAATAGACTGCAATTTATTTGGCCGATTACATCAACTCATTTTAATGGGATTTATAAGCGTCATGTAAATTTGGATCGCCAAGACTAATTTGCATTAGTAATTCCATACACGAACACACGTAATCGAACCAGATATCAAGTAATGTCACATGACAGGAAAAAAGGTGTTCTCGGATCGTGTTCGGATGTAGGCATATGATCTTCCGAGTCGCACCTCGGACAGCTATATAAACTAAGGAGCATACCAGATTAGACATCGCAGTAGTTATCGTGCGTCGTCATGGACAGGTGTCTCCAGGTAAGACGTCTTAACCTTGATTACTTATTCAAATATCGCTATTACTGTAACACTCAAAACGGTGTAAATATTTTCCAACTTATTCTTTGCGTTTTTTCTGGCCTCATTGGTTTTGAATATTTAATGTTGGTATAAATTAGAAATCTACCCAATGTTACTAACCTGATCACAGTTCTAATGGCACATTAAATATGTGTTTTGTGAAAAATGTGCAGAGAACACACAATAAAGTCCTTTTATTTACGAAAGTGATCCAGATTAGAAGTTACTTATTAGATAGGTTACAAACAGCCCACAGAAATCATTCCAAGTCGTCATCAGCTTATGAAAATTATATATTCACGAAACCCCGAGTCACTATAGACCAGTCTACTGGCCGAGATCTGAACCCGGGACCTTTCAAATACGACACAGGAGAGATAGACAAACAACGATTTTCGTGGTTGCTGTGATTATAATCGTGATTTTCCCGAAATCACTGGGATTTATGTAAATATTGAACCAGATGGCACATGTGTATTTCGTGGTTACCTACAAACATTTACTCTCTCTCAAGTGTAAGCTGATAATCGCAAAAATTTTGAAATTTATGTACACTGATGTCTAAAATCTCACTAATTTAATTTCTGTTTGTGTCGTCCAAGTGTGACATTACTTTTCAATTTATGTACACTGTGGATTGTCATATTTTTAGTGACATTTCTATTTGTCACATGTAATAGTTATATCGCCATAACTCGATTTCTCGAATTAGATAGTGACGTTTCCTTCACATCCGACTTAACGGTCAATGCAGTCTCTAGAGCCATGTTAGTGATTGTACATTTTAAAGGTTATGTTAAGAACAAACTAGTAAATACTTTATCTTTTACATCCCACACTTTATACCCCGGAGATGTAGGACTGATGTGCGTAACTCAGTGTTTCATCTCGCAGATAGTGCTTTACGCAGTCGCCATCGGAGTTGCTCGTGCTAGACCTGATATCCTTCAGGGCTACGTGGTTCCAGTCGGCCTCTCCACCCAGTACCACGCTCAAGATGCACTTGGACAATACAGCTACGGGTACTCTGATGGTCTGTCTAGCAAGAACGAGGTGAAGACATTCGACGGTGTGACCCGCGGTGGATACTCATACTTGGATTCTAATGGATTAGTCCAGAGTGCCGCGTATACAGCAGACGCTGTGAATGGCTTCAAAGTGTCGGCAACTAACCTGCCCGTGGCTCCCAAAGCTGACCCCGCAGATGCACCCAGTCCCGTCCAAGATACGCCTGAGGTATCTGTGGCTAAAGCCGCCCACAAGGTGGCACATGACGCTGCTACCGTGGCCGCTTCGGCCCCCGAGGTCCCTCTTGTCTACTCCGCGATAGTGCCCGGTGGCTTCGCCTACTCCACATATGGCGGAGTTCCAGGCATATTAGCTTACTCTTCTGTAGCACCAATACATCTTGTTTCTCCAGGAGTTCCAGCTGATACACCAGAAGTCGCTGCTGCAAAAGCTGCCCACTTCGCTGCCCACGTCGAAGCCAAGTTGAAGAGCCTTGGCTGAAAAGAAGAGTACAGGAACTGAGGCTTCCCTTTCAATACTTAAGAACTTGGCAATCCGATTCTAATTACTGTAAGGCAAACGAAAGTAGGAGGTAAATTGTTGTCAGTTTTGACATGACCACTTCCGACTTACAAAAACAATGCATTTTCAAATTCGGCGCACACACGGTCCTTTGTATTCTTACAGCGATACGCATAAAATCCTCCTCAGTTCGCTGTGTTATTTTATTTGTTTTCATTTAAATTCAGTGAGAAACTCAAAATACCAATCATTTTTGACAGTAACTGTGAAGAGGTGTTGTAAAGAGATTCCTGCATTTTCCGGTCTTTGGCTTTAATTTCGAATGCGCTTTTCCCAGGTTTCCCTGGACTGGACCTCTGTTTATGTAATTTTTTCTTAAGTTTCCTTTTGCCTCTCATACATTCACGGGGCATTCTCTATTTTCCATCCTACTTACAAGTCAAATAAGTCCCTGCAACTAATTTTATGTTCTTTCTTTAACTAGTTGATGTACAGTTCCTTTATTCTCTTATATGTATACAGTACGAAGCTAACAGTCTTCATTATATTAGTCTTCAAGACATAAAATATAAATGTAACGTAGCGTATAGTATCTATGATTTCATTTCTGCAAGTGTTTTAAAAGCAGTCAATAAAAGTAATATTTTATTACATAAATTCACAAATTAATTGTGGCACTGACTGTGGTATGAATGTTGTGTCTTTCACCACTAAATGTTCTTTAGAGATAAATATTGCCGACATAAACAATTATTTCCACGTGGAAGAGGCCGGACTGAACTAGTGGCAATCCTGTAATAAATAATACCTTAAACCACACCCTTCCGAATGCAATTCATCATCATACACCCTTTTATCTCCTACATGGAGCATAGGAGCCTCCTTTTGAACGTTTCTGATCTATTCTTTCGACATTTGATACGTACTTCTTGAACGAGTGGTCAGCCCATCGCAAGGCCTCCACCAAAGACATGGGTGAGAAATAGAAACTCAATTTTGCTTACGAAACATCTCATTCTTTTACATGCCTTAAATCTACGACGTGGGGCCGTCGGCTTTACTTCCCCTCCGAAGGGGGTCGTGATACGGATTTGTATCACCCTTAAAAATCAATCGACCTCAGCCGGGTTTGAACCCGCAAACCTTGGGGTCCAGCACGCTACCACTAGACAAACGAGGGCGACTCCGAGTGCAATTGATCCAATGATACTGTTCTACTCCTTTAGTAAACATTACTTTAAATCGATATAAATATTGGTTTAATGTTTTCGGAATGAAAAAGGCAGCTTGGTAATAACATGTTAGGACTGTAGAATTTGTGTCAAATTTTCTATTTACACCAGAAAGATGTAATGACTGAAAGAAATCTCAGTTAAGTCTTCAACTGTCGGATGTTTCTTTTCTACGTGTGGCCTTCCAGAGGTCTTTTTAAAAGACTCGTACGAGCCTACAAATATCGTCGGAAAACAGTGTTTGCAAACAGTTTTCCGAATGTGTTTGAGGACTGTCGGCAAACACTGTTCCACGTCCAAAAATCTCATGGATCAGCCAGTTATGAATATTGGCCTACGACCAGTGGCGACTGAAACAAAAATGAAAATGTGTACTCCATTCTGGATTAAGGGATGGTCTTCCAGCTTTGATGGGCGTGTGTGTATAAATACAGCTATTTCACTAGTTGTTTTGTATGAGTGTAAGATTTTGTCTGCTGCTGAATACACAAAGAAGGAATGAACGTACACACAATGTTGATCAGGAAACCTCTTCGAATATTGTAACTGAAAGGACCTACAAATACGTCGGCGTCTAATTATACAATATTAACATTTATCTTGGGAATTTAGTAAGAATTGGAAATGTATGGACCGTGTCCAATGGCTGAGTTTGTTACTAGCGATGTTGAACCTTCCTTTTCGCAACCAGTTTACACTTCGTTACCATATCTATGAAGTAAATCAAAACAGTTGGAATATGAACATATCCGAAGTATATAGACACTCACATAAACAATATAACGGTCGCGATATTTCAGTAGTTGTCCTTGTCCGCCCAAAAATATTTTACGGACCACAATGGAGTGTCATGATAAACAAGTTGTCTTTTATTTCCTCTTTAATAATTCTAAGGAGACATATTCATTTAATCTGATGCCAAGGCAACCGCATTTGTTTTCTGATTGCAGTGGTCATTCGGGAATGGTAAAATATTAAATATTTCAAATAAGAATACAAAAGAAATACTTTAACAAAGCCTGTTCATCATTAATGAACAACATAGTTAAAATCTTATCGTTGTTTTGAGATCATGTTATGATTTTTCTCCATGCACGCTGTAATGTTTATGATTAACGCATTAACTACATACTACAGTTTATGTGCATGAAACTTGATGTATTTGGCTAAATTTGTGCATTTGAAGGAAAGTAATGTCACAAGGTTTTCTCAGGGCTTGCTATTAATAAAGTTGTAGAATGTTTTTAATGATATCGAATCAGAAATAAAATCAGGTAATCACTATAATAATCATTCCTTTCTGTTATAATCAACGGACTTTTAATGTTTCTGTTACCACAATTCCAAATCGCTGAGAAACATGCCATGTCATTAACTGAACATTCCAAACTTCAGACCTTCAGCATCACTAGCAAAACAAAGTTATAATTAAAATGCTGACGCGAAAACCTAATAACAGGAAAATTACAATTATATAAACTAAAAGAAAGCTATAATTTTACAGCTCTCTATTATTAGTGCGCTACATCTGAATTTCAATTACAGACACAGCAAAAGAGAATAATATAAATAATAAATACAGCAAAATAACAACAACCAGATTATCAAGAAATTACACGAATACAGAGAAAGTCAATACACAAAGGCAACTTGCTGCTGAATATACAAATATCATTATAATAATATAATTGATAATTTAGTTATAATAGCGTGATTTATTTCAATACGTTTTCAGTAAAAAATAAAATTCAGAAAGACGCATATATTTTTCGAAGTACAATATTAAAGTGTACAGTAAGAAAATGCAAGATTATTTTTAGTATATAATTTGCCCGATAAAATCTTTGCTGCGAGAACTTGAACAAAAAAATAATGTGACAATTATTCGTAAAATCTAACACCCTAGTAAAATTCCTTCACAAGTCAACATAGAAAACGTGGCTTACATAATAAATTCTCTGTCCTTGAACAGAATAACTGTTGCGGTCCCACCTATGCGGTCTCCACCCAAAGCGCGTACAGCCAACTTGTCATTGAGAGTCCCGCTACTAAATCCGCGGACCATCCAGTTATAACTCCGCGCGATGTTGAGACCAAGACCGGTTTTCGTTTTCCGGAATGTGAGTCGCGTAACGAAGTCAATTATGGACAAACAGCAGCTAACAAACGATGATGACGCATTATAGCTGTGAAAATCTACATCAGAGACCAACAAAATTACGTCAGTAGATGGAACTCCTGGGCTGTCACGCGTTGTGTTCAACGCTGCTGTATCTCTGGACTCGATCCATCGATCTGTTTTCTAAAACGAAACCACTACGTTTCGCGAGATTACTGCACGATACATAAAACATGTTGCTGTAATTTATGTATTAACTTTAAAACACGCACCTCATTTAACTAATATTTAAAATTCAGATTTTACCTTAAACCGAACGTATATCTGCAATGAAGCATGAACTTGTTAAGATTACATAGGGAAATATTAGCTGCTTATTTTGAGAATCACATTAACTCCTTAAATACAATTTAATGTCATACAGAATTATACATAGAGTTACCACTGGCTTTAAAGTGTTAATGACGTTGAATATGCAGATTTAATACACGCTATATGTAAATTTGTTGGGATACTGTATTGTTGAAACATCACAAAATGCTAAATCTACTATAAAATCTTATATACTATAAAAATTTGTGATTTCGTCGTCGTCAATAAATTACGTCATCAACAATGTCAACTATAAACAAACTCGGCATTGTTGAGGAACACAACAATGCCGAGTTTAGTGTCTTACTCAAGATTTTAAAACGCAACCCCCCCCCCCCCCGAAGGGGTTTGTTGCTTTTTAAAAACTTGACCAGCCGCTCCGAGGAGCTCCGAAAGGAGCGTTCTGCCCTAGTTATATAAAAACTTACTGCTTAGTTCTAAATTAATAAATAAGATCACAAGAAGTTAATCTCACTTCCTGAGACCCAGAATCATTACAATGAACGTAACTATTTAGTTTTATTGTCAATACTGGGCATTGATTGATGTTTCTATTTCGACGCAGAAGTATGTCTGACGACAAATTTGCTAGTTCCGGGTTTGCGGGCGGCAAGTCGAGAATGTTACTGAATGTGACAACCGCTTTGATAGACAAGCCTAACGGATCAGCAAAGTTTGTTTCCACTGACACATATACTCTGGATTGACATGCAAACTGCGTCTCAAAAACGAGAATATAAATACGTTTTTATATACAACTATTGTGATAGTAGAACCAGGTGGTTCGGCAACGCCGTCACAAACACCGGACGCCGTCGGATGCCAGTTCCATTGTCACAAGCTGTTTCTCCGTAATCCATCGTGTTATTGTCCACATCATTCACAGTTTTTCAAATAACGGGTTTTAAATACGCTTTCCCACCAAAACTGTATGCATTACTTTTTTCTCCATACCTCCAAATGACAGATTTTAATTTTAACTTTATCATCAAAATTCTACATGCATTTATTGTCTCCCCGTCATACCTGTATGCCGAACCATCGCAGCCTTTTAGACTTCAATGTTCCGACAGAACTAACTCAGCTGCGAAATATTTAAAATAGGACACAATCATTTTCATCCCGATTTATGAACGATTATCAGTAAGGATAATTAATACATGCACTTCAAGTCTCGAGGAAAACCTACAACGTCTAATCCTGCCGAGTCCAAAATTTATTACAGCCAAAAACAAGTTGAAGATTTCTGTCTTCTGGGTTGTTGTGCTGTGTAGTCTGGTCGATGTTTACCAACGTTTCAGAGGTCATACTGTCTCCATCATCAGGGCGATGAGTATGAAGATTTCTGTCTTCTAGGTTGTTGCGCTGTGTAGTCTGGTCGATGTTTACCAACGTTTCAGAGGTCATACTGCCTCCGTCATCAGGGCGATGAGTATGAAGATTTCTGTCTTCTGGGTTGTTGCGCTGTGTAATCTGGTCGATGTTAACCAACGTTTCAGAGGTCATACTGCCTTCATCATCAGGGCGGTGAGTATGAAGATTTCTGTCTTCTGTGTTGTTGCGCTGTGTAATCTGGTCGACGTTTACCAACGTTTCAGAGGTCATACTGCCTCCGTCATCAGGGCGGTGAGTATGAAGATTTCTGTCTTCTGGGTTGTTGCCCTGTATAGTATGGGTGATGTTTACCAACGTTTCAGAGGTCATACTGCCTCCATCATCAGGGCGATGAGTATGAAGATTTCTGTCTTCTGGGTTGTTGCGCTGTGTAGTCTGGTTGATGTTAACCAACGTTTCGGAGGTCATATTGCCTCCGTCATCAGGGCGATGAATATCGACCAGACTATACAGCGCAACAACCCAGAAGACAGAAATCTTTATGCTCACCGCTGTGAAAACCTAAAATATTACAAAATGAAGTTTTTTGATGTTTTTATGACTTATTTACATAAACAGTATAAAATAAATGCATAATTTTGTCAAGGCCGCCCGCATTCTTCATGTCCGAAAATACTTGTTATCGCATGAAACTTGGTACTGGGAGCCAGCACTATTCCTCTTAGTGATGATTTCAGAACATTTTTAACTTGTGATCTTTTGTGATTTAATTAACCAAAATTTAACCTTTAATACCTTTAATGAAATCTAACGAAAGAAGATATTCCGCAAAACAACAGTGAGAATCATTCTCAGGGAAATTTAAATTCGGAGTCAACCGGTTAATTGTAACCGATATCAATCATGAAGCTTAAATAGAACATCACAGATTTAAAACACAGCTTATAGCACAGCGAATACGTGTATGACGCAAAAATATATCTCGTTGCGTCATAACGATTTTCGATACAGCGAAAGTTTGACGAAGTTTAATTTACGCGAATATGGAAAGTGTGATACCTGTTATCTGATGAGATTCACACCTAAAATAAAGAAACATCAAAGGAACAAATAATCGAAAGAAGAATATAGAATATAAGTAGATAATTCAAAATGGAATATTGATGTACCTTTCAGTTCCTTGCAAGTGTGGAAACGTACAAAATCTACACCAAATAAAATTATCTCAAAAAGTATGCATGTTCATATATCAATCTACTTTCAGATTTTCTCGACGTTTAGGCTTCATGGAATGCAGTTAGAATCGAGTTACTTTCCGTCATCTGTTCCGGTTTCAGTGTCTATCTGGAACCAGATTGCCTTACGCAGTAGCAAACAATTCATTACACGGTCAGCGCACAATTGAATTAAACTTATGTAGTAACTTACATACATCATCCATATGCGGTATATGACCTTACTCCCATAAATGTCACCGTTAGTATGAAATGCGGAATAGTTTTGATTCAATTAATTTCATGGTTAACTTTCTTCAGTCTCCTCATTAATTTACTTAGAGAAGATATTTCTTGATGCCTCTAAGCCAGCTCAGATAGTTTTAATTGGAAGTTTGCTTACAAGCATGGACCACGCCCTGCCGCGTATAACTTTAAACCTTTTTCCCCCTTACTACGACGCTTATATAAACCAGAGGAAGGGGTACGCTTCAGAATCGAGTGGTCTAATCAGCTCTTCTGGTACAATTTTATATCTTCCTTTCTAAATTGCTTAAAATCTCTCCATCGCTAAACTCTCGCGTTTCAGAGACCGGGACAGAATTCTGCGTTAAACAGAGTCGACCCTTTGAAGACCGAGTCTCATCTCGACAGAACTGGAAAGTGTAGTCCATATCTGAATACTCATACTTTCCACATGCGTTCTTTGGGAATTTTTAATTATGAATTTTCGTAGCTGAAAAAAATATCGTATTAGACACAAATTACGCAAAATTTTGCAGTAAATATCTTCCGTGTAAGTGAACCAATAGATCAGGGGCTACGTAGAAACATATCTCTTCAACATAAGACTTATTCATTACTGTTAACTACTTACTTCTTACTTCTACATAATTTCGACTGTTGTCATTGATATGCACGAATAAAGGTTTTCTTTAGTCACTCCTGATTCGCCTGTTACAGGAATAACATAGATTCAGGGGACATTGACAGTGTATTACAGATTGATCACTAAATGCAATATATATCATACGATAAATATTGAAATATCTCTTGACCTGTTATTTTTAAAGGAAAGAAGTATTAATAACATATAACGTTCGTGATATTTCTTAGACAACTTTAAATTCTAACAGTACAGATCATGTGTTTAATATCTTCTTTGAGTAACGTAAACCATACCAATATGACACAACACGAGTTAGCTTAGAGTAGCGTACTGAATTCCCATGTACGGGATTATTGGATCGAAACCTCGAAGAGTCTAATTCTTTTCAATTTATCGTGCAGCTATCAGTTGTGTTATATTATACAAAGAATTACGAAACCATAGTTGTGTATTTTCGAAAATCTATTTTCCTTACATCTTTGTATAAACCTAGTGTCGACCTTAGCCCACAAGTTCTTTAGTCCGCCATGATGGTATCACTTATTTAAAGAAGTTAAAATGTATCAGTTTATTGTAGCCTCCAGTGGTACGTCCATGCAAAATGTCATCCAAAACTGTCTAGTGGATGAAGAGATAAATCATGCGGACGGACGGAGAGACAGGCATGATCAGACCTTTTGCGCTCATTTCATGCACACCGTGCAAAAAAAACACATAACAACAATAATAATAATAATAATAATAATTCAAAATTTAGTCCTTACCACAAAGAAAATAATGCATGTCTATTACAAAGATCAGCTGGTCAATGTTACGTAAATGACATCTCATTATTCTGAGAAAAATACGATAGATGCACTCTGCACGCAAAAATGCAGGGTTACCGACTGTTAATTGAAGTGAATTGAACTGAATTGAAAAGTGTTAAACAACGTCCGCAGGAGTAGCGTTGTCAACCTGATACCGTTAATGCCGCTCAATGAAAGAGGTTCAATCACATCGGTTTATTCCAACCGTGATTTACGTACCTTGTAGCCTGGTGGTCTTTAGACGCAACAGCGTGTGCCATCCTCCTCTGACTGCTCACATTGCTGTGGCAAAGCTCTAGACTTATCAGGCGGTGCAGCCATCTTGACAAAGGTTTCAGTGGAGTCTGTCTCTCGCCATCATACGACTTTCAGACAGACCACGGTCGCCTCCTTCTGAACCCTTACCTATTTATCAATCCCGATTATTCCCTTACCTCGTGCAATGTTACGTAACTTTATCTGTCAAAACAGCATCATTAAATTATCTCAGACTCAGAGAACAAATTTTTATGTAGATTCCTGTCTTCTGGGTTGTTGCGCTGTGTAGTCTGGTAGATGTTTATCAACGACCTGATGACGGAGGCAGTATGACCTCTGAAACGTTGGTTAACATCTACCAGACTACACAGCGCAACAACCCAGAAGACAGGAATCTTCATACTCATCGCCCTGATGATGGAGGCAGTATGACCTCTGAAACGTTGGTAGACATCGACCAGACTACACAGCGCAACAACCCAGAAGACAGAAATCTTCATACTCATCGCCCTGATGATGGAGGCAGTATGACCTCTGAAAAGTTGGTAAACATCGACCAGACTACACAGCGCAACAACCCAGAAGACAGAAATCTTCATACTCATCGCCCTGATGATGGAGGCAGTATGACCTCTGAAAAGTTGGTAAACATCGACCAGACTACACGGCTCAACAACCCAGAAGACAGAAATCTTCATCGCCCTGATGACGGGGGCAGTATGACCTCTGAAACGTTGGTTAACATCGACCAGACTACACAGCGCAACAACCCAGAAGACAGAAATCTTCATACTAATTCATCGCCCTGATGACGGAGGCAGTATGACCTCTGAAACGTTGGTAAACATCGACCAGACTACACAGCGCAACAACCCAGAAGACAGAAATCTTCATACTAATTCATCGCCCTGATGACGGAGGCAGTATGACCTCTGAAACGTTGGTAAACATCGACCAGACTACACAGCGCAACAACCCAGAAGACAGAAATCTTCATACTCATCGCCCTGATGATGGAGGCAGTATGACCTCCGAAACGTTGGTTAACATCGACCAGACTACACAGCGCAACAACCCAGAAGACAGAAATCTTCATACTCATCGCCCTGATGATGGAGGCAGTATGACCTCCGAAACGTTGGTTAACATCGACCAGACTACACAGCGCAACAACCCAGAAGACAGAAATCTTCATACTCATCGCCCTGATGATGGAGGCAGTATGACCTCTGAATCGTTGGTAAACATCGACCAGACTACACAGCGTAACAATCCAGAAGACATGAATCTACATAAAAATTTGTTTGTAAACCTCAAATCTTACATGTTTTTATGTAGTTTGCTTGCTTATATTTCACTCGTGAAGACGTCGTTCCCTGATTCTTCAAACTGCAGAAATATGTAGGCTGCATTATACCTTAATGGTCAATAACCTGACTTTAAACTTAAAGTGAATTTACGACTCAACTTCGGTTCCGAAAAAACGTGCTATTGTTTTCCTGGTTCGTCTGTAGACTTGTCCTTGACAGCTAATTATCAATGATCTTCCAGTTCGCTAGCCTCGACAGCAAAATGGCGTGGTATAAACGAGACTGCCAAGAAAACACGACATATTTCTCCTCCACTTTGAACATAGACAGAAGTTGAAGGTCGCCAGTCAGCTCGTGCGCCATTATCTAATTACGAGCGGAACAAGGTCAGGTGATCCTTCGGATATTTAAGAGAGTTATAATTAAAATAGCCTCCAAGCAGAATTTTGTTGTTGTCGTTCACAAAATTAGGCTTCCCTTTTAACGCCAAAAGACTTGGCTACTGTCTTGCAAACTTTGAAAACTAGTTTACATCGTCGAGACACTTCTTGCTTAGAGCATGGCGGCGCGTATGAAGATTTCTGTCTTCTGGGTTGTTGCGCTGTGTAGTCTGGTAGATGTTAACCAACGTTTCAGAGGTCATACTGCCTCCGTCATCAGGGCGATGAGTATGAAGATTTCTGTCTTCTGGGTTGTTGCGCTGTGTAGTCTGGTCGATGTTTACCAACGTTTCAGAGGTCATACTGCCTCCGTCATCAGGGCGATGAATTAGTATGAAGATTTCTGTCTTCTGGGTTGTTGCGCTGTGTAGTCTGGTCGATGTTAACCAACGTTTCAGAGATCATACTGCCTCCATCATCAGGGCGATGAGTATGAAGATTTCTGTCTTCTGGGTTGTTGCGCTGTGTAGTCTGGTCGATGTTAACCAACGTTTCAGAGGTCATACTGCCTCCATCATCAGGGCGGTGAATATGAAGATTTCTGTCTTCTGGGTTCTTGCGCTGTGTAGTCTGGTCGATGTTAACCAACGTTTCAGAGGTCATACTGCCTCCGTCATCAGGGCGATGAGTATGAAGATTTCTGTCTTCTGGGTTGTTGTCCTGTGTAGTCTGGTCGATGTTAACCAACGTTTCAGAGGTCATACTGCCTCCATCATCAGGGCGGCGCGTATGAAGATTTCTGTCTTTTGTGTTGTTGCGGCGTGTAGTCTGGTAGATGTTAACCAACGTTTCAGAGGTCATACTGCCTCCATCATCAGGGCGGCGCGTATGAAGATTTCTGTCTTTTGTGTTGTTGCGGCGTGTAGTCTGGTAGATGTTAACCAACGTTTCAGAGGTCATACTGCCTCCATCATCAGGGCGATGAGTATGAAGATGGCTGTCTTCTGGGTTGTTGCGGCGTGTAGTCTGGTAGATGTTTACTGGTGAATCAGAGATGAAGGCTGCCATCATCACCAGGTCAATGATGGTGGAAGAATAACCAAGAAGGCTTTGTCATACCTAAGTTGAAAAGCGTATGAATGATGACCGTGGTGATGAATAAAAGACTAGTGATAAATAAAACTGTTTCATTGTACATCGCAGGCTAACGTGACATGACGGGAACCCTTGAAAGGCGTCGGTACATTTGGTTCAGTGAATCTTCGACAGTGATTAACAATGTTATTGTTTCTACAATAGATTTCTTTGTGCAGCGAACATTAAGACCAATGCAGTATGCAAATTCGCAAGTAACATATTTGGAACTTACCACAAAATAAATAAGGAAATAAATAAATAAATAACAAATCAGGAAGAACTAAGTTAAGATAGGCCACTATTACTTGCTTTCAAAGTTAAAGAGCTTAGATTTCGAAATTATTTAACCATTTTTCATTTAACGTCCGGAGAAAAACTTGGGAATTTGCTGAGTCCTACTACTAAAGTTAGGTCGCTCAGATTGGGGAATTTACGACGGATTGAACGTGCATATTAGTTGCAGAAAGGAATTAAATACAACAGCAATGTTGCTTACCACGTATCGGGAGGAACATGAAAGCATTGACTAAACGTAATCGTTTTATAAACACCGTTCCTAATGGAAAGCTAAAATAAAATCAGTCGTTAACAATTTTATACTCATTACTCATAGTTTCACAGTCAGTTTATTACGTTTTTAGACTTTTCGTCGTACAACAATAATTATGAAGATTGCTGTCCTGGTCCTTGCTGCCTGAATCGTCCTGATGATGGAAGCAGCAAGGACCTCTGAAACGTCGGTAAACATCTACCAGACTACACGGCGCAACAACCTACAAGACAGCAATCTTCAAACTCACCGCCGTCAAAACCTCAAATCCTAAAAAAACAATTATGTTTGAGACAATTTAATATTTCCATATACACAGGAGAATTACTAAATAAAAAATTAAATGTTAAGAATTTACGAACTAAACTGAATAATAGATTATCTCAGGTTATTCTGTTCAAGAAGTTTATAAACGTTTAATTAATTAATGTATTTATTTATTTATTCATTTATTTATTGTTTATTTAATGACGCTATCAATATATCAGATTTGAGAGCGTCAAATGATTGGATAATCATTAATAAGAAATTGGAAAGAATAGAGAAATAAGCGGCCGTCAAGTACTAACACAACACGTGCCGGAAGGGGCTGAGTAAAACCACAAAAACCCTCAGATAAGATATATGGTACCCGGCTTGAAATTTGAAACAGAGACTTCTGGAATACGAAGCAGCATTACTAACCGCTACACCGCAACTTTCATTAAGTTTAAAAATAAATCACATACTAAAAAAGCACGCACTTAATCACGTTTAAATGAAAACTTTTTAACATATTAGGCCTATGTATCAAATACGAAAATAATCCAATTCTGGTGTAAAAACATTCTGTTGAAAATTTCATGGCCTTTCTGCATTAAAATACATGCTCTGACTTGTTAAATGGTTTAATGCTAAATTTCTCTAACTAAATAACTCAGCTGAATCGTATTTGAGAAGCTACCAGTCACTCATACAGTCAAGAAATGTCTATCTTATTATGGAACCCAAAGGTTTATTACAGTGGCTACATGGAATTCTAATCTGAACCACGCGCATGAGTTGCTAAGTCTAAAGTCGAAAGCACTCCGACGACTGTTATAAGATGCCAACAACTAATTAAGTCAACATTTTAACTGAACTTAATAGAACCTTAACTACTCAACGTGTAATGAATGCAGACCTACCGAGATGTAACGGTTTCTGTAATTAGGTAATGACATTTTATCCATTACAGATAATAAAACATGTTGTGAAGATCTGAGATTGGTGGAACTTGAGAGGGTGCTATGTGTTATAAGCGGTTTTGAACCTTCGAATTTTTATATCTTTGAGTGAGTTGGTCAATTAGTTGGCCGCTTGTCAGCTAGTCAGTATGTAAGTTAATCAGGCAACAAATAATGTTAATCAGTTGGTTGATTAATCGCTTAGTTAACAAATTAGTTAGTCACATAAGAAGTCAGTAATTGAGTTGTTCAGTAAGCTAGTCAGGTAAGTTAATAAATTAGTTATTAAACTCTTCGTTGCTAAAGCTCTAAACTATACTTAAAAAATCTAACCCTTCAAAAAACAATATTTTTCCACTACAGAGATCAATTGCTTACTTCTGTTTAAGTAAAATTCACTATATATTCTCAGAATAATGGGAATCGAATAAATATAACATTCAGATTTACTGATTATTAACCACATTATATATATATATATATATATATATATATATATATATATATATATATATATTTATCTCTGAGTCAGCGAGGAGTTATTTAAAAACATTCCTTATCTGCTTTCTGTATTTTCATTGTAACTTACAATTACCGTTGTCAAAAACCACACATTTAGAGATTTAAATGTCAAAATATGATGACCACAGATATTTTCACTTACGTTACAAAGTTCAAAAGTTTTTTCAGAGCAAATTAGTCCGCAATTCTTAAAGCGATATCTAGTCCATGACATTGAAATTGATGGTGATGAATAATATATCACAGCTTTAAGACTGCAATACTAAATATTACAAGTATATAATATATAAAACCATACTGCACACAGCAATTACATTTAAGTCGACAAGAAACAAGCCTAATCATGAACTTACGTGTAGGCTACTTCATCACACGTGTCTATTAATGGTTGAATTACGTTTTGGTATGTCATTCGATATATTGTCTATCTAATAAATAAATAATTCATAATGCTGCAACAAGGCTTCTGGTTGCAACAGGATCAGGCTGGAAGCCACGCAAGGAGGGGCATGTGATGGAAGGTGAACCGTCCCCAGGAAGGAGTGTCAGGCATATTTCTGACATACAGAGCGAAGGACAAATCGCCTTCTGGATCGGTGATAAAGTATATAAAGGTTTCATTAGGATGGGAGGCATTACAGTTTCCTTCCTAGCGAGTTCTGGAGCAATACCAGCAGCGTTACCAGTACCTTCTTGGACTTGAATCTTCGTTACAGGACACGCAACAATGAACAAGTGTCTTCAGGTAAGCTGCTCAAATTGAATTCCTGGGCTAATTCCTATAGAATATTTTCAGATGTCACGTCTGTCAATGCTGCTCGTGTGTATTTGTCGTAAATACAGCTCTGCTAACAGTAGAACAAACAAATACAAGTATCCGGAAACATGTTTAAAAAAATGCTGTATAAATAATGCTTGTTTTGGATTTGGAAAATACATAAATTTTGGAAATAATTCTTACTATTCACTTCGAAAACTTATCAACCCGCCTGTTTTGTAAAATTTGGAATATAAGGATATGAAATAGTATCAATTTTTGCAGTGTTTCATATGGTCCTTTATATTGAGGAATGAACACAGATTACAAATGTTTGAAGACAAAATGCGTATGAAGAATATTTGCATCTAATAAGGACAGAGTGGGAAATTATGAAGTTACACAAATAGGAACTTCATTAATAAGATTTATACATGTCACCTGATATTGATATAGAAGCGACATCTAGGAGGTTGCAATGACCTTGGTAGGTGACTAGAATTGTATAAAATGTATTCAAACAAAATTCTGGAAAAGGCTATTTAGAAGACTGGACAAGAGATGGGAGATAACATTAAGAGGCTGTGAGGATGGCAAGCAGACAACATACTCAGGGTCGTGAACGATAAATTGTTGTGTTAGTAGCGATGTTGAATATCTGGGTTCCACTACCAGAGTTAGTTTCGAACCCATTGCAGGTGCAGATACAAGTCAGTAACGACAGCAGATATCCTCAAAATATTTTTCGTGTGTCTTATTAAATAACACAAAACCAAAAGTATTTCTTATAACATTTATGGTCAACTAACGAGGATAAAATAAGGAAAAATTACTCCGACTAGATTATTATAACTGCGCGTTCTAGACCTCGGCTGTAGCTGGAGGAGAGCGGTCAGCTTCACGTTGCAGCCGATTTACTCCGAAAGAGCTCCCGGAACCTACTGAATGGGAGGCTGCGTGATTCCCAGAACCAGCCTCTAAACAGTGATGAAGAGAATTCTCTCGTACCTCCGTGGCGAATCAAACCATGGTCGCCTAGCTTGACGTCAGTCTATTACTGAGCTATTCCTTCTGGCTTAGTGAAAAGTAATATTTTCTTAAATATCTGAGAAATAAATGTAATCGGGTTGATATCATAGATTGATTATATGGTTGTTTAACGACTCTCAGAATATTAGAAGCTATGTGGAGTCGAATTTGATGGAAACATGATTAGATTATGAATTGTATGGGTAATGACTTAGAACGAGGCGGCTGTGGAATTAGGAAGATATTACTTAGCCTTCACTTGGGGCGACTGAAGAAAATCACAAGAAACTCAGTAGAATAATAAGTAAAATTGATATCTGGACTTCGTCATCGTCTAAATATGTAACCATAAAACTACATCGTTTTGGAAGCTGAATTCCGCTTTCGTTTTCAGGTAAAAAAGGGGTAAGAAGACACAAAGCCTATCTGTTGGGTGTGAATGTCCATATTCGTGTCGGGTATCGCCAAAACATTGGCATAAAGCATTGCCCCTACACTAATCTGCTACAATTTCAAAATAAGTTACTTCTTTCAGGTCGTGTTCTTCTGCTTGGTGGCAGTGAGTGTTGCGTACGCTCGTCCCGGTCTCCTGGGCTACCCATATGGTCCAATCTTACCCCAGCCTGTCGCCGACACCCCGGAAGTCGCTGCCGCCAAAGCTTCCCACTTCGCCGCCTACAACGCTGCAGCTGCCGCCGCTGCTGCCGCCCCCGACCTCGAAGCCTTAGGGATTCCCGTCCCCCTATATCCTGGATATGCAGCTTATGGCGCCCCCGGTGCCTACATCGGTCCTCTTGCTGGCGTTCCTACTATCATCAACGGAGTCCCTGCTGATACACCCGAAGTTGCACTTGCTAAAGCTGCTCATTTCGCTGCCCACGCACAAGCAAACGCAGCGATCTACGGTTAAGCTGAATCAGCGAATGTAGCCCTTTCGGTAATGCAATGCCCTGCTGAAACCGTCGTGTTCTATTTGCTGTTTATTGAAACTTAGCAACTAATGGCAGGTTCAGAAAGACATTACATTATCGAACAGCGCCTCGTCCCCAATTAGGAACAACTTGGAATTCATTGGCGACAAGATATTGCATCAATATCTTACGGAGCCTGCTCATTGTCTTGTGTTAACATAACCTCAAAGTTTTTTCTCTAAGCCCAGTTATCCTTACTCAATTTACAGGCACTTGTATTGTAAATATGAATTACACATAAGCTCTTTAAATGTATTTCTACGCATCTATCTATAGGACATTATAAAATACATAAAAAAAATAGTCACAACATAAAAGTGGCAAATTACATAGAGAAAACAGAGATTATATAATATATTTACCTTGATTACACCACAGAGTTCAGGATCCCGTGGCGTTAGTCTGACTTCTAAAGAGACGGACCGAAAAAATGGTATTTGTATCCCACCACACGAATGTAAGTGAAAGAAGATATTAATGCAATATTGTCAGAACTGTTTACCACACTCAAAGGAAAACAATTGTTATTATTGCAATTCAACCTATGTTTATTTTTGTACAATCTAATAAAATATGCTTTTCTTTTAGATTATCTATTTTATTTTAACCTTAAAAAGACCAATTTCCAGTATACATTACATAGACATTTCCGTCTCCGGTAGCGTCCGTCAGCGCTGAAGAGCACATTTATGAGAACAAATCTTATCGTATCCTCCTGAAACGTCGAGTGCAGCAGCCTTGAAACTAACTCCAAACTTGTGCCCATCCCGCAGATGTTTTCGAAAGATAACTTCTGTACGCAATGATGAAGTTAAAATCTCTGCCTTTGAAAGGCGTAATTACATATTTGGAAGTCGTCTCACACGAAATTTCTGAGTTACAATCCCTGCTGCTCTTAAGATAGACCCAATCAAATCAGAATTGCACTGCTCACTTACATAATGCATGCTATTTAAAAAAATATTTGCATGATCAAATCTAGGAGGATAAAATTGACGGTGCATGTAGCACGCATGAGAGAAATAAAGAATTCATACAAAGTTTAATCGGAAAACCCAAAGGGAGAGACCAAGAGAAAGATTGAGATCTTTACAGGTATATATAAAATGCAACGTATCTTATAAAAATAGTTACGCCGATCGGGTTGGATTTGTCTGGTTGATGGCAGTATTCGGTATCCGCTCTTGTGAATAAGGTAATGAACTTACGGGGTTCTATAAAAGACGGAAAATTTATTATCAGGAGACATGGTCTGGCCATCAGAAACAGTGCGCTCATCCGTTCTTTGATGGACAATGAATGCCTCATCTGGAGGAGCGCTTCCAGCGGCCATGCCCGGAAGCAGCAGATATTGCAAATCAAGAGTCTACGTATTGAAACCAACGCATCTTGGTACGTTAGTAACAAGTAAATTCAATAGGATTTGGCGACTTCATTTTTACCGACCATAAGAGCATTAACCGAAAATTTTAACTCAAAGTCAGCTGATTCGAGGAACCTCTCATTCTGCAACTTGGAAGACAAGTGTACCAACCTAACAAGGTAGCCAAATAGACGCAACTAATAGTGCCTATCACTAATCGGCTACCCTCGTAGATTGGCTGTTAGTTGTAAAAGAAATGCGAAGGAATAAATAAAAAGGGACACGTCCCGTCTACCCCCAATAATGATGAAGACCTTCAATCGAACTGACCTCACCCCTAAGTCGCAGAGGCCTTTAGCTAAACTGGTCATAATCCATTCTGGATTCAACACCCGGACATCCATCCAACCAAAGCTCTTTTCTCAAAGGAAAAATTGCTTAATGGGGTGATTCTTGAACCAGAAGTAATAAGCCTTATTCTGAACATGTCTAGGCTTTCAGCCAAGACAATAGTCCGTTTAGCGTAAGCACGTCCCCTGTTATACTTTATAAGGCACCGTTTACCAATTCCAAATATGCTTCTCGTACGCAGGAATGGTTTAACCTATCAAGGGATGACGTCTTGCTTTAGTTCAAGATTCCATTCTTATTTAACTCTTTGGTTGGTTGGTTCAGTTACTGACAAACTATTAGCTTCTCAACAGTAACTTTGTTATATAAAGTTAGTTCATTTAGTAAAATTTGAGGTTTTCACAGCGATGAATATTATTCATCGCCCTGATGATGGAGGCAGCAAGACTTTTGAAAAGATGGTAAATTTTTTATCAGCGTACACGGTGCTACAACCCAGAAGACAGGTACTATAGTTTAGCTGTTTCGGAAGATGATTAATAAAACCGGAAATTTGGATACGTAGCCGATCTCAGAATTTAGGAACAATAAAACAAATGTTACATTCAGGCTACATCCAACGTGCATACTTTTTTACAAACAGGCGCTTAACGATGCACTATATTTCGTTGGCCTGGATGTTAATTTATTTCAGAATTAACCCCGGATGAAAGACACTGCAGTTACATTTATGCCAGTGATACCTGTTTCAAAATTGACGCTTGGGAGCTCGAGTATATGGTACAATCAACCCTTTAAAGCCCAGTGGTAACTATATCAAGGGCATAGAATGAATGTTAGCCATATTAGTCCGGCATAGAAAATCGAAATCAAAAGCTTTCTGTCTTACTTTCGTGGTTCAGTGGTACATCATACACTGGAACACAGCAGAACCGATCGGGAAAAATACGTCTTTAGACAACTCCAGCCAGCCAGCCAAGCTTTGATAGCCAGCTAGTTGAACCTTACGCTGGCGGGAAGCCGTGTTAGCCGGGCGAACACGGTTAGCATGAACATTCAGGCCCTGAACTATATATACACTACCCACTTTATCAATAATTCTTCATTTGGTACTTCTAATTCGTGTGGTTATTAGTGTAAACAGCTATTATTTTATTCATCAGTATTAACAAGTTAATCTATGCGATAGAGAAGTACGGGCTTAAATATGAAAATACATTTATATTGAGATTAATTATTCGGTTTTGTCAGTCTAATCACAATTATATTTAAAATTTACAAATAAGATAATTAAAATATCATTTTATGTTCCATATCGAATAATCGATTTACATTTCCAAATGTAAATCGTAAAACATAAAATGATATTTTAATTATCTTATTTGTAAATTTTAAATATAATTGCGATTAGACGGACAAAACCGAATAATTAATCTAATATTTGATTCACAATATGACGCAATTATACTATCTTATTTATATTGAGCTTTGGCTTCACAGGGTAAACCTAACCTCGACCTGCTATCCTTCTGCTATTTCTTTGATATCCTACAGCCCATTTTCGAAAATAAGTAAATAATTAAAATTCATTATATCACTGGACACTACATAATCCACTCTCTTGATCGAATCATTAAGTGTACCAAGTAGAAAAGTATCAAAATTCATCAGTATCGTCGCTTGTCACAAAATCTAATGGTCCTACAGTGCTCAGAACTTCGTCAGTAACATTCGCTCTCACCACAGGCAAGAGTAGCCATTTTCGCAGCAGGACCAAATTTGACCTATCGAAAAATTTACCAACCAACCAACCAACAATCAAATACATTTAATCCTGTTACCTCGTTCTCATTTCGTAATCCGTTTCACACTGACAAACAGTGATGATTTTTTTTTATAATTCCTGGCTTCATGGTGATTCGAAGATTCTATCACTTTAACCTTGAAGTACAATTTATACGAGTTCTTACGCCCCACACTAGCGGAATATCTCATCTAACAAAGGCTCAGCTGACTGTTTTATTAGTCTGTAAGATTAAACTTAGTGACAAAGCACCACCACAGACACCCCTCCACTGAATGACTTAAAGACATCTACCCTGCTTTATATAAGCGGACATGAAGTGGCCCTGAATAGGTGACAGACTTTTGCACCATCAATTTACAGCCTTGACTTAAATCACATATCTTTCTGACCGCTACTGAAAGACAGTGCCATACACTTTATGATGTCATATCTACCAATTATGGCCTATAACCATTCAACATCTCATTCTATTTGACAGATTGAAGGCTTTCAAGGAACACAAAATTAACTGATTGCACAATGTAATTTTTATCGGAGGAAGAATAGTAGGTTGGGGTACAAATACTTGTAAATGCGTAAAATTCCATTCCGGATCAATATCGGCTATGATTCATAAGATAGTGTAATTGCGTCATATTGTGAATATTATAACAATTATTTATTTTAATCCGTCTTATCACAATATTTAAAATTTCTTATAATTAAGATAATAAAATATCATTGATGTTCCATATCGATTGATCGATTTACATTTTGGAACATGTTCCAAAATGTAAATCGATCAATCGATATGGAACATCAATGATATTTTATTATCTTAATTATAAGAAATTTTAAATATTGTGATAAGACGGATTAAAATAAATAATCGGCTATGATGGTAATTAATTAATTATGCGTTCTTCACACGTAATACAAAACGTATATCTGCTCACTGAAAAGGTTAACGCCACTCTGATACTCCGAAAATTAGAACTTTTCTTATCGTACTTACGAAAGCTGACAAATTACGCTATTTCGGTTTAACATCGTCAAACGTTAACACGTTGACTGCAAATATTTTGCCGAGCTGTACAAAAGTACGCAGTAGACCACAAATAAGGGAGTGGTCTTTTGTTTCAATACACTGTCCCATTTTGTGAATGTTATTAATATCTTGATATAATTTTGTAAAGTTAGTCATTATCACGATGTGAGTCAATTTAAATATTTTGATGATTACTGGCATTTTTGGTTTTTCCCGGCGGTTAGTAATGTGATGGCTGTCATCTGGGATTAGCGGCTAGCGGTTTACAATCCACGAGACGTCCACGTACGTACTCATCACGTGAAAACCTCAAATCCTAGTAAAGTTCTATGTGGAGGCTACTCATCACTACGTTCAGAATAAAAAAAACTAAGAAATAAACACCTATCAGACTACACGGTGCTACAACCCAGAAGACAGCTATCTTCGATTTAAATGATGCTTTCCTTTTTAAATAAGAACGTAGACTCTGCAAACGTTTTTACAAAACTTAATTCAACAATAATTTTCTGGTGATTAAGAATGTGAGTGCACTGAAGTGACTGCAGAGATGTACTACATGCTCGCAGGATCGTTAATTTCACTGCTTAACGATGTAGTACAACACAAATTACAATGGAGACGGCTGTTAAGAACAGTATTATTTTCTACAGTAACAGATCAATGAATTGTGTGAACGTTGCAAAGCTTTTCAAATTCCAGGCAGAATTCACTGCTGTAAATTATATTTATTGCTGCCAAAATTGTTTGGTTTACTTCTCGCAGCCAATAATGCATGACGAGGTTTAGTAATTAATGTGAAAGAGTATTATATTTAAATTTAATTGTCTTACTTCAAGATTCTACATAAATTAAATTCTAATCAAAATTCCCATTCATTAATTTCTAGACGTGTGAAGGGTAAGCTTTTTAAGTCATTTCAGAGCGATAAGAATACTGCGTAATTAATTTCATAATTCATAAAACCGATCCATTAGACCGGGAGAAAGTCGAATTAGCTTTGTTCGTTAGTAGTGCATATTCCTGCAATATGCCACTTTATATATCCAGATCAACCTTGAAGATAGGATCTAAAGTTTGGCGTTTTAGTTAATCGTTCTTAATAGTCAAAGGTGGCCATGAAAACTGTCCTCTTAACAATTATCTGAGTGATTATCCAATCGGCCAGCAATGGAATATACTTGTTTATTATTTTACATCCATTCCAGAAATGTTAGATTTCTTTCTTTGTCCGAAGATTAAAACCAAAGCAATGATGTCAGGAAACTGTCGTTTGAGGGGTGGTACTAGTAGTGGAAGGTGAACCAAGTTGTTGAAGGAGTGTCTGAGGACTCCGTATGCTAAAGAAATATTTCTAAAACACCTTTGCACATATATGAAAGCGAAGGACAAACTGTCTTTGTGATATGGATCAGAGTAAGTATATAAGGGAGCCATGAAAGCATGAGACAATACAGTTCACAGCGAGTACTGGACCAATACCAGCAGCGCTACTTGGATTCAAACCTTCAATCATAAACACAAAAATGAACAAGAATTTTCAGGTAAGGGTCTCTTGGCAACAGCTGCTATGTCGACAGAGAAAACTCTGAATTAACACACTGAGTGCCAAAAACCGAGTATTGTTCTGTTTCAGACGTAAATCTGGTCGTTGATGTAGATAAATTTATTAACTGTTTTTACCAATGCTCTTTTGTGTAGAAATTAACTGTAAAAAAAAAGGGATTAAGTACATTACGAACTTTAACGAAGCAATAAACATTTAAAATATCGAAGGAAAGAGAGTGTTGAATTCTATGTTTAAGTTCCCCGATGTTATTGCATCTCGCGTGTACATATGTTAATTAAATGCCAATTATTCTTGCTGTCATATTATCGATTTCCTTTGTTTTGTACAAATGACATGTAGCATGCATAAAGGAAATAATAAAGGCATACAAAATTTTAGTCGAAAGAATTTGAAGTGAAGAGATAACTTTCGTGGTGGAAATAGCCTTCTAATATTGAAATTTGTCGTAAAGAGAAATAAGGTATGGATCTGTGGACAGCATTCAGCTGGCTCAGAATAACTTTTAATGGTGAACAGTTGTGAACATGATAATGAGCTTTCTAGTTTTTTAAAATCAGAGTACTTTATCTCCTGTGTGCGGGCCAATTTTTTGATACACATTCTGTACCATAGAATTTTACAAAAGCGCACGTACGACTAATTAAAATAAACTATTAGAAAACACTAGTTATTGTTGTGAGAAAACTGCATCCAATTTTGTAGTATAAGACTAAGTCTTGACAATTGGAAATATAAGGTACTGAAAATCAGTTTCAAATGGATACAAGTGTCAAAGCAGTATTATTCAAATGTTTATCTTCGGGGGGGGGGGGGGGGGGGGGGAAGAGAATACGGTAAGCAACGTTTCTAGATCAAGGTTATCCGAAAAGTCAGTGCAAGTCCTAGGTAGATCTTATTTACATGTCTGAAAACATGGCCAGGTTTCAGTTTACCGAAGCATGGGAAGGCTTTAAAGCAAATACTGAGTTTTTATTGCGAAGTATTCTCTTTCATTCATCCTACACGTGTTTCCTCAGTATACTACACTTACTTTCTATGATACGTTTTATCATACTTGGTAACGAGTTCATTGGGATGGAAATTTCTTTTAGACATTCAACAGATTTAGGGTTTTATCGTAATATACTAAAATAATTAGACACTGTAGTCTGATATTCATGTTTTAATTAAAAAAATAAAAGGAAAGTTATATTTTCTCTGCATTTGAAGCACCATGCCCTGGAGGCATATGAGGAGTGTAAATGAACTTCCACATCCTATTTGAATTGAATATCCCCGTTGGGAAAATCTATTCAGAAACATTTAATAATAATTGTATTTTTGACGCACACTAAAAATTCTTCTGTTCTTTTACAAAATCAGACGTTTTCTTGAGCTATATATTTTGATTTGGTTGGGCCATCTTCCGGAATTTATTAATATATGGAACCTTGAAACAAAAAGATGGCATGCAATGTAATAGCATTGCAGTCATACTTGCTGTATTTAGTGTGTGTGGTGAGATACTAAATCTTGTAATGTAAAATATTAAACTTAAAACCGTGAAGAATCCACATTATATGTATGAAATATTCAGATAAAGCCTATTAAAATTTCAAACTACAAATTATTTTAACAATAATATGAAATTCAATGTACAATTATGGTACAGAGGCACGTTGTTGGGATCGACATATAAAAAACTACATTATCGTCCTCCGACCATATTTTTTCCATTGGGGAAGGAGCTCCAGATAGGTGGCTGTGTGGTGCCCCACACCCCTTCGTGAAGAGACATATTTCAACACCTTTGCTAGGAATCCAATCTCGATCAACCCAAGTGTTAGCCACAATATGCAGTTCTCGTATTGATACTTGATTACTCTTCTACGTATACGAGACCCGACGTCTATTTCCTATTCCTGCGCTACGACACGTGAACGGCGTGTGTGTGCGGCTTGCCGCTAACATCTGCAAATCTTCCAGATCGCTTTCTTCTGTCTCGTCGCTGCCGGCATGACCTGCGCACAGTACGGTTACCCAGGTTACCCGTACCCTGGAGCACCACCACAACACGGGGCGCCCCAGCCTGTCGCCGACACCCCCGAAGTTTCCGCCGCAAGGGCTGCCCACTTCGCCGCCTACAACGCTGCTGCTTCCGCTGCTGCTGCCGCCCCCGAGTACGGCCATGGTGCCCCTGCATATGGCGGTCCCTACCCTGGGGCTGCGCCTAACTACGGGGCTCCCTATGGTTCCGCCCCCGCTGGCTACGGGGCTCCCTATGGTGCCGCCCCTGCTCTTGTTAATGGAGTTCCCGCTGACACACCCGAAGTTGCCGCCGCCAAGGCTGCCCATTTAGCCGCCCACGCCCAGGCTGGCAACCATTACGGTTAAAGTAAATAATCTTAGCTGATACCGTCCCTTTATTTATTGAAGCTTAGTCAAATTGTGATACAATCAATGGTTCGGTACAGAATGAAAAAACACTATTGGCGTATTGATAATTTCGTGGCCCATAAACCAGAAAAATTAAATTTTGCGGAGCGATAATATTGTGACCATTAAAAATATGGAATTTACTTAAAAGCTACAAAAAAAATCTTCTCTGTCGTCAATATTTCTTCTTCTACGTTTCCATTCTTCGCCTTCCCACTCTGTTTTCTAAGTGTCTTTATTTTTCATCTATTCCTTCATCCCGCTCTTTATTCTTTTCATCCTACTCTTCTTCATTCTCGTTATTCATTTTCTCTTCCTTTTTATTCTACTTCTATTGTTCTCATTCTTCTTCATCATTTGTTCCTCTTCCTTTTTCTTTGTCACCTGTCCTCGTATTCTTCGTATCGCACTTTTCTTCACTTTTCCCTCCCTCCTTAGAATCTTTACCTCTTTTTCCGTCTCCCCTCTTTCTTCTTCTTCTTCTTCTTCTTCTTCTCATACTCCACCTTCGTCTTCCGTCTTCTGGTGCTTGCGTAATTGGTGGCAGAGATGAAAAAATTGTACCAGCTTAAATATGATATTTTAAGGGATATGTGTGACCTTCTTTGTATCCAACGCACAGTGCGATATCTTAGAATGCCTTGCGATTTAATGATCCCTCCAATCAGAGCTCAGTACAATCGTGTTTTCCAGGCGAGTTTTCAGTTATTTCCATTGTTTTTTAACACTCACTAATGTTTCAACATTAGTATGCACTCCGACTGCTGCAAGTCTGGAATTCAAATGAAGAACTGAAAACTGCGCTATATTTTTCCTGCTGAGCTGGGGTTTGCTACGTACAGAAGTATTATAGGGCCTGCTTACCCTCCTGTACAACGCGCACAACCACGATGATAAATCCGGCTTCAACGTTAAATTACCCCCGTCTAGTACAAAATGGGCAGCCTTAATAAGATGTTTCTTAAAATAAATCACGAGTAGTTTAACTGATTTAATTGCAAATTATTCTTTTTGTAGTCTGAGAATTGCTTACTGAGTGAATCATCACTTGATACTGTCAGTTATGTTTAGAAACTGCATTACTTGTTATAAATAAAATAATTAGTAAAATTTGGATAAGCAACACGTATATAAAGTAAGAAATAGCATTAACCTTTCATGGATGACATTTCATGTACCAGGTTTTCCATGCAAGGAAAAGAAGTCTGCCAGTACCATCAGATCCTACACATACGGCGCCATACTGGGTGCCATTATTATGTTGGTTAGGTTAGGCACTTCGTGATTAATGGACATTGTAATATTACATAAACCTGTCTCCCAGCACTGGCTTATAACACGGGAGACGAAAATCTCCGGGTCTTCGTATCGAAATTCAGTCATTGAAAGTTCAATGTTTAAGAGACTACAGACACATGTAAATTAATTAAACTAGTCCCTCTCACACGGCAAATCTTTTGAAGCGCACGACAAAACTTGTATTATCTTCTATAGTGTCTCAGACTATTGTAAAACAGACAAAAACAATAAAGCATATGGGAACTGCATTAACTGGATATTTGTTTATGACAACTTACAACCAGAATAGCAGGACACAAAACTGTCTTTCGTGAATAGTCTCTTGTATTGATTTGTCAAGACCAATACAAACAATGAAAATGTGCAAATCATCCTCACTGCAAGTAGTTATTGAACGTAATGTATCAGTCAATAAACTGAAAAATTGAAGCCGTCCATATTTTTTTCGATCCATAACTTAATCGTATTATGGAGCTTATTACTCTAATAAATAATTAACTAATTTTCATTTATCCATAGGTTCAATACGAGACTTGTTATACCATACGATCCGATCCGATCCTTAGTGAGTTCAACCAAAGTTAAAATCTTTCAACATAATTTTGACTAAGATAAATTTTAACAGTATAATCTCATTTATTTACAAGCCTTCGAAATTCATACGGAACTGACAAATTGTTAGGAGTTAAATACCAAAATTAATTAAAATCAGAAGATGGCTGTCTTCTGGGTTGTATCAACGTATAGTCTTGTAGACGTTTACCAACCTGATGATGGAGGCAGCAAATACCCTTGAAACATTGATAAACTTCTACCAAATTATACGGCGCTACAACCCAGAAGACAGCAATTTCTGAACTCACCACCGCGAAAGCCTCAGATGCTACATAATTAAAATCAGTTAAGTGGTTTGAAAGATGGAACAAGCAGACAGATTAATGAATGCCTCTTCCCTCATTACGCTCTAATTTTACGCACGGCTTACAACGCATGCAGAAAATGCAGCATAGATCGGTTTTAAACCTTCAATTCTTTTATTACCCTTCCATATATTATATAATTTAATGTAAGCTAATTTGATAATTTGTAGTTATATTATTTTTAGAATAATTTTATTCAGAAGTACAGGTGGACTAATGCTATGTATGGAGAACGCAGGAATTACATATATAAAATATTCCATGGAAATCCCAAGGGAAGATTAAGCGAGGATAAGACATTATTGAATTATAAGAGAAATGAAGTCTATTTCCAGGTTTTGTGAAAGGGTTTATTTTCTTCTTTTCCTTTTATTTTACCAATTCCTTTCACATTCTTTCCTTATTAATTCTTTTTCTGTTCTCTTTTTATTTCGTACGCCATTTTCTTTCTTCCTTTTTCCATGTGTTCTTTCCAGCTTCCTTCCGCCATTTCGTCCCCTGTTTCGCAAGTAATGTGAGTACTTTGAGAAACCTGTTGCCTGTGGTGCAGTTTATCTTCAATCGCCGCAACAAGCCACTTTGCAAAGAAATACGAGACCCGGCCTTGTGGCTAAGTGCTAACGGATCTGTAGGAGCCAAGGTTGCATATTGATGTGTCATTTGATTATTTTAATTGTCAGTTTCAAGTCTAACGGCTTCGCGGAGGATAATAACACTAGCAAGTTGTAAGTTCAACATGCGAACAAAATATTTTAAAGCGTATGTCTGTGTTTCTTTATGAAATAATAATTATTATTCCTGCTTTTCTTGTTTTTCGTATTATTATTAATATTATTTACTATTGTCTCAAAAATAATTAAACATGATCAATATTCCGTATTATAATGTGTATCCTGTATATTATTTGAACATTTCATTGCCATGATAATGAATTAAACGTGAATATTCCACTTCAAATGCAAAGACATTGCCGACGGTACAAAATTAAAACGTGTGACCTCTAAATCTCTGATGTTCCTTGTCGTTTCAGTGAAAAGCCGCCCATTTTGTCATAAGTTGTTGGGCTGGTGGGCGGACAGACGCACGGATATGGCGATAGCATAAATCTGCTTTTCCGGATGAAATAAGAAATGTAGACTATAATTATTTACGGGAATGTTACATCGAAATCAATTGTTTACTATGCAATTAGGCCGAACGTTGTGGTTCGGTAATCACTCCTGATTCTTATTTGGAACATCCCAGATTCGATTCCTGGCCTGGATTAAGGTTTCTGCTGGTCCTCCTAAATTCTTCAATACATGTGTCCATACCTTCAACCTTTACAGGGCAGTGTTAACTATGTTTAACATCAATAACTCGGCATGTAGCCCAAATATACCCTTCATATATTTTATTTGGTTCTCAAAATAAACACCAAAATGTTTCCTAAATATCATTAAAAGGCTAATTTTTTTTAATGGTGATACAGTGTATTCTTGGAGGTGTAAATCTATGAATAATGTCACTCAGTTATGATATGATGAGGATACATCATTTATGCCCATGTAAGACACAATTCTGCATCCCCTTTTCATGAGACCAAAACCTGTGGTGTGCCGTCACGTAACGATCTGTCTGGACTGCCGGCCTGAGCCAGAGATCAAACTCAAGACCTTGGAATCCTAAGCAGAAATGTTAACTACTCGACCGCGAAGTAAATAAATTAGTTTTCCGAGTAGTTAGTCGGTTAGGCAGCAAGTTATTTAATTAGAATATTTATTTAGTTACTAAGTTCGTAAATCAATTACGCAGTTAAGTTAATTAATCGGTATCTTTGGGGTAGTCAGTTGGCTAGACAATAAGTCAGTTAGCTGGTTTATAATATAATTAATAATTCAAATTACTAATACGTTAGTTAATTAATTACTGCGTAACATAATACGTTAGATACTAAATTATTCGGTTATTTAATTAACTAATTAATGAATGATCTTATTAATTGCTTAACGAGTTTTTGTTTGTGTCTTAAGAAGGGCTGGCTGTTTTCGGAGCCGCAGTTGCGTTGTCCACTGGGAACTTGCTTCACGAAGAGCGGGTTGTACAAATGAAAGGCGAAAGGTGAGGAAGGTGTAACATACGATACAGAAACTCTGTTGAAAGAATTTATTAAATCAAGGACTGGTTTACCTTTCTGACATGCCTATATAAAGGAGTTAGCAATTCACTTCCTCATAGTCCCGAGGTATTACCAGCAGTCCGATAACTCTTCAATAATGAAGACGGGCTTGCAGGTAAGGTAAAAAGATTCTATAGTAATCAGCCAGAATTTTCAGGTAAATAAAAAGGTTCATGCAGCGGGAATGCTCTAAACCAATTGTGTTTGTGAAGCATTCTTTTCGGATCACAGACACGTTACCGACTCTTCTGCCTGAGGATTGTAGTAGTTTTACTCAGTACCTCCAGGCAAATTATCATCTATCTTGAGACATGGTACGACAGATTCCTCCCAAAGTTGTACTTAGCCACGCTATTCATGATAATCGTCCCATTTCGTTTGCAAATATTACTCTTATTGAATATGAATTCTTTAAATTATGTAGAGCAATTGATTTGTGAAATTCAGTTTGTTAAAAATGTCTCGACTTTGTGATACCAAATGTTGAAAACCTTATTTGTACACTACTTAGAGCCAGTTAAATGAAATCCACATCTTCAGGATCCATATTTCTAAGATAAATTTTAATATCATATCATCATGTCTTTGGCGCCATGATATCTTCTGCCTTCCATGTACTCCGACCAGAATAACACATTCGTTTCCTCGTATGTTCAACCCTTCCCATCCTACCTGATTTGATTTCCCTGTCAACATTACGTGATTCGCTGATTTCGAGACAGCAGATGCCATGAATAAACGAGATGCACCATTAACGTTCTAATGCAACCCCCAGCTGTACATTTGTTCCAAACACGAGTACATTCTCCGATAGTCTTTATAAACATAAGAGTTTCAAAGTTATTGTAAGTTACAGTATTTCCTAAGGCAGCCGGGGTGGCCCAGCCAATATAATGACAAGGCTACGAATTTGTCTACTATGGTTGGATTCCCATCAGCGGCAGAAAGCTTTCTCTTCCCCCACAACGTCCACACAGGCGCTGGGGATTATCAAGCATCCTATCAAAATGCTACTAGGGGGCTCTTTCTCTGAGGTAAAGCGGCCGGGGCGTTAAGCTGACCACTCACCTCCATCTAGTGCCAAGGTTAAGAACGCGTAGACTTCCAGTTACATTTTTCTATATGTGTTTATGACACAGTGCTTAATTAAACGTCAAATGCAACTTTAACTTTCAAGGTTCTTATTACACGGGAAGAATTAAGCAACAGAATTACCCTTGCAGTATCAATTACCCGAATATGACGTAGTAAAATGTGGTTCCGGTATCATGCATTACAGCATGCCCTAAATACTTACAGGAAACGTGTAGTCTTTCTGTCTCTGTCTATTTTCCTCACTCTCTTCTTTCCCTTCTCCATTTATTCCCTTTTATTTTCTTTTATTTCCCTCTTTGTTTTCCACCTCTCTTTCGTCTTTCTATCCTTCCTCTTTTCCACAGTTCTTTCACTTTCCAGGTTTATTTTTCAGTTCGTTCTTATCCTTCTTCTTTCCTCTGTTATTTCTGTTTTTCTTTATTTCCTTTCCTTTTTCCTGACTTCCATTCCCTCTCGCATTCTCCCAGTAAGATAGGTGATAAATATTACACTTAACACATTTACATCCAAATCAGTACAACTGCTAATCCACGTTGTTTATCGCATATTCTTCACGAGACTACATAAAAGTTTCTCCTCCCAATATGTTATTCTTACAGCTTCCTTCTTTCTTGTTCTCGGAACGCTTGACCCAGGACGTGAGCGTTTCGACGATGATCATATCTTCACCGTTAAATCAAATGGTTCTTCTTTAAAACAAGAGAGAAAAAATGTGTCTTTTATATTTCTCATAAATGTTTTATTGCACTTCGTTAAATTCTCCATGTGTTAAAAAGTATATCAGCTAGAGGACTTTCGTTTAACGTATGTTATGTGCTAACATATTTTAAGTTACGCAAATTTTTCTTTTTTGGAAAAATTAATTTCGATTCAAAATTCTTGTAAAGTATTTCCGAGACGGCAGCCAGACTAGGGGAAAAGAATACACGGTTCTCAAATTTGTGTGATAATACGCAACTCTGACTGCGGTAACATAAACTACAATATGGCGACTGTGAGATATACATATTATGGTTAGAACTAGGGCGGTATCTGATCGCCTTCTAACCTCTAACTTTCGTTCTTGATTAGGTGTCTCAAAGAAATGTATACACATTCAAGAATCCATTGTTTCCGCCGTTCGTCAGCTGTACGGAGACGGACATGAGGACGTGGTATCATCGTGATGTCAGGACCCATCTTGACAAAACTTTTCCCGACTGATGTATAGGACGCAGATTATCTGTTGAGTAACTCCACGACAGCCAAATTTAACCCCACCTGACGTTTTCTTCTGGGGTTACTTGAAGGACGCGGTGTATAGAACTTCAAGAGCTCTGGCAACACAATGAACGGTCTTATGGAGGCATCCAAGCAGCAACCTTCCTGTCAGTCTCTCGCCGCTGACTGTCAACTGTGCCTCGAAGCTAACGGTGGCCATTTTGAAGACCTAAATTAGATTTGTTTGTTCACGAATTGTCAATGCTGACATATGCAATACTTTAGTTTATTAAAATGTCTTAATTTCACTCATTAAATGTGTATATATACATCTTTTTTGGAACAGTCAGTACATATGTTTAACTTTTGGTTTGCTGGCGTTGACTAATAAAATATCTGTCAGGTACATGAAATGTTATATTGAGATTGATTATAATTATACCTACAAATTCAGTAGGAAACATTTTGAGTGTTAACAATTACAAACAATACAATTACTAATTGGAGTTTTTACGGCAATAAATTGTGCACATACTTGCATTATTTATTGTACAATAATTAATTTTCGTTCTTCTTAGCTAAACATTATAGACCGATGCATAAACAAAATGAAGTTTGTTTAATTTTAACCGTCTAATCACAATAAAATATTTTATTAAATTTTAAAATATTAAAATATTATTACTACAATTGATGCTCTAATTGTAAATCGAACATTTCGATAGAAAGAGCATCATTTTAATATATTTTAAATATTTTAAATATTTTAAATATTAAATGTTAATTGTAGTAATAATATTTTAATATTTGATATTTAATAAAATATTTTATTGTGATTAAACGGTTAAAATTAAACAATTATAATCATCACAATATGACGCAACATTATCATCTCATGAAAATGAAGTTTCTCAAGTTCCTAGAACAAATTTTCGTAATAACTCTGCTAAGATATTTGTTATATCACTTGCACGCATTCTTCCGACTACTGTAACCTTGTTACAAACAACAGATTACTTGTTACAAAGCTTTTCAATGGATGTTCGCCTTTTTGTTACAGGTTCGAGACCTTGGTCTAAAAAACGGAACCTTCCCTCGTCTGGTCAGTTAAAGAATGCAACGTGAGATTTATATTCTGACCTTGGTTCGAGGATTAACGGTTCCATTGTCGTCACACTATTATTATATACTGTAAGCTTGGAATTCTGTCCACGGATTAATTAATTTAGGAACAGCAAAGAAACGGTGTTCTTTACAACCGCCTTGCAAAAGAAATTAAAATTATAGTCGTCACTCTGATTCATAGAGAACACGTGTTTAAAATGCTATTTATTGTAGTGCTTAAAATCCGATGTTGGCATTTGCTTTCTGAATCAACTTAAAATTTATGTAAGGTTTGTTCGTGATATGTAACACGGATCACCTTTACGTGTATGGAGTATGTATAAACACAGATTAAGTATGCGAAACCTAGTTCACAACGAGCGTACTTATCTGCAACATATTTACGGAATTCTGAATGCTAGTAACGTATTAATTTGTGGTTTATTTAACGATGGTGTCGATAACTCAGATCATATACATTCAGATACCTAGAAAATAACTGATTGAAAATAACACGGATGGAAGTGGCCTGTTTTAAAATACAAGGCGTTTCAAATCTAAATCAGAAATGTTATTGTTTTTCACTGTCTCCATTGATTACGAACTCGTTTTAAAAATTCTGTCCTGCAGGAATGGGACAAATATGTATATGTAGAGGGAGAAAAGTGTCTAATAGGTACGATTCATTGATAAACAAAATTCCGGGGGTATGTACCTTGTAGTACTGAGTAAAACTAAGAGAACCTCGGTCAATATATCCAGTCTCCGGGACTTGTCGAAAGGATAGTGCAAATTGGCACTTATTGCAACTATGACCCGAAATAAATTTAATTATTTATGAGTGGCAGTCATTACATAAACTATCCCATTTTTGAGACACGGGACCCAAGGCATTTACAAGACTCTGAACTCTGCTCGAGCAAAATCTATAGTTAACCCTCAGTTCGATGTCGATAAGTAATTAAATACTGGAACAGGTACAAATTATAATTACATACGAACGGATCATATTATGGTATAATTACAAATTTATAATTCATGCTAGCCTGGTCATGCGGACTGAAGCATTAGAATGAAACAGACGCCATATGTTCTGTCCAAAAATGTTTATTCTCTGTTAGATTCAAGACTTTGAAACTGAACCATTCCAGATGACGAAGCATATCACCAGATAGTAACACGTGACAGATGACGAATAAGATCTACAGTTAACGACTAGATGCATGGCATAGCTGGAAGTGGCTTCTGACGGAAACTATAACAAACTGGTTTGAATATGGCATTGAAATGCCTACGGAGAGAAATGCGCGCCTGAACATTCTACTTTCCTTTTTGTCTCGTATTGTAAACAAGGCTCGTTGATAATGCAGTCCAAATCCGAAGACGTCGTAGGTACACATGCCAGTTTATGGAATCTTAAGTGAAGATTAGTTCCTTATCATAAGTAATTAAGTGACTGATTAATTGACTAAATCGAGTAAACACTTAGCTAACCACCAACTAACGAACAAATTAAATAATTAACCATCTAAATATCTTAAATACTCACTGAATGAATGACAGATAGAGTAACTACTTGATTAGTTTATCAACTGGTCAGAAAAACCCCCTATTTAAAAAAAACAGACATTTCAACACCACGTTCGCATAATCCTACCTTTAGAACCATATCTTCACAAATTGTACCCAATCCATACATACATAACTAACTGTTAACTGTTTTTCTGTATGTTATTCTCCCATTTAGGGCTATACTTCGAAATGGTCTCTCAGTTTAAGTGTTCCGACTGTAGTTTGTACCATTTCTCATATCCCAATGAATGCTATATATTCCGACCATCATATTCTCCTTAATTTAATCACCATAAAATTAATTTACGTAATTTTTTCTTACTCATTCTACTGTCCAGTTTTTATTTAAACAATTCTTGACAAGGCTAATGTTTAACAAAACCCAAGAAAATATAATTCATACACGCCAAACACATACATAGATTGCATTAGATTCATTTAGTTTAATAACGTTTATAGCAAAAGGATTGTTTATAACAAATAAACAAAATGTCACATGAGATGCCTGAAATTCAATTTGTGCTACGTGGTCATTTCTCCTACTCTGTATTCTGAAGACCCCGGGGTTATATCTCGGGACGAAGACCAGCTATCCTGACTGATTTTTTCGTGGTTTACCTCAGTCCCTCTATACAAACGCGAGAATAGTACCATGAATTATGCCTCCAACAAAGAGATCGTCTGAGCTACTGACAGCGTCGTTAAATAGCTAGCAAATAAATAAGATAAACGTAAAATTTCAAATAATGCATTCAAGAAATATTTGTACAAGAAATTGTACCTTTCAACTCTTGTCAAGCCTCGATATCAAATAGTTTGATAACTAACTTCACGCAGCAGAATCCGTTTTCACAGCAGCCTCTCAATGGATCCTACCCTGAGCCAGATTAATCCAATAAACGTTCTCCAGTCCCATTTCCCTAAGACCTATTTTAACAGTATCCTCCCATCTATTACTAGGTATTTATTCCGTCCAGGCTTTCCAACCAAATTGTATGCATCTCTCATCTCCCCATGCGTGCTACATTCCCCGGGTCATCTCATACTTTTTGATTTGAGTTAAGATTACACATCACGAAGCTCCTCATTATTAATTTCTTCTATTCCCTTCCAAGTACTTCATCCCTCTTAAATTACAATCTTTTCTTCTCAGCACAATTTACTCAAACACCCTCAGTCCGTATTCAACGCTTAACGTGAGTAAAATTCACACCCACATATAACAACAGGTAAAATCACAGATCGTGAGTATTTCAATGTTTAAGTACGAGGGTTATTTCAAAAGTTATGGCAACTAATTTTTTTGGGGGGGGGTCAAACACCTTATATTATAGAAATTTCAAAATAACCATATGAAAGGGCACGCTATACTCCTCCGATTGGCGGAGTCAGATCAGGTAGGTGTGAAAGAGTGTAGATATAAAGATATCCGTCTTCTGGGTTATTGCGCTGTGTAGTCTGGTCGATGTTTACAAACTTTTCGGAGGTCATACTGCCTCCGTCATCAGGGCGATGAATATGCCTGATGACGGAGGCAGTATGACCTCTGAAACGTTGGTTAACATCGACCAGACTACACAGCGCAACAACCCAGAAGACAGAAATCTTCATACTCATTGCCCTGATGACGGAGGCAGTATGACCTCTGAAACGTTGGTTAACATCGACCAGACTACACAGCGCAACAACCCAGAAGACGGATATCTTCATACTCACCGCTGTGAGAACCTCAAGTCTTACATAGTGTAGGTATAGTAGGCAAGGCACATTAAGGAATGACCGGTTTTTGTCAAGAAGCTTTTACGACGTCGGAGATGGGAAGTACTACACCATCCTCCTTATTCACCCGACCTTTCGCCATGTATGACTATGACTTAATACCCGAATTGAAACAGCCATTGCGAGGGAAACGCTTTCGTACACGAGAGGACATTTCCAACGCAGTTCGGCGCGAGATGGCAAGATTTGGAGATGGTGAAGCTGGTGTTATTTGCCGTCTTCCTCGTCGTTGGCAGCGAGTACTTGATACACTCGGAGACTACGTTGAAGGTTATTAGTCTTAATGTAAGAATTCTGATTTAACTCACATTGAATTTTTGGATTTTTTGGATTTTTTCGATCACAATTGAATTTTTTCGAGGAATAAAGAATAAAAAAAAGGTCATTCCGTAATGTGCCTTTTTTTCATGCCTACTATACCTACACCCATTCGACATTTTCCTACTGAAGCTGTTTTTGCGTAGGCTATTCCCCGTCTCCCCCATTTTAGCTACAAGTCTAGCCCATCATATCTACCCATATTTCATTATGTCCTAGCAATACCACAAGACCAGGTTTGAAGATCTGACAGTCGCAAACATCTTACAAACAAAAACCTATCCACCAATAACCTTGAAGGGTGCTTAAAGTGAGTGTTTCGGGAGTCGCTCGTTTTACGTAGACTCTGACGGAGAACAATAGGTAGTCAGCAGAACGGTGGAATTTCACTAAGGAGAGTGGAACTAGTAAGCCTCCACTTCCTGATGTAAAGATCAGAGCTAATACCACTTGCTTTACGTTGGGCGTGTTGTTGGAAGGTGAAACAACATAAATAAGGTGTGTCTCAGTACGTAAGTGCGATATAGAAATATTTCTGAATGATTTTTAATCAGATGAAACAAAATGAAGGACAACGCTGTTCTGTGGCATTACTCGGTGAAGTATAAAAGGAGGCGTCAATGTGAGAGACGATATACTTCCATCAGGCTACTTGCCTACTTAGACTTTTACTGGTAATAAAAGCAACGTTGCAGCAATGTACAAGAAGCTTCAGGTAAGACAGAGAAAGTTACACTATGATACTTTAAATAGTACTAAACTTGTAAGTTGCTGTAGGAGGTCGGCCGGGACACGAACCAAGAACTTTCCGACCCTAAAGAAGAGTATTAATCTATGCATCTCCTTGCTCAATACCATGGAAAATATTACAATTTTATGTTTAGAACAAATAGAATATTATTGTAACATTCTTATACAGTCGTTTACATATTGAAAAAAATCACGAAACATTTAAAAAAGTATGACTAAACAAATAAGATAAACTAAGCTAGTCATTCTTCTCACTAATATTTAAAATTATTTTGCTTATAACAAAGCTTAATTTCTTTAGATGTTTCTAGGAAATGATTACATGTCTATATTTTTTTTATTTTTAATATCGTCGTTATTTAACCCAAAATCAAATTACAAAATCTGATTCCATTGTACCGATATTTCTTTCCTTTCAGGTCGTTTTCTTCTGCCTAATGGCTGCCAATATGGCGTCTGCCCGGCCAGGATATCTTGGCCACGGTTACCCCTACGCCGCAGGAATACCCCACGCAGCACCCCTGCCCGTCCACGACACCCCCGAAGTTGCCGCCGCTAAAGCTGCCCACTTCGCCGCTTATGGCGCTGCTGCTTCTGCAGCCGCGGCTGCACCAGATCATGGTGCTTATGGTGGTCAGTATGGTGGAGCTTATGGCGGTCATCATGACGATGGACAGTACCATGAAGGGCTTTATGGTGGTCATCATGATGATGGACAATACCACGAAGGACCTTATGCCGGTAATTATGGTGGCCACTATAACGGCCCTCTTGCCGGGGTCCCGGTTCTTGTAAACGGAGTCCCTGCTGACACTCCTGCCGTCGCTGCAGCCAAGGCTGCCCACTTCGCAGCTCATGCTCATGTTAGTGGCCATCACTACGGTTAAGACAACACCCCATCAGACTTATTTGCTAACAGGCTGAGTACTTTATAAAATAAACGATATTTATTAAAATTTTATCCAAGTTCTTGCCTCTGTAGTATTGGTCAATGTCTCTTCATCTAATTAAACTCGCTGATTACCGGTCTTTCATTGGGTTTGAATGAAAAAAATCTGGTTTAAAACTAACGTATCACATTTTCATGCTACAGCTCAAATCACGCAATGTATGGCGACTTTAATTTCCAAAACGATGTTATTTTTAATATATCCTGCACATACTACAATCTTTCTTACTTTCACCTTTGTTTTCTTCCGTGCAATATAAAATTTTAAAAAAAAGACTAAACAATGAAAAAGAAAAAATATCAACAAGCAAATATTAATGTAGTTATAACATAATGATCGATATTTAATATAAATATCATAAACTTCGTATGCATATATAACGTTCTGTAATGAACAAACAACCAGTAACTGGTAAAACTGGTAAAATAATGTACATTTGTATAAATGTTTAAGTTACGTCTTTGAAATAAAGTTGTTTTACATAATACGACTAACTTTTCTTGATGAAGAAGGTGTTATCATAAAACCTTCCTTCCCCTCGAGTCCTTCGCCTGCTGATACAGTATTCTGAGCAACGTTGTTAAATGCTGCATTTTAAATTAAGCGCCACACAACTAAGAAACTTATTACGTGTCTTGTTCTCACACAATAAAATTTGAAGACAAGACATTACAAATGCGAAAGTCAGCCCACAGACTCAACCCACGAGGAAGTTGCATCCACTTCTGACCCCACCTCATCGTTATCCTCCATTCTCTTTGTCGATCTACCAACTATCTACTTTCAGACATGTTTCCCTGCAAAAATTTTGTTCGCACTTCTTTTTGCCTCTATTCATGCTCGTCTCCACTATCCTACAGCAATATATAACCTGTATTAATCACGAAGCTTTTTACTATGTTATATCCTGAATTTCCAAATGATTTTATCCCTGCGAAGTTAAAACACGTTCCTGAACACTTTCAAATATTTATAATTGCCTCTTCCCAAAAAGCAAGAACCTAAATTTCACAACCACACCAAATATATAAGATTTGGGTTTTATATAGACCTAAGCTTATCAGTGATTTTGAAAATAGAAAAGCCATACATACATACAGAGTGATTATACATCGGACGTACTAATTTTAGCGGTAAGTTGTCATCCGAAAACAATAATATAAGTTCATTAAATATGGATCCTCAAAACCTTCGTTTTTAAATTAGGGTCCTGCAAGAGCAGAGCGCCTGATGAGCGTATGTAGTAGCCGTACACACATTACACGGCTGTACGTCATATTGCCTACCGCACATTGGTGGCATTTTTATTGAAACTTCGTATGCAAACAGCATTAGATGTGTACCAGATGGCAGTCGCCCTCTAACTGCACTGACTTCTGTGCACAGTGCTGTCAGTGTAGCACTACTCTGTCGAAAACTCTTTACCATCGCCAGTTTTCATCCGTACGTCTAACACGCTTCAGACCTTGCCAGCCAGCCATCAGACACCAATGGAAAGGAATGATAAGTAGATAATGCTACATAAAACGACCGTCGTGGCCTATTTAACGGCTATTTTCCTGGCATTTGCCTTGACAAACTGAAACCACAAAAATTATCGATCATGTTTGTCATTAATCCACGTGATATTCGAATCACCTAGCCCCAAATCTACTTCATAGCGTGGTGGAAAAACTCTACGCATTCCGTACCTCGGCACTAGGTGGAGGTGGAGATTAACTTTACGCTACGGCCCCATTACCCTCACGAATTTGGTAGAATGCTGAGTAATTAGAGCCCACAGTCGGTTTTCCGTATTGGCAAAGAAATTTTCCTTCCTTAATGTGAACTGAACCCCGGTCTCTCAGTTCGTATCCGGTCAAATTAATGAGTTAGCTAACAGAATTACATACACCGAAGAAAAGTACAGTGTGGTCTTAAGCTCCAACAGATTGTTAATATTCATCTTCGAGTATGGTCCGATCCATTGGCGTTTGTACGTTCACTGATTAAATCACAGCTACCAGAATAGTTAGTTATTTGTATGCTTAGAGAAAAGTATGGGCAAAGCTGATTGGTCAGTATTTGTGAATGTTTTAAAATTGGATTTCCTAATAGCTATAATTGATGTGATTTTGTCTGCTTAACTGGTAATGATGTTTGTTAATTTATTTCAGATATAAACCTGCAGTTACATGTTAATCACAATAAGCGAATGAGAAGCGTAGAGTAATAAATGTTATTCCCTTGCATTTCCTTAAAAAGCTACCTGTTCCAGGCAAAAGTTACAGATATTACTGTGGTTTGCAGTTTATTCCACGTACAAATTGTAACTATGTAAGATTTGAGGTTAAACAGCGGTGAGTATGAAGATTTCTGTCTTCTGGGTTGTTGCGCTGTGTCTCCCTGATGAAGGAGGCAGTATGACCTCTGAAACGTTGGTAAACATCGAACAGACTACACAGCGCAACAACCCAGAAGACAGAAATCTTCATACTCATCGCCCTGATGATGGAGGCAGTATGACCTCTGAAACGTTGGTAAACATCGACTAGACTACACAGCGCAACAACCCAGAAGACAGAAATCTTCATACTCATCGCCCTGATGATGGAGGCAGTATGACCTCTGAAACGTTGGTTAACATCGACCAGACTACACAGCGCAACAACCCACAAGACAGAAATCTTCGTACTCATCGCCCTGATGATGGAGGCAGTATGACCTCTGAAACGTTGGTAAACATCGACCAGACTACACAGCGCAACAATCCAGAAGACAGAAATCTTCATACTCATCGCCCTGATGATGGAGGCAGTATGACCTCTGAAACGTTGGTTAACATCGACCAGACTACACAGCGCAACAACCCAGAAGACAGAAATATTCATAATCATCGCCCTGATGACGGAGGCAGTATGACCTCTGAAACGTTGGTTAACATCGACCAGACTACACAGCGCAACAACCCAGAAGACAGAAATCTTCAATGAAATTCATCTTAGGAGATAAAGCTTTGCATTTGTGAACCGCATTCACATAACTGGGAGTACTAAAGCGTCTAACGGGCTCTGTTCCATGGAATTAATGAATTGATACATTTTAAGGAAATGGATATTTCGATCTGGAATTAATTTAAACCCGGAATGATATTAGACAAAATCATATTCCACCGACACTGAAACGCAGGAAAACCGATCTCAGAAAATACTTCTTTAGCCGCCTGTAGCCAGCCAGCTACGCTCGCGACTAGCGCGTGGCTGTAGCTGGCTAACGATGCACTTCATCTGATAGGTTATGCCACTGAAGTACCAAAGCAAGACAGAAGGCCTTTTATTTTTCGTTTTTCAAAGTGCTGGCCGGGATAACATGCTTAACATGAACGCCCAGTCCCTGCTCCTTACATAATGAACAAGCGAGGAACGTACTATAATACAGTTCACAATTTTTTTACAAACGCATTCTTTGCTATTTTGCATAACTCATTGTCCTTGAAGTCCATTTACTTCAGATACAAATTGCTTCAAAAGTTTATGAACAACATAGATATGACACTCTACTGAGATACAAAATATTTGTCTTGTATTTATTTAAATGGGTATCCAACCAACCTCTTAGTGCACAGTCCTTCCTGGTAGTACAGCTACTCAAAAGAGACCGCCTTTAATAGAACCCTAAGTTTCACTTACAGACTCACAACAGCCAAACACTAAACCTTATTCTGGGCTACTTAAATTCAACAAATATCTTCATATTAAATTCCTGTAAGATACATTTTAATAATATCCTTCCATCTAAGCCTAGATCTACCAAATGATTTTTCCCTTCCAGCTTTCCAATTGAAATGCGCATTTCTCATTTCCCTCACAATTTAATTTCATACATCAGATCGAAAAGTGTTAGAGGTCTCTTAATGACACGTGTAACACTTGACACATACGAATGTTTTTTGTACACTGAACGAACACAGACCGAAAATAATTTTACTCGACAAAATTTATTACAGCTTTATAACAAGCTGCCAAATACCAAACAAGTTATTGTAACGGTAACTCTCTACGATTTTATTCTGAGAGTCCTTACTTCAAATCAGCCTGGTTCGTTCTAGCTGAGATTTTTGTGCCTTTCCAGTGTCTTCAGCCTAATTCCGTGATTTAAACTAGAAATATATCACTACTGCCTCCTTCCCGACTTTTACCTGCTCACCATATATCCATTTCAATCCGCCCTATACACCATCTTATAGCCTCTTGAGTTAAAGCAACTCTGTTAGATAATCAAGAATCAATCTGATGTAAAGATTTGAGGTTTTCCCGGCGGTTAAGGACAGTACTATCAATTTAAGCATGCAGACAGTCAGACAAAACATCCCAACCATGCTTCCATATGTCGTTCAAAGACTGCATAATCAAACAATTCGTCACTAACGCAGAATACATCAGCTCTCGTTACTCAGCGAGTTCTCCCTCCCTGCAAGGGGACTTGCTTTCTGTATAGCGGGACAGTGAAATGAGGAGTGGTAGGTGAAGGTGTGTCTCAGGACGGACGCATGGCAAAGAAATACTTTTAAAAACGTTTTGGAAGAAATGAAAGCGAAGGACACGACGTCTTTGTGATATGACCCGGAGTAAGTATATAAAGGAGTCATTAATGTGGGAGACATTGCAGTTCGCATCAAATACTGAAAGGATACCAGTAGCTCCGCTCTCATTTCACAATGAGCAAAAGTCTTCAGGTAAGATACAATTACACATCCAAAGAAAAACTGATCAAATACCATCGATATATGTTAACACCTTGTTCTAAAAGTATTTATATATTTACTTCACAATTAGTGAGAGATATTACAATTTTACATCGAACATAACCAGTATAAATGTCGCTTATGGTACAATAATTCGTACAACATAAAAGTTCAGATATCATTAATAATTATAGTTTTTATATGAATCGTCTTTCCGATGTGGTGTTTATTTTACGAAATAAAATTGGAATAACTTAAGGTAATAATGCTATTATTTTTTCAAGAACAGATCTGTTTATGCATTAAATTAAAACAAATTCTTGTTCTCAGGTTTCGCGGCTTAAGTTTAATATGTAACTTCGGCTTATTTTATATACAGCAGACATAAGGATCAGTGAGGGACAAAAGAGCCTGTTAACAATAAATTTGTAAAACTTAAACGCTCACACTGGAGGAAATTTTCTTCAGCCCTTAAATAATTTAATTTGATATATTAGCTATGTAGTTAAGGCAGCGTCGAATGGAACAAGAAGGTAAATATGAGTTTACGAATGGGAAATCTTTGTGGAAGTACTAAACGTGGCACTCGCCAGGACTGACCGCGGAAAACTTCAGTCAATGCATCCGATATTCCAAATCAAAGTCAGACGCTTTACTTCTACACTAATTACTAATCACTTTCATTAATATCAACTAAATTCAGCAAAGATCGTCTATTACTGACATTTTTATACTACTTCAAACTTATGTATTTTTCAGACCACGTTCTTCTGCCTGTTGGCTGCCACTATGGCGTACGCTCGTCCCGGGTACTATGGTTACCCCTACGCCGCAGGAATACCCCACGCAGCACCCCTGCCCGTCCACGACACCCCCGAAGTTTCCGCCGCTAAAGCTGCACACTTCGCCGCTTATGGCGCTGCTGCTTCTGCAGCCGCGGCTGCACCAGATCATGGTGCTTATGGTGGTCATTATGGTGGAGCTTATGGCGGTCATTATGATGATGGACAGTACCATGAAGGGCCTTATGGCGGTCATCATGATGATGGACAATATCACGGCGGACATTATGACGATGGACAATATCTTGGCGGACATTATGACGATGGACAATATCACGGCGGACATTATGACGATGGACAATATCATGGCGGAGTTTACGGAGGTCACTACGACGACGGACAATACCATGAAGGTCCTCATGGCGGTCTTTACGCAGGTGCCTACGGTGGACATTACGCGGCAGCGCCCCACATTGTGAACGGAGTCCCTGCTGACACTCCCGAGGTTGCCGCAGCCAAGGCAGCGCACTTCGCAGCGCATGCTCATGCTGGAGGGCATCACTACGGTTAAGACAACTTATTTATCTATTCAGCATACTGCGCACAGATTAAATTATATTTATTGTATATTTTACAAAGTCCTGAGTATGACTTCGTGTTTGGTTCATTCGCCTATGCTGTATTACTGGAGAAATACGACCGCTTGAATAATTTCCTACGGAATGCACATTAAAGCGTAGCAACACACAATAATTTACTGGTATAAAACTGAAACTTTTCTCTATTCATTTGGAAATTTGTAATGATTTACAACAGTTATTTGTAATTTCCAGTCATTCGAGCCCACTTTTAATAGATGAAACACAGAATTAAAAATATATTTTGATGGTAACTGGCATTATTTGTGTAGGTCTATTTTAAGTCCGTACAAATATCTCAATAGTGTATGATGCACTGATTTTTAGCTCAGTAATATATTTCGACATTTATGCAAGTATTAATATGTTATAGTTCACATATATTTTCTATAGTTTTCTAATTTAGTACATCTATCTCTATTGCATTATAAAATTTACAAAAAATACAAAGCACTGATCGATAAATAAAGCAACCTTCTATAATATCACAAGTTTAACAAATGATAACGATGAATGTCCTAGGCAAACCTACTTCTTGGCAGGTTTGTGCAATGAAATTATTAGAATGTGTTAAACAACACTGCATTGTTTACTCTTTTACACAGTGAATATATGTATTATGGATTGTTTTGAATAAATTATTTTTATGTGACATGGTTAGCAATCATTAAACACAATATAATTCCGAGAAGTGTTAATCCTTTTCGTATAGTCCAGTCCTCAACGTTTCAACGCTCCTGCTGTTCAGCTAGAATTATCCAACACTCACTGCATAATTGCAGTGGCACTTAGCCATTGAAAATATGTAGTAAGTCACTTCCATATATTTCTTGCGCGGAGTGTCTGAAATGAACTCGAAAGAGGGAGCCTGTCTTTCCGCCTACATGTTTCATGTCAGGAACAATGTAAAATGCTTCAAATGCATTTCGGATTAGGGGTAAACATTTTAAGGTCTAGGATAAATTTGGTATTGGTTCATAGAATCTCAATATCACTATATTATATGAAGTTCTAAACAAACATCACAATATTCTAAACGTACCTCATCGAAAATAAATTATACACAATACTAACATTTATAGGAGCCATTCAGATCTACAGCTTTTTAAAACGTTTTTCTTATGCTTTGAACATATAAACACAAAATAAAAATTCACATTTGTACACGTCATTCCTGTAGTGTCAGACCGTTTTACACAAATATTATGTAGTGTTCTGTCTGACGACAGGTCCATATGAACAGGATCCTTCCATCCTTTTCTCGGACTGGGACCTGTTCATATACGTTCTTGGCAGATGATCCAGAAGTGGTTTGCCATTGCCTTCTTTTGTGTGAGAATGAAGTAACTGTTGGGATGCCACGGAGAAACCGGGGAAGCCCCCGGAGGAAAACTCCGTGTTGCCTAGACCACGGCCTTGCCCAACACACGTTATAAATTCGGGCACCGCCGGGAATCGAACCCGAGACCCCAGGATTACAAGGCCAGCCATAAATAATGGATTTGACATCGATGTTTCGTTCGGTCGCGCCCTAAACTGTGGTTCTTGAAATTGACATGCCCCGTGCAAAATTTCTCTCTGCTCGATAACTCAATATTATCTATTCAGCAAAGCCCAAAACATCGCTGTCCTGTTACGTATTCGTGAAGTCCCGGGTTCGAATATCGGCCCAGATACCAAATGTTATCATATGTATTTCTTGATTCACCTCTGTTACTCAAGGCAAAGGCATGGTAAGAAAGTCCAAACAGACCAACGCCTTTCTTCAATTTTATATATCGCCATTGCTCTGTTCCTGCAAACTGAAGGTAATTGTTATACCATCGTTGCTTGGTTTTTGAGTCAAGGTAATTGAATTTCCTCTACAGAAGATTTAGAACATGACTCGGTATCTACAATTTCGAAGTTAGCTGTCATCTGGATTGTTTCGCCGTGTAGTCTGGTAGATGTTAACCGACGTTTCAGAGGTCCTTGCTACCTCCATCATCTGGGATGATCCAGACTACACGGCACAACAACCCAGAAGACAGCCATCTTCAAATCCATCGCCGTGAAAACCTCAAATCCTACGTCCATAATTTCGTGTGTGAGTGAACAGTCCACTGTGTGAAAGTTATACTAATCGACCAGGCTTTAAGAGACAATTTCGATATCTGTAACTACGCGATACTCTCAAAATCTATCGACCTCTGAAATGGACAAATAATCCGACTAGAAACGCAAGGTATTTGGATTGTATGGTGCCTTTCCCGATGTTTCTAACTTCATGAAACACGTGCTCCTTTCAGGAAATAACCAGATATTCAACATACCGTAAACTGCAAGAGTCAAGGTAAGCTCAAAGCGTTTTAGGAGCCACAAACATTCGCGACATTGGAACGTGATTGCCAAGTGCAGTGCAGCCCTTCGCCGTCGGCCACAGTCACTGTCACGTTGGTACCCGAGCGTTGCTGGTTTCATTCGACGTTTCTTGCGCAACCGAATAAATCGACTGCCTAAGGAGTAGCCGGCACCACGGTGTCAGTTAGTTACTTAGCCAGTCACTCAGCTACTCAATTCTTTACTTAGCTGTCAATTAGTTAATTGACTAGCGAATGCGATAGTTAATAATAGCATAAATTTGTTAGTTGACTACTCGATTACTCATTAAATACTTTGTTGCTACTCACTTTAGGTTGTTAATTGATTAATATTTAGTTACTTAATTGGTCAATTTTTAGCCTAGTTATTTAAATGGTTAATATTTAGTTAATTATTATGTTAATTAATTGTGGATAGCCAATTAATTCATTTCGTTCAGAGGTTGTTAGTTTGCAGGTTGATTAATTAACAGAGTAGTTAGCTTGTAAGTTGCAAAAGCTAATAACCAGTAGTTATTGTATTTTGTTGATAGTCAACTGTTTCCCCGTAACATTGGTAGGCTATAACATCCTACAAGACCACGTGCCATCGTAACAAAAGAATATCACGATCTAAAATGCTTTAGTTGCTTGGTTAGTTTTTTTATTTAGTTTGCAATGCAGACACGGATAATTAATTACGCATACATAATAGTTTATATTAAATAAGTCACAGGTGAGAAAATTATTCATGTGAAATTAAAATAACAAGAAGGATAATAACCATAAAGATACTACAACGGAGGTTGGCCTTTTGTATTATAAGCACCGCAGTCAATTTCCGGATGTGTCCTTCACAGTCTTCTACATAGATAGTGGACAGGTATTTTAGCGTAATATTTTATTTAAAATAACTTGCACGGCAATGTCTTCAGGAGCGGATGAATTAAGTTGCCAAACGCTGAGGTTCCTACACGGCATGCCATTCGTAACTTGTGTACTTTATTTCATTATTTTCGTGTCCCCTTCAGAGACATTGTACGAAGTGAATTCAGACAAGAGGGTATCTGCATATTTATCTCCGATAATATTTGACATATTTCGATTAAATCTAATATTTATGGGTTCTGACTAAAGTTGTAAGTCGAATTTAACTTTGGTTCAAATCAGTTCATTGCAAATCATATTCTACTAGTAGTTCATATCAAATTTTATGATTTCGTCAAACAGAACATTTGCTCATGACATAAAATGCCGATTTCATAAATTTTTATGGCTTTAAATTTTTAATATTTTTCGATATTCTAAATATTTAACGATTCACAAGTGTAATGATATCGGATAAAGAGTTAGATTTTTATGTGCTGTAATTTAATAGCAAGTCTAGTTATGATTTCAAAATCACAAATTGCGCGTTTAGAAAAATGTATGTACCCATTTACCCCAACTGGAATACACCTTTCCACTTTTATTCTTGAACGAGGATATCAGACTATTAGCGAGCATTCAATAGGACCACATAAATATCTTAAATTGCAAAAATTGTAGTGGCTTCAGTTTTTCATCGAAATTTTGTTTATACGTTGGTAATGTTAATAAATGAAATAACATTTAGAATAAGATATCTTAAAATAAAGATGTATTTAATTTAAATAGGAAATCTATAATCCAGTTTTAATTTATCTAAACAGTCCATCAACAATATAAATATACACTACATATTATAAAACTTAACCAATCTTAAAACACAATTAAAAGAGTCATTTGGAGCTAAGATTCAGCTGAAACGTATCCTGTTTGATTTGCTGACATAACTCTTCAGCCTTTGTCCAGTTCCTCGTGGACACGGGACTTGCTTTCTGTAGGGCGGGATAGTAAAATGAGAGGTGGAAGGTGAAGAAGGTGTGTCTCAGGACGGTGTATGGTATGAAACAGTTTTAAAATATTTTATACAAATGAAAGCGAAGGACAAACTGTCTTTGTGATAGCGCACGATGCTAGTATATAAAGGAGCCACTAATATGAGGGACAATACAGTTCATTCTGCAGCAGAATCGACAGCACTACGACAATGACCAAGAGTCTGCAGGTAATATACCACGGCAGGACATTAAAATTATACATCATTGAAACCATTGCTTAAACGTGATACGGAATTTATTTTTAACTAAAGCGGATTTTGATAACATAATTTGAAGTTTCAGTAATAACTCAGTTTTGTACTTTTTATTATACGTTCTTGCACAAACTATAAATAAAATTATGAGGCATCTGCCTCCCCATATGATCCATAAATTAATATGGTACGGTGAATCTGAACGAAAACCGGTCGGAAAAATTAATATCTTCGTGTAAACCGAGTTAGCCCTGCTAATATTTTGGAAAAGAGACAAGTAAAATCTTATGTCTTGATTTTGTGGTCCAGTCGTAATCCATAAACTTGAACACAGCACAACCTATCAGTGAGTCAGCCACTCATTAGCCAGATAGTTGAGGCATAAACCTCAAAAACGTATCGCCGATATTACTCTATATTGGTCCAGTACAATTCCAATTTAAATGAACCTCAGATACAATATCACATTTATTCTTTCAAAAATGGCTCATCTTAAAAATAAATACAGTTAAAATAAATTACAGATGTCATTAAGAACTACAACATTTATTTTTAAAAAATGTCAGTAGTCTGCAGTATGCAAAGAAATGTAATTTGTAAGTCCACATGGTTTGATATGTGTAGAACGATTAGCTTTACAAAAAATAGACTTGTACCGAATGTAAATAAATACCAACTCTGGTGTGGTATGCAAAATTGCAAAAAAGGTAACTATTTGAAAAATATATTTAAGTCTACTACGAATCGGAATACGCTTTTCCAATCTTACTTTAGGTGATCTGATCTTCAGTTCACTTGTCGTTGTTGTTCAAAACACTACAAGGTCTACTTATTTTAAATAGGAATAAAAGTCTACTTTAGATACTCAATTCGGAAAACTTTTTTTCCGAGCTCGCAGTCTGCACTAAAAGTGCTTATTCAGACAGTTCACAAATCCCGAAATTAATACCAGCGCTTTTCGACAATCCGTGTGATTCTTCTTCTTATTCTATGGCGCGATAGCCCGAAGTCGGGCCTTGGCCTCCTTATCCGTATGATTAAGTAGTCCTTATTTGTGTTCACAGAACAGAGGTCTACGAAATAAATAATATAAACACCAAATACGTAGAAATCGTCTGCTCTGTTTTAGGCAACGGAGCAGCTTACAAAAATATAAACGCATACAAATGCATTTTAAGTACGAGTGGAAAGGTTCATTTTAAAACAGCTTACACACATTTTATAAACACGTTCTCTGCGACTGCGCATACTTTAATTGGCATTTATGTTCATTTTATTGGAGAAACACACACAAACAGCGAATAGAAAATTTATCAATAAATGTTCTTCAGAAAGCTAGTAAATAGCACAATTTCAGGTTCGAATACCGCTAATTTGTAACTTCTTCATGTTAATGTTTATTTGCTCTGCGTTAACCTACTTTATTTTAAAAAAATAATTAAATATATAAAAAAACTTAACATGATTTTATTCACTTCCGGTAAACAATTTTCTACATGAGTCATAACGAATATTACCATGGTAACCATGGCCTCCGTGACTTCAGTATAATCGTTCACATCAGCATGATTTACATTTTATGCTCAGAAACTTTATTCTCCGTTAATTTTATAAACTTCGAGTGAGGAGCTCATAAAATCTTAATTATCCTCACAAATATTTTGCGTAGTTTATCTATGTATAACATAGAGCTGAATATGTTAAAATAATTGGCACTTGTTGGCATTACCTTTACAGTATTAACACGATAAATATGTAAAGTTTAATCTGTAATAAGTGATGTTACATATTGAGGTCTTATTATCTCCAGAAAAATGTCCCTAGTAGCCACTGAACAGAAGACTGTGTAGGTCCGAAAAACGGTCTGGTCACACTGGCAAAGAAAACATTCACTTCATCCGTTCAAAACAGAAGGTAGCCTGTCACTTTACCGATTAAACTATCCAGGTGCATGGGGCATGCCTCTATACTACTGCAGATATTTTTCTTAAAATAACACCTTCACGTTTTCCAGTTTGTATGTTTGTGCCTGGTGGCTGCCAGCGTGGTACATGGTCAGCATGGGTACCCTGGGTACCCTTACGGTCCAGGTCCTGCCCCCAGCTCCCACGCAGCACCCCTGCCCGTCCACGACACCCCCGAAGTTGCCGCCGCTAAAGCTGCCCACTTCGCCGCTTATGGCGCTGCTGCTTCTGCAGCCGCGGCTGCACCAGATCATGGTGCTTATGGTGGTCAGTATGGTGGAGCTTATGGCGGTGCTCCTGCATATGGCGGCCCTTACGCTGGTGCTCCTGCATATGGCGGTCCTTATGCTGGTGCCCCTGCATATGGCGGCCCTTACGCTGGTGCCCCTGCATATGGCGGACCTTACGCCGGAGCACCCGCTATTGTGAACGGTGTACCTGCTGATACCCCCGAGGTAGCTGCCGCTAAGGCAGCCCACTTAGCAGCCCACGCCAAAGCCGGTCAACACTACGGATGAGCGAATCATAGCTCAACTTATTCGTTGATCCAGTATCTATCTGACACTGTACGCGAAGCGAATGCTATTTATTTAAATGTGTGCAACATATTACCGCATGTAACTTCGTTGTCGGTAGGGAGGGATACTGTATTATCGAAAATGCACCTCATTTGGATAAGTATGTACAACTAATGGAGTTTCAACAAGCGATTACGTCCAAAATGTGTTTTAGCTGTTCAATCTAGTGGTTCAGCGAACGTTTCATAATTCGTTTAAGATATTTTTTTTCATATTTATGTTTTTCTTGTAAATATCGCTCTCATAGGTCTATCAAAAAGTGACCTTTACTTAAAAAGTTTTTGCTGCAGTATAAAATGTACAAAAAAAAAAGAAAGAACATTGTGTTTGTGATATCATACATGAATAAGTTAAGAGAATATTTAAGCATGTATCACTTCATGTTAATAAAAACTGATTGTATAGTACCATCACTTGAAATATGTCACACCTCTGCAAATTTATGATAAAAATGTTAATTTTCTATAAAGTTATATTAACGTTGGTTGTCGTTTCTAAATATGAATGATGTATACACTGAATTTAGAACTGTATTATGCAGATTCTAGAGTTTCACGAATTGTTATCGAAAAGTCCCCTGCTGGTGAATGTTCATACGAAATGAAGACTAAAGAAACAAAAATTAGGAATATCGGACATTGTTCCGTGCCATGATAATACATCTCTTGACCGTTAGTCACAACATACGAAAATTTTTCATTACTCCAGATGACACCATGGAAGTCTATGGGACACAAAATATTAGTTTTGCTATTTTCTGTTATGTACACGTGTTCTAATTTCGGTTTCCGTGAAGGTTTCCTCAGACAAGGATGTGCTCGAAACAATTGTTTAACTCCGCCTTCTGTCAAGGTTAAGAATGAGTAGAGCTACACCACCTCTCCCTCAGACACCTGCATTGCGTGATGTTCAGTTAGACACCAGGGACAACTTTACCTTTACCTATGACATAACTGATTTAAAGTCGACTCGCCTTCACCGGTTATTCAGTGTCAACATATCAAACTTTCTTTGTTCGAAGGAGTTAATTACGTTAGTTGCACAGAGTGCAAAATTAATGCATAACAGGTTTGTCACGTGTGTCCGTCCGAATACACAGTACATGGGAAACTGCTTGACGTATTTCGATAACACGTGGTATTTCGGTCTGCACTAACATTTTCTGGAGAACTTAATGTTGCTGCATGTATGTCAGTTACAACCAACACTTCAAGTAAATCTTAATTTAAATTTCAACCTTTTTAACAGACATAAATATGAAGTCTAAAACAGGTGGTGCACAAGGCCTACATAGTTAATATTAACTTATAAAGAGTTAACGAATTACAAGAAAGAATGTCTAGTGACGCGTAGTGTGTTTAGTTTCAGAACAGCATTCAGCAAAAAACATACAGGTCATTTAAGTATGCAAATAAATCTCATTAAAAGCGTTTGGAAAATAAAATGCACTACAGCCAGAGTACGAGCGTCAAGACTTTCAACGAAGTTCAACTGTAACTTCCCCTTCCAACACAGAACGAAACATTGCGGTTTCCCCCAGTTGTTTAGATTACAAGCAAGACGTTGGAGTAGAAGAAGTTGCTGCACATTTTAGGCGACATATTCAGCGTTCTTCTGTGCAGTATTGCTTTAATTTAGACTGAAATGAGGCATAGAAGCATACATTTGGAGGTGAACCACTAGAGGCACCAGGTATCCCATTTTCTAATTTCCACCTTTTTTAACATGTAACAATTTATTTATTTTTTGTATAATGAGCCTTTTTTTAAAAAAAAGTCAGTAAACATCGATTTGTGATTCATATAAATTAGATATCATAAGAACAATATAAACTTAAAATTAAAATCAACCGACAACTTTTAGTGCAGCCAAAACCTCAAACATTAAATGCTTACAAAACCTGTGGAGTCATTTCGGAGATAAAACAAGTAGACAGGCACATGCTACAACCTTATTATGAGTTCATTTTGCGAGCTCTTTGGAAGAAGTGTCTATACACAGCAAGTTCTTATGATATTAGTTAATGGCGCTTTCTCTGTTACAAGTGTGAGGATTACGTAACATGAACTCCATCGTAAAAGCTGTTTTAGTGAGAGAAGGTTATGTTCTGTAAGGTATAAAGAGATGCAGTCTGTTCCTTATACACTCGAACCACTTAGCGGTACAAATAAGTTTAATAGTAATTTAATTGATAAACCCACTATTATTCCTACTATTATACATCAATAGCTACGAATATTAATTAATGATTTCTGACTAACCTTTTGGAAGCGATGATATGGCAGATGACTGGTTTCCTTATGTACAAATGAACTGTAGCCTGTTTCTTGCGTCAGTTATGGAATCAAGTTTTCACCAATTCTGTATCGGTTTCGCAAAATGTCTCTTCTTTGAACCAAACTGATGTGTTCTTAACATTCACCTACATGCCCTTGTGCCCACAAGGCCTGTATGTTTATGTCTAACCCACTTAACCAGAACCGGTCCAAAGAAACCATTACCTAAACTTCTCTCCGACATCTCGAAATACAGGTCGAATGGCAATATCGATAATTCCGAACTTGAAAATGGTCGCCTTGTTTCCATATTGTCCCAGTTTATACTTCACAATCATCCTCCCATTTGACGCTATATACCGGTAACCTGGGCATTTCAATGAAGAACCCAAAACAAACATCAGGTCCTGATGTTCGAACATCCTCGCTCAAAGTTTTCAATCCCCATAAGGGTTCTCAGAACACAACGCCTTCTATCAGATAGACTTTTTATCCATGGGGTTAAAAAAGGTGGCAGCCTGACAATGGCCACTCATCTGAAACTTGCCAATATCTTTTTTCAAGGTTACGAATGTGTGGGCTTATAGATGTAACTTTAACTATATACACACCTTTTGATACACGAGAAGAAATAAACAATCAAATAATCAAAGATAACAGGCAGAATATTGTATACATCGTGCATAAAGACAACCATACAATCTGCCTTGACAATGAAAAGAAAGCATGTTACTGCAAGACTTCCTTGGTGGACTGAGCTCATACCAGACTGTTGAATCATGTTAAGATATTTCTTCGACACCATAGCTTTCTTTACAAAATAAAAGTTTCATAAAGACAGTGAAAATGTAACTATTTTTATAAGAATGTTAGATCTACAGTTTAACGGTAATTGCATAGTACTCAAGGTTGCATGTGAGGACAAGTGATCGAGACCTGTTGCAAGTAGCAACACCTTTGTGTGTTACAAAGGGGAGTGTCTCACACCGGCCTTTTTTCCCCCCTCGTGTTCGCAACAAAAACTTGCAAAAATGCCAGAGCCTCGTTTATTAAAATGGGGGTGCACCACTTTAAGTGAGATTAACAGAACGACAGGTTTTGATCACCGAACCAATAAATCATACTAAATGTCTAAAAGGACTCAACATTTTGTAAGATAATTCTGACAGCTGGAAAAGATGATGTCTCTGTCTCTCTTCAGCGACTGCTCGGCAGGTTCCAGTGATTATGATTAAATTAATATTTTTGAAAATTTGTAAACTGGATCCAGTGCTCTTGGGAGAGTGGTCAACCACAACATACATGAATAAAACCACAAGCTGTATTTTCTTTACAAGGAAAACAAAATATGCTACACATAAACTACTTAGGTACCTGTAATTTATCAAATGGAATTTCACAAAACAACAAACTTTTTCAGTTATACATACAATACCTACTGTATTGCACTTGGGGTTTTGTTCCGACTGTAAACTGTTCATAAAAAATGGAAGTTTGTAAAGTAATTGGACATGACTATTTTTGCAGGACTAATATTGGAAAATAAATATAATAATCTCAAAATGTTAATAAAGTTAAAGGATCTCAGTGTTTCCACCCACAATGGAAATAAAATACAATTAACAATATAACATTTTTAAATATTTCCATTTATCTGCCAATCAAAGAGACACCTCCGTAATTTATACAAAATACAGAGCAACATTATCAAGACAACTAGCTACTCTGTTCTTTTTAAAATGAAGTGAAACACATACATGGAATAAAGATCAAGGCCAACTCCGTATTTTTTTTATTCCTTTCATCTCCCAATAGGTACTGACCACACCCAGACTATAACCTTGCACCTAACTTATTAAAAGTAGATTTCTAGTAAACGAGATCCACACTGATACAGCCAGTTGCAGACACTGGTCAATCTTATAGTGGAAGAAGTCTGAAAAATCATTTAACAATGAATTTCATTACACAGATTCACAAATAAATTATGCCAGGCATGTTTGTCTCCATATTACCAAAATCCTTCTCTAATTGCAATATCAAAATCCAAAAGTACAAACACCAGTAACTAAATCAAGATTTAAATAACGTACACCTTGAAAATAAAGTCACTTGTTGTAACAAAAGTTTCACATTTACAGGATGGCAACTCTGCCACACAATATCTCCATGTTTACACTGTTCCCAACTCGCTCGATCACGGTATGAAGACCATGCAAAAACAGTCTTTTTGACACTGCCTTTTGCAATTCTTCTTTTTCACCAAAATGGAGCCGAGATAAACCTGCACTGACCTCATCTGACTTTCCTTTAAATGCTCAGCCCCAAAAATGAAACATTGATTCCAAGGGACTTAATATCAGAGTCAGTGTTGAACCACAATTGCAGAAATTTACAACTTGGTAAATCGTACCACTAGAGTCCCTAAATGTCGAGTGTCACATGTGAGGCTAGTAAAAGTGAACGGGACTTGTCAGTTTTCAGGAAAAAATTCTTTACAGTAATACAGAAATTATTTCTGTAATGTACCCACTAAAATGTGACAAAGAGAACTGCTGCTCCCAAAGACAAACACAGGCAGCCCCCACCCCATTATGACCCTAAATATACCGGCAACTCCACCGTCATGTCAGGCAAAAAAAAGTCTCAGTAGCACGCGGCACTAAATTCCAAATGCAGCCATCAATCACTTGTCATTGTTCTTTATAAAACAAAAAATGTAAATGTGTACTAAAAATTTTGATTACAAATATTTTAAAGTTGCTTTCTTTGACATTTTGCATACATCAATGGCCTTACATTCATTTACTGCAGATGCATAACTAAACATATTTCAAATATTACTTCACAGACAAATTACTCTTCTAATAAAAAAATTTAGTCTACTAAATATCCTGTCAGAAAGTATTTTCTGTATAATTCAAAGATTGCTGTTCACATCAAAAAATGTTCCAAATGAACGGTGTAATTTTAATGACAGCTGTATGTCGTAAACTCATTTTTTATAATGATCCATTTTTTAACAAACTGATTAAGTTTGACTAGAGCTTCATATAAAGTTGGGAGTTATAATGGACCAATACAAACTAAAATTCGTTCGCCCGACAACTTTCAGGATAGATACGCAATACCTAATAGCCAAAATCTGGCTGTAATTTTAAAAATAAACATAAAGGCAAATGGATGGTCACAAATTACCTCCCATGTGTCCACTACATAAGACTGAAGGTTCTTTATGAAATGCAAACGAGTAAATATTTATTCTGTTTTCACTAACATGTTGAGTTCCTTATTTTTATACTATACAAACGGAAGTAAAGACAGAATGTCTGTACAGCCACATAATGGAACAGCAACCAATTACAGTACTGAAAGTCTTCATTTGTACAATAAACTGTAATGAAACATCAATCCATACACACAAACACATGTTCAGTCACACAAACTTATCAACAGTAGTTACTACTGACCATACACTCCATGCCTCGCATACATAGGTGCCAATTATACCATCCAACCATATTCATAAAAGAGAATATAATTTACGTTTGACAATTCACCGTTGGCCAATATGGCTAAGAGCAGACCTGCCACAAATACACACCTGCTAGTTTCAACACTCAGTTCTGTCAACAGCAGATACGATATGATGATTTCTGTCTTCTGGGTTGTTGCGCTGTGTAGTCTGGTTGATGTTTACCAACGTTTCAGAGGTCATCATCGCCCTGAAAATGGATGGCGCTAAAGCTCCGTGCCTATACCCGGCCGCCAGAAGGCAAAGGCAGTTACGCTGAAGCCCCAGCGAGTAGGAGGGCGCGGCGGTGTGCGCAGAAGGGTCGGCGCGAGCCCACCTGGTGCCGCCACCATCGGTGCAGATCTTGGTGGTAGTAGCGCAACAACCCAGAAGACAGAAATCTTCATACTCACTGCTGTGAAAACCTCAAATTTTACAGATTTGATACGCTTACATACATCTACTGGAAGAAAAGAATAATATCAGATCTTTTAACTACGTTACATTTCAGAGGAAAAGATTTATGTCTCCATTTCATGCAAGATATATGATGATAACAAATGTTATTCTTAGGACAGAATTTGAGCATTATCTGAGCTAAATATCGTGCATCATCTGTATACACATAATTTAACACCAAAATAATCGTAAGTGATGTTGAACAATAGAGAAACAGGAACAATAAACAGCTTCACCAATGCTAAAAGAGTTACAGATTACATGTTTAAAAAATGGATATAAACAGGATCCCTGAGCCCTGGAATTAGAGAACACAAAAGCAGGTCAAGTTTAAGATGTGTTCACAACAGTCTTTATATTCTGTGTACAGCATTGTGTCAACATTGTATAAATTAACTGTTCTTCAGAAAAACTGTCTGCCCCCTCCTCAGGGTCATTTTAATCCTGAATTAGGAGGCAGCTAGTTCTTCTGAAACAGAAGTAATTTTTACTGTTCCATAGAAACATAGTGATGTGTCATTATATGGTAAAACAGAAGACAGTCGAGATTTATGTATGTTCTTGATAAACATCGCGTGGCATTATGTTGAAGGATTTACAATGACTTTCACCTTTCATGCTGATGACAGAATATAATAACATCAATTTATTTTCCTTATTTTATAAAGATAAAAAGGCTTATGGTATTGTCAGATCTGTGTCCATAACTATTAAACCAAGTAACAGATTTTCATTAAATCTAGTAAGAACATAATGCCACTAGCAGCCATCCCACCTTTCTACTTTCTTATCCCAGACCATCAGCGACGAGAACTTGTTAGCTGGCACTAGCCCTAGTATCACTACCAAAACACACATCATATTCTGCGCAGTAACAGACCTTCAAAAATTATGCACCTTTTCTTGAGGCAACATTTTCAATATTTTGTTTTGTGTCATATCAAAAGAACCCATTAAAATCCCATACTGCACAAACTGGAAGGTCTTCATCATAGTCAATACTTGCTTCTAATGATAATTTTCAAGCCGGTAGGGTTTTAAGGGCCTACCGAACTGTTAATTCATAATCCACAAAAGAATGAACCTAACAAAAGTGTATTATTTTCTAGGATCTATTAGCACAGAACATTTCTAGATCCTAAATTAGTACTCATGCTCGAATAGCTCTGACCTCCAACTGCACATGACAATCACGTTAGTATCACTGATGATACAATACTAAGAAGTACAAAAGTGGTGCAATCTCTTCATAAAAATATGGAAAGTGTATTAAGTCATGTAACACATTAAAAACTGTACCAGAAGTACAAACAAGACCTAAGTAAAACCTTTCCCAAAGATTGTAAACAAATATTTAATTAAGAATAAATATTCATAATGAACTATAGAAAACTGCTCTTCTTCTCACATCTCTAAACTCTATATAGCCTGATAATAAACAATTCACCTTCCAATAGAATACTTGAAGTTTCTGGGTTTTATGTGAGAAAATCATCAGAGCTCAACAAATTGGCCAAAAAAAATTTCTGCTTTTCAACATCATGTCTAAACTACTTATTGGTATGATACATTATTCATGTCTACAGGAACAATCTCACTTATACACTCGCATATTTCTTTAGCAAATCAAATGATTAATAGTTACTGTCAATCCAATACTATGCTGAATATGGAACTACCACTTCAGTAAAGCGATCAGTCATAGAACATAACTACATGAAAAATCTATGAAGAAAGGAAGATGCAAAGGCATAATCAGTATTTATTAGCCCTTCTAGTGCCACAACTGATTACGCCAAGAGTTAAAACTACATAACTATGTGAATTAGATCAAAACTCTGTATTTGCCATGTCCCCAATTTTGCAATACATGGCACTGCTCCCTGGTGGAAGAGGCAAAACACTACACTAACAGCAGTAGTAAATGTAAAGTTTAATTCCTGAACAATTAAAACAAAATCATTAACACAATATTTAACTGGAATTATTTTACATATGCTGAGCCTTTGCAGGCTCGTACTGAAGCAGTTGGAGATGATGTGTTAGAAGAAGGGATACAAACAGGATACCAAGGTGAGCTCTGAAATTATAATACAAAAGGTCAAGACTTAGATGAAACTTACATTCACAGATGTCTGAATAATCTGGATATACCATTGTCAAAATGATAACAATTCAGATGAACCTGGTGTTCCTTTCAATATCATGAAGAGGCAGCAAATTTTCCTGAAAATCAGTAATTTTTACTATTTCAATATGGTATTTGAACTAAAGACTACAATAAGTCTAGGATGATGTACTAACATAACTGAGAGTCCAGGCAATATAATAAACTCCAATTAGTGAAGTTATTCAAATGCCTCCAGTCATGGTCCTTTCAGCTTTGTGGCCTCTGCCAGGATGGCAAAGCGGAAGGAATCCACCTGTGCCATGGAAGTACCTACAGCACGAGACTGTTCACTCACACTGAAAAAGTGGTGATAATGGGCAGAACAAGGCACATATAGCTTAACAATGAATTAGAACCATGAGAGGGTCGTCGCTGTGAGTTTGCCCTCAGCAAGAAATAGGGAAAGCGTACAGAAAAATCTGCAACGGATCCAGCTAATCTTGAACCCAGAGCCTTTGACACAGGAGTAGTCTGTCCTGCTCCTAAATCACCATGTCACTTGCTGTGATTCTGCATACCTCACTGGCCTTGACGTTAATATAAAAATGTACAACCATAGTGTTCATGTACAAATAAATTCAGAAAAGGTGATCACACAACATACAAGTCATCAACTATTGTTCCCTGAATTTTACTAAAAACACACCATACTTTTATGATGAACCAATTTTATAAAATGGTACTGTTTGATTTTCATTTCATATAAAGTAAAACTTACACTGGTGAGACAGAAACCAAAACAAAACTTGCCTAACAACTTCCACTACAGGCACATAATTTTAGGAATAAAATGTAGACAGATGAACAGACAGGCATGATCTCTACATTATGCATTCATTCCACATAGTCTGTACAAAGAACACAGAAGAATCAGTCAAAATGGAACTCGCATGAGCGAACATTGCAGGGACCACATTGTGTTCTTACATTCAATGTCATAAGAATTCCATAATATCAGAAACATTATGAACCATGACACATATCATGGTATTATAAGATAATACAAATCAAGTGTTCACACAAATGTTGTGAATATATTTAACCTGTACTTGTAAAAAAAACAAAAATGAGAAGTTACCTTACTAGAAAGTAAAAGGCTCAAAGAGGTTTTGGTGTTACAGTGAGTGACTACAAGATGTGTCTACAGCAGCTGGCAGTGATATCGCCATTTTCAAAATCATATTCACTCATAGTTAAGTCTGTCTTTGCCAAGCCTTACAATTTGTTATAATTTTTCAATGAAACCTGCTTAGCTAACATGAAACTGACATAAACAGCAAAACAAGTATCAATTTCACATAACTTAAATACTAACTCTTTAATACTAAATACGTAGAAGGATTCAGTCAACAAAGTTATGGTGATAAAAACAAAGCGGCTCTCTGGCAAATGCATCTATGTACTGACCACAAGAGTGAAAGTCCCTGGCGGGCAAGTGATGATATACACAATGCATTACCCCCTACTCCTGAGTGCACATCTTTATCATTTTCATTGGCTCTGCTGTCCATAGCATCATCATTCATTTACTTGTTTTATTTTTTCTGACTATTTTATAACACGCAGTATTTTAAATTATTACCAGTAAAGTTTATCCCAAATCAGAACAAGCACAATGTTTTCTGGTCTTCTAGTAGTGTAGCATGTGACTTCCTTGGTCACATACATCACAGGAACTTCCTCACTCTTGTGTACTATAGTTAATGCTCAAGATATTAACCAAACAGCTGGGGTGAGAATACTAATTTATATCTTACATCCAAAGAGAGTGTCCTTGTCACTTTTTCTGTAAAATTTAATTAGATATACACAATAAAAAAAACATAGGAAACCGATAAAACCAAAAAAGACCACAGCAGACACAAGTTATGAGCAAAAAAAAAATAAACTGGGATCAAAACCCAACACCATGAGCCACAATAAAGAATTTGGCAGAAATAACAAGATACATTCTCTAAATATTCATGAGAATGGTCAATTCATTATACTATAATTATGTCACACACTGTCAACTGTGTTTCATCTGGTGCCATTCTATCTTCAGGTGAGCTGCTTTATTATTCTGACAATAACCAAAGTGCTCGGAAGGGACCATCTGCGTGTATGTATATACACATACGAGCACATGCAAATGTGTGTGTATGCATACAAACACACTCCACACAGTTCAATAAACTCAATACATTCGGAAAATTTCCCTCCGAAGTACATGGGCCCATATGGAACTTACATCCAGACATGTTGAATGAGGGCCAATTTTTTTGTTCATGGAAACTGACCCCTTCAGTGGGTAATGTGCAATACAATTACAGTGAAATGAAGAAATCTTTATCAGACTTCATGACCACTACAACTGAAATTTGAACAGAAAAACAGCCAATTCCACAACTCAGGATTGTTTTCACATTACAGATAAGTAAATGACCTGCCGACACTCTTGAACTATCAAGAACAATGAAACATCCCTTAAAGCTATATAGTCCAAGTGTCCCAAAATTAATATGTAATCAGTGTAAGTGTAACATGTTTGGGGGTATCAGCACTCACCCCAACTATGGCATACAGGAGTTTAATGTGAATTCTCAACAGCCCACAGAAAACTGTTTATATTACAAAAATTACAGATCAAAGAAATATATTAACTCAGAAGACAGATTTGATTTCACACTAAGAGGTCAAATGTATAATCAAATTTAAAGTAAACATATTTTCTATATGAGTTCCTCAAATATCTCACTGGATTTGATGTTCATTTAGCACAAATAAAAATCTACTGCAGTACTGACATACTGCACCGAGTAAAACAAATTATACACATGAATGTTTTTGTACAATAAGCTAGTTTTCAGAAAATCATAAATTTCATTTCTGTTTCATGTTTTGCAGGAGTTGTATTGGAAAGATATGAACACAAATTTACTTCCCTGATAACCTTCAGTGTGGATCAATCAAGCAGTTTTGTACCTGAAGCTTCTGAGCAGACAAGACAGCACAGTGTGTCTCTTAATTTCGTACATTTTTGTGAAAATAATGTACAATAACAACTTCAGCCAAACACTTGTATTATATCAGAAATAGATATAATAAGAATCATTTCTCTCTGCATGATGAATTCAATTATGAGAGAAGTTCATTAGTGAGACAAATGTTAGCACTTGCCCATGACATGAACACTGTTGTTCTGCACTCTGCTCCAAATCCAAATGCTACTGACTGGCAGTTCCCACCATTTTGAACAATCTTATACTATAGAAATACAATAAAAATTGCTATGATTTTAGGCTGAAAAAATGCACATACATGCACACTTACACTATGTGGTAAAAATGTATTTTCTGGTTAAGTCTTTGAAGCATTAATTAATAAGAGGACAAAGCACAACTGTTTCACAATATTTAGAACCACTCTTTCAAACACAGGACAAATTAATTTTTCCATATTAAAAAATCTGTAATGGAAAATACACATTACCATATTCTCCAGGTGATTTTTTGTACTAATTGGAAGAAGAAGAAGAAGAATTAGGCTAGGAAATTCACAACAGTTTATTACAGTGCCCAAGCCCCTTCCCTCCTGCCAGTCAGCTACCAGTGTAGTTGAGTACTTCATGTTTGGAATACAGGACCTGTTCATGGTTTCAAGAAATCCCAAACATTACATGGTTGGAAGATGGCCATCTTCTAGGTTGCAACGCCATGTAGTCTGGTAGAAGTAATCGATGTTTCAGAGGTCCTCACTGCCTCCATCAACATGGAAACTCATCACCCTGATGATGGAGACAGCAAGGACCTCTAAAATGTCGGTAAACTTCTACCAAACCACATTGCGCTACGACCCAGTAGTTAGCCATTTTCGGACTCACAGCCACGAAAACCTCAAATCCTACAGTGACATGGTTAGTTCTTGTGGATGACATTTTGGCAGAAATCTCCATTAATGGATGAAGATGACTGAATGAACAGAGAAAATGGTAAAACAGTAAAACTTTACCAATAAATTGGTTTTGTTATGTGCTTGCATTTACTCCAGTAAAAGAATTGTGTATTTTGAAATGGAAGTGTCCACATTCAAATTCCTTTATTGTTTCCCGTGGATAATAGTAATGAAAGTCGTCTTGTATAGGAAATCTCCCTAGTCACACCAATTATACTCTAGAACCAATGCTAATTCCTTCAGTAGATACAATCTTCATTTATAGTGCTTCAAAGGATCAATTAATGCCACGATACAACCTTTGTGGATAAACAGTTTTACAGAATCGCGAAGAATGGCAATTTTATATGATTTGTAAATCTGCTACCTTACACCTCCAAAATTTGTTTTTGCTTGGCTTGGTAACCGAACTTATCAGTATTACACAGATAAGAGAGTTCTGATATTGTGCAAGAATATAGTAACTTGACTGGAAACACAACACAAAGTTCTGTACTGCTGTCAAACAAATTATCCTATCAGTATGAATCACACAACTGGAATAAAGGTTTCTGCACTCTATATACACATATTCAATGTACACAAGGATCAAACTGGAATGATGATCATGTTCAAAATGCTCGTCCCACATACGTTGTATCAGGGCTGAGACCAGGGCTAAGTTCCAAGAAACCTAGTTTGCCATAGAATTCGATCATATATCGATCCTTGGAGTTTACTTGCACATGCACACCAAATGAACCTGAGGAAAAAAGAATTAATTGTTACAATCATATACACAGCATGTCCCAAAAAAATTTTATATACACATTATAATATGGTGCCCACTAGTCAGTTGCTCACTGCTGTTAACTGTGCCACTAAGCTTATAATAATCATTTTGAACACCTACACTAGATTCACCCATGCTGATGTATGCAGTGGTCTAGTTTATTCAAATGTCTATTTCATTCACTAAATTTGTATACAAAATTTTTTTAGGACAACCTGTCAATATAAATGGAAAACAAAGCCCACAAACAAACACAATCCTCCACCTCATACCCAAAATCTAAAATCTTTCTTTATGAAATTCTCCCACCTCCTCCTAACTCTTTCAAATAGCCTCTTCCAAAGTAGTTTCCATATCAAAACTTTCTATGCATATCTTTGTCTTCACCATCCATTATTTAATTCACTGGCACTGTTAAATAAAGACAGTCAAAGTTAAAAACAAAAGTTTAGATAACTCATCTTAGTATTTACACAGTTTAGTATTTCTTGTCAAACAGCTGATAAAGTTAAATACACAGGTTCCTACTATAGCAGTGAAGACTTTGAATAACGTGGATCCATTTCAGACCATGTAAATCAGTTAATGCCCTTCTGCTTCTGAAAGGATTGTTATATTACAGCTCCAGTGTATCTTCTACCATATTTATTCAAACACCATACTTTCCCAAATAGGAAACATATTATTTAAGTGCAATGTCTAAACAAAGTCTTAATCAGAGCCACCTTCTACAATACACACAGTGCCATACCGTTGTAAGCGAACCATGACTCACCATTGGCGCGTAGTGCTGCCAAAAGACAGGTAACTAATCTCTTTGCCACACTCTGATCAAATACATTGGTCAGCAGCGAACAACACATAACAGAAGGATGCTGATTATGTATAGACTCTGGTACTTCTCCCTTGAGAGTGTGGAACCACATTCTGAAGTCCTGAAAAAGTAACAGGAATATGAAGCTTCCCACAGAAATTTAATATGGGTTTTGAAATCTGCTGCAATCTACTTACACAGGAAAAATTTAATGATATCTTATTAAATGCTAACTTAATGTATAAGAATTTAATTTCATTGGCTTACACACACACCAAACTATTATTTCTGTACTAAATGAATGTGTAAAATAATCCATTTGCAACAAGATGCCATGTTTATTTCAAAATACAATATCACAAATTACAGTAGCTAATGAATACAGAAAGATAACATTACGTTTGACAAAAAGAAAATGGCATCACAGTAAATTAAAATGGAATAAAGGAAAAGGAAATATAAGAGTGACTAAAGTTGCTTTTCCTTTCTGAGTATTAAAGTGGCTAGGTTTCACAAGATATCACATTCTCAGAAACTGGACATGTTGCAAGATGAGCACTAAAAATGTGAACAAAATCTTTGAGATGGGTTGCACATGATGTTAGTTTAAATAACATGTAGAGCTGTAGCACATATTGCTGCAAAGTGACTGAGTGGTACTGGCAGACACAAATTTTCCGGAAGTGAATATTTACCTCTGTGTTGGACAGTGTTTCCCCAGAACTCTTCTCAGGCTTGGGATATTTATGGCACATTTCAGGAATCCAGGAAAGCTCAAGTTTCTTGTGAAACTGTTTTGAATCCAGAGCAGCTAAAGCATAACCTACCAAACCAACATCATCCTCCACCACAAAGCAGAATTCAGGTGTCAATGTGAGGAAACCACCAACAAACCTGAACATAAGCAATCAAAATTAGGTTAGCACTATTTTAAACTCTATGTATGTGTGTGGTGGTGTGTTTTATGCGTGTGTGTGCACATACACACACTGTAAGAGCCCATTCATACTCAACAGGAAAATATTTCTTTCATATCTTAACCCCTCACTCCTTCCTCCTTTCATTTATCCCTTTTTTTTATGTTTACCTCTTTCCCTCCCTTCCCATTATTTTCACTTGTCTGTCCCATCAACATTCCTCTCCCCTTTTCAACCTTTCCTTTATCCTTTTTCTACACTTATTTCTTACCCATCCCTTCTGCATCATAATCTCACCATCCCTTTTCATAGTTCCTTGCAAGTATGTCCCTCATTTTAGTTACAACATAACATTCTCTAAAAAAAATTATCTGAATATAATATATTTATTTCTTCGGTAACGTCACAAATTCACATTAAACAAAATTACATCCATACATTATCTGTCAAACAGAACTTTTTCCACTGAAACCATTCTATTCCATATCATACCAAAGTCTTCAAAAACAAAAAATATCTCACTTCAAATTACTCTTTGGGGCTTTATAAAGAACATTTTCGTACTTAACATCATTACTGATCACTTTTTACATTAGCTATCTTATTGTTAGGTCACATGTTAATATGTTCTCGGCAGCAACAGATCCATTTAAATATCTCTCATTTGAAATATGGACTAAAGCAATTACTGCTGATCCATATTTTCAACACCTTTAGCAAACTGGTCTGCCTTTTAATTGTAATATTGTACACACATTTTCTCTACTTCTAGCACCACTGATTTCAGTCTGTCTTTCTTCTTCACATCAGATCATCTAAGGAGTGGCTCAGCAGATAGAATGCATCCAAACATCTATACCACAGTTTTCATTGTCTACCTCAGTGTACACTTCCCTAATTTAAATACTACTGTTTGGTATTCAATACTACAAACACAATATCTGGGGAAATATAAAAGAACTGTGCCTAGCTCACATTCCTTACACTCACATAGTCACATTCTGAGATACAAACAATATAAAGCACAGGGTAAGTCACAATCATCTGTCTCCATAGCCTCTCAAAATAATCCAAGCTCTTGTAGGTTTTCTGTTTTAACATGTCAAAACTACATTATTACTGTGTAAGACTTGAGGTTCTCACAGCGGTTAGTATGAAGATTTCCGTCTTCTGGGTTATTGCGCTGTGTAGTCTGGTCGATGCTTACCAACGTTTCAGAGGTCATACTGCCTCCATCATCAGGGCGGTGAGTATGAAGATTTCTGTCTTCTGGGTTGTTGCGCTGTGTAGTCTGGTCGATGTTAACCAACGTTTAGAGGTCATACTGCCTCCATCATCAGGACGATGAGTATGAAGATTTCTGTCTTCTGAGTTGTTGCGCTGTGTAGTCTGGTCAATGTTAACCAACGTTTCAGAGGTCATACTGCCTCCATCATCAGGGCGATGAGTATGAAGATTTCTGTCTTCTGGGTTGTTGCGCTGTGTAGTCTGGTCGATGTTAACCAACGTTTCAGAGGTCATACTGCCTCCATCATCAGGGCGGTGAGTATGAAGATTTCTGTCTTCTGGGTTGTTGCGCCGTGTAGTCTGGTCGATGTTAACCAACGTTTCAGAGGTCATACTGCCTCCATCATCAGGGCGATGAGTATGAAGATTTCTGTCTTCTGGGTTGTTGCGCTGTGTAGTCTGGTCGATGTTAACCAACGTTTCAGAGGTCATACTGCCTCCGTCATCAGGGCGATGAGTATGAAGATTTCTGTCTTCTGAGTTGTTGCGCTGTGTAGTCTGGTCGATGTTAACCAACGTTTCAGAGGTCATACTGCCTCCATCATCAGGGCGATGAGTATGAAGATTTCTGTCTTCTGGGTTGTTGCGCTGTGTAGTCTGGTCGATGTTAACCAACGTTTCAGAGGTCATACTGCCTCCGTCATCAGGGCAGTATGACCTCCGAAACGTTGGTTAACATCGACCAGACTACACAGCGCAATAACCCAGAAGACGGATATCTACATTATTACTGTTCACACCTAATGTCTGTTAAGCAGCTGTAAACTTCCAGTTCCCCTCCAAATGCCTCAATCTTCATTCTATTCCTTTCTGTTTTCCAGAAATGTCAACAAAAAGTTACACTACAATGTGTTCTCCTCACAAATGTCTACTTAACTGTAGTTCCTTCTACCACCATCAAAGTCTTTACCATTATTAATCACAGGAAGCAAAATAGGGATCCTGTTTCATTGCTGCTTCCATCTAAAAATGTGGACTCCTCCAAGGTGGGCATTTACCACAATGGTCAAGCACAAGCCATAACAACACATACTTCTTCTTCTTCTATGGCTCTCCGGTCTGTATTCGGTCCATGGCCTACTCAATTCTCCTCTTCCTCTTTGATTGAGGTTTCGAAACATCTTCCCTTTTACGGTGCAAGGTTGTTAGCCTTGCGACCAACCCCCAACCTGGAGGACCAGGGTACCTGTCTTAGTCTGACCAGTCTTGGGGTCACTGAGGTACTCAAGCCCCACATGACAAGGTGCAGGTACCATTAAGTGGGGTAACAACACATACACACATCAATAATCTATGCTACTACATCTACTGGAGTTTCTTTAATACAGCATAACTTATCTGCTTAACAATACCCTACCTAATCATTTATGCTCAAAGAGAATTGCAGACCCTGCACAGCTGACAAGTTTTTCTAAAGGTATGGACCTGACAGTCATGTTACTTACTTGTCACCAACAATATCTGGGCAATCGCGGAAACAGTCAGTTCCATCCATACCATCCATACACGTGCGTCGGCAAATGTCATAGATATGAGTCTCATCTACTGGCAAGTACGGGCGGATGGTGTAAATCTTGCTGCTTGGAACGTCTGGTGGCTTGTAGATGAACAAATCATTTCCTGAGTCAACCGGAATCAATCTCTGCACAAAGTCATAAGAGTGTCAGTGCTACAGTTCTCAAAGACCAAGCCAGTAAAAACAATTGTATTTATCACTTCTTCTATTCTTCTTTCACTCACAATTCAGGACATAAAATAAACTCAAAAAATTTCATGTAAAATCATAAATCTGGACAAAACATGCAAAAGTTAACAAAAGACATACAAAGAGCAGGTTCAACAATAACCATACAAAGAGCCGGTTTAACAACAGTTAATAGAAACAAGACATTATTCATTGCAATTATGACAAAGCAAGTTTGTTTCAACAGTAAAAATCTTAACTTTTCAATGTCCTGACCACTGAACCAAACATGATAAATGAAAGGGATTAAATGGCAAGGATAATAAATTCTTTGCTAAATAGTCTATTCTAGTCTATTTCTGTGCTCATATTTCACAATGCGGAACACCTAAACTTTATTGCAATGAACATTTTCACACCATAATTACCATGTTATAATCCCATCATACAAACAAAAATTGCAAAACATAATTTTTTGGGACTACATCTGATCAGAGAAGTAGCTTAAATTTCAAAATAACATGTTCACTATTTGCAAATGGATATATTCATGAACATATATTTTATAAAAGTGTTCAATTAACACACTAATTCACCAACAAATCAGTTTAACATTAATTAATAATATTAATCAGCTGACAGTTCTACAAAAAAAACATAACGTTATCATTTACAGGATGACAAAATTAAAGTGAATCTGAAAAATGTAATGAAAACAAGAGTTTATTATGCTTTGCGCAACAACAGTGTGTGGTATTTTCTTCGCACAGTGCCAAGTGCCCTAATCGCTTCTGCACAAAATTTAAGCTTTAAGTGTCATGCAGCCATTATTTAACCACAATATCAACTGAATGACACACAGCCATTAAACTAGCCAGTTGCACTCCACACTGCCTGTACTCAATATCTGGTTGACATTTTTTTATCAAGACAAATACAGCTGTTCTTACGCCATCTTTTCACTAAGAACATAACCAGAGAGGGCAAATATGCCCAGTATGTTTTCTCCAAAACCAGCCACTAGATTTTGATAAAGTTTACTAGCAGGAATGGGGAATACACTAAAAGTTGTCAAGCAAGTATCATTTTGTTCAATGCTGGGTCCAATATTAAACCAATTTCGAATTTAGAAAAATGTGTACTCCCTGGAACACATCTTTCCACTCTTGTTGAGTACAGTAATGAGGGTTCCAAGTTTAGAGATAAACTGCTTGCGTACGCGCTGCATTACCACATACTTGCAGGTCTGCTGTGAGGCCTCCCCTGAAAACCCAAGGTTCCTGTTCTCCACTCATAAATGTCTCCTTCCAGCCCTTGGAGAACCCTAGAGAGTAGCAAGAACCAAACATCCCAAACAAACAAACCACACATTAGTAAAAGCAGACCAAATGCAGATTCAGAGGATCTAGCACAATTTATAGGGTGTTTAAAAAATGAAACTGATGTTCGTGAAACTGAATTAATGTTTTGCTAGTACAAACTATTACTAGCATTTTTCAATAACAACTCATGTATGTTTGTTGCACTAACAGAAGATCACAAAACCAATAGTTTCTTATTACATGTTCCAACTGAAAGCAATTCATGGCATGAAAAACAATTTTTTTAACACCCTTATGACATACCCACATACAAATAAACTCCACACACTTTGCTGTGGATTTACAGACACTGAATTATATTACCTAGCAATGTCATAGGTCAACTGGGTACAATGTTTTCTTCCGAGGTATATATCAATATGTGAAACTAATTACTAAATCAATGATCGGTCACTCAAACTTGTTACTTTTCACATTCAAGTGATATAAAATGTAAATAAATTTTGGAAGTTCAAGAAGACTGTACTCGTATGTGTAACATACAACACTATTAATGAATGTCCTAATTCAATGACACTGTTTAAAACCATGTGCAAAAACTATTTTCACCAACATTATAGACAGGGAATTTATTGTAAATAATGTACCCTCTTGAACTATATGGGCTTTATTTTGAAGCCAGATAATAAGACCCATAACAGGATCAAATTGAAATGAACCAGTAACATGAATTTTATCTTCATAATGCCCTACAAAACTGAACTTAACCCAATAAAACAAAAAGAACAATTACCAACTTATTCAAGAAATGGTTCACTTAATTGAGAACCTGCTATGGGAAAGCACCATGCACCTCAGGAGTCTGGATAGGACATGAGGGGAGGGCGCCCTGTGCGTACAGCCACATGTTTTTCGCAGAGCAGAAGATATAGGGAGCCCACCTTACGCTAAAAACAAACTGGCTAATGAGGCACAATTACGCAATAGCTAGCAGAATAATTACGCAAGAAGCGCAAAATCCTAACAAACCATGATGCAATGCGCAATTATTAAATATCAAACAACCATAGAAACCTCTTCCTTTAGGTAACATTTATTACCATCCAAAAGAGGGAACAAAAACTACAAAACAAGTATGTTTTAAAATCTGAAAAGAAAAATTTAAATATCTCTCACAATACAGATACTGGCCAAATCCAAAGATGGAAACAACTCACCACCTTGAAAACGGAACATAGGGTATATTTTCCAAAAAGCAGGAACTCCAAGCCTAAATATTACAACTTAATTACTTACACTACAGTCTCCTCAAAAGTCAAAATTATAACTGTATAACAAATTAAACATCTTTAGAAGTAGCTTCTCTACTTTCCATTACATTCTAACTACTGCCCTGAATTCCAAGATCTGTATTTTAAAATTTTCCTTCACACTTGGTACATTCTAGAAAGATTTTAATTTTGCCTAATCTTTCCTCAAAATTAATAAAAAGAAATCCATTCTCAAAATAAGCGAGTTCTTTTAATGGAAATGGCCAGTATTTCAGATATTCATATCATTCATTGTTTCTTGGCATTCCTAGAAAAGAAAGTTTCTCTGTTTACTGATTCTTGCCGAATAGGATGGTAGCCTCCACTTTCCTCGGCCTCCCGAGGTTTGTCATGGCTAGTTGGTCACAGAGTCTCAAACAGCTGTTATAACGCAAAGCGCAGCGCACATGTGGCTTTGACCCTACCAAATACAAAATAGCCCCAAAATCCATTGGCTATAGCACAATATTTATTCCATGTAATGTTCATAGCTTATGGCCAAAGTAAATAGCTAATTTCTTCAATACTAAGAAATATAAGGAACAACAACAGGACAAAACTATCAAGATAAAAACTGTGGCAAGCAAAAGGGCCTGCACCTTATCACTGACTGTGAACCATGTCTGAGTCCTGGTATATCTGACATTCATATAGTTTTGAGTTATTCATAGTTGATCAAAATGCCATAGACGAGACCCAACAGGTTACAAAGTCACGTTCTTCTGTTTTTTAGAAACTAAGATAGCTTACATACATGATTAACTTGTAATTTGTTGAAATGTTTATATTTTTGCAAGATTTTGTTAATATGATGATAATAAACACCTAAGGTATTTCAATATACAGACTTAAAACATACACATAAAACCTGATAATAAAAAATGACACGGAAGTCAACCTCCTCATGCTAAGCACACATTTAGAAGGATTGTAATTTCACATAACTAAGCCAGGTTTCTTATTCAATTACTAGACAATGGAATAAATGTTACTACTGCCAATGGATATGGAAGTAACAAAATTTGTTTCATGTTCATGAAAACTAAAGAATCATGGCGGCAAAATCTCAATGCCGCTTTACACAAGAAAGTTACGGTTGGCATTACTGTGGTGATGCGTACATGTGTAGCTGCCAAGCGTGAAGGTTGCCATCACGTGCGGGTACTGGCCACTCGCTGCAGGAGAACACACAGAGAGAGCAAGAAGAAAAAAAAAACAATGCCATTAGACCTCACCTACACTGCTGCTCACACACAAAACTGCAACCTTGGGAACCTTTCAATGTCATGTAACCCTACAACTATAAGTGATATACAGAACACAAAGAAACTTAACACGGAATTCACCCTCTAAGAAAATTACATTAACTATGATGCATCCAGCATTAAAAACAGACTGATGTCCTCTTCCAACAGTGTCAACACCCATACAAACCTACAACTTCCAATTTTTTCTTCCATTTTGTAATGCAGTTACATTTAAGCAATAAGACAGTATTAAAAGCAATTCAAAGCTTACTCTTGCAGCCAAATACATTAAAATTTGCTTTAATACAAATATATTACATTTTTAGATAGACTAACAGAGCCTTGCTAGCTAAATGTAGCAACCACCCCACTGTTGCTCTCTTCAAATTTTGGACCCTAGTTATATTATGTACAAAATATAATGGCACATTGAAATTTCTGACATAAAAAAACATGCATGCACACACATTCATGTGTGGAAGTTTGATAATTTAAAGCAAGAGCAGGTTATAAAAGATTCATATTTGTATGTTTTACGGCTGCTGAACAAAAAAGTAATTCCTTGCATTACTGTAAAAATGGCAAATTGTCACAATACTAAAACATTAAAATTGATAATAGTTATGAATATACAGACAGTATGTATCCATTTTCTTCAATCAGGGTTTCACAGTGTAATCTAGGGATGCATAATAATTACATGGAAAGCACAGTTTGTCATTCCAAATACATGCTGATGAGCAATTTCATATTCAGGATATCAAAAAATATTGTCCAAAGCAAAGTAAAGCTGTTCCACTATACACCATGTAGGTGCTTGGGGAGGCTTATAGCTCCTACTCATTCTTAACCACAGCACTAGATGTGGGTGAGTGGTAAGCATCACACCCCAGTTGCACTTTACCCCCTGGGAAAGGACCCTGTTACCCATTGGATAGGAGGCTGGGTGGGCCCCAGAAGAGGAAGAATCCTCAGCCCCAGTTAGGTATCGTCCAAAGCTCACCAAAAATGCAATACATCTGAAAAAATATGTAACTGTTGCCTTGCAAGATCACAGAATATTTTACACAAAATAAATACTTTATATTAAAAATGTCCATACAAAAACCTACAAATTCCCAAAATCCTCTCACAAAACTAAAAACATTACAATTTGGAAAAAAAAAGTGTTTTGCCACATTATATGTAAACTGTACTTTTCAAGATATCCGTCTTCTGGGTTGTTGCGCTGTGTAGTCTGGTTGATGTTAACCAACGTTTCAGAGGCAGTATGACCTCTGAAACGTTGGTTAACATCGACCAGACTACACAGCGCAACAACCCAGAAGACGGATATCTTCATACTCACCGCTGTGAGAACCTCAAGTCTGTACTTTTCAAGTATAACATGTTTAGGGTGCAAGGCAAAATGCAGTCACCACTGATCAAAATGTCTTCAAACTGCACTAAAATTAAATGTGTGTCAATACAAACTGGCTACTGTTGTTTATATAAAGGGCAAAAGTGAACCCCTACCATAATGCACATTTGAATACTGTTGTCATAACAAAAACAGTCTATTCTTAATGTCGGACAGGCCATGACATAGTTCACAGATGTTTAGTAGAGTTAATTACAATTTTCATAATGAAGACATTATTTGAAGATTTCTGTCTTCTGGGTTATTGCGCTGTGTAGTCTGGTCGATGTTAACCAACGTTTCAGAGGTCATACTGCCTCCGTCATCAGGGCGATGAATCGCCCTGATGACGGAGGCAGTATGACCTCTGAAACGTTGGTTAACATCGACCAGACTACACAGCGCAATAACCCAGAAGACAGAAATCTTCATATTCACCGCTGTGAGAACCTCAAGTCTTACAAGACATTATTTTTATAAAGATCTATATCCATAGCTATAACCACACATTCCTATCAATAAAATAAGTACAAAGATAATGCATGTGACAGTTTCCCAAGGTTGCTGATTAAAATCATGAAAGAGAAACAAACAAAATAAATTATCAAATTCTTACCCAAGTGAAGATTATCCACTGGATCCCAACCTATTAATAATTGACAATATGCAGTTTTTTAATTTCTCAAATAAAACCCCCAAAAAAGTATATTATACAACACGTAAACCAGATTAACAGTTGAGAAAAAAGGTTAAGATTTCTAAACAGAATTCTCTGCTTGTTATGCAATGCAAAAGAGCAAAAAAGCCAAGACGGTCAGTTCAGTATGTTTACTTATCCAGGTAAAACCAAAATTATCCTGCCTAAATTACAAAAATACAGTGAAAGTCTGCAATTAAAAACCTAGACAAAAATAAATTATCATAGTTACAACAAATTCTCATTATATTCATATTTAAACAATGAAGAAAAATACAAAGACCCAAGAAATAGTACTATGAATTAGTTTCTAAAAACTGTTTACCATACTGCTTCCAAGTTCAAGAACATCGTATGAGTACAAATGTGAATCCAAGGATGGTTAATGACGTAAGTGAATAAACACAATGAAATGAGCTTAGCAGTTAATTTAAACACCCAAACTCTTGTCATTTCAGGTGAACACTTCAAAATATTAAAGTAAAAACCATAATTTTTTTTAAAAAATTGTATTGAATTCTATTCAAGGGTAATTTAAAAAGATTCATATTCTGATTTCATATTATAAATTTGATACACTACATTCTGATGCTATCAAACCAATAAGTTTAGAACACTCTGTATACAATGTGCTTTAGTGTTTTATGACTGGCAAATGACATTTTATTTTACTACATAAAGGATTACACAATGCCTGTTATAACAGACTTCCTATCATAGCCACACTTGTAATTACAGACTATCACTGTATATAAGTATTACATTTAGCAAGTACATTTTCATTTTTAGCATAATCCCTATTTGAACTTGGAATTGCATGAGAATTCAGACAAAAAAGAAACAATGCAAAACAAAGTACCAAAAAAATTAGTAATAGTTTTATGTTTGGAAAATGACTTCTAAAAGCAGTCACACATCACTGACATACTTGGCTTCGCAAGTCCTGAAAGAACGCCATGTCTGCATAGACAGCATCCGAAGATGGTGAAAGATAAGGAACACAATAAATAAATATATTTATTTTGTACAGTCTAAATAGTTCAGATATGTAAATTGGGTTGAATAATAAAAAAATAATTCTGTGAAATAAAAGTAACTTACATATACAACTGAGTAAGTACCATTATATGCATACTAATGTTTCTGATCTAATTCCTTCGAATAAAAATTGCAATAAACAAATCACAGTTAGCTTTAATTAAATCCTTTGCCATTTTAGCATCTTCAGACTTAAGCTGTTCAAACATGGTGCAATATGGTTTATTTGCTATATAATGTAAATTCTACTCTCTCTCTTTGAAAAGATAAGAAAGCTGCACACAATGCGGTGTCTTAGAATGCGCACATAAAAAATGGTGCCAAAATTAATTACTTGCATTTCAAACCAAATAAATTTTGGAACTACAGAATGTAAAATAATGGATTTGAGCCAAGTATTATTCAAACAACAGGCCTACATCAAACTATTCTTTACAAAGTAAATACACTTTTATTAACATCCTCAATGTATAGTTTCAGAACAGTGAAAAGCAAACACATAATTCTGATTTATCAATATTCTGACATCTGCAAACTAAAACAATCAGATACTGAATTGCTAGTATTTACTTTTGGCAAATTCAGCTAACGCTACTGCAGTTTTAGGTACCACATACATACCATCATTCAAACTCACATTACAAGAATTAAATAAAATGTTCAAAACTTAAACATAATTTCATTCAGGAATGCAGTAAAAAGTCAATATGAAGTGGATACCATATGTCATGGGCTACAGTCCAATTCAGAATTTGTTCATGAAAAAATAACATTTTAAACCGACAACTATTAAAAAAATAATCCATATAAATAAAGTTAATAAATTAAAATAAAACCCTCTTAAACAGCCAACATATTTAAGCTGACGAAAATAATATTACCAACAAACTATGCATCGGACTGTGCACATTTGTAATCATCGCAAAGCGCACATGCCAAACTGTTCTACTAATATATTAATAAATTTAGACAAAACTTAATGTGGTTTATAACTGTTTCATTAAACATAACTAAAGATCTATATGAAACAATAGCAATAATACACAAGAAGTTTTGTCCGAATTAAAACTCTCACACACACACACCATACATGAGAAGCATATTTCCAATATACACCAACAAGACTGGAATATGATTCACAATATACGAAACACAATAAATGCTGTGAGTAATGAAAATAATAGTTTATACTGGTAAGTTTTTGGAAACCTGTTCATATGCTTTGAAAAAATTCAACAAAATTTCTCACAGAGACAGAGGATAAATAATCTCAATTTTCATCCTACAAACTCTTGCACTCATGCTTTCTGTGATATTCATCGATAAACTTCTCCTGTCACAGATTAGTACAAAAACTATCCGATATAATTAATCTCCACTTATTAGTGATAATCCAAACTGTGTTTATAACTAATATTAAACTGATACTGATTAATCAATTAATATTCTATTCTTATAATATAATGTAAACACAGTGGTTAAAGATAAGTTTATTAAATAATCACCAAGTTTCTTAGGTAATAGAGCTTAATAAACTAAGACTGGGAGCCACTTACACATGCATATGTACATATTTTAGAAACAATGAAGTAAAATACATAACTGGGAAATGTGATGTTACGAAAAAAAAATTTATATAAGGCATAACTCGTTTAATTTCTCTCTCTTGGTAGGACTGAACACAATTCCATACTATTTCTTGAAAGCCAACAGGAGTAAAATCTATGAAGAGATTTAATAGCTCGAACAGACAACATTTTTGTCACATACCAATTTCTAGTATAACAGGCTATTTTTGAGAATATCTATTAAATCTAATCTCAGTTTTATGGGAGATAATATGGAACCAATACAAACCATAATTAAATTCTCCAGACAACTATTAATCCAGATTTCCAATACCAAATATATGAAACCTGTTCATCAGTTTGAAAGTTTAAAAGTTCACATATACAACCACCCACATACAACCCACTTCCTGCGCTTTGAGCAAAGAAAGTGCACGTAATCACACAATTTTGGAACTCTTAGTTAATCCTCATCTTACATCAAAATCAAGTAAGTATTTATCCATTTTCCTTCAGATCTCGATGGTAAAAACATGTAGCAAATAATTCATGAATAAAAAAACAGCTTGCACAATGAAATCTGGAAATAAATAGGCTTTAAATTGATTAGTATCATCTTACCAAGCCATTTGATATAGGAATTAAGAAGTGATACAACACCACGCACATCCCACACGTAAGGGTAGAGATCATACAAAAGCTCCCTGTTGGCACAGAACGTCAGTCTTCGAAAGAGACGATTCAGAGCAGAACTCATGTCTTCCAAACGAGCTGCTCGTTCCAGCCATTCAATAACCTAATAGTGTAATGAAATTTATAATTAATGCATCAGTTTCTTTGTATTTATAGTTTTCATTATATAAACTGGGCACTATCACACATGCACACTGAAATCTGTGCACAACAACATTATCATCACTGTGCATTCACCTGTAACAGGCAGGACTGTAAACAAACACTACATTCTGCTTACTGTCATATTATTTGTTTGTATTTACAACTTAAGCCACCAAAAAAGATTTTTTGCTTTGTTCACTCAACATGTTTCATCTACAATTTAGACATTGCTTTCTAAAAAGGTGTCATATATGGTGGCAGCATCTTCCCAACTATCATCTCTCACATCAACCACAGAGGAGCCAAATAAAGTGATTCAAATGCACAGAGAAAACAAGCAGATTACAACACTTACAGGAATAATGCGATTAAAGTTTGGCATGAATAGTTACCATTTTTATGTCAAGATCTAACTTCACAAATGTCCCAAATACAACATACAAACAAGTAAAAATAAGTCCATTTTCCAGTGTGTCAAAAGATTAACATTTAAAAGCAGCCTAAAACAGCAATAAGAAGACTGGAAAGAGATCCTCTTTGGTGGACTGGCATTCTTAACCCCAAATTATGCAAGTCATTGTTGTACCATAATACATTAAAATATCCCTCATTACCTCTGGTTTATTAGGTGCTTCCTGAGCTGCTGCTACATTCCTTTTTGTGCAGTTGGCATGCATAACAAGATGTGCATTACCCTTCAACCAATTGAATTCATGTAGCAGCTGCAATCCTTGGCCACCATGTTCAAATGGAAGATAGAACAGATCACATAACAAAGCTAGGTCCTCATGAGTAAGCTGCTCTATTTCCGTCCTGGAACATCAAGAATCACCTTGTAATCCATTTAAAGTTTGTCTGGGAAACAAAGGATTTTGAACACTAGGGTCAAGAACACTTTAAAAAGAGGAAATTCAACATTAAGATAATTCAATCATAATCATAACAATTTAACCTCAAATTAGGAAATACTAAATCCAAAGAAACTTACATTAAGTGGAAGTTCCAACACAACTGAAAGTAAAACATGCCAACTGATATTTGGTTTACTTAATCTTTTAAGAAGAATTTCGTACATCATTCTTGATTACAAATATGTCCTCCTCCGATAGTGCCAAATTTATTTCACAAATGACCACACACTGAGTACAAATATGGCCATAACTAACTAGATGGCTTACCAAACCCGAAGGTTCATCACTGAACTAACCAAAGCCCTCCACCAGACCCTGTCCTGGGCCAACAAAATCCAGTCTCCTCCAACTCCTATCGCCCATAGATCCCGCCTGACATTATCCTCCCTTCTACGTCTAGGTCTCCCCAGCGGTCTCTTCCCCTCAGGCTTCCCAACCAATACCTGGTGCACACCTCTTGTCCCATCCATGCACGCTACATACCCCGCCCATGTCATTCTTTTTTACTTAATCACCCCGATAATACTGGGGGAGGAGTACAGATTTTTAAGCTTATCATTATGCAGTTTCCTCTAAGTCCCATCGTCTTCTCTCCTAGGCCCAAATATCCTCCTCAACACCCTATTCAAATATGGCCATAATCCTCACAATGACAAACAAACAAGTTGTTTTAACTGCATACGTTATTCAATTTCAAAAGACGGGATGATGGTCATCATGAATAGTTAGTAGCTGCAGATTTGAAAGAAAGCTGTAACAGCGTATCTGAATGTTCTAGCAACACCTGAGTGAAGAAGATAGAATAACTCGTGGCACAGCAAATATTCAACATTTGCATTAGAGCAATATGCTTGCCATTGTTAAAGGAAGTGTTGGCTTCTCACCCAAATCTTTCATCCCTAAGAACAGAGCTCCAGGTACCCAACAAATAGGAGGTGAGGTTAGGCTAGGTTAGGCAAGGTTTCCTTACTTCATGAAATACAGCTTCCTAACCTTTCCTGCAGGCTGGTATTGCCAACATTTGTACATTCCACTATCATCGTACTTGAAGTGCAGTTATTGGTGGGATGAACCTGTTCGCCATGCATACTTGTCCCTGTTACAGCTGTGGAAGACACAGTCTCAGCCATGGAGACATCTTCACCCCCCTCTAAAGAGCTCTTGGTTATATGTGTGGGAGATGAATAAGGCGGTGTCTGGTTACAATCCATAGGTTCAGATGAAGAGATATTAGTAGTACTTGTGCCACTGATAATGGGAGGGTTTGAAGCTGCACTAGAATCCTTGCATATGACCTGTAACAGTATACATTTAAGTGTCCATGGGCAAACATTAAATTTATTGGTGGTGAGTACAACTTGTTCATAAAATTATTATTTAGTAATTAACCATGGTAAAGATAATGTGGGTTAACTGAACCTATGGCATAATCCAACTTCAGCAACAAAGCTTGAATATCCATTCCTTAAATAAACTGTCATCTTCTTCACTATAAACCATTTGCTGAATCACTTCTCATAATGCATCCTTATAAAATTACAAAAGAAAAAAACACATCATGTCAGCTACATGTATTCATTCATCCAATAACATGACACAGAGCTACAAACCTTAGTTTCAGAGACTAATGAGTTCATAACTGCACCAGGGCCTGGCTGTATCATACTATCTGTGTTATTGCTGGTTACCTGTTGACAATGAAAAGTAATATTACAACTTTTCACAAACTATTTCTCCTACAGCAAATCCATCTCAGAATATAAATGTGTTTGACTGTATTAACATATGACATTAGTTTTCTGAAATGAGTGTTTTAAAAGGAGTAGTACAGGGATGCCACTCTTAGCCAGTAAGTCTCAAATAATTGTTTCATTACTGATTTTTACCCATTTCATTACATCCATAACAACAAAGAAAGAGAAAACAGTTACTATTAAATCCATGGTTTGAAATGCTGGAAGTGTGGTAAGCAGGAAGTCAGAAAATGTCACTGTTCATACAGAACTCACAAAACAGTTTGAAAACCTATGCTTTTTATACCACCTACTACAAAAAAATTTTGCCCAAAATACATAAAATGAAATTGAAGACATCTGAGGTTCTCAAGACAAGTATGAAGATTATTGGTGGATAATAAGGAACATTTCAGAGGAGTTTATTGTCTCCATCAGTGGTGTTAACCTGATGATGGAGACAGTAAGCTCATCTAAAACATCTGTTAATAACTACCAGACTACATGGTGCTACACCCCAGAAGACAGCCACCTTCAATACAAATGTTCCTTGTGCTGCTCTCAAAACAACAAAATACAAGACGAGAATTAAAAAGTTGAAATAATGTGCAGCAGTAGACATGTCACTGTGTATATCAAGCAGTACTCTGGAGCAATACAGATGGATGACATAGATTCTTATTGCTAAGTAACTTCTGATTAATTCTGGCATCAATGTTCCCTATCTCTGCTATATTAAGCATACCATAAAAAATTAATACACTTAATAGCTACTTACCGAGCTGCAGACTTCTGCCAAGGCTTGCAACTGATTGGAATTAACAACTGGAATACTGCCAGATGAGCAGCTGGTAGTGGTTGTTGTCAGACTCATACAAGTGTTAATAGATGAAATGATAGGAAGAGGAATTGCAGCAGCAACCAACTGCTGAGGTTTGGCAATGGGTCCCCAGGCTGCTTTCGGCCTACCAAACTCCTCTAACCACTCATTTATGGCATTTCGAAGGGCACGCCGAGGATGGTACATGTTGGGGGAGAGGGTAGAAGGTACATCCTCTCCAACCCCTCCATCCTCAGTCTCTGTCTCAAGTTTGATATCAGCACTCACTGAATCATCTGTAGGACAGAAAATTTCTTAATGGGCTCTGTTATTGATGCTTTAAGATCTTCAATAAATGCACCAATAATTAACCTTCTAATCTTCAAATGTCTGTATGATGCCTGATATGTTCTTTGCTTTAATACCCATGATGAAGCCATAATGTATCCTATGTGGTGCTATGCATTGTTCAGCAGGTAAACAATAAGTTCTTGAAATAACTTACGACACGCTTTCAGTCAAACATTTCACTGTTCATAACGATGAATTGTAAATTAATAAAATAGTTACAAGAAAACAATAAATAATTCATTTTTGTGTATAATTTCAAGTATTACGCATTCCCATTATATTAAATTTGTGAGCTGTAAATCCAATTTCATAAAGTCATAATATTTTTTATTCATCTCCTTCCTACGTCTGTCTTACCACAGCTTTCTTCTTCAATTTATTCCCATGTTCTTCTTTACTTTTATATTACATCTATACTAACATGTTACCATCTTTATATCAGTCACCTCCTCTGACATTTTTCTTTACTTTCATGTTAAATACCTCTGCTGGCATTCCCTCTTCAACATTCTTAAAACACTACTATAGTATGACAAATCAAAGTCGATAGAAATTAACCTTTTTCATGTTATACAGTAACATGATTTACTGCAGTGTTATAGTAAAATCCCCAATTCAAGGTTTGCCTGGGAAACAAGCATTCTGTGCCTCAAATCAAGAAAAACCTTAAATAGGGATAATATGAAAATAAACCACCACAGTGGTCTAGTGGTTAGAACACTGGGCTCGTAATACTGCGGTCCCGGGTTCGATTCCCGGCAGTGCTCAGATATATAACTTGTGTTGGGCAAGGCCGTGGTTTAGGCATCACGGAGTTTTCCTCCGGGGTTCCCCCGGGGCATCCCAACAATTACTCCACCTTCATCATTATTTTGCAAAAAAGGGGGTCACAGCAGGAGCGTTAAATGTCGCGATCCCAATCAAACCCATGTATTGATGGGTCGTGAATCCTGCTAACCACCTATGCACACCGTGCTGAATGGTGTGTACTAGACACAAAAAAAAATGAAAATGAAATAGAAAGTTGCACCTTTGGTTATAAAAACCTTCCAAATGTATGAGATGAAAATATGATTGTATGTTAGAACAAATTAAGTGAAGTAAAAATTTAATAAGAAAAATGTATGCATGCATACATGGAAGGTATATTACTTCTTGAAACAATACAACCTTTTAACTCCATGGTATTATTTATGGCACAAAATAAAGAAGTACAGACATAAGATTCCCTTTAGTGGCATGATGTTCAGATCAAATTTAACAAAAATCCTTAATCTGGTGAACAGGCACACAAACGATGATACCGTCTTGATAAAAGAAAGGAGGCTAACAGTCTAAGAAACATTCATATAACAAAAGAGTACTCAAGATACTTACTAATACTAGGGTCTCTCTTTCCATCCACATTACACCTGCTCCATTGTGCTAGTGTATGAATGGCCACAAAATTAGCTCCATATTCACAGTTGGGATTGGTAAGCACTCCCCTTAACTTAGGAATAAGATCTGGAGAACGTCCTGAATATGGTCCCAGAAATACTCGTTTCTGGTCATAATCATTGGCATGGAGATTATCCCAAATAACAGGAGGGCGGCGTAACACATCTGTTATCTCTTCTATGGACTCAATTGTTAATAGTCGAGAAATTACCTTTGGACCTAAACAAGTTCAAGAACAATGAGTTATAATGGCAATTAATTTAAAGAGGGAATGTAAATAAGCTTACATTTTATTAATTAAACAGTGAAGTGCCCACAGTTACTGTAGGGAAATCTGAAAAATGTTTACATGATGTATTTATTATACAGTCCTATAATCAACCCAGTACACACACAAGAATGACTGATCATTATAGTGCATGTACACTTTTTTGGAAGATGCACATTTAACTTACTGCAGTCTATACATGGAGGCTGACATGCTTGTTCTTCTTCACATCGTAACTTAACTTTTTTGCAACAGGCTGCCTAAAGCTCAGACACACTCTATATTCTGGGTCCCCCATTGCATGCATGTGCTGAAGTTTGAGCACGTACACATTTATTCTTAAATTAAATTTTTGGTTTCAAGATTATGAAAACAAGTCAGAAATGTGTGTGCACCCTTGTCGTGGTGGGGCTTGAGTACCTCAGTGACCCCAAGAGCTATGCTGGCGGTAGCATAGCTACTGGTAGGGCCTCCCTAGCCAGATTGGTCGAGGGGGAGAGGTCAGACTAAGACAGGTACCCTGGTCTTCCAGGTTCGGGGATGGTCGCAAGGCTAACAACCTTGCACCATAAAAAGGAAGAGGTTTCAAAACCTCAATCAAAGCCTCGGACAGATGGACCTAACAGAGGACCGAATGGAAGAGGAGAATTGAGGAGGCCGTGGACCGAATACGGACCGGAGATCCATAAAAGAAGAAGAATGTGTGTGCACAGCAATCAACTGTATGTATTGCACTGTACTGTATTACATCTGATTCTTTGCATGTGCCAACATACAAAGTAAAGTTTACTTACCCGTCCACATTATGTCTATTTCAGGTGCAAGTTTAGACCCTAGTGTGTTGAGGTATTCTGAGTTCTGGACATTAGGAGTGGCTCGAGCTGCACAGTACTGTGTGGGACACAACATAAAATGAGGCTGGCCCAAATGCTGAAAAACTTCATTACTCACAGACACCTGCAATTACAATGATAACAATTTCAGTTTCACAAAACCATTACAGACCTGGCTCAAATGCAAGATAGGCCTATTATTTCAGCGTATACGAAAACCTCAAGTTTCAAATGCAGGACTTCCAGGCAGGTTCAAAGGCCACATGCACAAAATGTAATACCATGCTCCACCTACATAATTAGTCATTGACAATGATTGGTTTACATGCATGTATTTGCACTTACATAACAAATTATTTAAATGTTAAGGAAGGTAAATAGTGTGTCATATGCACATATGTTCAACAGTCAGAAGTTCATACAACTTGGGAAATTTCTGCATAGTTCAAAAAGTTGTTCCACAAGTATGTATAAAAATGTTCAAATCTGTAGAGTGTACTTCTCAGTTAATTAAACAGACTGCAGTTTCAAGCTGATGACAAAACTGAAAGCCTCTCAGTTCATCTAGATGAGAAATATTGGAAGTAGTAAAAGTCTGGTATGCATATTTCTCAGCTCATGTAACATAAGATACCCACTGCTGGCAAAAAGTTTAAAATTCCATACACCTACCACATGTGTGTTGCATATCCTCAGTATGTTAATATGTCACATGTGACAGCATCATTTAAAAGAAAAGACATTTAACAACTTTGGTATAAATGATGCAGCAGCTAAATTACCTGAGCATAAGCAAATGACTGGAAAACTTCTTTGTCAGCCTCACACATTTCTGGCTCAATATCATCGAAAAGAAGGGCATAGGCAGTGCAGCCAAACTGTGATACTTGCTCCAGTTTTCGCTTCAAAGCAGTCATTTCCTTAGTACTAGAGTACGTTATGTCCAGACCAGGGGACAAAGCATAATAAAATGTAATGCCATTATCCCGGGCTGAAGAAATCAGTCCTGCAATGTAATCAAACAATATCTGTATCAGCAATCTACAATATTACAGAAATAATTTTCAGAAGTGGTTTGACATTCAAGAAAAACCTCTAAAATGGGTAACACCAATCCTCAAGCAACTGACAGTTATGCGGCCATTACACTCAGCTCTGTTTCACATTGTTCACTGAAGTAAACATAACACAGTTTTTCATATATTAGCTATACTTCCAGTACAATTGCCACAACTGGTTTTCATACTGATATCTTTTTCAGAGTTTTGAGTGTACTTTCACTAATTCATAAAAGGAAACAGGCATATGGTGTCACATCAACATGCCTGTACCCCTTAACATAAGAACAATTGGACAGATTTTCACAAAACTTTGAACATCAAGTTACTAAAAACCATACTACCATTCAATTGTTCTCAATACAAATATAGTAAAAACCTCTGAAGTGTGAGCAACACTAGTGCCACTTAATGTAGGATCCTGAAATTTTGTACAGTAATAAATCTTCAAAAAAAAATATGAAACTTTTAAAGTAGCCATTTTCTTCAATGAAAACACACATGACACTCATGCAGAATTTACATTTAACCTGAGTAAGCTGAACCTAGAGGATATTTCATCAAAATTGATTACCATATTATTCTTTCATCTACATCCAGATTCCATGAGTGGAAGAATAAATAATTTAAAAACACTATAAACAACCACTTTAACCCTCCAAGGACCAGCTAACTGGCTGCAAATCCTACCTGAAGCTCCCTGACAGTTTTTAAGAGAGACAACTTTCCACAAAAATTTAATACCTACTAAAACTAATCCATAAATCTGAACCATTTAAAAAATTGAGTTTTGTGGAATATATACTTGCATTTACACTACTTACACAATCTTGTCATTACTCATACTAAGAAATAACCTGTCTTTATTTTGCATCCCATGCCTTTTAAACAGACAACATCTTTCTAGTACCACTACTACTATTAATACTGACTCAATATCGCTATCATCACAGTTATTTGCGCGAAACTATACCATTTGAGCTACTGACTGCATCAATAAATGAACTAAATATAGTTATATAAAATCATGCAAACAAATAAAAACTGTTTACTCTTTGAAAAGGCGCTTAGTGCCAAACACATTTCGATCTCAAGAGGTCATCATCAGTGGCAAACAAATTAATTTATACTAAATCATACAATTCATAAGACGATGGTCTCTTATAAAGCATAAAAGGTCTCACTTTATAAAGCCATACTTCTAGCAATACCATATTGGACGTTAGCTAAGTGGTGCAGAAACAGACACAAAAGTACAGGGGTCACTTATTTTGTACCTCCAAAATGGGAAACACAGTTGTGTTATAAATCTCTGATCACTGAAGATAAAAATATGTGATAACTTGTGTGTTTCTTATCTGTTCATGCATAACTCTAACGTTCAGTGTCAGTGGCTATGCTTTTAATGTCAAATTAAAAGGCCTTAAATTGTAAACAAACCTGTTTAATTCAATTCTCTATTTTAATGTGCTAACTCAACAACCACAGGAGCCAATTACAGAATCAGCACATGTGCCAGTAATAATAAAATCTGTAGGCCATTCTTTATGCTCTATAATCTGAAGCAGATAAACTACCAGTCCTCACAAAAATTGCTGTTCTTTTGTAGTTTAATAAATCAAAAAAATCTTGAGAACCAATGGGCCAATAGACCTATCACAATTTAACTTGAGCTTCTGCAAAAGTACTGTTTCCAAACCCCATTATGACAAACCATGAGAAAGGTATTTTAAAAACTGTTTGCACAACACATAAAATGTTTTTAGAATACCTGTGAGGTGTTCAGCTTCTTCCACAGTGTACAGCTCTCGCCAATAAGCGCGATGCTTATAGTCATCCTTAGGGGCATAAAGGTAAGATTCCATTCCCCATTTCTTCAACCTGGTAAACAAAATAAAAATCATTTTGTTCAAATTGCATCTACAGGATTGGACTCAGCAATATCAAAAGCATCCTTGTAAAGCTGATACTACTCATTTGGTCAAGAAATGTCTTGCTTTCATGGAACCTGATTTTTCTTACTGTACAAAAGTATACTGCTGGACTGTGTAACACAATAGTTGAACCCTATTTCTCTGGGCTCCATTTGAATATTAATCTTCCAATCAATAACCAGGTCTCAAAAGTTTCTCTTTCATTGAGGGTTTTTATTTGATTCTTTATTTAATTGCATTGTGTCAGCCATTACTAATAAGTGTGGTATAAAACTGAAAATCTGCTGTGAAATCTCAAAAGTTAAATTTATTGCCCTTGTGTCAGTTTCATACATGTTGCAAAAATATAATATTCCATCTATATATATGACATAACCTATGAAAGGCAGAATACCTCTTCCCTGGGTAAACAGTCCCTCCACATTATATAATTTTAAAAATTTATTTCAAAAAATGAATGATACATTAATTCACTAATTGCATTCCACTGAAGTAGATGGAATTGTCTCACCAATGTGTCCCAATGTAAGTGGTGGTATTAAAAATGATAAACCTTCATGTTCTGTTACAGGTATATTATATGCTTGTTACTGTAGTCTACAAGACTGGGCAAAACTCCCAGGTGAGATTCAAAACTACAACTTCTCTATCAAGGCGTGCTACAATGAAATAGTTACATAATTCAATCACTAAAAGAAGTTAAATTATGTCACAATTTATAAAACATGTAACTTACTTTTGGAACAAATCTTTTCTCTGTTCTGTAGTCCACGGTCTTCCATAAAAACCTAGAAAAGTTATATTATTAAAATAATCACATATACCCTAATATGATTACATTTTTATAATAAAATAATTTATGCCTCTTTCAATCACATGATACTGTGACAGCAGCAGATGTTTGCAGTTTTATTAGCAAAGTCAAAACAATAATGTTTTCTCATATAAAGACATGGTTCTATATTTCTCAAACAAAATAAAATCAGGTTTATTTTCTTTAATTTATTTCAATCTGTACTGTAGCTAGTAAGCACAAATTGGGCAATACTTGAAACATCTGACAGAGAGACAGTCATTCACTAATGCAGCCATTAACTTAATTGTAATTCTTTTGTGGTTGACAGGTATTTATATGTTTTTCCCCTGTAGTTCTTTTATAAAAGAGACAACACCACATGAAAAGGCTGAGTGAGTAATACATTAAGAGTTCTGATTTGCCGAGTACCCATGATTCATTCCCTGGATATCAGCAACCTTTACAGGTCCCAGTTCTGAAGACTGCCCTGTTTCTATTTTGAAGATATTAAAACTGAAATAACTTTAAGGTGTACAACACTAACTTTCTCTGAAAAAAAACCTGTTTTGAGACTATCACCACTCCACACTCCAGAATGTCTTTTATTGCCAGTTTTTCCGTTACGTTTGGTTATGTTTTATTTCACATATAACACAAACAGAATTATAAACTTTCACTAAAACTTAAACATCTTAGCACATTTCTGATACCACATGAAATGTTTTATTTTACTTTCAAAATATAGTCACGTCTCATAAAACAAAAAATGATCTTGATACGTCCATTCAACCAGTGCTACAATACTTCCTTCTTCAATTAATTAATGTAATCAATGTAATTAATCCGTAGTGATCCATACTAGTCAACTGAATGCAAATCAATATTTTCCTGTCAATCTATGCTTCTAGGCAGTAATGCTGTTTTCTTCTACGTAGGTACCAACATTTTCGAAGAATATACTGTCTCCACTTTCAAGGCCATATGATATCACTACCCAGGACAACATCGACATCTTCACCCTCATGAACTTCAATTCTCATACAATGTTTCCTGCACACCACCATCCCCTTGTTTGGCAATCAGTAACTTACTGGAATAACTGTTTCCTTCAACCACTCTACGACTTACGAAGCACCTTAAATTATTCCTCATGATTAATATACTTCATATTGTCTCAATTTTTGTTCAAAAAGATTTAAATGTTGCAAATATTTCGTGGTCTAGAATGACTTCTTAATTAAAGCGTAAAGTTTAAGATATTTCGACTGGAATGCACACATACTAAATTCTAATATAATAAAATAGGATACTCGACTTCCAAAGTACCTTCCACAACTCCACAAATAAAGTTCCCGTTTTTGGTATGCAAATTGTCAACAGGATGAATCTTTATATCCGCCATCTTTCTCCTTCCAGTTGGCGTTGGCGTCTCTTCCAAGACGCCCCTAACGTAAAATTTGTTTGTAAACTTGAAAGTTTACAGCACAAATTACAGCACAACGCGTTACAAAATTCCCACCAGTTTGATTACTAACAGAATATTTATCTGGACGAAGAAACCAATATATTCGATTAGCGATTTCCAAACCAATACTTCCGACATTGATTACTTTCACTAAAGACATGATCCACAGAATACAAACGGGATTCATCATCTGTGCAAGAATGTACGGAACCCCCGAAGGTTCGTCACCGAACTAATCAAAGTCCTTCAATGGACGCTGTCCTGGGCCAACAACATGCACTCTCCTTCAACTCCTATCTCCCATAGATACCGTCTGAGATTATCCTTCCATCTACGTCTAGGTCTCCCCAGCGGTCTCTTTCCCTCAGGCTTCCCAACCAATACCCGGTGCAAACCTCTTGCCCTATCCATCTCATTCTTCTTGACTTAATCACCCTGACAATACTTGGGGAGGAGTATCAATTTTTTAAGTTCGTCAATATGTAGTTTTCTCCAGACCCCATTGTCTTCTGTCCTAGGCCCAAATATCCTCCTCAACATCTTATTTTTAAACACCTGCAATTTATGCAACTTGATGCTGTCCTACAATCATATAATCTTACTAGTATTGTAACATTCCCCACTAGAGTTGGCATCTCCTCATGCACTGTAATTGATAATTTTTTCATTGATATAAACAGTATTGGAAAATATGAGATATACCCCTCTATAAATGGTCTATCAGATCATGATGCCCAAGTATTAATACTTCATAAGGCACAGGAACAGGGAAAAGGATATCATACTTATATAAAACGGTTAATAAATAACGATACTATAACAGATTTTCAATTAAAACTAAGTCAGGAAACATGGGAATTAGTTTTTGATGAAAATGATATTAATAATAGTTTTAACACATTTTTAAATATTTTCTTAAAAATTTACTATTCCAGCTTCCCTTTGACACAGATAAAATGTAAACAGAAAAATAATTCTTGGATTACACCAGGAATATTAATGTCCTGTAAACATAAACGAGAACTTTGTAATAAATTAAGGAATAATAAGGATCCTACTCTTAAAACTTATTACAGAAATTACTCTAAAATATTGACCACAGTTATAAAAGAGGCAAAAAGAATGGAGTATGATAAATGCATTCTAAATTCTGATAATAAAATTAAAACTACTTGGGGTATTATAAATAAAGAAGCAGGTAGAAATACAAATAGAGTTGAAATAAAAACACTAAAAATTGATGGTAAGAAGTTCAATAACCAACAAACTATTGCTGAAAAATTTAATAATTATTTTGTTAACATTGCAGAGAAAATAAAACTACAAGATATTAATAATCCCGTAATTGCAAATGATATTAATGATGATGAAAATTATATTCATTTCATGAACCAAGCTTTTTCTAATCCATACCCAAATATGAATTCCAAATGTTGTACGAACAAAGAAATAAAAAAAATAATAAAATCCCTCAAATTAAAAAATTCGCATGGATATGATGAGATACCACCTATGATTTTAAAAATAAGCTCGTCATTTATAAGTTCACCTATAAATTATATATGCAATAAAATGTTAAGGAGAGGAGTATTTCCGGATAGATTAAAATATGCATTAATAAAACCATTATATAAGAATGGTGATATATGTGATGTGTCTAATTATAGACCTATATCACTTTTAACATCTTTTTAAAAAATATTTGAAACTATAATGTACTCAAGAATTTTGGATCATCTCAATAAATACAATATTTTAAGTACTGAACAATATGGATTTAGGAAAGGATTAAAAACAGATAATGCAATCTATAAATTGACTACAGAGATTTTAAATGCCATGAATAACAAACAAATAGTGGGAGGCATCTTCTGTGATTTGGAAAAAGCTTTTGATTGTGTTGATCATGAAATTTTGTTATTTAAGCTTAAATTTTATGGTATCAATGGGAAACATCACGCACTTTATGAATCTTACTTAAATAACAGATACATTAGAACAGTATTACATACTAATGACAGTAGCAATACAGCCTCGGATTGGCTTAAAGTTAGATATGGAGTTCCACAAGGGTCTATATTGGGACCTTTGTTGTTTCTTTTATACATAAATGATTTACCCAGTATAATAACTAAATTTGCTACACCTATAATTTTTGCTGATGATACTAGCATCCTATTTTCTCATTCTAATACAAACGACTTTAATAAACACATTCATGCAATATTTGAAAATATAAATAGATGGTTTAGAATGAACAGATTATCACTAAACTTTAATAAGACACATTATATTAATTTTAAAATTAGGAGAAAAATGTCAGATACTGTTACAATAAGTTATAATAATAAATTCATTAATAATATCTTCTGTACTAAATTCTTGGGAATTATGATTGATGGTGCATTAACTTGGAAGAATCATATTGATCTACTTATTAAAAAATTGAGCAAGGCTTGCTATGTAATTAGAAATATGAAACCATATATGTCTATTTCAGTACTAAAGACAATTTATTATGCTTTTTTTCATCCCTTAATGAGCTATGGCATCATTTTCTGGGGAAATTCATCTAGTAGTCACACTATTTTTCTCCTTCAGAAAAAGGCAATTAGAACAATGATGGGATGTAGCAATAGAGTATCGTGTAGAAATATATTCAAAGAATTAGATATCTTACCGTTGGCATCACAATATATATTTTCTTTATTATTGTTTGTATTACAAAACAAAACTCTTTTTCCATCAAACATTGACTCTCATACTATTGATACTAGACAGAGAGAAAATTTGTATCTACCCCAAGCCAATTTAACTATTTATCAGAAAGGAGTTCACTATGCGGGTATAAAGATATTTAATAAATTACCCACAGAGGTTAAGAATACCTCAAATAATTTTAAAAAGTTCAAGGTTGCATTAAGGCATTTCTTAATTACTCACTCGTTTTACACTGTGGATGAGTACTTAATTGGATAACTATTGTAATAAAAATACTAATTATATTGTCTTGAATTTAGTACGCTGCTTGTCTAGATGTAATTTTTTAATGTATGTATTTTATGTTTTTATACTTGAATTTGTGACGTGTTCTATATCCACTATTGGAATCTTGGAACTTGTAAATAATAATAATAATAATAATAAATAATAATGTTCGTCTCCCAAAGTGAGAGACCATGTTTCGCACCCATACGAAATAACAAGCAAAATTACTGTTTTGTTTAATTTAATTTTCACGTTCTTAGAAATCAGACTGGAAGACAAAATATTTTGAACTGAAAAGTAGCAAGCGTTTTCGGAATTTAGTTTCCTCCTAACTTCCTCATGAATATCATTTTGATTTTTTTTTGTTCCCAAAATAATTATAGGGATTTCGGTTATTTTCGTAATTCTGTGGGTTTGGATTATAGCTGTTGGTTGTAGATACCTCGTAGATAATCAGTCGTTGTAGTCTTTACAATTCATTATTTATAATTGTATTTTTGTGTGTTGGTCGAATTTGTTCACGAACTGTGTGTGTGTGTGTGTGTGCTAGTTTTTGATGTTGGTATAATACGGTGGTATATTTTAATGCGATAAGGGTTCTACTTTTGTAGAAAACAAAGTTGGTAGAAGCATGAGAACTTGCATGAGGAAAGTATTAGTTACGTAAACAATTGTGACTGATCAGAGCTATGATTGGTATTGAAGAATCTTTGGGTAATCACTAGAAATATGTTCATGTGAAGAAATACTTTGTTATTCAGGCACTTGGAGTGGTATTGCAAATGTGTGTGTTTATATCCTAATTTTAGCTGTAGAGGTGACCAAGCAAGCTATTCGGAAGAAGGTGTGGCATTATTTGGAAAAAAATAAGTTTGCGTATTTTCCTCGGCCTGTTCACGGACGTATACCCAATTTCAAAGGTGCTCCAGAGGCAGGTCAGAGATTGTCAAAGCTTGATGTTTTCAAAAATGCATCCACCATCATAGTGACTCCAGATAAACCACAAGAAGAAGTCCGATTTCTAGCTCTAGAAGTGAGTATTGTGGTAATAGGAAGAGCGTTAATTCAACAATTTTGTGTAACTGAAAATAATTACATTTTCCTTTCATTAGGCAAAGAAGAACTTGTTAGTGCCGATTCCAGGGTTACGCTCAGGATTATTCCAACATGTGAAACCCCCTCCAGGTGCCTCAAAGCAAGAGCTGAAGGTAGTTTCTTCCCAGGAATGCTTAGACCTGTGGGTTACACCTGTTGGTCTTAATGACAAAGTCAAATTGGATCTTTTTGTTTTAGGGTCTGTTGCTGTTTCAAAGGAAGGTAAATGAATGTAACTTCTCTTTAGCCATCATACAGAGTTTTATATTTTAACAGTAAGGTTAACCAAGTTTGTCAGCTTTGTAGAATTTGAGGTTTTCAGGGTGATGAATGAAGATTACTGTCTTCTGGGTTGTTGTCAACTTTTATGAAATGTCTTGACCCACATTCAGAATATGCATGTATGCTCTTCTGATCAATATATTTGCTTTTACATGATTTTTGTTTTGTTTTGTCTTGGTTGACCTGCAGAATATGGTGACCTTCCTTGTGTTTCTTTTCCGTTTTCATTATTTCTATGTGCATCATAATTTCTAACCACACATCCCTGACCTAAGCTGACATTCTTGTAATCAGTTTAAATTTATATATATATATATATATATATATATATATATAAAGAGAGAGAGAGAGAGAGAGAGAGAGAGAGAGGTCTTGTACATGTGATTTCTTTTGCTTATTCCATTGCAGGATACAGAATAGGGAAAGGAGAAGGTTATGCAGATCTTGAATTTGCAATGATGATGAAGATGGAGGCTGTGAACCAGAACACTACTGTTGTTACAACAGTACATGATTGCCAGGTACATCACATGCTCATTATTATTTTATATATTTTTGAAAGGTATGCAATTTTTTTACTTTTATTATTATGTATGAATTTAAGTAGATTTATAATGAAATACAGTAGGGCACCGCTTATACGGCGGGTTAGGGACCAGACCCCCGCCGTAAAGCGGATCTTTTGCCTTTTTTCACTTGCAAATGCATATCAAAGCTTAATAAGATGTTTACAATATCATATAGTAAGTGCACAATAGCGCTAGGCCTAAGAAAACGATATGAAAGTAAAATGAATATCAGTAGTACACACATTGTGGCTGGTTTGATCTTCAGTCCACACAACTAAAAGTTTTTCCATGTCGGCAATAAGGCTATCTCTTTTTCTTATGACTTTAGAGTTCATTGGTGTGGCACTTTTAATTTCATTTAACATTTTCTCCTTAGCGTTCAGGATGGCACTAACAGTTTGGCGAGCTAGGCCTAGCTTACGTCCTATCTCGGCCATAGACATGCCTTGTTCACGAAGTTTAATCATCTCTAACTTGGCATTTAAAGTAAGAGGCTTACGACTCCTCTTTTTATCGCTACTACCCTTAGACGGCATTGTGATTACACTGTATTAACACAAAAATATTATATAAATATACAGTTTGTAATAACTGAAAAATTGCCAGAAATACAGAGAGACGCAGAGCGCACAAAAGCTGTAAACAGAATGAATCGGCGACGAGAAAATGGCGCTGGACGCACTTCTCTGACTCGGCTGTTGAGCGCCGTAAAGCGGAGTGCCGAAAAGCGGGGCCCTACTGTATGTGCATTGTAAATATTCAGTTTATTGATTTTTCATGTGTTATTTAAATATATTTCAATTTCAAAAGTTATGTAGCATGAAATGAGATGGGACAATGATGTGAATAGTGAGTAGATACAGCATCATGGTCCATATAAAGAAACTCTACCAGCATTTGTCTGGAGATAATGTAGAGGACCATAAAAATATCAGGCATTATACCCTGGTGCCTTTGAAATAATTTGTACAGCATAAGTTTCACATAATAGCACCAGTTTGATGTACTGTCCTTAAATCAGTAATCAACAGCCACTACAAAGGATCATTCCAAATCCCAAAATTAAGTGACATCTGGCAACTTGAGACTTACTTACAAATATGAGAATATTTTCAAATGATATTTCTGTTTCTGGAATTTTTTTCTGGTTGATTAATGGTAAGAGTTGCTGGCTTGACTGACTGCATGAAGAAGAATACTTCTTGAAAAGCTGATAGTATGTTTAGCTAGTCAAGAAAGTCCCAGCCTTTTTTTTGGAATCTGGATGTTCATGATGTTCACAAAAGAGAGCCACCTGTCCCTATCCTGAGCCACATTAATGTAGTCCACACCCTCATACCCTAGTTCCCTAAGATCTATTTTAATATTCCCATGTATGTGCAGGTTATCTGAGTGGTCTCTTCTCTTCAGGTCCTCCCATCAAAATTCTATGCACATCTGTCATCTCATTATGCATGTTACATGCCTTGTCCATCTCATCCTCTTTGATTTGGCCATTCTCTTGACATTTAAAGATTTTAGACATACAGATTAATGAACTTAAAAATTTATACTCCTCCCCCAGTTTTGTCAGGGTGATTAAGTCAAGAAGAATGAGATGGGGCAAGAGGTGTGCACCGGGTATTGGTTGGGAAGTCTGAGGGGAAGAGACCGCTGGAGAGACCTAGACGTAGATGGGAGGATAATGTCAGGCGGGATCTATGGGATTTGAAGGAGACTGGATTTTGTTGGCCCAGGACAGGGTCCAGTGGAGGGGATGGGTGAGTTCGGTGATGAACCTTCAGGTTCTGTAAGCCATCTAGTTAGACATACAGATTAACATCTTGGGGATGTTGGACACTTATTGATTATACATTTCAGTTATATGATGTATAAAGCATATTAAGGAAAATATAAGTGTTTAAATATGAAGTATTTAATAATATAAACATGCACCTTATTGTACGAGGCTGGTCTACAAAGTAAGTTTCCCTGGGGCCGTTTACAGAAACAAAACACAATTTCATGGAAATATTTATTGCAACAGATACAGCAAGTGTCCAGCTATTTTTCAACATATTCGCCACCGGAATTGAGACATTTGTCATACCGTGGGACCAACTTTTGAATACCTGTGTCGTAGAAGTCTGCCGCCTGGGATTGGAACCACTGTGTGACAACCATCTCCGCCTCTCTGTCATTCTCAAAACGCTGATGCTGACTGGACAGGAATTTCTTGAGGTGTAGGAAAAGATGGAAATCACTGGGAGCGAGGTCCGGGCTGTAGGGTGAATGATTAAACACCTCCCAGCTGAACTCCTGCAGGAGACATGCTGTCCGTCGAGCCGTGTGCGGCCTAGCGTTATCACTGACCGCACTTCACAGTCGGCAGGAGCTGGAATAAGAACCTCCATCTTCAACAGCTACAACAATGCTACTGTGAGAACGCGGGAAGTGCCTTTAGTGCATGCGCCATGCTACGTCATTGCTCTATCACGTACACACAGTCGCTTCGCGCAATATAAGGTTTTCTAGCTGTGGGACGAGTGGGAAACTTACTTTTGGGACGCGCCTCGTAATATGCTTTTGGGTGCTGGCACTGTGTAGAAATTGGCTTGTGGCTGATTCCACAGCCATACCCAAATCATGAACCCCTCTGTGGAGCCAGTTACATTTGGCCCCTCCTGTCTGTCCTTCTTGCTTGTCCTCACTGATACCTGACCACACAGTGCCAGCACCCAAAAGCAGGCTGAACATCAGTAATGAATTGCTATGAAAGCTTAAAACCAGTTAGTTATCTTGGGGATGTACCTCAGAAGCAGCCATTGCTCCAGAATTATAGAAGTGAGTAAATTATGTGTGGGGTTGGTGATAATGGTAATGATAATATATTTACTTCTTCAGAAGTATTCAAAGATAGATACAATATTCTGTGGATACACAAGTTTCAGTACTTGCCACAGTTGCCAGATGTAGTTTTTCCAGAATCATGCCCATCTACACATTTTTCTTCATTGATGAATATAAGATATTTTTAAATTAAAATTAAAGTAATCTCATCTTTGGTAAATACAGTATTTTACCTGATCACTGCTGAAGTTTCTTTATTAGTATCAAATTAATATTTGAGATTGGACAGCTAGTTGTAATTTCTGCTTACTTTTTGAGATCTGACCACTATTTAAAACTATTGTGCTAGTACCCAGCTTTATTAAAACACAGGCTAATATTATAGTTCAGGCGTTGTGTTGAACATGTATGGTGTTTTTCTGTTCTCTTCATTTTTTCTGTAACCCAATTATATTGCAGTGCATTCATATGGTTAGGTGTTCAAGACATTACCTGCACAGCTCTTCAAGGCTCATGATGTACCTGTGGATTTCATTATAACGCCAACCCAAGTGATAGAAGTAGATCCACGTCTTCCCAAACCTAATGGCATAATCTGGAGCTTTCTTTCAAGGCAACGACTGAATGATATACCCATTCTGCAGACTCTTCGAGAAGCAGAGTTGGGGTGAGCAGGAAATCAAAGTTATGTTAGAACTTTAGCCTGAATAACATATTAGACACACACCAGAGATTCAATGCATTGTTTTCCAAATTTAGCAGCAGAATTGTTACGTTACAAAAAGAATTAGCAGACTTTCACATTCAAATGAAAGACCAGTGGTTAAAAATAATAATACGTAAATGGGAGATGAGTGTAATGAAGAGGTATGTACAACTGTATGGCTGATAGGACTTAATAAACTAGGATCATAATCTTCATAATGGTTCCTGTTGGGCAGAAACAGCTTTAGGATTTTCTGGTAGAATTTAATTTTAGGGTGGTAATTATAATGAACAGTAAGGAAGATCCCCCTAGAATCTATTACATATCCCAAGTATTCCATGGAATACAGTTTGGGAATCATTGGTTTCCTGTAGTGGTTCCCATATTTAAGGGTCCTGTCCCTAATGTCACATGAAATTAATAGAATAGCTCAGAGAAGGTACATGAACCAGGATAGTTCACTCAGTACAGTCTGGATGACAGTGCCTTGATTCCTGGCAAGGGTGGGAATTTTCTCTTCATATCCGTACTGGCTGTGGTGCCTACCGAGCATCCTATTGAATGGGTACCAGGGGCTTTCTCTACTGAGCTATAAAGCAATCAGATAATAAAGTGACTGTTTACCTCCATCTACTGTTATTAGAATGTTTGGAACAATATCTCTCTGTGTGCCTTCATGGTATGATTCTTTCCACTTTTAAAAAAATTTATATAAAATAATATGAAATGTGTAAAGAGAACTGAAAACTAACTAGATTGCTTATTTGTTTTTAAATTCTTGCATAACTTTATTCACCATAATAATAAATATTTTCTTTGTGTTTATGCAGTGAAGGAAATGACTGCACACTGAAAGAAGTTGACACTGATATTAAAGAACGTCAAAGATCTAATTGGCATGGTGGCAGGAGGAATCACTTCAGAAAACATGATATTTGCAAGCCGGCTGCTTCAGAGGATGCTGTTGCGGGATCACAGCTATCTGTGCTTGATGGCGAGGACATTCAAAGCAAAGGGCCTACACGTTTATTCCAGCTCCGTAATGTTGCTAGGAAGAACACAACATCCACATCTGAAGATATATCTGGTGAAGAAGTTAACAAGAATGAGGTATAATATTGTATTCTTATCTATCTTCTGTAAAATATTATCTCTATTTAACTCTTTTCAGGGTCACAGTATTTTGTGTCCTGCATTAAGTCTTGCAGTTAAAATTAAGTCAATTTGCCCCTGTATTAAACCATGACATGGGGCATGGAGGTACAGCCTCATACATTATATACCTTAGAATTAGATGGAGGTAATGTTCAGTTTGACTTCTTGCTGCTTTATGTCTGGGGAAGGAGCCCCGGGTATTCATTGGATGGGAGGTTGGTGGGTGGCACATCCAGTCTGAATGTGGCACTGGAGAGGAAAGTCCTTGACTGTGCAGGAAATAAAATTGTGCTTACCCGTCTCATAGGTAGTTTACTCTACCCACCAAGCTATCTGCATTACATGTAAATATACTGTTTTGTTATACCCATAACAAGTCAATGACATCAAACATTTGGAAGGACGATGATTAACTTCAGAGAGAAAAGGATGATTAAAGTTTGTTACATATGTGTCATGGTCTAGCTGGCCATGTGTCCCAAGTTAAAATTCAGCGAGCAATCCCTTATTCATGCCTTTAAACATTAGACAGGTAAGTATCTAGCATTTTTATACAAACAATGGAGAACATTATTACACTTGAGTTTTAAATTGCATGATCACATGTAATGAAAATATTCTATAACATGGGTTTTTCTGGACTTGTATTTGAACTAACTGAATATCTCCTACAGTATGGACTATCTCAACGGAGGTTTGCTATGGTCTCATCAGTCCTGCCAAGTGAATGCCAAGATAGAGCCTTATAATTTGTCGAGACTACTTCTCCAAATCCATTTATCTCATGGTCATTTTCCTATCCCATCTGATGCATGCAATTGAATCAGCATCATTAAATAACTTAAGACACAGTCACTCAACACAAGTATTAATGTTTCTTGAAGACTGTATTACTGTTATTTTTATGCAAATTTTTGAATTTGTAATACTTCTATTACCTTTTTTTCTTAAAGAGTGTTCCTGGAAAAGATACAGAGAAGGAACGTCGGCGATTCCGTCCTCAACAGCGACCTGCAATTGAGTTCAATCTCAGAGTTGGCAATATTGCACCATATGTCCGTGTCAGTGACCTCAAGGCAGCTTTAGCAGAGAGAGACATCAAACCCACTAATATCACGTGGCGTGGCCACAGAGGCTTTGCTATCCTTCACTTTGCTAAAGCAGGAGGCTCAGGACACTCAATGCCTTCATCTCCTGTATCTGTTGACAGTATTGTGGCATCCCTCCAGGATCTCAAGCTTGGAGCTGAAAGGAGAGGGGACTTTCTCAAGGTTGAACCTGTAAAACCAGTCACAAAAATTGAGGTGACAGATATTAGTTCTGTATAATGGTTTTGCCATTTTGAAATGACTTCCTTATTACTTACTGTGTGCCAATATTTAAGCAAACAGTTATTTAACCCCTTGTCATTTAAAATTCATTTAATAATACTATCTTTCCCACTCAGAATAATTTATCTTTCTCTCCTTTTCTGCTTTTGTGTTTATTTTTCTTTCTATCTTTTTAAATTCCCTGTGTATACACTACATTTCAGTGTTCCAAATTCAGCATAGGACATATAATTTTACTTAATACAATGCAGCATGGGGTTAAAATAACTTAATGGCCTACTTTCTTAGAGAAAGTATGTAGTTTGTAGTAAAAATATATAGTCGGACTGAATTTATTCTTGATTTCATTCAAGGGACACTTTATCTGCTCTTAGTTATAAAGGAAGAAAAATATCTCAGTTCCTCACTTACATGTCGTTCATGCATATATATATAGTGTTAACTCATTTGTGTCTAATTTTAAATTGTTACATTTTATTAAGTCACATCAATTTCTCCTAAAATAAAACGTGATACATAGTCCTTCAGGAAGTTATGTAAGTTACATATTTAATTTACTTTTTTATGTGCTTGGCATGTATGTATGAGTGTATGCATTGGAAGATTGTTAATGAAAGGAACGTAAAATACATTTCTTAAGAGCAACTTTCAAATATACATCACACTATTACAAGAGAATAAAATTCATAAAATATAACTTAAATGTATATTTTTAAACATACATTTAAAATTAACACAGACATTTTTGAACACCAGAAATATGTGTTATTTTTTTGTATTACATAATTATTGAAGATCAATAAAGAGACCTGCTATTTTTTTTATAAAGACTATATATGTATATGTTTCATCCTTTCCGTCTTCAAAGTAAAATTTGTAGGGAGGCCACAATATGAACTGGGAAGTGCAACATGAAAACATGAAATTATCAGTCTGTGAGAATTAAGTTTGCTAGATTCATTTATCACAGGCAGCCTTGAAATATTTTATTCACCTTTCTCATTTCCATCAACTTGACAAATATCATCAGTAACACCAAAGGCACAGTCTTGAGTCAGCTGAATCCATTCCACACTTTCAAATCCCGTTTGTCTAAGGCCCATTTAATATTAATTTCCCATCTATACGAAGGTGTCTCATTCTGTAAGATCAAAATTATATTGTCATTTTACCCTGTGGGTTGTGACGCACACATCATCCTTCTTGATTTAGTTACCCTAACAGTAGTAGGTAAAGTATCCAAATTTTGGACTTCTCTTTATGTAATAATTTTCTCCATCCTGCCATTACTTCCTCTTTCTTAGGTCAAAATATTCTCTTCAGTTCTGTTCTCAAACATTAAATATGTTATGCGAAGCTTTCACGGCAGCTTTCATTAATAAAGTCTTCTCGGGCTATCAGCCGTGTTAGTTGGTGATCAATCGCCAACTAACACGGCTGATAACCCGAGAAGACTTTATTAATTAAATATGTTCTTTCTTTGAGGCCAAGTTAAAATACGTACAGTTATAATTTTGTATAATTTAATCTTCATAATTTTACTCCAAGCTTGATCAATTTAATAAGCAAGTTTGTAATATTGCCCTGTTCCACACTGGTTCCCTAGTGCTGACCTTTTTTATGATACTGTTTGTAATTAAACCAGGAGTTGCACAACTCATTAAAGTATCACAAAGGAGCTGTTATTTGGAACCCAACAGAAGAAAGGAATATTTTACACTGGACTCTAAGAATGCTAAGAAAATATGTAAATATGCATATTTCTTACAGGTTAATCTCATAAAACTATTATATTAGAAATGTTTTATATGCTTATGTGTGGGGTGTGTAAAATTAACACTAGAAAGGTAGTATCAATCCATTTTTCATCTCTGAAATTACCTGATGAATTGGATTTCAGTGAAACCTGCTATTGAGATCTGGAGGCCTCTCTCCCCTGTTTTAGGTAGTTTATGTTAATGGGTCATCTTTATATCAAATTCAATATGCCTGTAATGATTTTCAACAAAAATGGTGGCTGAGGCTTGCACCAATCACATGTACTGTAGCTCCCCCAGAGAGGAGACAGGCTAAAGCAAGGAAACAAAATATACAGTGGTAAAAAATCAAATCTTCGTAAATACTGCATATTAATTCACAAGCTTAGCTATACAAATCTACACGGTTCTCCAGAAAAGACAATTACAACAGTGTGCAAGGAATTATTGCAAACTTGCAGTTTGGCTCTCAATGTTTCTGTCACGTGGGTTTTCAACAGATTGAGCTTCCGCCATTTATGAGCAGAAGATCTCCTTTGTGCTGACAGGCCATTCACAAAGAGCATAACTTGACTCAGCTGACAATTCTACTGAAAAACACTATAGGTACAGTTATTGATACCAAAATATTTGTATTTACAGTCTATAGAACAAATAAAATAAATTTTTAAAATGCAAATTTTAGGGCCCTATATGAATAGTAGTATTGACACGAATCTTAAACTGATAATGTCAGGTTCATCATGTTAGTATTAATGAATTAAGGAATTATGAGCATGAAGACTGAGTGATATAAGTGCGACATAAATACCATTTCTATGAAAATCTGTAAACTACTTAAAAAATATACAGATTCAAACATGATCATACCATAAGCATATTATAGAATAAGGAAATAGGCTACTAATTAACATTGTCCTTATATCTCAGATTCTGAGTTTGTCTTCTGTTTATCAGTGCTGAAATACACATAATCATTTCATAACATATATTTCATTATGTTAGACTATGTACCTCTACTGCTGTTATTCCAACTTAGCCATTTGAACTGAGTTCCAGACCTTTCAAACAGTACTAGCAGAGTGCCTGCAGTGTTACTGAAGGGGACTTCAACAGGTGCTTACATATCTTCTGGTTTGAAAGATTATCATAGGCCTGGTCATTTGATACATATCATTGAATATTATAGGAACAATTATTGTCCCTAAACACTAGGACTTTTGTCTTTACAGTATCATCTACAGTAATTAGTCTCAAAGCTATTAATCCAGATTTTACCCATTCCTTCTGTATGAATATGAGCAGTAGTTGGGTCTGATCTTCATCCTCAGGTTAGTTTGTACCCTAAATTTCAGTGGCAAACTGTGAAAAGTAATTAAATATTTATGAGTAGATTAATTTATATATATATTTACAATCTTCTATGGATGATTCTTAACATAGATATTAAAATTAATTATTCTTGACTGCAAATGGAAAATACTACACCTTCCCACTCTCATTGTACAACTCCATGGTAACTAACAAATTACATTTTGTTAGTTTAAAAATTGTTACCCTGACGCGTGTAAAGAAAATGAACATCAAGTTTATTTGCATTCAGGTCATCCATCACAGATATTTAGGGCAGAAGAGATCAATTCCAATATTTTATACGTTATATGCAACATGAAAGCATGTGGAAAGACAGCCAAATTAGATGTGATATTTTCAGTCGCCATGTGCCGAAAAGAATTGCCGTCAGCATCCAGCTTCAAAAATTTTATGATTTGTGTCTACTCAGTTTTAACTCTATTGTTTGATCTTGAGGACATGTGACTGGTCTCTGGCACTGACATGATTTCTCTCTTTGACATTACGTCCAGGCCAGCTTACAAATCTCGTACCAGATGCATACTGGGGTTATTTTCCTGGGAGTTTATGTGCTTGGACAATGAAGCTGATTAATGACCTGCATCTAATTCCTAGGTCTAGAATGCATGCGCACAGAGGCGACTACCTGAAACCATTCCTCACGCCTATTATTACTTTGCATTCTAACCATCCTCAACCAGTAAGCTTCGGCTGCATGAGGTATACAGGCTTCCACACAGTTAAAAATTACATTCTACTCTATCAAATTAACAGCCATACATCTTACATCATGTTGGATCCAAGTGACTTTTGGAAGAACCAGGTTTACTGCATTCAATATTTTGGTTCACAGCTGCAGAATTGCCCTGATATTGAGACAAGTTGTGATCTATAATATTACTAACTGTGTCATTTTGAATACTTTGTTCCTTAACCTTATATTGCTCTTTAACACTCGTCCTTGTTTCATACAGCTGACAATTGTCCAGGATCTGACTTTGAATGTGGAAATAATTTGTACTGTCTTTGTCTGCAATTTGGCACTTATAATTATTATCCAGGTGTACTGCACTTTCAGGCACTATACAGGTTTTCTGTTGATTTCTGCATGTAACATTTTCTTCTAGAACATCCTGGTCATATAATGGCTCTGAGGATAAATTTGACTTCGAAGTGGACTGTTCTGTTGTGAATAATTTAGGACATGATCCACAGTGTTCAGGATCTTTTACTGAGCTTCCTGAACCATTGTCAGAAGCCTTGTATACTTTTTCACTAAGTTCATTATACTTACAGTGGCTTGTAGTCTCTTGGGGCATGTCATCTCCACAAGATGTAATTTCACTTTTGTTCCTGACAAGGGGTAGGACTTTTGTGCACGTGCCTTTATAAGACTGATCTGAGTGCCTTCGACCAGTCTCGTCTCTTCTAATAAAATTGCTGATAAAACCAGTTCTAATAGTCTGGTCCACAGTTGGAGTAACTGTACTTGTACAATTCCCACTCTTAGAAACCTGCCATCCCCTGTTTTCACCTGGAGTAGTGTCTGTGTCCGGTAAGCCTACTCCGGGAATTACTACTCTGCCTGTGGTATCACTGGCTGATACTTTATGATCCCCACTGCTAGCATCCTGTGACCCTGTTGGGTCAGAGGCCCTCATGGCTTGAAGTAGCTCTTGTTCCCATGCTGATTCTTTCTGTTCTCTCTCCCGACGTGCGAGTTCTTGCTCTCGATTGTATACCCGGAACTGAGGAAGGTGTTGAATATAGCGTTCTGTCATCATCTCCCCACTCCCATCCTAATATAAAACAAATATTCTAGAGTAAGATAAGAAATCTCACCCTGATCCTTTCACTGTTGGTGAAAAAAAAAATTTGACCCATGTAAGCCATTATTTGTCTCAACATGAATATTTCTTGGACTTAAAGCAATGGATTTTCTGAGAATCAATAATCTTTTGGTCTCACATTACACAGTATAAGTAACAATTACAAATATAATTATTATTATTATCATCACCAAGTCTAAACATATTTATTTACAATATACAAATTAAAAATTTTATGTGGCATTAATATAAATTATGTCGCAATCACTCAAATTGAATATTTGCATTTAAGAAATATGCATGAGAGTATATGGAAGAATTTAGTTTTCAGAAATTTCTTGTTGATATATGAGGAAAAGAAAAATGTACAAAAAGTATTAATGTTCAATACAAACTACTCTGAAAAACTGTATCAATAAAAATGAGGAAGTGTGTGAAGATCATCACATTTCTTTGTCTACTGATAACTCACCAAGTCAACACTGGGCGAACCCTGCATTTCACGTAGTGAACGTTGCTTTGCAAGGCGTTTCTTCTTTTTGTGCAAAGGCCGAGTCTCTACGATCATTTCTTCCAATTCAAATGTAGGATCACAATTCAGATGGTCCCTCTGAGGGAGGGAAGATACAATATATCAAGTACATTAGTTAATTCATAATTTGTACTCTTCACTTGATATGATTAGGTCAACAAATCAAAGAAGGATGAGATGGGAGGTATATGTAACATGAAAGAGGGAAATTAGAAATGCCAGAAAACATAATGGAAATATATCACATTGGAGACTTAGGCATTAAAATGTTAATTAAAGAAGTGGGATGTGATGGAGTGTATCAGATTGAATTGACTCAGGATAGGATCTATGGAGGTCTTCTAAGAACAGTAATTAACATTTAGATTCCATAAAAGAAAATAATTTATTTATCAGATGAGTAACTGATATTTTTTTAGGAAATTCTGTACTACTGAGTTAGTTACTTAGTGAGTATAAATATTCTTCATTCACTGATAAACAAATAACTTAATTAAATTGGTCATGGTTTTTCCAAAAGGCTTTCTAGCTATCATGAGGAAGTACCACAAATAATTTTACTGGATCATGAAGAGAGAGAGTAAGGAATAAATAAATGAAGAGAGGGGTTAGAAATAAGTAAAGAAGAAATGAAAGAAAGAGAAACATTAATAAATAAATAATGAACTGTCTTCAGACAGTATTAATTACATTAATCGTTTTGTAACTGAAATTCAACAGACGGGCTCAATGAAGCTGTATCTGAACACTGCTATTGCAGTACAGTTTAATAAAAATATATTAACTGACTCACTGGTGGTGTAAAAGAAGGCTTTATTCGTTTCTCCAACACAGACTCCAGGTTAATATCACGAAGGCACTGTACCTTCCTGAGCTCTTCCACAGAGCTTATTCTGCCTCCAGGTCTTACAAATAATAACTGAAAACAAACAAAATGCCGTGAGTAACCTTAATTTTAGGTAAGTTCAATAACTATAACAAATGTACATGGGCAATATTAGAAGTAAATGTAGTATATGTGCAAATTAAAACTGCTCATCCTTAACAATACCAATAGTGAAGTCAATTTTGTTCATCAAACCAAAATTCACGGAACAAACATAATGAAACAATGGTTACTACTGTTCTTTCATACCTGAAAGTCCATGTTGATCATGATCTCCTGGGTTGTGATGCCGTGTGGTCTTGTAGGTAGTTGCCAACATTTCAGAGGAACATATCACATATAAAACCACATAGATTCACATCCTAGAAGACCACAGTCAATACTCCATTGTTGTGAGAACCTCCACAGTTTGAAATTCACCCAGAAGATTGGATATCCTAAGATTTTCTAGTTTCTCTCAATTCCCTTACGTAATTGCTTGGATAATATTTTAAAGACCACTTTCTTTCACATGAGCCGGGGTAGCTCAGTCGGTATAGTGACTAGCTACGGGCTGGACGGCCGGGGCGTGATGCCGATCACTCACCCGGGACAAACTTTTACTTCCTTTTGCATGTATCCAAATTCCTCAATCATTTGAATCTATGTGATACTTATGAATGATACAGTGTCATAAAAAATCATTTTTACAAATTTTACAATTCAGGACAAAGGATTAAGTAAGGTGTTATACTGTAAATCGGATGAACAAAACTACGACTAGCTGTACACACTTACCCTATCCATGAGATCAACAAATCCGTGGCTGGCTCTAGAGGACCTTGGATACACCGCACCAGCAACAAATAACCCTCGAACTTCACTCACTGATGTAGCCGAGTGGATATCAAATGGGCGTACACCATAAAACATTTCGTAGACTACAACACCCAGTGACCACCAGTCCACGGGGAAGCCATATCCGACACATTCGTCCGCTGCACATTCAAATATCTCTGGGGCTGTGACATGTAACAGATTGGACACGTTCTGTTTGGCTAACTCAGAGAATACATTTAGGATTGTGAGTGGGTTAAAAGACTAATTTCTATTTCTAAATTCTAATTAAAACTTAATTCTATTACTGATATTCACAAATAAAATATCCTATGTATATGACTGATGATCCTGTCATCATATCTCCTGCTGAGAACAATAGTGACGTAACTCAGAAATCACCGATTTTGAGTTATGTCCGTGCTTGGTCCCTCCATTTTGTCATTGTTCTCCTTAATGGCTGTGACGTGATTTAACCTTAAAACCAGGGAACAAGTTAGGTGCTTTTAATTTATTTCAAACTGCTAAACTGGTAACATACCCATGTAGGGTTTCGTCCCTGACATGGAAGTAGCTAGCTCGCCATTCTCCAAGACTGTTGCAATGTTGAAGTCAGTGATATGTGCATGACCTAGAATTAAGGAAAAAAAAGAACGCTCAAGTTACATTTTTAAGCCGTACATTCTTAGTAACATAATTATTTAATATAATAATAGGTTTCAAGGTGAAGGGCTTCTGATCATAACAGAGCTGTGTTATCGTGGTTTGATGCCCGTCCCCTAAAATTCTAATTTAATCTATTATAATACAAGAATCCTCTCATAAACTAGCCCCCGTCTACAGATAAAGCACAGTTTAAGAATTCTTAGAACTGAACATATCCAAAGAAAGACGATCTGGGTAAAAACATGAGTGGAAAAGTGTACTCCAATTTAGTACAAACATTTTCCAAGTGAATTCCTTGCCATTTTGTGTATCTCATAATCTTCATTTTCAGGTATAAATTTTACGCTGCAAAGTTAATTACATTGTTCAAAATTATAAATAATTTTTCCTAGCATTCAGGTCTTAAAATGTTTCAAATAATAGTTAATGAGACAAAGAAGACAAGACTAAGATCAAGGACATTTAATGTAGGAACACGTAATAAAATAGGAAGAATTGAGGGTTGAATAAACAACATGACATGCAGAATAATCTAAATATTTGAGCTGGTTGAAATAAAATTAATAGGACAAAGGAGGAAACAACAAAGAAAAGAGGTGTGAGACTATTTGGTTCCGGTAACACCAAGAAAAGAAACAGGCTGGCAAACATTCTTTAAGCCCACAATATTCCGAGAAGGTGATAGATATTTAATTTATTTCTAGAAATTTTTGTAAAAGGGAATGAAATGAATGAACTTCCTACGGATATTTGCATCCCAAATAGGAATGTAGCATAGAAAAGAACAAAGAATTTGGAGAAATTCTAGAAAGCATAGCAGGTGGGGAATGCATTTGTATAATGAGAGACTTTAATGCTCAAAGAGAAAAAGACAGAAATGGATGTAAGAACATAAAGGGAACTCGTAAAGAAGGTGAAGGAAATATTGAAGGGGAGGGCTTATTAGATACAAGTAAGAGAAATGACTGGGCGATTGGTTTGGTAAATCTGGGACCATGACAAGAAACTTCTCGAATATTTTAAACAACTTCAATGCAATACCAATCATAAGTTTAGAAGGAGACCACAGAATCCTAATTGGAGACTACAAGCAGGATAATAGATTTTATTTTTATTTAGTGTTCTGTCTGACGACAGGTCCATACGAACAGGATCCTTCCATCCTTTTCTCGGACTGGGACCTGTTCATATACGTTCTTGGCAGATGATCCAGAAGTGGTTTGCCATTGCCTTCTTCTGTGTGTGAATGCCACGGAGAAACCGGGGAAGCCCCCGGAGGAAAACTAGACCACGGCCTTGCCCAACACAAGTTATAAATTCGGGCACCGCCGGGAATTGAACCCGAGACCCCAGGATTACAAGGCCAGCGTTCTAACCGCTAGAACACCGTGGCTCTATAATAGATTAAGAAATTAAATTATGGATGCTAAAAGATCAGGGAAATATGAAAATATTCAGAGTTTTTGAAGACTAAGTTACTCAAAGACGAAGTATTGTAATTGGAAGAAGAATGGAATAGACTTAAGGTGAGCTTTATAGAAATAGCCAAGGAAACACTCAGGTGGACAGACAAAATGAAATGACCCGAGGCCATCAGACGACTGAATCCCACAGGAAGTAACTTTTTTAGTAAGTTCAAAACATTAAGAGCCTAAAAGAATATAGCGTTCAAATAAATTACATCTACGCTACGCTACGACACTGAAAGTTTTCAGTACACCATTTTTATTCCCTTTTAAGCGTAAAGTTTATTATTGAGACTACCGTCATGTCGTCTCATGCTGAGCATTGATCACATCTTTCTATAGATAATGTATTTTGTTTTGTGAAATGTCCTATCAAAGCTGATGTACGCAATCGGAAATTAAATTTATCCGTGTTGAGGTAATGGATACTACTCGTTAGTCGTTTATAAGGACGGCGGATAAACTCAGAATAACCAACTTCAGAACACTTTCATTAAAGGATCGCTCAAATTTTCGAATGATAGAATTGAACAGTTAATTTATCGAAATCTGTAGATTTCTGCTTCAAGCCAGTTTTGCGATAAGACGTCATCTAATCTGGTTGGTTATCTGATTATTTCACTTAATTAAATCAATGTGGGATGTGAGGTTTTTGACGGCGGTGAGTCTGAAGACGGCAGTCTTCTGAGTTGTTGCGCTGTGTAGTCTGGTAGAAGTTTACCGCCATCTTCTTATTATGTCAACTTAAGATGTCACATTTCGTCAAATAAGACCAGAAAAGAAAAGAAAATTATATGGCCTAGGCGCCTAAGATAATCATACATCGTCAATAGGTAAGGATTTGGAAGGAGGTGTTCGTGAGCTACTTGATGATATTATCCAGTAATCCCATGGAAAGAAAAAATACAAAAAGTTTCAGTCAGGATAGCCAGTAACCTGGCGAGATACGAATCAGGAACCGTCCTAATAAATGTTCAACGGTGTAGTGTTACACCAGCGTTCTCAAAGGAAGAGCTCAAAGAAGACCCTACACCCTACATCAATAACGAGAAAGAACTGACTTAATTTGTGCAGGAATTTTCACAAAATCAAATAGTGAGCCAAAGTGTGTAATAATATACAGAGAAAGTATTTCCTTTCACCTTCAGACACACAGTTTTATGTAAGGCACGAGGCTTCTAGATTTTTGTTCCCATCTTTGGTAGAATATAATAGACTTCTCATGGCATCTGGAAACTAATTTAATTTCTGCTACAGTTCGTAAAATCCTGTAGTGTAATGGGATGCTGATGGCGAAGGGGAAAAGCCAAATACGTACAAATAACGTAAAATTAAACAGTTCTTTGGGTAAAAGGAAGAAAATATAACCCTTAAAACGCAAAAAAGGAAATATAATTAAGGTGACTGAATAACACTCACCTTCTTCGTCTAGCAGAATGTTGTCTGGTTTGATGTCCCTGTAAAAGAGAAAGAAAGTTCTGTGAGTCCGGCCGAATTATGACGCAATTGGAAAGCTTTTAGACGAAATAACTAGAGAAATTCAATTTAATCTTTTGGAGTGTTACGCGTGTTTTGTATCTTGGGCGCAACGTTAACGCAAAGAGATTGATAGCGTCTATCAGCATATTTGAACTCGGAACTGCTAGACGGTTTCAATTATGAATTAACCATAGGAGACCATCCCAATCAGCAATTCTTGTGGAGAAGACACCAGCGCCACTTAATGTCGGATCGCGGTGCAGATCACTGAAGAAAATGCAGCTTTCATAAAGGCAATTTTTTTGTGTTAGTGAAACAACATGGCTGTCGTGCAGAGAATCATATTTAAATTTCAGTTTAACAGTGACAGCTAATTAACAACTGAAATTAGGCATGTAAAACGTTAAGCGGGATTCTATGGTACAAACCTAGTGCTAACAATTATCAATGAACGTATTAAAAGATTTTAATTTGAGCATGTTGCAACATAATTATTTCCATCGTCTGTTGTGTGTGACGGCAAACAAAATATTCTTCCTAACCATAACCACACTCCTCTTATCTCTGCCTCTGGTTCTGTATTATTTTTATTTATTTATTTATTTGACTGCCTTCGGAACCGTAAAAGGGCCCTCAGGTTAAACGGCATTACATTTGAACTCTGGATCTTTCGAAGTAGAAGCACTAATCAAAAACTCGTTAGTTTCCCGGAAGTTAAAACGCGCGTTCTATAAGGCAGGAGGCGTAACGTACGATAAATTAACTTCTTCGCCGTGAAAGTGGAAAGTCGCTGAAATGCTGACAGCTACTGTAGACAAGATGCTGAAAAATAATGACTGCGATGTAATCTCGGAAATTGAAGAGAATGTTCTGTGAAACTTAACATAACCCGGTGCCCAAACAGCTGAGGAAATTCTGGTTTGCTTCTAACACAACGAGATATACAAAGTAGTGCCAGAGATGGGGATTTATGTTGAAACTTAGACGAAGTTAAGCGGTTAAAATGACGGAAAATCTGATGTATTTCGAAGATGGCCGTTTTCTTCAGACTCACCGCCGTGAGAACTTCAAATCCTACCTAATGTATTTCACTATGAACTTAACATCGATTTTAATTTAAAATGTATTGTAATAATCCTCTCAATACGAAGCCTACAGGTAGACAGTGTAGGAATTATCGTCCTGTTTCTTGACATGGTTTCAAAATGAGTTATTACGCGTTCTTTGAACGATGTGTAAGAAATTAAGACACATGATTCAACTCGAGAACAAAGAAAGGTTGAATACCACTGGTCTACAGAGAGTCGACGTTCATGTTGTTTATTTCTCCCCTTTTCCTAGGTCATGTCAAAGTCTGCGTCCATATTGATTCTTTATAACATTTTATAACACGGCATTTTTATGCTTAGGGGTTGTTAGCTCCACATTTAACTCCCGAGCTTAAGAATCGTCCCCCTGTCGACCGTATATTCGCAGACACCCTCTACACTTCAAGGGTGTCTCCTCCATCCGAGAACTCTCACTAAGGCAGTAACATTTATTTCTGCCGACAGCGGTCAAGGGAATATCTAACCCCTTAAACGGGCGAAGTAACAAAGCTTCAACTATTATTAGGGTGAGTAGGATGAGATGGGCGGGGCATGTCGCATATGTGAGATAAATGACAAATGTATACATATTTTTGTTTTGAAACTTAGATGATTAATCTGGAAGAAATGATGTGGATTGGATTCATCTGGCTTAGGATTGGATCCAGTGACTGGATCTTAACACGGTAATGAACCCCCCGAGTTCGACAGAACACGTGTAAAGACGTGTAATCTGTTGACAACTTAAACAAATACTTATTACCTTCTAAAGAAAGACTCCGCACAACGGAGACAGTTACAGCCAAGAAACACAGAACCCTTTTGATGGGGAAGAAGTGAGAGACATTTATATATATGTAGAAGGTTCCCAGGCAATGCTAGTTCGTCCTTCTGTTAGGGATAAAGTAAAATTGAAGACGTTGCGATGAAAATTAGTGACAACTTTCACACAGAGACAGTGGAATTTTGATTTGTTTGTTGCTATAATTTGAAAGTTACGTAAAAAATTTAGTGACCTACACAGTAAGGGGATAAATTCTGATGAATTTAAATCGGGAGTGCTTAAACACAGTAAACCATCGTGGCTTTCATACAGACGACGCCTTGTAGCAAACACGTAATATACCTTGACTAATGATACTCGGGCTCATTTTATTTTATATTATAAAGCGAGACACGTTTTCAATTTCCTTCTAAAGCCATGGAAGTAGACTATATTCACGCCTGAGACACAAATAGAAATGGTCAGAGAAAACGTGGGAGGAATACGGAAACTGTAACAGATGATTTTAAATCGCCAAAGTATAAACTTCAGTTTTGTATTCAACTACGACAGACTAGCCGTGTCATACCAAATCTGAAGATGGAGCAGTATGTTCCTCCGAAACGTCAGCAGACCTAACCATACACAAAACTACTCTGTGCCATAACCAAGAACGACAAAATCTGAACTCTTCTCGCAGTGAAAACATCTTACTGGAGAAGCCTGTTCAAGAACTGTTTCGTGCTCACACTTAACCCTACTACCATCAACGTCATTTAATAAACCTCTGAACAATAAAACATAAGATCGAAAGTTACGATGTGGCAAGGCGAAAGTGATCCTAAGCAACTTATCGTTCATTATTCTAGAGCTCTACAGTTGAAGAATAAGTACGGACTAAGGCCAGGAGATCGGCTGTGTGAATGGTTCCTTTCTGATTGCCTATCTACTCCTACTCATCTCAGCAGGATACACCACAAAATCTTTAGTGCCACTATGAACCTCTTTTCCTGCTTGCAAAGCCGAACTTTATTGAGAGAACGTTTTTGTTACACTATAAATGGCTAGTACGCGCTTCCCAGTGCGCCGTTAATGCGCCGAATATATATATATATATATATATAAAACATCATAAGATTGTGTGTGCGGGCAGCTGAGGTACAGTCGGCGCAAAGCAAAATGAAGCTTTCGCGGCGACTGAAGTTAATGAAAGATTAGTTAATAAACTGGCCGATTTGTTAACTAACCCATTAATTTATTAATTACCTGAGTGCATAATAAAGGAGCCCTGTCGATTGAAATGTCTTTCAATTTAGCTCCGTTTTTGCAACAACCCAGAAGACAGAAATCTTCATACTCACCGCTGTGAAAACCTCTCCCCCGACTTCCTGGCTAAAATACAGAATGCCCCAAAAAGATGAAAACACATTATAATAAGGAATATTAACCTTGCGTGCATACATATTTTTGGAACAGCCTGTACTAAGTGTTGACACTCCACTATTTGTAACGTGCTGCTTATTTGTCCTTGCTTCTGTGAATAATAAATAGTTGAACGTCCCGTAGTCCACGGTATATTTTTAGCGTAGTTAGTAATAAAACGAACTCAAAAAAATGAAAATAATTTTAAATGGGCAGAATTGAAATCAGTATATTAGCCAAAGTCGTCCTAGGGACGGCGATTAAAAAACAATTCACTTCATTGAAGATATAACCCCGGCTGTCCGCACCGCGGGCAAACGCACTACCATCTAAGTTACAGCTGATAACTTCAGTGCCTCTCCTTTAAGATGAAACAGTGGAATGTCGACATATCACTTGTCCAGGAAACCAGAAAATATTTCACTGCCTCACTGCAAAACCTGCGACGAATCGGAGGGTTTCGACTGACCATGTAAGCGACTGTTTAATTAATTACTAGACCAGGTTATTTTATTTATTATTTATTTAGTGTTCTGTCAGACGACAGGTCCATATGAACAGGATCCTTCTATCCTTTTCTCGGACTGGGACCTGTTCATATACGTTCTTGGCAGATGATCCAGAAGTGGTTTGCCATTGCCTTCTTCTGTGTGTGAATGGAGTAATTGTTGGGATGCCACGGAGAAACCGGGGAAGCCCCCGGAGGAAAACTCCGTGTTGCCTAGACCATGGCCTTGCCCAACACAAGTTATAAATTCGGGCACCGCCGGGAATCGAACCCGAGACCCCAGGATTACAAGGCCAGCGTTCTAACCACTAGACCACCGTGGCTATAGACCAGGTTACTGCCTAATTATGTAATAGAGTTATTAGCTAAACCGATCGATTAATTTTCTAATCCACACATGCTAATTAAGTAACTTCACAGCTAACAAACAAGCTTATTAATCAAATAACCCACTAACGCAGATCTCGAAAGTTCAGCACAGTTAACAATTAAATCAATAATAGGCAACGACTGTGAGCCAGTTCTATCCACTTACCATCCTCACAACCTATTTTTCAAATCAGTCGCCCTTATCCTGTCATATATTTCTCGGTCTTCATAGACGTTTCACAACCAAAATTTTACATGTAAATCTTGTTTAAATTAAACTTCATTAAATTCCTTTAAAAAATGGCTCAGTTTAAAAGCAGTCTAAGAAAACACCAAGAAACGCATTTGGAAGACATCCATACTCCACAGGTGTACATCTTTCTAATCGTCTTCTTAAGATTCAGTTTTAATTTATTTTATCTCAAAGATTAACACAGACCATTTACACCGTTTTACAAAATGACTGTCAAGAGAAGTAAGGACTGTTTTATCGGTAAACATTAGATTATATAATGCGTAAATGTTGGTATCTTCACAGGCACGACATATTGCTGCAGTTAACGTAAGTGGTTTTAACCGGGAGAATACTCCCTGCTAAAGTCAAAATAACCTCCTGAGGATATTTTCCATAACTGTATGCAGATTAAACTTTGTCAGTTTCTCAGAAGTGAGATCAAAGTTCGTAATTTCCGCTACAGTAGCGACAACAAACATTTTAGCACAGCCTAAAAAAGCACTCCCTGGTTCCACCTAAGTTGTTCGCGTATCAAAGACTCAGTAGTGCAATACAATACGTTGGCGCCTCTCGACGCGGAGCTGATCAATCTGTAATCGTTCTTTACACGATTGCGTCAAATTAATGAACACTGGGGCGTTTGGATGTACCCGTGTCTGTGTTCGACCGCCTACATACTTTATCTGCAAAAGCACGGCAATACTTCCAGACGGACGTAACTCCTCCACAACTTCATTTCTGGATGATACAAAAACAACAACACAACAACACAAAATCATGTTAAGCGCGACGTACATACAGAACAACTTCGAATACGATATTAAAAAAATACAATAAAATCTGGAAGAAAACATCATTTGAAATCTGATAAACATCTGACTAAAAAGTTGCATTTAAGAAATTATATTTAAGTCTATATAATTTTATACACCTGAAGATGGTTCTTTTAGAACTGCAACATGTCGTGTAAAAAAGTGATGATCTAATGTAAATCGAACATTTCGATAGAGAACATCATTTAATATATTTTAAATATTTAAATGTTAATTATGGTAATATTTTAATATTTAATAAGAATTTTTATTGTGATTAGACTGACAAGATTTAAACAAATATATATTTATCACAATATGACGCAACTTTATCATCTCAGTACCTGACGAATTTCGATCAAATCCAACTTCATTTATGCCATGACAACTGTTGATAAAATAAAAACTGCTACGTACTGTAAACTACAGACTTATTAAATTCACAATTTTTTTTTGAAACGTTTTGCATTTGGTCAATATTCAACGAAATACAACGGCAAAAATAATTTGTTCCTCCATGCAGAGTAAAGAAACAATGTCGACAGATGATTCAGACACAGACAAGTCTCACCTATGGACGATTCGCTTGCTCTGCAGATAATCCAGAGCGAGGGCCAGTTCACACACGTAAAGTTTGACGCAGTCCTCGCTGAACGTCACTTCCTGTTGCACGTGGTAGCGCAGGTCTCCTCCCAGCAGAAGGTCTGACACCATGAAAAGGTCCTCCTCATCTGTGAAGACGAATAACTCACTTGAGTCTGGCTCTTACCCAATGCGTGCAGCTGTAGCACTCTACAGCCACATTACGAAGGCAACGATTCAAAAATCGACTGTTACTGACTATTCTGTCAGGCTTTTACTTTTTTCTCAGTCTCTCCAGGCCATTATCAGGATAGTACCATAACATAACCCACGGCAAACTTACTACCAAAATATCGTGTTAATCTAGGCGTTTCCTGAGCTCGTGTATGACATATTCATCTGAAACAACATTTTAATTGACATAAAAATCAATAAAAAGTAGGTATCGTTAATTAATTAACTCTATGGTATTAGGTAGGAATATTCAACATAGCAAAAAAAATTGTTTTATGGTATGACCCGTGATTTCATCGCTTTTTTTTTTCATAAAACTTCCATTTGAGTCGCATCCAGCGCCAATTAAATTCAAGTTAAGATAATCAGAAAATATTATCTAAAATCCATTTCAATAGTAGACCTCCTATGTCCGCGCAAGTTTCACAACTTCCTCTGTAATACTGAGCTATTCGTACAATAATGTTACATGAATATCTTCACTGAACACTCGAATATGGGAAATATGAAGTAGGCCGACTCGAGAATTAAAATAAATAAAAAAAACCTAAGTAGACCAGATGATGGAGGCAGCAAGGACCTCCGAAACGTTGGTAAACCTCTACCAAACTGTACGGCGCTACAAATCAGAAGACAACAATCTTCTAAATAAATATCCTATCCATGATAAAATTAAAGACACACTGCATTCGAGTAATACTTCCCACTATTCAGTTCAGAATTCTTCATCTTCCGGGTCTGATATAAAAATCTAACATAAAAAATACGACTGTTTAAAAGTCTCTTGGTTAACGAATTAGCTTAATATTAAAATGTCCCGGGTTCGATTCTCAAACTTCACCATTAATATAATAACAAATGTTGTAAGTTTTGTGACACCCAATAATCACGTTAAGACGGGGGCAAAGCCAACTCGTGTTGTCGTGTACATACAACACGCATGAGACAAAGGGTAATAGAACAATTCTCGTATAGTATATGAAACTGCGCTTGTACAGTTTTATCTGAGTACTGCATGAGCGTGAAGCTTTGTCTCTCATATTAAAGGAAAACAGACTGAGGACGTCTTGATAATCGAGAGATGGGGAGAATATTTGGATCTAAGACAGAGAACAAAAAATTGTGTACATAGTGGGAAGCTTCATCATCTGTACTCTTAAGCAAGAATTGTTACGATTATTCAATAAAGGAGGATGAGATGGGTGGAGCACATAGTACACATGGGGAAAATCAGAAATACACATAAAATTTTGGTCAGAAAATATCAAATGAAGGAGAGACTTTTGAGATGAAGACGCAAATGAAAGGATAATATTACTACGTATGTATTTTATGAGAGATGAATTGTGAAACTGTGAATTGAATTCAACTGGCTATGTTTATGGTCTAATAGTTGGCTTTTATAGACATGATAATAAATCTTCCACTAATCTGTAAATTCGGAGGATTTTCTAACAGTTAAATACAAACTAGCCAAGGGAGATATGTACTGCAGTAAGTCATATGATATAATTATTCGGAATCATAATATACCCCACACTAGCAGTATATATATATATATATAAATATATATATATAATATGAATGTAATTGATACTTTTGTTTTCGTTGCTTTACAGTTCAGTAACAGCAGAATTAAAAAATATAATAGGAGCAAATCAAGTTAATTAAATCATCTATTGTAGTTTATTAATTGGAAATAATACCGTTAATTGAAGTGTTTTACTAACACACATTTTCCGTGAATTGTATCCAAGTTAAACATCAAACACAGAACAAACAAATTATATGAACATTCATAGTACACTTTATGATCTAATTCGTACCGACTGTTCCATCTGCACGTAAAATATACACAGACGTACACAATTAATTACTTTCATGGCATAATTTAAAATTATATTGCTCTAATTTTGTGGCTTATGACAGGCTTAGTGCTGCTGTTAGGAGTAGTGGTTATTATTCAACTCGAAAACTGTTACACTATCTACTTAAGATGAAGACACATTCGTTTAGAAAGCCAAGAAATTCAAATTTCCTATGTTTATGTGACCTTGAGAAGCATTATCTTACCGTGCTAACATAAGTCTGTCACTAGATCGTATCCTAAGCTAATCGAACCCAGTCCACACCCTCACATACTATTTCTGTAAATATATTTTTCGGTTATAAATTTTGTACTCATTTGTCATCCCGTGCGTCCTACATGTGTCGCACATTCCCCTTTTTTATTCATCAAAATAATATCTGGCGAAAAGTGGGAACTGTAAAATTATTTATATTTCCTTCCAAACCAGAAATCCTGAATTCATATTATACGCTACACTGTTATTGAGTAGTGCATACACTTGCATTTTTCTCTTTTGTTATCCCCCCCCACCCCCACCCGCAAGTATTTCTTAAAGCGTTATGCAGCCCTACACAGTGTGCGACGATAGGACAGATTCTCCCACTCACACCTATTTCAATAAATATATTGCGAAGAAAATTCTAGTAATAGAAAGTAATAATTAAGTGGACTATTTCCCGTTGATTCGTGTTCATTTTCATTCCTGTTTTCTCTTACAATGTTTCTATTCATCATAGACATATTACACTGATTGGCAGCCTATACCAGTAATATCCTAATCAGAGATATTCTCCGATAAATTCGCATGTTTCCGCTTGATGAATATTCCGTTTTAGACAGGTTTTATTGTATCAGGTTAGGAGCACATATCTATAAAAAGTCCCTTGCCAATTCCTACAGTTCCTTCATCATTCAAATAGAATGTTTCTAAAGCTTTACCTGCCCCTAAATGAAGTCATGTTTATTGATAACGAGACCACTATACCCGGGTTGCCGCTACCTAACGAATTCAGTAGAGTCATCAATATTCATGCATGACCGCGCTGCCTCACCCTTTCCCTTTTAGAGGCAAACGTCGAGTGTTTCCACGTCGTACAAAACGTCTAGATGCGGCAAAGAGGGACGGAGGGAGGGAGGAAGATGAGGTGCTCGCTAATGACTTGACTTCAGAGGCTGGCTCCTGTAGCGAGATCCAAATGGAACAACGCTAGATGCACACACACCTACAGAAACTGTTATTTTTGTTTATTCAACGACATGTTATCAACTGCACTTGTCGAATAAATTTAGATATGAATTAGTCAAGGTGTGGAAGGAAGCTACCATGGCTAATCTTAAGACATTTTATTATTTATTATTATTTAGTGTTCTGTCAGACGACAGGTCCATATGAACAGGATCGTTCCATCCTTTTCTCGGACTGGGACCTGTTCATATACGTTCTTGGCAGATGAACCAGAAGTGGTTTGCCATTGCCTTCTTCTGTGTGTGAATGGAGTAATTGTTGGGATGCCACGGAGAAAAACTTCGTGTTGCCTAGACCACGGCCTTGCCCAACACAAGTTATAAATTCGGGCACCGCCGGGAATCGAACCCGAGACCCCAGGATTATAAAAAAAAAATTGTTCGGAGTGACTTGGACAACCACGAAAACGTTCAATTTGAAAAGGGCTCGTTACGTTTCAGTAGTATGAAACAGATTAATATTACTGGAAATTTCATAGCAACAATCTTGGAATTCGTAACAACATTCGATACAAGAACATAGCTTAGAATTTCGTACAAGATTTTCTTAAGAGAAGTATGATCTTTCCTTGGATTAATAAATATACAATTTATTTATCAATTTCTATGAACACTTTTCGCTATTTGCACGATGCAATTTCAAACCTTCACAATATCACCATCTTTGTAAAGCCAAAGTAACTGTCTCGTAACAAAAGCCGAAGGTTCAACACCGTTAACACTGAAGGAAGCCTCAGTCAATATTTCACTGGACGTTCCCGGGGGTAAAGAGGTGGCAGCGTGAAGCTGTCATTCAGCTTCATCTAGTGTCAAGTTTAAGAATGCGTGGAGCTCCACCCCCCCACTCCCACATACGTTTTCATTGGCGGTGCTCAAGTACAGAGGCAACTTTAACTTTTACTGTATCACTACTAAGCACGCGTATTTATAAATCAAAGGCTCCTCTTTATGTAACACATCAGAGGACTAACTTACTTCATCCTTCTTAGATTCAAATATTATCCCGAGTCCTTTGTCTTCAAACATTTATAATTTTATATACCATTTCAATTTCCCATACTACATTCCACATGTCTAGCTCCAAAACAAATGTAAAATAGCCAATTGTTTTCACATTGCCGCCATATTGTCATTTTCATTTTACAAAAGACAGTCTCGGCAAAAATTTCATATTTATCTTCGACATATCACTACAAACAATTTCAGGACTGTACATTAATACGCCACTAGTTGCGCTAATGTCAATGCCGCTTGAGAACTTCACCGCAGATGTGCGTCATAATCAGGTTTCGATGATCATGATTATAATTATGGCGACAAATCATACATTCTTTATAAAATATGGAATTTAGGTTAATAAAGTGGTAGCTAATAAGCACCTTTGATACAAATTCTAGTAGAAATAACAGTGGCTACTTCATAGATAGATACTTGAAATAAAGCAGAACAGAGGATGTAATCAATTTAATGTAGTTGCAATCATGTTAACTAACAACGGCTGTGCTACGCGAAGGACCGAAGAGAAGTAACGTTCATCGTTAGGGAACGCAGTACAATAACGGCACGGACTTCCAAGGCGGGCACTCCCTGTTGATTCTGTTAGCCCGCCTAACGCTTTGAAAAACGAAAAACTTTTCTGACTAATTTCGCTGTTCAATGGTACTCCATACACTGAACACAGGAGAACCTTTCACTTGCAACGAGCAACTGGCTGGCTGGAGTTGACATGCATTTTATCTAACAGGTTCTGCTGTGCTCCAGTACAACTGAATCACGAAAGTAAGATTTTTAATTACCTTTTCTCAAAGTGTTAGCCGGGCTAACACGATTAAGATGAAAGCTCCGTTCCTGTGTATCGATACTTCACGCAGAGAAGACGTGGTAGGAGAATATTCTTATGTGATGATATAATTAAATGCATTATTGTAAAGTTTTGTGTTCGTTTAATGTATGGGTTATGTTCAATATTCGTTATTCTTTTCAACTTCTTTTTCATTAAGATTTACGTCCTGTTCAAATTAATAAATAACTTCTGGAACAATTAATCACTTTAGACCAGTGGTATTCAACCTTTTTTTGTTCGCGTACCCCCAGATATAATTTCTCTTCAACTTTGTACCCCCAAAGTTGTTGGGTGTATAATTCAAGTTATACATAGTATATAATCTACATGTAAAATAAATTAAATAAATTACATTACTGATTATTCAGTGTTTATCATAAAATAATATATATTTTTTTTAAATTTCACGTACCCCCTAAGATGTCTTCGCGTACCCCCAGATATAATTTCTCTTCAACTTTGTACCCCCAAAGTTGTTGGGTGTATAATTCAAGTTATTCATAGTATATAATCTACATTTAAAATAAATTAAATAAATTACATTACTGATTATTCAGTGTTTATCATAAAATAATATATATTTTTTTTAAATTTCACGTACCCCCTAAGATGTCTTCGCGTACCCCCAGATATAATTTCTCTTCAACTTTGTACCCCCAAAGTTGTTGGGTGTATAATTCAAGTTATTCATAGTATATAATCTACATCTAAAATAAATTAAATAAATTACATTACTCATTATTCAGTGTTTATCATAAAATAATATATAATTTTTTTTAAATTTCACGTACCCCCTAAGATGTCTTCGCGTACCCCAGGTTGAATACCACTGCTTTAGACATTTGACAGGACTCCTTGGATCTCCACAGAAAGATGAAGACAAACATCCATGGATTGAGTGGAATTGGAACCCATGATCCAAATATTGGATCGGTCCATAACCGTGCCCTCATGAGATCGCGCGGCGGCAGCGAGCGGGTGTTCTATTTTTATATGGCCATTTATAGTACACGTTACATTACAATTAGTAAAATATTAACACGCTTTCAATCAGAGAAGCAAGAATTTAATAAACACAGAACAACACTCATAAGTTGGCGCAACGCAGCTGAACAATATCTCACTGCTATTTCAAAAAACTGCGTACTAGTAAAATGTGTAAAAAAACAATTTAAATTAGCAATGGCGCACACTCTTCGAGAAGTATCAATAAAAGTATAATAATGGCTGTAATGCAGACTGTTGAATGATCAAATCAAGGAGAATGAGACGGGAGGGACATACAGAGTGTCCCAAAAAAAGATAGACACATATTCAATGAATGGAATAAACACATTTTTATTAACTAAATCATTATATGCGTCAGAATTGACATTTAGTCAATTAGAGAATTTAATGTAGGCGTTAAAAACACCATCGTTAGCTTCGTGGCACAGCTGACGGCGGAGAGCAAATGATTGGCAAGAGACCACCAGAGTATACATATTTTTGGGACAATCTGTATAGCAGATAATAAATGTAAAAGTTGAAAAAATGGGGTAAGAGGTCACACGGGCGACTACTGGCTCACTAAGACCCTTGTAGTCACAGCAGTCGGGGGAGAAACTGTGCGTTACACGTCCGTTAGAACTAAATGACAAGGAGGTCAGAGGGGTTGGGAGCGTAAGGAAGTCTGTGCTGTCCTTACCGTAAGCATTGCTTCCCAGTGGCAGTACTTTGTAGCTTGTTGTCTCAGTCCCTATGTGGGTAATGTAATATGTTTTTGTTTTCCTTCTACCCGCAAGCTAGTGACGTAGGCGAAACACAAAATTTTGTCTGATGTTATCAGACAATGGACAAGGTCCAAAAATCCAACAGTCCAGATCATTTTATATCAGTTGGGCTTTAAAAACATGAGTTCAATAACTAAAAGAGAGAATCACAAGTTCCATCAAATTCCATCAAAATCTGTCACACTCAAAAGTATAAGTGTAGAAATTCATGTACGCCTGTAAAAACCGACATTTAAAAATTAAATTAAACTAAAATTAAAATCGTTCGAAAGTTTACAACGTCGGATTTTACTGAAACGTCTCCCGTACTTTAGTCGCTGGACAGATTTGAAATTTGTAAGTTATTTTCGGTATTAATTTCGAAATGCAACTAGAAACAATTTCACGATGACATAACGAGAAGAGGGGTCCGTGGGTTCGAATCCCACTCAAGCCACGGATGTTTGTTCGCGTTTTTCTGTGTTGTGCTGTCCTGTGTACAGGTAGAGGCCTTGAGACGGGCCGATCCCTCGTCTAAGGAGTCCTACCAAAATGTCTATAGATCAAACCAAAGAAAAGTTGGGACCCGCAGTGCTCAGGCACTTGAAGAACGGGTCGTTCCCAGTATCCAGTATAATGAGAAGAATTCGTATACTGCAGATAGATGGAATATACTAAACTCGATGTAACATTAAATATTATTTGCATTCGAAATTAACGTTTACCCAATCGACATAACCGATATTTTGTATTCATGGAATATCAATTGCTTTGAAATGTTTAACAAATTATTTAGTAGAGAAGTCAAATAACTCTGATGGCATATAGACTGAAAACAAATTCTGAAATGTAGATGTTTAGAGAATGAAACAACTTTAACTTCCTGCAATAGACAGACGTCCTGCCTTCAAGATCACTAATTAAGCTTATTGCATTCACTGAATTCTCAGACAGTCAATTATTCAACAGCTTCGTTGCTGTTTCCTGTTAATCGTTGAAGGACAACACACGCCACATAATGGATATCTTCATAATTTGAACTCTTCGGCAAATATTAACCATTATCATCATCAGAACCATCACCTAAAAGTCAAGGAGATAGCCCACTTGTTCGACTCATTCCGACCTCATTCGTCCAAAACTCTCTTTAAAGGTCGTCCTCGGATGTTTAATGCGCGTGGTTCTGTGTTTCTGTATACCACTGAGCCACAAAAGTTAGAAGACGTTTTAATCTCTCTGATGATGGAGGCAGCAAGCACCTCTGAAAAGACTACACGGCGCTACAATCCAGAAAGCAGCCATCTTTGTTATTTATCGTTTTTAAAAGCGTTAGCCGGACAACGGCGGCTAACAGTTTGATACAAACGCTCCTGACCTATGTAAAATGTTTGTTTCATTGGGATATACAACTTTCATTCCATACATGTTTCCCAGTTATCTGTGGTATTTTTCTGTTCTTTGCACAAAGTACATACAATCAAGGCATAATTGTGAGAATACATCTTCGGAACTACTGAAATTATTTTGATTAAATTTGGTCCTCAACATTCACACCAGAGTATTTCGACATTTTCACGTTTTAGCACATTTAACTATAATTTAACAACCTCACAGGACATCGGTATCATACAGTATTATAAAGTTGTGTTTATGTTTGTACGTACATATGCATGAATACATAAAAAATATTCATATTATTCTTTATACTTTTATGCCTTTAATTTATATTGTAATTTATTATTTATATTTTATAATATATTTCACATTTCGTAAAATCATGCAGATCAGTTCCAGTTTACTAATGAGTAAACACAATAAATTTCTAAAGTGACTGAGAAGTAAAATGTTAACATTAAAAGTTATTATTTTTGTAAAAACAAAATCTAAATTAAATTATTCTTAGATTTCCGATATTTAACCAACTCTGATCTTCGTTTTAAACGCTGCTTAATTGCATCAATTACTGTAGTTCAGGAGTTCCGTTAGTTGATATCTGTAAACGATGCAATGTTATTAAAGCATTGTAATTCTGAAGATAGTTGCCATTTGGTTTGTAACGCCGTGTAGTCTGGTAGAAACACACTAAACGGCTCTACAACTCAAATGACAGCCATCATCAGACTCACCGCAGTGAAAACCTCAAATCCTACTATTGTGATTCTGTCCTGCATCTATTGAGGAGACATACAGAGGAAACAAGACACTACGTATATTCGGAACTGAATTAAAGCTTCCATTTCCAGAATTCAATCTCCTCTTAATTCCAACACGTATATTTGCTGTAATGCTGGTTGTGTAAACTTAAGAAATAACAGCAAACAGAACAGAGGCTTGGTTGAGTCCATGCCGATATGAAACTTTAATAACGCTCGTAGTAATTCTCCTGGGATTACGTGTAGGTACGTGACAAGACTCTGAATGGGCGTGGTCGTCCGTAGATTTATGCCTGCATGCCATAGAATTCCATGGTGTAAAGCTGATTAAGCTCCCAACGTTTGGAAGAGGGAGCCTCGAATCCACCTACGTAGAAAAAAAAATCCCGAATGTTGGTGAAACCTAGGATTTACCAGACAAACCTAGGTTTTACCAGACTGTTCGTAAAAGCTCGAAAAAAAGAACTATTCGCGTCCTATTTCGGGGTTTCTTCAAGGAAGTTCTTGTGTCATATATTTACGGAATTATCTTGTCCCGCTCTTAGCATCCATATACGGATAACTTAATCCATATGCAATTTCCGAAGTTTCATAACCTCTGGTTTCATAAAATCAGACTACGTGCTCAGATTGTTCTAAGGTAGGCACTCCAATCATTAATATTATTGTTACTGTATTAATATCTGTAATTTGCCTTCTGGCTGTTGATACAGCATACTAATAATAAATAATTTAATTTAACTTTATTATTATATAATCGAATCTGCGTTATTAAAATTGGGTATCCGTGTCGATATTCCCTGCAAATGTGTCATTAATCAGAGTTAGGCTATCACAATTTTCAGCGTCTATGTTCCGTTGTACAAAGCAGCAAATAATATTCAATAATTGAACTGCTATAATATAAGATAGATCATTTATATGTACATACAAATACACACACTACGTATCATGTATGTAGAAGCAAAAACGCCTTCATTCATTACACTTTAAATCGTTGTTGACTTTTGCCGATAATTTTAATACAGGTATTTTCTAAAGGTTTTATTAAAATTTGTTTATAATGGACGGTCCCAGGGAACAAATACAAGCAAACAGCTAATCAATCGACCACTAAAATTGAGTGATTCTCACCAATAATTAAGCTACACAAGTTGGGATTAACAGCGCGTTTAGTGACACCGTCTGGGTTCTCATTACTTGAATGATCTCTTATCAGCAACGTAAGTTGTTATAGGAGGGTGTTTGCTCTGTCAAAATATAACCTTTGCCTTCGTGAATATTGCCAGTAACATCAAAGCTTTCTGGGGGCCATGACCCGTGTGTGGGCTGACTGATAACGCCAAGACTAAGATTCTGCATGGGGTTTCATAGACGGGGATGTCTTGCTGAAACGCGTACGAAAAGTTCAGGTCATGGTTGTTTTGTTGAAAATTTCAGTAATATTCATAGATACTAAATTACGTAAAATCAGTTCAGCGCCTCTCCAACTGTAACATGCGACAGACGTACATCAGGCATGGCGACGCTAAAAAGTATATTTTTGCATTTGTTAACGAGACCAACGATAAGCTTCTAATTAGTGGAGCGGAAGCCGGAGAACGCCCACGGCGACAATTTGACTACGAACTGATTAAATACACGTTTCTTCGCGCTGCTAATTTTATCATCTTTGCTGACGTTCTATCGTACTGTATAAAAGAAGGCTATCGTAAAACTATTATTATATCCAGGAAAAATAAAACAATTTTCGGGTTTTATTTTCGTTCTATAACAATACGACATTCCCTTTTTACTGCGAGGAAATAAAAACTCTGGAGGGAAATAGTTTTTCGTGATAAAAATTCTATTTAAAACCTGCATGAATGTATTATGAAATTCGTTCCTGTAGATTCAATTGTGAAGTTTTGAAATGGACTTTATTAAACTTCACTTCGAATTACTAACAATATCAAGGTTCTGTCAAATTCTTAATACAAAATGGGCACATATGTTTTTTATGTATATTATCTTGGTTGAGTCAAGTTTAAATTGGTTTTCTAAAATGAATGCAACGATGGGAGCACAACGGGTATGATTTATGTTCTGAGTGAGGTTCATTTAAAAGATAAATGTCTTTGTTTATACGTTTCCACACAAACCACAAACAGCTTCAAGTGTCAAGACATGGTAGGATGATTCACTTTCGCCGATATTATCAAACACCAAAGATGTCCAGATCAGAAGTTACAGGCGTTTCTGTTTCACAAATCTCGTTCGTAAGACGAAAATGGTTAAAATTAAACTGATTATTTAGCAAAAATATTGTTATGATATAGCCGAATAGTGTATTCTATCACTTGTGGATTCTATTAAGAAATTTGATGATTCTGTCTGTCTATCTGTCCCCAGATACAATAAGGGATATAAATATTTTGGAGCTGATCGATGTTTATGGATATAGGTCTATGAATAACATCAATAATCCAAACATGGCGGTTGTCTATAGTTCTCAGATAGGAACATGGACTTGATGTGTATAAATTTAAAAACATGTTACAAACGCATGCACTAGCAACAGCCGATTAGTAGAGCTATAGTATTAACAGTCGAATCCATCGGAACCTTAAACTCCTACGCGTCGAAAGACACGGAATTTTAGTACTTGTTCAACTTTGAAAATGGCTGTCTTCTGAGTTGTTGCGCCGTATAGTCTGGCAGAAGCTTGCCGACGTTTCAGAGGTCCTTGCTGCCTCCATCATCAGGGTGATGAGTCATCGCCCTGATGATGGAGGCAGCAAGGACCTTTGAAACGTCGGTAAACTTCTTGTACGCTATGCAGCAACCCAGAGGACAGCTATCTTCAGACTCACCGCCGTGAAAACCTCAAATTATACTCATTCAACTTTGTTTTTGCCATCAACATGCATCAAAAACAAGGCAAACTGGATGTAAAGAAGACCTTAAGTTACAAATACATTGCAAACAAACTTTTTGCGTAATTTTCATAAAGTGTATGAAATGAACACATCTGTATTATTCATGTCATAAACTAGTGAACGGATATTTAATATTGAAGGTCTGGTGGTTCTCATTTTGGATTGTGAAGGTCAGATATGACCCTTAGTCTACATGAAGTTAAAATTTAACTTGGTATGGGCTATCTTCTATAGAAAAAAAGCTCTTCTTACAAAAAGTTGGTATATAACATAGAACGCAGACGTCAGTAAAATCTGCGACTTACATTTAAAACATTTTTCGATACAGTGTACATTTAATAAGATACGAAGGACAAATATTTTATGTCTTCATAACGATAAATTCGTATCCTCAAAAGGAAAAAAAAAAAAGAACATCGCACCCTCTGAACAGCAAATAATGCTTTTGGAACGTACATTCCCTCCAAATTGGAGTTTATATTTCCAAGTCCTGTTCTCAGTTGTATATGGAGAGGTGTTTCTTCTTTTTGGGCAAAACCTGTGGATGGAGTCAGGGCATGCCATCTCAAAAGGCATTTCAGTACCAGATCATCCAACCGGAAGATGAAGTTCGTTTCATATTGCAAAGTCAGCAGAAAATATTCTCAGAAGGAAGAAGTAAGAAAACCTGAGATAGATAGTTGGAGACCCTTGAGCAGTTCAAAATGCTTGTTCATTAATCCTTTAAACCCAAGTGGTAACCATATGTACCACGTGCTTTAAGAATAATTAAATGCGTTTTGTCCACAGAGTGTATTTATTTGAAGATTTCTGTCTTCTGGGTTGTTGCGCTGTGTAGTCTGGTCGATGTTAACCAACGTTTCAGAGGTCATACTGCCTCCATCATCAGAGTATGAAGATTTCTGTCTTCTGGGTTGTTGCGCTGTGTAGTCTGGTCGATGTTTACCAACGTTTCAGAGGTCATACTGCCTCCGTCATCAGGGCGATGAGTATGAAGATTTCTGTCTTCTGGGTTGTTGCGCTGTGTAGTCTGGTCGATGTTAACCAACGTTTCAGAGGTCATACTGCCTCCATCATCAGAGTATGAAGATTTCTGTCTTCTGGGTTGTTGCGCTGTGTAGTCTGGTCGATGTTTACCAACGTTTCAGAGGTCATACTGCCTCCGTCATCAGGGCGATGAGTATGAAGATTTCTGTCTTCTGGGTTGTTGCGCTGTGTAGTCTGGTCGATGTTAACCAACGTTTCAGAGGTCATACTGCCTCCGTCATCAGAGTATGAAGATTTCTGTCTTCTGGGTTGTTGCGCTGCATAGTCTGGTCGATGTTTACCAACGTTTCAGAGGTCATACTGCCTCCGTCATCAGGGCGATGAGTATGAAGATTTCTGTCTTCTGGGTTGTTGCGCTGCATAGTCTGGTCGATGTTTACCAACGTTTCGGAGGTCATACTGCCTCCGTCATCAGGGCGATGAGTATGAAGATTTCTGTCTTCTGGGTTGTTGCGCTGTGTAGTCTGGTCGATGTTAACCAACGTTTCAGAGGTCATACTGCCTCCATCATCAGGGCGATGAGTATGAAGATTTCTGCCTTCTGGGTTGTTGCGCTGTGTAGTCTGGTCGATGTTTACCAACGTTTCAGAGGTCATACTGCCTCCGTCATCAGGGCGATGAGTATGAAGATTTCTGTCTTCTGGGTTGTTGCGCTGTGTAGTCTGGTCGATGTTAACCAACGTTTCAGAGGTCATACTGCCTCCGTCATCAGAGTATGAAGATTTCTGTCTTCTGGGTTGTTGCGCTGCATAGTCTGGTCGATGTTTACCAACGTTTCAGAGGTCATACTGCCTCCGTCATCAGGGCGATGAGTATGAAGATTTCTGTCTTCTGGGTTGTTGCGCTGCATAGTCTGGTCGATGTTTACCAACGTTTCGGAGGTCATACTGCCTCCGTCATCAGGGCGATGAGTATGAAGATTTCTGCCTTCTGGGTTGTTGCGCTGTGTAGTCTGGTCGATGTTAACCAACGTTTCAGAGGTCATACTGCCTCCGTCATCAGGGCGACAACCCAGAAGACAGAAATCTTCATACTCACTGCTGTGAAAACCTCAAATCTTACATGTATTTATTTGCTTCATATGAGTTTCAGAGTAAACAGTGATTAGTTCCTTAAACAGCATTAACTAGCTGATCGTTATAATGGGGAAATTTTTCTTTGAGGTACGAACTGAACATAATTTGAAGGATATATGTGGGCGTTCTTGGTTCTACTTTCGATTGTTCCATCAATAATATCCCAGTGTTTGGGCAACGTAAATGAGAATCATAAAAATAAATTTGGATATGATTTCATTGCATTGAGTCCATGAAATAAAGGCATAATTGACTGTATGTTCATCTGTCTATCGGCACGTTTTATCACTGACTCAGCTCAATAGATATCGATGTGATTCCTAACAAAGGCTCTACAGCAAAACTTTCTGTACCCCTGTCAGCAAACAAACCCATACCCTACGTTCCTGAAAATAGACTCAACCACGTTTTATGCGCAGTCAAAATTCATCGGCTCCATAATGCTTTTAGGTTGTCATTTTAGTTACATTCGCTTTAATCTCGTGATTTAACTTTCGATGAAAGTGTGATAATACTGGACTCTAGAGACCTAGTATTAGTTGGTCGTTAAGTGGGGTGTTGGCAGAACCTAGAAGGGACACAGTTGATGCATTACTGAAAAGACCCAGCCATCTAAATTCTGCTCGTTAACCCTTTTTAGGGAGTAGTGACCATCTGGTTTAACGTTCAGCAACTCGGCATGTAGCCAAACAACCTCTGTGTGGGATTCAATTTTATCTCAAAATTAACAGTAAAGTTTTTCCTTAACGCTATAATATCTGATATTTGTAACAAGTGATTTCGCTTGTTTTATTGATATTTAGAACCGAATGTTTAAAGAAAATTATTGGTTAGATGAGTTCGTACATAAATATCAGGGCCCGATAGCCCTCAAATTGCATTCACAATTTTTATAGTTGACTAACAGAGTGTGGATTTTAACTACACAAGTTATTTAAATAAAAAGAAAACAATTTCATTCTATAATGTAACATGTTGTCACTTTGAACAGCCGATAGTCACAGGTAAAAAATTTCCCTTTTTTAAGAATCCTGAAGGTTCATTGCCGTGCTCATGAACAACCTCATAAAACAACCACATCTTCACATCTGAAATCTGATGTTCTCACGGTGGCGAAGATGTCGGCTGCGGACTCATGGACTGTGATCCCATGTAGACTTATAGGTAGTTGCCGACGTTTCGGAGGAATACATCACTTCAATTTTCAGGGTTGAAGTAACTCTGGATGTGAGGTTCTTATAGGCCTCTTGGAGTAAGACAGACAATGGGAAAGGAGAAAAAATTGAAAAACCGTTGACAAATAGGAAGGTGACGGTGAGTCCATGAAATTTCACGGAGATGCTAATAAGTGTCGACTTGCAAAGAGGGCACTGTAGGAAACAATAAGCCGAGGGAAGCGTGTAACAGTGAATGACTGTGATAGTGTCAAGGTAAAGATGGCTGAGAGGACGTGAAAAGTGCAACTCCTACGGAGGTCCTTTTAAGGGCCTGCTTCTAAGGAGGGCACTATGCGAAACAACGGACCGAGGAGAAGCCAGCGAACAGCGATGAAAATTAAAGAGGTGTAATCTACGACTATGCCGTGGAGCAGAGTGGCCAATGCTGGTACAAAAGTCTGGGTGGGGAACTGCCAGTCGGTTAATCTCTGGTCGTTCACAAATATCAAGGGCCAAATTCTGGCGAATGCGCCAAAATTATAAACGCTATTCGTACATTTCGTAGCTTGCACAGAGAATTGTAGAGTGGAGAAGAGTCTACTTGATGGAGTGGAATACAATCTGAAAATATCTTGACCTATTTTAAATTAATATTCCGACAATATGCATGGAGAGAATGAAGAAAATCATTAAATCTTTAGTGACGACAGTCAGTCTCCGGACCAAGATTCGAACCCGATACCTCCCGAATACGAAACGGCTGACCAGCTGAGCGACCTTCTTAAGATGGGTTGTCCTCCATAGGGTTAGTATTGTCATTTGTAGTGAGTCCGGGAACGGACACGTGTAGGTACCGAAGAAGGAAACTCTACGGAGTCGAACTCATCTTGTTCTGTAACTGGATCAAAGCGTAAAATATATATCTGGGGGCAGAGTATGAGGTCCCGTTACACTGATGTAAAAGATGAAGTCCTTTTGATGTAGTGACGCTATGTTGTGTATAAAAGGTTTTATTGAGGATTGGCTGTCCTATAAAGAGATATTACTCTCGATAAGAAGCCTTCTCGCTTTGGCTTTGTGGGTGTATTTGGGCTGCAGACAGGTCATAAAATCCTAGAAAGGCTACCAAGCCACACAATACAGCTGAGGAAATTATAATAAATGTCTTACATCAGTGCATTTCAGACATACTTATTTTCGAAATGCGTAGACAATGGGCAATGTCCAAATATGGGTAAAAGTCTCCTGACAGTGTCATACGACACATTTTAGGACTACAAAATTTGAAAGTGTTGTAAAATTTCACAACGTACAGATAAAAGCGACTTAGGTTTTTAAACATACGTTAAAAAGGCGTAAGAATTTAATTTTGACTAGATTTTGTCCAATTAAACGCTACGGTCCATTAAGTTCAAATGGATTTTCATCAATCTATCCCCCCCAAATCGATAATTGTATAACAATTTGCTACATAACAAAACTGACTTCTCTGAGAAATACAAATTGTATTTTAACATTTTTTCGACAGATCTATGGTGAATATTTAAGAAAATACGAAGAAATCCCCTTTCTCATTATGCAGTATGTTCTATGTGGTACAATCAGCTTTGTAACAGTACGGTTGTCTCTGAAATACATTAACATTGAGAAGTGTGAAGTGTGCATATCGCAAGAGCGGAGATTTCCAGCTGCGGGACCAACAAAATCCAATGCAAGGGATTCCTTTAGTACTTAAAACGAGTTATTCAGTCGGTGAAGAAATTCCCTGATAGTAGAGAAAGAACACAAAGACAAGATTCCCGTGTTCACAGAGGTCCGCCATTAGTTTCTATCCTGAAAAATACAGCCCACATATCCACATCCTATTCCGCTACAACATATTTTAACGTATCCTACCATCGAGACGCCACGGTGGTCTAGCGGTTAGAACGCTGGCCTTGTAATCCTGGGGTAACGGGTTCGATTCCCGGCGGTGCCCGAATTTATAACTTGTGTTGGGCAAGGCCGTGGTCTAGGCAACACGGAGTTTTCCTCCGTGGCATCCCAACAATTACTCCATTCACACACAGAAGAAGGCAATGGCAAACCACTTCTGGATCATCTTCCAAGAACGTATATGAACAGGTCCCAGTCCGAGAAAAGGATGGAAGGATCCTGTTCATATGGACCTGTCGTCAGACAGAACACTAAATAATAATAATAATAATAATAATCCTACCATCCGCAGGCAGGGATCTTATGCTACTTCTTTAAAGGCTTCCCAAATATGTACATTTATGTTTCTCGTTATGTACTATATGCGTCGATAAACTTATCATCCCTAAAATCATACGAGTTATGAGATCAGCTGAATTTACAATTTATTGTCAACTGACAGAAAATAGCACTATTTATACATAATTATGATAATTTAATTTGTTAATCTGTGGCATTTAGCAGAACATATAATAACAACATTGAGGGTCCTTTAAAGATTCTTCGCTAAAACATTAAGTCATATTCATTTAAACCAGACTGGAAAGGTAAAAGTGTATTCCGTACAGGAATCCACACGCAGGTTCTTTGCAAATTCTGAATTTATTGACAGAATGTTATGCCACTTATCTTGACAGCTTTAGTTTCAAAACTATACAAATCACGTGGTCTTAAAATGTAATTTTAAAACCGCAAATCAATAATGGCCCGTCACAAAGGCGCTTTAACTCTGTGGTAGCATACGGGACTCCCACGTACAGGGCCATACGAGCGAATCCTGGTAAACCCTGCAACCTCCATGATGCTATTTTACATTATGCATGGAGTTATTATACTAAAGCTTTGTATTTTCCAAAATTCTATAACTAGTGTCGACTCCACCCCACAATTTGTTCGTCCGCCATATTGATATTACCTATTGTAAAAAAAAATGAATTACGATTGCAGGGTAGTCACCAATGGCATAACGTCCATAATAAATTTCATTAAAATCCGTCAAGCGGTTCTGGAGTTGAACATGCGGACAGGCAGATATAACCAGTCTTATATGCGTTAATTTCATGCATATTCTGATGTGAATATGAAATAACACTGGCATTGTTGAAATTACGCTTGAAAGTGAAATTTAGTTTTAAAATTGTAAAGGTGAAATCCGATTAAAACTAAGATTACATAAAATATTGCAAAAATTATTTATTTGTGCAGATTTATAAGTTATTGGGAGATAAAATACGTAAACGGGCAGACAGAAAGATTTTTCAATTTTACTATTATTTCTAGGTAATAATACATTAAAATTCTAAAATTCACTTAAAAGTCTTATTGCTGTTTACTGAAATTTTAATACAGGGTGTCCCAAAAAGACGAATACACATATAGTTAATATTTCGTATTATAATGTGTACACGTCTTTTTGGGGGCATTCCGTATGTGTAAAATCCCGGCCAGTACAAAGGTCTGCAAGGGGCTCGGGCCTGGTAACACAGATCATGTTCGAGTCGGGCCTGGTTCAAGTGATAACAATCAAACGATATATAGAACATTTCGGGCTACCTTCGGTCGTTCTTTTTTCACAGAGAATAAATTTACTTGAGCTCTTATCTTATGCTCGTGACACAGTCGGGCTCCAGAAACCAATCCCACCGACATGATTTTCTCTGGGATTTTCACAGCTGCTCCGTCCCAGAAACAGTTCGAGACTTGGCATCCCTTATCTTTGTATCCTCATCCAGAGATATAAATAACCTGACGTATTTTAGAGCGTCTTTAGATAATTCGTTCAGGATTACTGGCATTTACGTATTAAAGGAAACATTTATTAAGGATATGAAAGTCTGGGAGGAATATAAATAGATCGGGCTTTATTCTGGAATAAGGGTAGTGGGGCTTACGTTAGGTACGGGTAACTTATTTGAAGGTGAACTTAGGGTTTGGGCCAGATGGTCTTCGAGCTGGGTAGATTAAAATTATAAAATGTCGGCCCGTGAAAACCTCTAGGTCACAACACAAGCTAATGATGTAAGGCTGTAGTCTGGACTGGAACTCAAAATTCAACGAGAAAAATATGTGAACTCGTGTCTCCGGGTGGGGTGGCATGCCAATTATAAACGCGGCACGAGATCAACATTCATTAAACTATTTTATGCGTTTCTTTTATTTTTTGAAACGGAGATTTGATAAAGAAGGAAGGAAAGGAAAAACGGATGACAGAAATGAAATAAGAGAAAGGCCGTCTTCTGGGTTGTTGCGCCGTCTAGTCTGGTCATCGCCCTGATGGTGGAGGCAGCAAGGAATTCTGAAACGTCGGTAGACTTCTACCTTTCACAAGGGGCATCAACCCAGAAGACAGCCATCTTCAGGCTCAAATCCTACATGAATAAAGAGAATGAGAATAGAATTTAAAGGGAAAAACTGAAGAAATATGAAAGAAAATGAGAAAAAAACTGTAGAAAGAAAGAAAGAAAGAAAGAAAGCAAAGAATGGTTGAAGAAACGGTGGTTGAACAATCTGTGTGTGACGTATGCAGTAACATGCTGTACATTTCCCAGGCGTAGGCCTCGTGAAACAGTATCAGAACACAAGCGTCACGTCATGTTAACGCGAAATCCATCTCTCGCACATAACACATGGTCTGGCGACCACCGGACCACCGCTGAGGGCTGAATGGAAGCCAAATGTTCATTAAAGTTTCGGAAAATAAATGGAACGGCAAGGAAACAAGGAGCTGATTGACCTCTCTCAGGGCTGTCCAAATAGCAACTCGCTTCAACGATTGCGATTCCTGGGGGAAAAATTTACTTCATTCTGCATTTACAAACACTTCAACAGCTGGCAGATATTCAATTTGTCAAGATCTTTCTTGTTACGTAACACGGCTCTTTACATATAAATTAAAACCAACCGTCTGCCTCTACCCTGAGCCAAACTAGCCCAGTTCACATATCTATAAGATACATTTTAGTATTATCCTCCATAATCTAAACTTAGGTCTTAATTTAACGTTTTCCATTCACAGCACACTCACGGCCCATCTCATAAAACTGGATTATGTCGCCGAAACACCGAAGCTATTCTGAATAATATTTAAGAATCAGTTTCGTGTCGAAGAAAACACAATATTTCACCATCACAAACAATTTATTTGTTAACACTGTTTGAGAAACTAATCCGAGCATTGTTCGAAACCCATAAATTTTTAAAGCAAGTGGTACGTACGCTTCCCACTGAGTTGATAAGACGCTCGCTTAGCTATTTTACATATGTTCTATGAAATTATTGACTTCGACAATCCACAGGTGCTGATGTTTTATTAATGCAAATTGTGAAGGTTTTTCACAATTGAAAAGGGGGGGTGTAAAGGCATTGCAAAGCGAACTTGGTTCTTAGTTTAAACGATGCATTTTCATCGAGACAGTGGGGAAAGAGTGTAATAAAAAATGAAAAAGAACGAAATAAAAATAAGAAAAGTTACAGAAAAAGAATAAAGGAAGTTAAAAGAGAGAAGAAAAAAGGTTAAGAAAGGAAGGAGGAGATATCTGTCATCAGGTTTGTAGCGCCGTGTAGTCTGGTCGAAGTTTACAAACGTTTCAGGGTGATTCATAATGTAAATTTTACATCAAATCAGAGCAAACACGACGTTTTTCGACCTGTTAGTAGTGCGACACTGACTACCCAGGCCGCATACGTCATAGGGACTGATTTCACTGTCGCGCACAGTAAACGAATTTATAAAAGAAATACGAAAGAATAAAAAGAAAGGAAGGAAAAGAAAAAGAAAGAATAAAAGAAAAAAGAAAAGTGATAGAAAATTAAGAAAGTGAGGAGAGGAAGGAGTGTCGAAACACTGAAAGAAACTCAGCGGATTGATCAAAGTTTCTCACAAGCAAGAATTCAATTTGCTATGAGGAAGACGAAATGTGTACAATCGCCAGTATTTTTCGGTTATTTTGGGACCAGACACAGATATCTACGAAGTTCTGCGGTGAGCCGAACCAGGGCGAACACAAGAACAACGATTTGAAAGATCTGTTGCCTTCTGAACTGCAGTAGCGTCTTCGTAAAATGTAGGCGAATTATTACCTCTAATAAGAATCGCCAAGTTCCCTACCAAATCGATTGTGACAGAAGTTTATATGAACGTTTAGCGCTCTTCTAATATATCACACTCTGTGATACAAAAATCTAGCATTGATCTAATACTTCTATTTCGGAGACACTTGTTATTGTACAAAATACGAGTGAGAAAATGTCCTTCTATGGGGTACGCATATTTTGAAAATGTTCTTTAATTTTTCCCCATTTCAAATTCCGCGTCACTGAAACCTAACCATACAGTACCCAGAAATTACATTACTTTCTAAATTAAACTGTTTCAAATAAAAGTTGTGAATCTAAATGAGATCTATACTTTACGAAATGCACTAATCCCTTACGATATGCTGTTTTACAAAAATATTATATAAAATTATATTCAGGCTCAATGGAGATTGGACGTTACAGGCGTAACCAGCCTTTAATTTATCAGAACAAATTTCTTCTGACAACTTTTACTGTAGGCCCCACCAATACTAAAAATTATACGACGTGATTTTAAAAATGCAGGCGCTGTATTACGGTCCGGTTCGGATAGATTATGCTTCGCACTTCATAACTCATAGTATCGTTATATTTAAGAGCCCGGACAGCTGTTACTACCGGCCTGAATTTGATTCCCAGCTGGTTAAAGATTCTTCTGTTCGCCACCAAGCTGGGAACGGCTCGGAAGCCCGCCCGGCCTTCTGACCAATGGTACATGGGAATTTCTCATCTGTGGTAAAGCTGACCACAGACTTACACCTAGTACTGAATTTAAGAATGCGTACATCGTTTTCTCCGCGCTGCTGTACACCAGGTGATTTTGTCACAAATTGTTTCCCGGTTGTGCAGTCTGTAGCCAGTCACTTCACTGACTTCAGCTTGCCCGATTCAGAAATGTGCAACACCCGTAATATCAACAAGATTCCCTGTATAGGATTTGAGGTTTTCACGGCGCAACAACCCAGAAGACAGCCATGTTCAACGAGCGTGCCTCCGTACTGTGAAGCTTTAATACGGAACCGGTCAACCAGGTATGAATAGTTTGACGAGCTTCGTGGTATCGGCTGTTTTATAGATTGAACTCTTGAAGGTGTACAAGTAGAAACCCTCACACACAGCTTAGCTGTTGGGGGACGCCAGTTCTTAGCATCGGTTATTAGATTGCTTATATTAGTATAGGGTATACTGAATAAAAAATTACTTGGATATTATCCATCGTCTAGTAAATATAAAACGTAAAAACGACGTTTCGGAGATGGGACCACTAGATAGAGCTAATCCCTATCTCCGGACCAAATTAAAAAAATGAAAGTCCCGGAATAAAAAGGCATTACCACACCATCCATCCGTGGGACGTAAAAGAATAGTATGTAGAAATCAAAATTCATAAACACGATAAAGCCAAAAACAAAAACTCACAAAAGGTGGGAATAAATACACATGAATATTAACTTGAAAACTCGATGCCCAACTCGGATTTCTTCAGAGATGACAGGTATCCAAATAGGAGATAGGGATTAGCTCTATCTAGTGGGCCCAACTGTGTAAGAACCTGAAGACGGAGATAGAGTCCCATCTCCGAAACGTCGTTTTTACGTTTTATATTTACTAGACGATGGATAATATCCAAGGAAATTTGTATTCAATTGACTCTTCACCATCGTCAAGAAGTTTTAGATTTGATATAGGGTATACTGTTAATCACTAGACTGGATCGGGCAGCCTCACATCGTGAGAATATGTTTACCTAGACGCAAGTCGGAGTTGCTGTATAGTAAGTAGTATAGAACAAAACGTAAGTTCTGACTGAATACTGATTCCTGAAACCACCTGCAGTATCAAATTCTTGCTGATAAACTTTTAGACTGAAGTCTTGTAAGGATTTAACTTTAACAACTTTTATTAGTGTGAGCTTTACGTTATGCCAATCCACACTGAAAAGCCAAAACACGTAACGACTTCTTCTGGTTTGCTTCTAATCAAGGCCCGATGTTATCAAGTTTCCTTCGGTCAGCACGTCCTTTTCGGGATTTCCTTTTGTCCAGCACCAATTGCGTAGAACGTAATTTTGTTAAGATATTGTAAATCGTTGCTTTACACGGCACTGTACTGCCATGATACTTCCTACGAAATCTTCTACGGCATTTCCTCCATGAAGAAATTTATCGTCTCATTTTCGAAACCTGTATTTCACAACACTGCAAACTGTACTTGTACGTATCTCCAGGACAACTAACCATACTAAACACGCAACGCCATCGAGATATACCAGCAACCATCGAGTGACAAAGAGACGTTTCGGCGGCCAGCAGTGAGCACGCGCGGGCCAACAGTTTTGTAGCCGGCCAGTATTAGGACAAATTTTATTCCCTGTATGGCGAAATATAGGCTTCCCGCGCATCACCAACAGGTAGTTTCTCACACTCGCAATGTCCATTACGGAAATTACCTACAAGCTCAACACACAAGCTATTCGCATCTTCGCATATCAAAGGCTTAAGTTCATTGGATAAAATGCACAGAATCAAATCCAGCCATTTCTGTAATTTAATTTTAAGCTAAAATGTCATACTTTATTTGTGTCATTTGTATTTTTATTGGTGTAACGACATTGCAAATAGCCCAGAATATGTAGCTGCAAAGTATGTGATGATCAATAAATAAAATAATTTATGAAGACAGAAATCTTCATACTCATCGCCCTGATGATGGAGGCAGTATGACCTCTGAAACGTTGGTTAACATCGACCAGACTACACAGCGCTACAACCCAGAAGACAGAAATCTTCATACTCATCGCCCTGATGATGGAGGCAGTATGACCTCTGAAACGTTGGTAAACATCGACCAGACTACACAGCGCAACAACCCAGAAGACAGAAATCTTCATACTCATCGCCCTGATGATGGAGGCAGTATGACCTCTGAAACGTTGGTTAACATCGACCAGACTACACAGCGCAACAACCCAGAAGACGGAAATCTTCATACTCACCGCTGTAGAGACCTCAAATCATAAATAATATATATATTTTAGAGTATGTGAATGAAAGCGGTCGTGGCCCCATCTACTGTTACTTCCTGGAATTTGCCTGGAGGGACTGAGGAAAAACCATATCGGCCACATTTCCTTCAAGTATCTTATACTTTTATTGACACAGCATCTAGCACATTACCAGAAAACAAGGCCAGTGTCTCTTAACGAGATATATCGTCCGTAGCATAGAAAAGATCAAGTACGATATGTTAATTGATGCATTACCTTGGAAAGAGAACCAAAGATTGACGAGAAACGGATGCTCCAGGGTGGTCAGTATCTCGACCTCTCGCAGAACGTTCTTCAAGGCTTCCCTCTCCGCGCACTGGCTCTTGTTCATGTACTTCATGGCGAACATGCGCTTACAGTCCTTCTTCTGCACTATGCACACCTGCAACAAAGCGCCGATAATATTCTTACTCCGGAAACTTTAGTTTTGTAAATTGTATTCTTCGCCTGAAATCGAGATGATAAATGAATCCGAAATATCAGGAGGCTAGTGATACATCTAGATCAGTGTTTCCGAAAGTGTGAGCCGCGGTCCTCAAGGGTTCGTCAAGGAGCTAATAGCCTCATTATAATACATAAAAATTGCTAACAAAACACCACTTTATATTACAAACACAATTTGATTCTAAAAAGTACTTCACAGATATCATTAAGGTTTATTAATAATTATTTTCTAAAATTGCTAAATTTCTAATTAAGGCGTCCAACTCTCTTTATTCACATCAAGGGTTGCTCATACTACAAGAGTTGGGAGTCACTGCTCCAGATGGTGGCGTAAAGGGAAAGATAATATTAAAGTGGATCTTTGAAAATAACTGTGTTACGTTGTGCACTGAATCCAACTGGATGGTCACAGGTTCACATGGCGGGATTTAGTGGACACAACGGTTGACTTTTATGTTACATAAAATTTTGGGAATTCCTTGAACAGCTAAGAGAAAGTGAGTCTAGGGTTACACACATAAAATCCATAAATTATATAAAATGGCCTTGAGCACTTTCAATGTGGACAAAGGTTTATGACTTCAGAATCCTGTCCTGAGGCAGTCTGAATCCAGTCCACGAAGCAAACACCCTGTAGTTTTAATGTTAAATTCTCGTCAATGTCTCGGTCTCCCGAACAGACCGTTTTCTTCAGATGTTCAAGCGAAAACTTTCTACAAATTTCGTGGTTTTCTTACGTATGCTACATGTCTCGCCCATCTCATCGCTCCTGATTTAATGAGCCCAGTAATATTATGTGGACATTATACATTATGCTTTAGAAACTTATCGGAATCCTGAATCAGGGAACAAATGGGGGGAGGGCATAGTGATCACGAGAATTGATAAATCACTGTGACTTTACATTAGGTGTGGTGTAACATTACATTCGCATAGAATTAGTGTTAAAATCAATCAGTTCAAATCATTTGAAACCCTAAAATGCATTTCACAGTTCGGAGCGATTTAGTGCGTTCTTCAGACGTAGAGTAAGAAACTGACACATAATAAGAAGTAATATAGGAGTATGTTTGTATGTACGTTTCATCTCAGAAAATATTTAAAGATAATTTAATTTTGGTCAGTGTCAGCCCAATATAGCGTACAATTTACAATAAACGCGGAAGTTGGAGACTATTCTTTTTTTCCCGAAACGTTGGTTTCTACTTGAATCTACACGGCGACGCAACTCGGAAGAAAAATATTGTCAACTTAGATCGAAGTCGACAAATATTCTCCGAAAACTGGCACATTAATGTAAATTATAGATCTCACGACGATTTGTATTTGTGTGCAACATGTTTCAATGAATATTTAACGAAGTAGAAGGAAAAATATTTTCTGACTGAAGACTAAGTAGTGCATGTATAGTTTGACTATTTTTGCAACAGATAAATTGCGTCTGGAATAAACAAATATCAGAATCAATATTTTATGCAAGATCGCAAAGAATAAAAGTATTAAACAAGTTTTAAAATCAAAACTGAGGTTCTCAAGGCGGCGAGTAAGAAGATGGCTGTCATCTATGTTGTTGCGCCACGTAGTCTGGTAGGTGTTCACCGACATTTCAGAAGTACTTGCTGCCTTCATCATCAAGGCTTATCGCAACAACCCAGAAGACGGCCTCTTCGAGTTTTCTAAATTTGTTCATGAATTTTTAATTTATATTAATTTAAACTTTGAGCCTGTTTGCTGATTTGATCCTTCTGTTTCGTTATACGTTTATACAAAATTAATATGGAAAACATGATTCATGATTAATCGATTAAAATATATCAACGAATTTTAATAAAAACATTTTATAGCGTTCTGTTATGTTTCTGGTTGGCGTATCGGAGAGTATAAGGAGAAAAGTGGGTAAGATGGAATTTAATAAAATAAAAGCCGATAAATCTTCTCCTTCCCATCAAGTACATGTGATTTTGTTAACACGGACTGACATACTCGGAAGCCTTGTAATTCTTCTTCACTACGCGGATGCCCGCGTCACGTCTAATCTGCTTTTATTTGGGAAAGTTATCAGGTAGGGCCAAGTTATCAAATGAGAAAGTCCTCTGAAGCTTTAATGTGCATTCTCTGAGCTCAGCGCACAACGTGAACGCTTAAAAATGAGGTCCGTCGACCAGTTTAATCGTACTTTTACCTTCCAAATCACTTAACCAGTTTTGATTATTTTATTTATGTCAGGCATACACTAGAAGTTGCCAAGCTCGGCACGGTGTTCCGGGTTAGGGTCTTGGCAAATACGGCAATGATCTTCAGGTTCCAAAAATAATATTTAAAACGTGTTACTAATAAATGTATTCGTATGCAATTGTTTTTATTGTGTGGCGTCAGACAGAGCACCGATTCTCGGAGAAGCCAGTGCTGTTTTAGGGCCGTGGGTCGAGAAAAGGTTGGAAAACAGAGACAAAGTGTTATTTAGGTCGCTGTTGTCCTAAGGCGTATATGATGGATGTTTTTCCACCAGACTCCTCTAGGGAACTCTACCATCTGACAACGAACCACACCGCTAGCAGAAATCACAGGGGGACAAAAGAAACGAATTACAAAAACACACACATTTGAAAATCGCTGCACATTCCTTTTATTACGGAAGTAACTGAAGATGAGGATAAAGGATGATGAAGATCCTGACTGTCTTGGACGCTTTGAAGCAACGAGGAACACAGTAATTTGCTCTCCACCTTTCAATGGCTATCTTTATAGGCGAAAAGAGTTGAAATATGTAGCAACTCCACTGCAGTAAAAATATTTTACAAAATGTCCTCCTTGTGATTTAATGTCATTGGGCTAAAAGTTAATTTACCGAATATATTATGGCTGCAAAACTCCTAATACTGCAGATACTCTGCAAATATATGCCTGTTATTTTTCAGGGTGCTTCGTTACGTATTCACTATATCAAAAATAATGAAAATAAAAGTTGCAGGTCTTAAAAATTATCTTTATTTTAGGTTATGCACCAATTTTTTGTATAACGACTAGCGTTTGAGAAAACTGATAGACCTATAGTTAGGTTTTAATAAAATTTTGTATTAATTCATGCCACTATACGTTTACTTAATTTTCAACAATTAATCATACCACAACTGCAGCAGTGCGAACATCAGAGGTGAGACACAAAATGGAGCCCCGTTTTTTTGTAACAATAGATTTTCAAGAAATCTATATATGTCATTAAGGTAGTTCAAGATGGAGACCACACGAAATTTTACTTTTTAGTTTTCAGTTTGAAGGCGATATCTAATTAACCACTAGAGTTCGGTACATGAAATTTTGTATAGAGATAGTTCATAAGCACACTTTTTACCCATAAACGAACAATTACAGCACACATTCTGTACTAATTGGAAATTAGCCTGTACACAAAAATGCTTTGCTATTTCCAGTTCGTGTCTGTCTGGCCATGAAGACAATCGAACTTCTCCTTATTAAGAGACTTAGACAAACGCCGTGTTGTGACAGCGGATGTGTGCCGGAATGTTCCTTCCAGTAACGCAGATATGAGTTTATCTCATAGCGCGTTCTTAATCTTGCTCTCGTGCCTTGTTTGTGCACAAGACGCGAAATACCAACAACACTGCAGGGCGAGGCGGTGTAGCTCGCGTCTTTCCTGCAGACGTAAAGCAAGCATCGTGTTATTTTACGAGATTGTTTCAATTCCACTGATTATACAACGTCGAATAACAAAATATATGAGTTTGTGTATGAAGAAAGAAATTTTAAAGAAACGGACATAACCTATTTGAAGTTGCTATGCCATCATTCTCCTAGAGACGAGGATAAACATGTAAGATTTGAGGTTTTCACAGCGGTGACGGAGGCAGTATGACCTCTGAAACGTTAGTTAACATCGACCAGACTACACGGCGCAACAACCCAGAAGACAGAAATCTTCATACTCATCGCCCTGATGACGGAGGCAGTATGACCTCTGATACGTTGGTTAACATCGACCAGACTACACAGCGAAACAACCCAGAAGACAGAAATCTTCGAGGATAAACATGAAATCAGGGTGCAGAGCTTTCATGCTAACCGTCCAACACTCTGAAAAACGGAAAATAAATAGTCTTCTGTCTTACTTTCCTGGTTCGCTGCGAGTACCACAGAAACACGAAAGTAAGACAGAAAACTTATTATTTCTCGTTTTGAAAGTGTCAGCAGGGTTAACACGGTTAACATGGACGCTGCGACCCTGAAGAGATTTCTTTATGGTGCGTGCACCGTAATTAGTAGGCTTTAAGGGTTTTAAAAGCTAACGAGAGGAGGACGAATCTTGTTCGTCACAACAAGAAAATGCTATTATGGTTCCAGAACGCGAATAATAGGAATAAAATTCCGAAAAATAGACATTCAACATTCGATTCAAGTCATGTTGGATCAAATGTTCTCTCTGTATATTAAGAACCTTTTGTAACAAAGGCTCAGAATTCGTTTTCTGCTTCACTAGCAACGGGCAAAGTGATTCCGCACAGACTGGCGAGAATATCGGGTGTCTATACACAAGAGAATGTTGAAATAAAAAGGTGGGAAACCAATAAAATTAAGGCGGTAAAATACCGGCTTTCCATGCGGCAGGTGCGTGGTTCCTATCTTGGAATATCAATTAGGACCGTGGTTCCTGAACAGAAATTTCTTGAACGAGTTCAACTGAGCCACGGCTTCAAGTTATATCAATCCATCCATTTCCCATTAACGTAACCAACTTTCATGCTCCTATTTCTTTCTCGGACATCCAAGAGACCACTCTCAAAGAAAATTTCAAACAAAAATTCTGTATGCATTAGCCTCTCTCCTAATTCTAAATATATGCAAGCGAATTTACCAAATTTGTGCAATTTAAAGTCTGTACGTTTGCATGCATGAAAGTGTGGATATAAAGCAGGAACCTCAACTAGTTGACTGACAAAAGCCTGGCGGGCAGGAGCTAGCTAACGATGCATTTTAACCTATGTGTTGGGCAAGGCCGTGGTCTAGGCAATACGGAGTTTTCCTCCGGGGGCTTCCCCGGTTTCTCCGTGGCATCCCAACAATTACTCCATTCACACACAGAAGAAGGCAATGGCAAACCACTTCTGGATCATCTGCCAAGAACGTATATGAGCAGGTCCCAGTCCGAGAAAAGGATGGAAGGATCCTGTTCATATGGACCTGTCCTCAGACAGAACACTAAATAAATAAAATAATTCTACTGTTTCCGGTGTGCGGGATACCAATAATCCACAAACGTCAGATAAGTTTCTTTTTCAGGTTTTCATAGTATCATCTGGGTTAACACGCCTGATATCGCTAACATAAATGTTCCGCCTCTGATTATATATAATACAGCAAGTATTATAAAAATTTCAGTGCCTTATGTCCTGACTGAATTCCGCACAACTTCCATGTTGGCTCCGGGACGACACTCAATGGCATAACATTCATTATTTAATTAAACTGGGTTAGTCAGTAGAAAAATTACTACAAGACACACGTAATCACAGAAAGAAACACAGAGTTAACGAACCTGGGAGGCTGTTTTTCCTCCTTTAGAAACCAGACGACAAACTCATGAACCACTGAGTTACCCGATCCCAACGCAAACTTCGATCTAGGTAAAATACAACAAGGCCTAGTAATTATATGCAAATACGTACACTGGGGCAATATTTACGTAGTAACATATCGAGATAAATTCAAAAAGCTCTCATGAATAAACATGTATAGAAGGTCATTAAAGCGATCTATAGTTCGATCCACATTAGTCAGGTGACCGGTTTAAATGTCGTTGTAACTGCATAGGTCATGTCCTCCAATCATAAATTGTAGAAATACTAGGGCAGAACGCTCCTTTCGGAGCTCCTCGGAGGGGCTGGTCAAGTTTTTAAAAAGCAACAAACCCCTTCGGGGGGGGGGAGGGGTTGATTGCGTTTTAAAATCTTGTGTAAGAAACTAAACTAAACCCCCCGAATGGAGGGTTAAAACACTTGACCAACCCCTCCTTCGGGGGGGGGGGGGGGGGGGGGTTTGTTGCGTTTTAAAATCTTCAGTAAGACACTAAACTCGGCATTGTTGTGTTCCTCAACAATGCCGAGTTTGTTTATAGTTGACATTCTTGATGACGTAATTTATTGACGACGATGAAATCACAAATTTTTATAGTAAGAAGAAGAAGATGAAACAAGAGTTTATATATGTATTGATTGTTAATCAAACATTACAGCTAGGCACGTGGAATTTGATATGGAGAGAAATATATATATATATATATATATATATATACAATTTTAAGAAACTTTCTTAAGGATGATTCAAGGTTCTGACGACAGCTATCGTCTGGGTTGCCTGTATCATCAGGGCAATAAGTAGGGGCAGCAAGGACCTCTGAAACGTCGGTAAACTTCTAACTGACTACATGGCGCTACAACCCAGAAGACAGCCATCGAAGAACCTTCTTCGCCCAGGTGTTGAGGCTTACCGAAATAATTAAATACTCATTTCTTGTACCCCACGTTTATTTTAAAGCTTGTAACTCTATGTATATTCATCTTCTGAATGCGTCGTTAAAAAAAATTAATAAATAACGTCGGTAACGGAACACTTTAACGTCTATAATGACATAAAATTTAAAGAGTACTACAGAAGCAAAGACCTAATTAGTCTTATATTTAGGTTTTTAACGAAATAATGTGACAACACGCAATTTTTAATATTTACAACTGTGGTGCTGCGTAGTAATAAGTCTTGTAAATACTAAATACATCGGTATATGCATTATACAGGTGGCCTCCCAGGAACCACCAGACAGAATAAAAGAAAACACGGATATATCAGGAAATTAACACATACAAATAAAAAGGGGGAAACTTTGCAACGCTGAATTATATGTAACTCACAAAGATCCATATTTAATCGCGACTTCATAATGTAACAGATGCCTGACTCCAGTAATCCCCTCAGCACAAGCTGACAAAGAGAAGCCGTGTCACACAGCATCCCGCTAATTGAATCTCTTTTTCACGGGCCTTTGATTTATCGCATTAGACATGTAATGCAATGACAATGTCACCAACACGAACGACAAACTGTACAGGCAGCTTCTCGGTTTATTTTTAATTCTTTGCATAAAACCACGTATCATCTTTGTGGCCCTGTCATCATAGATCTTTTCAATTCAACTCAGAATATCATTTTGGTCCTTTATAATCTTTGCTTTATGTAAATTTCAAATTTAAATTGCTTAAATATAGTTAGTCGCACCAACAAGTGGGGACATTGTATCTTCACTCAGAGTCGAGGTTTGTAATGGGTGTATCTATGTCTCCTGACTTACCCTTGCATAGTGTTGGAAGTTGAGCTACTTAGCCTCCTTTTAGGTTGCCCAAATGTTAATATAACCGATTTCAAAAGGCTCGTCATTATGTGGTATTATTCCGAAGAAGACTCACAATTTCTCTACGTGCTGTTTTAATATTAAACCCCATCTATAATTACATCACCCAAGAACCTCTTTCTTAAAAGTATTTTGGCTAATATCTTAATGCGCTTATTTCCTTCCATGCATGCTATATGACCCGTAAATCTCATGTTCCTTGATTTAATCACGCTATGAATATTACAAGAACATAAATTACAAAGCTCGTCATTAAACAGCCTCCCCCCCTCACTCCCCTTATAATAACCTTAGAGTTGTTCTTATACAAAGGGATAGGCCTACTTCTCCCTTTTATCAGATTTGCTTCGTATAATCATAACAGACGTGCCAAGTGCTCCAAAGAGGAACAAGCTACCGTAAACAGTGTTCTCTATTTCTTTCAGGTACAACCTCAATATCTGCGCCAATTTGTGTATCTTGGTTCATGCAATATTTAACGACGCAGTCCTTACTGCCATATTTCCACATTTACTCGCTTCGTGCAAATGAAATGCATGTAAATAGCATACAGCTTCCAACAAAACCGCGAAAGCATGGATGAGGTAAAACCTCTTTCATTATACTGAGAAATATTAACATCTATTATCCTTAAGAATGTATCCATCTTGTTTACTGTTTATTTAACGACGCATTCAGTAGGTCGGACTATGCAGCGTTGAATTAGAGGATGATAGTGAATAATTGATTAAAAGGGATGTTGAAGGAAGCGGTCATGGCCTAATTTGAGGTACTATCCCGGCGTTCTCCTGGAGAGACTGAGGAAAACAACGAAAAACTTCTGTAAGGATACCCGGTCTTTGGGCCAAGATTTGAATCCAGGACCTCCCGAATACGAAGCAGGAGTGCTAACCGCTCGACCACAATGACCGATAAATGTTTCTTTCGTTGTCTGTTTCCCTTTTCCACTATGTCTTCCTTGTTCCTACTGTACAATATCCTCACTGAATTCGGTAAGGCCATGAAACCTGTTAATTTCGTTAATCACATAGGTTCTCATTTCCTTATTGATGGATTAACTTTTCAGAATGGTTGAAACAAGGAAAGGCTTTGATCTCATCGCTCTGAAGATGGAGGTAGCAAGTACCTCTGAAACGTTGGTAAACTTCTACCACACTACATGGCGCTACAACCCAGAAGACAGCCATCTTTTGAATCACCACCGTGAAAACCTCAAATCCTACGAAAGGAGAGGCTTTGGTATCATTGCTTTTCACCTTTGCTTTAGAATACGCCATTATGGAGGTCTATGGAAATCAGAGAGGATTAGAATTGAATGGGATGAATCAGCTTCTAGTCTAAGCTGATGACGCTAATTTGTTAAGTGAAAAATATAAATACCATAGAGAAGATGCTAGTATGGAGGCTGGTCTAGAAGTACATCAAGAGAAAACTACATTCGTGTTTTGTCACAAGACTGGAGGACAGGATCATATTGCACAAATAATTAATAAATCCTTCGACAGTGTGGCAAATTTCAGTATTTGGAAACGACAGTAACAAATCAAAATTGCATTCACGAATAAATTACGAAGAGGTTAAAGTCACGAAATATTTATAACGCAGTTCAGAATTATTTATCCCATCCCCTGTTATCTACAGACATAAATATTAATACAAGTCCCTACAAAACTATAATTTATCAGCAGTTTTGTATGGACGTAAAAACCGGTCTCTCACATTAAGCGAGGAATACATGTTGAGAAAATGGTGCTGAGGAGAATATTTTGACTTAAAAGGGATGTACAGGAGGCTGGAAAAAGATCCATAATGAGGAGCTTCTAATTTGGTCTCTTCATCAAGTACATTAGGATGATCAAATTAAGGAACATGAGATGAATATTTTATTCACTACATGAGCGACTGCCAGCTTATCAAAAAAGGCATGGGGTTTGTTCACTTATTTTATTGTTCCCATTTTATTTATAAGTTATAAACAGATTTTATTCGATTAATTCTTACTTTTAGTCGGAAAATACGTACTCTGTGAGACACAAAATGATGAGTTATTATGTTCCGAAAATTAATTTTTAACCATCTCCAATGCAGTTTCTCAGATTTACTTTCTTTATAAATGAAACTAATTTTCGTCAGTAATGAGGGTTACAATGCAGTTAAGGCCCATTGTGACAGAAGAAAATATCAGAGTAACTTATACAGGATCCCTGTATCTTAATAGGATTCTATCTAGACAAAACATTTGCTTGCTTCTGAAGGAGCTATACATCACGGTCAGCGAAAAGAACACATAGAGACATCATTCCTGCCAGCCGCAGGACCAACAATTTCCTTCAGGATATGACAGTTTTCGTGTTTATTTTTTCGTCAAAACGAACTGAATAGTATGAACTTCAATCTCACAGCACGAAACAAATTCATATGAAAGTTCGTGTCAGATAGATACACTAAATGTTACCACGTGATGTTTATAACAGTAAATCATGTGAATGTTGTATTAATAAATTATTATAAACTATGTCTGATAAATAATCATATCTAGCAGCAAGCGAATGGCAACGGACAGAGTTTGCTGAGAGGTGATATTTAAAACGTGATGAAAATAAGCACAGAAGTAAATATTACAATTCCTAATCAACGTAATTTAGCAGCTAATATAATTTGTTATATTACGCAGTATAGTATATCTACTATTGATTATTTCCGTATCTGCCATCAGCAGACATAAATTTTTACACAGGATACATGATCGCAAGAAAAGTGTTTGGTAATTGTAGACTCTCAAATGGATGTATTTGTGTTGATAATTTTGTGGGCTGGGCACAACACGTCACTCCGTTGGGACGCCTGATTCATCGATCTGCCCTCGACAGTTTTTCATGTAAAAGCTCTCAATAAAACACTGACTAGGTTTTGACACCTTCACATTTGAATATGTATGGGCCTGTACTCGGCATGTAATCGATACTAAGCTGAGCAAGAGAGTGGAACAAAGAGAGACAATATGAAATAAAAAAAAAAGAATACAGGAATAAATTCTTGCTCAAATGCAGCTATGACGTTTATTCAACGAGACCGTAAAAACTGCACAGATAATGTGGTAAATCGGCGAATCAGAAATTTAGAAACGTTATAAGAACGGAGAAATTGTTTATCTGAAAAGTCATTGCCCTGATGATGGGTGCAGCAAGGGCCTCTGAAATGTCTGTAAACTTCTTCCAGACTACAGGGCGCAACAACCCAGAATACAACCATCTTCAGACTCACTGCCGTGAAAACCTCAAATCCTACAATTATTTATCTATTTATTCTCAATCAAATATTACAGCTAAGCATGTGAAACTTAGTATGGAAAGAAACACATCTTCGGTTTTAATAATTCTTAAAGACGATGGCGATGTCGCGAAGATTTTCGATATAGCCGACACCTTCATATATCTGACAAGCTGTAATATGTACTTTAGTTGTGTATTGAATTCTACGAACAGTAAAATTCAATCTTAGACAGGTATAAACAAACACGCAAATCATAGTCCTCCTTGCGGTCACGAGCGTAACCTTGGCAGAGTTCTGGAAATAACCGAGAGTCTGCGCGATTTCTAAGGGGACTCTCCCCCCCTCCCCGTCTTAACATATCCTGCCAGAGTATGTCCGGTTGTACGGAAACGAGACTGTAAATATAAATCGAAAGGGGATGTAGAAATCCTCCTGACGGGTAAGAATGACACAAGTAGTCTATTAATTTAACATTAATACAATGAAAATCGTAAAGGGCAAGGACAGACGAGGACAGCGGAAGACGCATGCCTTGTGCACTTCGTCTAATATCAGGGTAATCAGATGGGCGAGGCATGGAGAGATATTTTAGTCGGAAAACCTGAAGGAAAGAGATCAATTGAGAAACCTGAACGTAGATGATAATATAACATTAAAACAGAACATTACGGAAATAGCGAGTAGAAATATGACTGGATTCCGTTTTGTTCAGGACAGGCTAAGAATTCCTTGTCACCACTGAAATGCCCATCCTCAAGTAGCGGTTACAGGCGACCTTCACATGTGGACAGCCGACAAATGGGTGTTATTCCAGTCTTATCCTCACCTCCTTACCGAAAAGACTAATTAGCATTTTACGAAATGTCACAAACGACTAAATTGGTAAGAACCTAACTACACCACAGACCTTCACGATCTTTCCTCAAGAGTTTAAATTGCTTGGGACTTAATTTACTTCGTTCTGCCACTCTTTCCTCCATATTAGATAAAAACTCTCTCCTTCAGTCAACTACAAAGTCTTTATCCAACCAACCAACATCTCGGCCAGGAGAATGGCTGTCCTGAGTGAGGACTTTCATGGTCTTCCTCAGTTTCTCCTGGATAATGCCGGGATAGTACCTCAAATTACACCACCGCTTCGTTCCATGCTTTTCCAAATCATTATTCATTAACTGTCCTGTCATTAGACGCTATATAGTCTGAGCTACTGACAGCGTCGTTAAATAAATCGTAAATTAACAAAAACTCCATAAGCAAACAAATGTTTAAAAAAAATCGTATCTCGCTCCATGTGTGGTGAGATGAGTTTTGGGAAAATCTGTGGGGTTACTGGACCGGTAAGAACTGGACAACGTTTCGCGTAAAATGCCCTTCCCAACACAAATCTGCTCGTAATCCGTTCACTAATTTCGAAGGGAGAGAGGGACAGACTGATACAATCAGCAAATTTACGGATTCTTCGTTTCTAAATAAGATATATGGTTGTGAGGTTTAGGGTTCTCATGGCGGTGAAGATGACGAAGTTGCCCTTCTGCACTTTGACGCCGAAGGGTCATGTCCCTCCGAAACGTCGGTGTATACTTGTGCCCTCACGGCGTCACAACCCAGAGGAGCAACACTGTCCAGATGCCTGGCGTCTATGCCTTAAAATGGCTATAAAAGAACATAACACCGAAGATGTTAATGTGCAACCCACAGTACCATTGAGGTCGAAACATGCGCCGTAGTCCCTCCCCCCCCCCCCTTCTAAAGCAACCCATACAGCAGAGTCGATAGAATGGAAAGTGTAATATATTAAAGGGCATGTCTCGACAACCAAGCTGTACTCATTTAAATAATGTACTGTAAACGCTGAAGGGAACAACTATGCTAGAGTACACAAAGCTTTAATTCGTATTTTTTGCTTACTTTCGTCTCCAGCCAAAACGAAGCATATGATATCATTACGTTTCTCTAAAGCTCCACGTTTTTACTGTAGAATCGAAAATCGAGACCGAGTTCTTGGCACTCCTGCTTCGTATTCGGGCTATCTCATATGTTTACGTCGTTTTCCTCAGTCCCCCCAGGCAAAATCGGGGGGCCAATACCTTGAATTATTTGAAAATTTGCAGACTATGAAGAAGACGCTATTATTACTGATCTTTTAATCTGACTATAGATGTTCTGGTTGTAGCTCAAGATGTTTGTTGCTGCCAGAGATATTCTTTTCGAAGATTCTAGCGGAAGACAGACGACTTCTCTTTGGCGCTACATTTGCGTCGTATCTGCTGTTAGGGTTGAATATTTTGCTACTTTGCTTTATTATAATATTGTTATTAATATTAACCTTTTGCAGACTATGCCTGAGCCCTGTTCTACTTCATGATCAATTCTGACAGTGTAATCATCGTCATCATCATAATCCGAACCAGTGTTCTAATTTAAGGAAAAAAGCTATCTTAGACAAATGTTCCGTCAAGTGACCCCTGAAAAGAAAAGAAAATAACTAATCTCTGTAATGATATCATAAATCATGCAAGGCTTCATCATGGCTTGGATGGAGTCTTTCAGGAGCTGAATGAGAGCGCGGGAGAAAAGAAACAAGTAAAATAACGGAGGATTTTAAATATTTACTAAAGTGAGAGAGATTAGAAATTCCTGGTATAAAGCCTTCGGGCAGCTTACATGGTAGTTCAGTCGCTTTAATTTTTATATAGCAGTTCGGAGACAGACAAACGTGAGGAACCAGGTTCTAATAGACGTGGGCTGTACTGGCATTGCTGATTCGGGGGATTTTGATTCTACACGTGGCCGGTCCATCCTGTTTAACTTTTGGTTATCGTATTCTCGTATTCTTACCGTAACGTAAAAATTACTGCATAACAGACTTCATACATTTGTCCTTGTACATCATAGCATTCTTTTCGTTAATGGTTCATATTTAAACTGCTTTAACGGTCTTTATCTAAGGTACGTTCTCTCCCATGTTCCTCTTTTAAGAAGTAATTCCCCAATCCTTTAAAGATGACATCCGTTGTAAAAAAATAATTAACCTATAACGAACTATTCCTAACAGTTCAGCCAATTCCTGTGTTTAAAATCAGCTGCAGCTTCTACTACCTGCCTTATTTTTTCTACAAATGTATTTAAAATATAATTTTTGTTGCATTATTTCTTTGATCTAAGGGCAGTCAATAACATGAAGGACTTGAATTTCAAGACAGAGAGGAATCATTTTATTGGTGGTAAACTGCGAAATATTTTTGGATCATCAAGGAGAAAATAACAACTGCAATTATAAAAAACATCGGAAAAGGTGAAAGTCAATCAACTGAAACAAGGAGCTGGTAAATGGATAATGAATGGGTGTATAGATGAAGAGTTGGATTGACTGATTAATTACAGAATTCTTAAGGCTTTGACCGGGATGTTCTTTTGTTAAATCTTATGTGGTACCGCCTGATTCGACTTCTAATGGTTAAGTGAAGTGTTTTCTTCGCGGTACGGTCTTGATTCGTAAATATTATGAAGACGAGCTTCGGCTTCAAAGGGTTAACCAGCTGATTTTCGTAATGGTGAGGTGAAGTGTTTTCTTCGCGGTACGGTCTGGATTCGTAAATATTATGAAGACGAGCTTCGGCTTCAAAGGGTTAATAATGAATATCGAATAAATAAAATTCGGAGAACCAATTACAATTTAAAATCAAATATGAAGTATAGGTGGGGATTGCGAACAATATTACCTTTATTAGCAAAACTACAATTTGATAAAATGAGGCTATAAAACATATAGGCCTAATTAAAGCGTAACAAGACGACTTTATGCAAGTGGGAAGAATACATATGCATTGTAAAGACGGATTGAGCGGGGGGAAAATTAATTTAATGAATCGGCTTATGAAATAAGATAGGGATAGAAACTTATATCCAAATAAAAAGTAAGCTGGAAGGCATGAGAAGAATGGATGTCTAAAAAATTGTAGACAAATGCCCAGGATATCAGGGCAATATATAAATACAGACATAGTATACCCCGATTTAAACGATGGTTGCGTTCATGGAAAACGGCACGTAAGGTGGAAACTCGTAAACTGAATAGGCCTACAGCTTCTCACATGGACTCAGTGCTGAAGATGAGTATTTTTTTCTTTTCCGCACAGTAAAATCTCGTGCATCTGACCACCTTGTAACAACTTCGAAGCACGTTAAATACATCACAAAATAATTTCTTTAAAACTTTTTGCAAGAAAATTGGCCTAAAGTGGACACACATTTACTGGAAAAATATCTGGTCCGGAAGTCCCAAATAACGTAACGTCCGTACCAGATTTCATCCAAATCCATCCAGCGGTTTACGAGTTGAATCATGCGGACAGACAGACAAATGGATGGACAGTTAGACATGAACATCCCTTTACGACTTCACTTCAGGCACATCGTTCAAATAACGCATAAACGGATAATAGTTGTATTTTTCCACACAACTAAATTTATTGGGTTTTTTTATATCTTAATTGCATCATGTTTGTGTTTTATTGATACAATATTTTTATTTTCTGTCTATACACAAACTTAAAATAATGTTGTTTAAAATTATCTAAAATTATAACATTCTCAGTAGACACTGCATTGAAACATGTCGTCGATACAAAAAATGTAACAAGATGCAGTGTCTACTGAGAATGTTATAATTTTAGATAATTTTAAACAACATTATTTTAAGTTTGTGTATAGACGGAAAATAAAAATATTGTATAAATTTATTGTGAAGACGTTAGCTAACCTTTCACTTGATTTCATTAGCCATTGTAAATGTTACAAAACTTCTAACTCCCTGGTAGCAGAACCAGCAGGTCCAACACCGACAACACCAAAGCCAGCCAACGGAGTCAGCTCCATCTATTTTTCACCCTCAGAGCCCACCTCACCAGGAGATATTATCTTTCCATCTCCTTCTTGTTCTGCCAAGTGGTCGTTTTCCAAAAGGATTTCCCACCAAAATTCTGTATGCATTCCTTGCCTTGCATGTGAACCTGAGGCCAGGAGCCAGCTAGTCGGCTTTGGCTATCAGAGGGCTGTTACGCCACGGATTATATAATCCCTTGCCTTTTCACCCCATGTGCGCTGTATGCCCATTCCATCACAGCCTCTTAGATTTCATCTATCCTCACTATTCTAGGTGACCTGTACAATTCAAGCAGAGCCTCGTTATGTATTATTCTAATTTCCCCACTTATCCTTCCTAAATCTAAGTATCTTCCTGAGTACCTTTTTTTCAGATACTTGTAACCTAAGTTCTTCCCTCAAGGTAAGATACCATGTTTCATAACCATGTTATTAATACTATAACAATTTTAATATTTTTTTGTTAAACTTCGTATGGTTTCAACAGCGGAGCAATGTAACTTTGTGCAATAACGCGATTGTAACTTTACGTACAACATTTTTGTCTAATTAGTTTTTTTGCAAATATTTGTTTTTTCGCTTACATAATATGTATATATTATATCGGTGTTCCTCGATAGCAGAAAACGTTTGCCATTGTAGGACTGGGTAATTCGAAAACTATGTTAAGGGACACTCAAAAAGTTTGCAGGGCGACGGGCCGCAGGTTACCGACCCCTGTTCTAATGGAACGTAAGAATGAACGAGAAAACAATGAAAGGAAATACAAAGAAACAAATGGGCAAACAGACGCAGACAGTTGTATGTTGTGGTACAACTTTTAAAGGCACCAAGACGTTACAATGCTTTTGAAGCCTAGATAGATTTCCTCAAAACAGTGTACGCGTTGTTATGTTCTCACTGTGCAACTGATCCAGCAAACTGTGTTCCCAAAATAGTCATTTAAATGTAAATCCGGGACAAAGCACATGTGCAGTCCATTGAAATTGAAACCAAAACGAACCGTGCAACCCGTCGAAATTGAAACGAAACCGAACTGATTCAACAACAAATGACTGTCTATCTAACTCAATAGCAGAATGATTGAATGACTCAAAAACTTTTACGGTTTTAAATTACAGGGGGCTAGTTTTGTTCCCACCTCACGCGATCGCCATGCTAGGTGTTCATATAAGTACTATGGCATACTGTTCATACTGAGTGTTAAAGGTGCTGATGAGTTTGTGTTTACAGTATTGACGGACAAACACGAGGAATTCGCCGAAAGCGATCCCTAAAATATAAATTATGTATCCTTGTTATTCTCGACGCAGAAAAACGCCAAACATCGTGCTTTAACCGTTTGGCAATATTGCTTCGTATTCGGGGGTCCCAAGTTCGAGTCTTAGCCTGGAGACTTGCTACTTTCTTTGACATGTGTCCTTGGATCTCCTCAGCTCCTCCAAACAAATGCCACATTGATGTCTTAAAATGGTAAAGTAATGCTTCCTTCCACATCCTATCCAGCTGAACATTCACATTCTCTTCCATCTGATTATCTTCTGGGTTTTGGCGATTCTTCGCTACTTCAGTCCTGAAGATGGAAGCAGTATACTTCTCCGAAACGTTAGTGTCTATCGTTGAATCTACACGGCGCTAAAACCCTGAACAACATCATTCTCAACGCCGTGAAAACCTCAAATTTCACATTTTCCATTTGGCTCAGGATAAACAATGCAGATAAGATAACTAACTAGATGGCTTACCGAGCCCGAAGGTTCATCACCGAATTAACCAAAGCCCTCCACCAGACCCTGTCCTGGGCCAACAAAATCCAGTCTCCTTCAACTCCTATCTCCCATAGATCCCGCCTGAGATTATACTCCCATCTACGTCTAGGTTTCCCCAGGGGTCTCTTCCCCTCAGGTTTCCCAAATAGTGGACCCAACCAACCAGATGGCTTACGGAACCCAAAGGTTCATCACCGAATTAACCAAAGCCCTCCACCTCACCCTGTCCTGGGCCAACAAAATCCAGTCTCCTTCAACTCCTATCTCCCATAGATCCCGCCTGACATTATCCTCCCATCTACGTCTAGGTTTCCCCAGGGGTCTCTTCCCCTCAGGCTTCACAACCAATACCTGGTGCATACCTCTTGTCTACCGGCTCGTTCCAACTGGAGAGCCGCTGGACCAATGTGGACAAACAAGTTCGATTTTGGTAGTATTTACGAGAAAGTTAGTACGATCATTTCGATTTCAATCAAGATCAACACCACAACGTATCGTACGTATTGTAACATAACGTCTAAGTGGAAATGGTCGTCTTGGAGAACACAATGTTGGACAGACTAATTAAGAAACACAGACAGGAAAATACAGTATTTTCAGCTATTCTATAGTTTATGGTACCACGTTACACAAATTCATAGACTTATTCTACGACTGTTCAATACAATGGTTTAACTGCAAAAAAATCTGGAGCTTCAAATTGAAAGTAGTCAGACGAATTTTAAGTCTATCAGTATCGATGTAATATAACCTCTACTTTACACGGGAGCTTACATATAACTTTATTAATTTTCTAAAAAGTGGCTCAAAGTACACAAACTTAGTATTCTACATAACAAAAAATATATATATCTCATTAAAAACACCTTCCTTTAAGGATACGTATGCTTTCACAACGTGGAACAATAAGTTTTATCTCCCATCTGTCGAGTAACCTAAACTCGGAAAATTTATTCTGTACCGGAATATACATAATATCCTCATGCGTTCCTTGCAACGTGCATTTAGAAGTCTAGTTCCCTCCTTGTTCGGTAGTCCCCACTTTAGCCACCAGATCGCAGCACCTCAGTGTCTACCTCACAACTTTCTTTATCCGTAATTTTCTCATTACCGCTCATAAAATATTCAAAATAAGATTCTGAGGTCGTGTACAATAGCAAAACCTCTATATAAAATTTCATCCAAATCCGTCCAGTGGTTCTCGAATTGAACTGACCGGACGGACGGACAGACATACCAGCCCAGTCAAGCGCTTAGTGCAAAGAACGCATAATAGCAATAATAATAATAATCAAATTCTTTATTATTAGTGTGCTGCTTCAACAGCCAGATGGCCAGTTAGAGACAGCTCAAAAATAAAGAAAAAACAGGCTACTTATTGAGCCGAGCCCTCTTAAGCATGCTTCCGTTCAGCATTCACTTCCCATTTTCACCTAATCATCCTTCCCCCGGGGTTCTCCAATAAAAGTTACAAGTCTACAGGTACGTATTTCTGCAAATCCCCTACTCTGATTTGCCCTCATTAGATTACCTTAACAATATTACGTGCCGAGCACAAATTGTGAAGCTGCTTACTGGCAATAAGCACTCTTGAGAGAAAGATTTATTTTCTCGTCTCCCCCTCTAGAAACGTTGCTCGCAGTTTAATTTGTTTTGCATTACGTATTTTCTTCTTTTCGTTATTACGACAATTTCGGTCCGCGCAGCGCCCCGCCCCCAGCTCTTGTAGTTTCTACCCCATTCGTAACATAATTATTATTATTATATATCTCTTTCGCCACAAAGTTTTCGTTGATGCCTAATCGAAGTGACTCCATTGAGTAGGGCCCTTCCTCAGCGACAGCTAATGGTCGTTTAGCTGGTCAACAAATTTCCTTCCCCATATTTTTATTGCCTTTCAGTAGCTGTTTTAAGGCCTCAGTAACAGAATCATTGTGTCATCGTAATGATACTTTAGAAGGATTGGACAGGCTATGTGTGTACAGACCGAACTCTCGGTAGTTCGTTATTCTTCCCGCCTTTTCAAACTTGTTAATCCTCTTCCTGTCGCACGGACGGCGCCATGTTTATCTGGCGTCGCTGCCACGGCGCCCCAACCTCCATTACAAAGGCTCGCTTGTTTACACAACCTTCAGCATATTTTGGTAAAGTCCGGTTCACGAACCTCATACGGCCCGCGACAGTTCAATATACATAAATACAAACATACATGCATACCCCGAGCGGGATTCGACACAGGAACCACCCCAGCAGCGTACGGCCAAACGAAGGCAATGGGTCTAAGGAATTTACAGATTACGCAATTTATTGTTCCCTTTGTGTCCTCCTAAACAACTTTATTTATTTATTAAACCTAACAGAAACACATTCAAATCTAATTCCTTAATTCAATATAAAAGTAGAAGCCTCTACAGAATACATTCTTGGTCCTCTCAAATCTCAAACTTCTTGTGTATTCAGCACAATTCTGCCTAGAATTAAATATTTTGTTATTAATTAAAATAGGTAGGACTCCTTGGATGGGGGATCAGACCACCGTAAGACATCTAGCATCATAGGACAACAAACAAAAGCGAATAAACATCTATGCCCCAACTTAGATTCGAAGCTGTGTTCGAGTGATTACAGACAGCAATGGTAATACAAACCACCGAATCCATTAGAACTAGTGAATATTGATAAGACAATGAACTGATAGAGTTCCGGTAATATAGAGCCTCTGTTCCAATCTTTCCCTTAATGACTAAGTACGTCTAGTTAATCCCACGGCACCTTATTAAATTCCAATTTCTCTAATAACGTAATGAACTGGCAAGAATCGGCCACACCTATCAGCAAATTAATTTTCATGTGAGAATAATTTCCTCTCTCACTAAAATATTTGGGCGTCTCCATAGAACCGCCTAAGATAAGCTGAAGATCTCCTGCTGCACGACTGATAACAAAAGTAACTACTTAGGACGAACCTTAATTACCATAAACTTATTAGTAAGTAAAGTCTATGATTATCGCGAAACAGAGTCAGATACACACTTTCTTGCGAAGCATAGGATGTACAAACTCCTCTTAAATTACTGCCTTACAGTGGGTTGTTCAGAATGTACAAACAAAGGATAGGACAGAGCAGTATATTTTAAACAGCTTCAACTCTCAAGCAATGATTTTCCGTGTCCAAAAATTTTGATGTCGATGTTTCAAAATATAAATCTGTATGAAGACAAAATTATGAACATGTAATAAACATTTAAGTAATGCGTTTATTCTGAATATGCACACAAAACAAAATCCCAAGATCAGAAAGACCACCGAGAATTCCTTGTACCCGTTTATCTGCAAGTATGTACCAGCGTCTACCTGACAGATTTCGTTCAGACTCGGTGTAGTAGGCCTGTACGGTCTAGCCACTGTAATATCGTTTAACAACGTTTCATTTTAAGGGCAACTTTACTTTAAGATATGAGCTTTAACTTACATGCGTGATTCCTTTTTGATAAATTTTTCAAATAACATTTGTCTCTTACAACCATTAAACTTTGTTTTACCCACTTTAATTAATCTTTAAAATCGCTTTACTAGAAGTATTTTGACAGATTTTGACGAAATTCAGAAAACAATACTTCTGTTACGCATATACCAGTTTAATTTGCCATGTACAAATTTAATTCACTTTGGTTTATTTGAAAGTCGGCATTGCTTAAGCAACTAAATGTAGTTTTGTGCGTATCTCACAAAGTATTCACCTAAGAGAATAATCCCTTAAATAAATAAACCTTACAGAGAACCATATAACAAGTGTTTTATCGTGTGTAAAACTGTCTTAAAGTCAGTGACTTCGAGAAAGTCATTAGTTTAATAGCTATTAATTGTGCGCCATCGAAAATATTTTCGAACCTACTGCTGTCAAGCATCTGCCCCAAAGCTGTGCGTTTGACAAAGCACTTTCATTGATATGAGATTTTCATAGCGGTAAGTATTAATATTTGTGTGAGATTTAACACATTCACAGACAACACAACATTTATTGCAAGGAAAAGTATTTTTCAGTCTCGCACAAAAGTGACGTCATTTTCTGACTTACCTTACCAAAGCTACCTTTCCCAATCGCCCTCAAAATTTGGAAGTGGTCGAAGTTCACTGGAAATAAAAATTAAATGTATTATTATAAGTTAAAAGTTCAATTAAAAATCAAACAAACAACGAACAAAGTAATTAATGACACAGAATTAATCTTTCGGAAAACTCAAATGTACAGTATAAACGGTGAATGTTTTTAAGACGTAAATATTGGTCTTCACAGTCGTCTGGCTCCTTAGTACGTCTCGGTTTCTCATTAACGCCTTGTAAAACATTATAATTCTGCAGCACCTGTTGAACACAGGGAGGGTAAAAAAAGAAACACCCCGGAGACAAAGTGAGTCACAACACGCACATTTCTCCACGTCCAAACTACAAACGCCAACATAATTACTTTAGTCAAACAGAAACGTTCTTATCAAATTTCACCAAATGAAAAGTACAATTTATATTTAATGCAGGTTTGCCTGTTATTAAACTACACAAGGAGTTCCAGACAGAAATCATAAAGCATACTTTCCTACCGCGTGGATTTAGTCCAAACTTCGTATTGTTGATGTTACATGTCAGTATTTATAATTTATAATCCAACAGTAGAATGTAATTTGCCTCATGGAACAGCGTGTTTCGTGATCAGATGTTCATAAGATTGAATTCCCAGCCGGGCCACACTGTTTTATAACTTTTTAAATTCTAAATAAGTCATATAATTTATTATTGTTATTACTGTTATTAGTAAAATTAAATTTCGTCTATATTCAGTACTCAAAGTTCTTACTGTGGCAGCGTTTATAATTGAATTACACAATATTTCAAATGTAATTAGTATGCATGCTTATGATTACATCCATACCAAATTTCACATACCTGATACAAAAAGTTCATGAGTTATTATTTTTTATTTAGTGTTCTGTCTGACGACAGTTCCATATGAACAGGATTCTCCCATCCTTTTCTCGGACTGGGACATGTTCATATACGTTCTTGGCAGATGATCGAGTAGTGGTTTGCCATTGCCTTCTTCTGTGTGTGAATGGAGTAATTGTTGGGATGCCACGGAGGAAAACTCCGTGTTGCCTAGACCACGGCCTTACCCAACACAAGTTATAAATTCGGGCACCGCCGGGAATAGAACCCGAGACCCCAGGATTACAAGGCCAGCGTTCTAACTGCTAGACCACCGTGGCGGTGTCGTTCATGAGTTATCGCTGTTAAATTTTAAAGTGAAGATAAACAGATGTTCGCACGGTAGGACATATTGCTGGCTTACAATTCACAAAAAATTGTAACATAGTTTCATGTTTTTAGAGCTCTGTTAATTGCTATACGGTATTTCAAGATCCTGTATTAAGTGGCGTTAATGTCAGTCCCACTCAAAAGTTCTCATGCCTGTCATATTGCTGTCCGCCATGTTGTTGTTACTGACCGCAGGAAAAAGCAAGTATGAAGTTGGGGGTGGCCTCCAATGGCAAAACGTTCATACCAAGTTGCGTGAAAATCGTTCAACTGGTTCAAAAGTTTAAAAGGACGTCATATGCATAACGTGGCGATCACCTAATCAAAAAAGTCTACTGTCACTGGCTTCAACAGCGATATTAAATATTCTGCCGATCAGCTATACATCACATCCTTCCATCTTCTATTATTTCAACGTGGTTAATCTAATTGCGACTGTGTCCTTCATTTTCGTATTCGGTTAAAATATGAAGTTCGATATCTCTTTATCTCGTTACCCACATTATCACCGTTGATTTTCAACTTTGCTTTACAATATGCAATTAGAAAGATCCAGGAAAACCAGTTTCGACTGGAATTGAATGGGGCACATCAGATTCTGGTCTATCCTAATGATGTAAATCTAATGACGGATAACATAAATACCACAATGAAAATCCCATAAAATCTAATTGATGCTAGTAAGGATATTGGTCTAGAAGAAAAAACATAAAACAAAGTATATGTTGATGTCTCGTCACCAGAACGCAGGGCAAAATTAAACACAGAGGAAGCTAATAGATCCTTTCAAAATTTGGCAACGTTCAGGTACTTGGGAGCGGAGGTAACAAATCAAAATTTGATTCATGAGGAAATTAAGAGCAGATTAAATTCGGGTAACGCTTGCTACCATTCAGTTCAGAATCTTGCGTCTTTCGTCTGCTGTCTTAAAGACCGAAATATACAAAACCATGATTTTTTCCTGTAGTTTTGTATGGGTAGGAACCTAGACTGAGGACGATTGAGAACAGGATGCTGAGGAGAATATTTAGGCCAAAGACGGACGAATTACTGCGAGGCTGGAGAGAATTGCATAATGAGGAATTTCATAAGTTGTATTAAACTAATTAAGTCGTGGAGGATGAGATGGACAGGGCATGTAGCCCGCATGGGAGAGTATAGGAATGCATACAAGGTTTTGGTGAAAAAAAATCGGAAGGAAAGAGACCATTAGGAAGACTTAGGCGTAGATGGGAGGATAATATTCTACATAACATTACACGAAGCCTTTAAAATTATTTGTCGCACAAGTTTCTAAAATGAGGCACTTGTACGCGTCATATACAATATCACATTCACTGATAACATAACAAGGAGGTTAAACTCCACTAATATCAGAACCCGGTACTGAAAACGGTTCTAGGTCAGTTCCATCCACCTCACATCCTCATAACCATTTCCAACTACCTTTGCTCAAGCACCAGCCAGTGCCGGGTCCGAGATTAATTTCCCCCAGTAACTATCTCAATATTATCCCCTAAAATCCGTGGTCTACCGAATAGCCGCCTTCAAAAAGGTGGTCACCACCAACATTTTATATTCATTTATGGTTTTCCCACCCCAGTGACGTGGTGATATTCTAAAATTCAAATCCAGGCCCAAAGACCGGCCAGTAAAAGTTTCTTGGAGGTATTCGTTAGTTACCACGCTCATTAAAATAGTCCTTGACTGCTTCCTTCCGCAATATTAGATGGTCATACAACATTCTGTAGTCAATGAAGGTGACAAAACATACATACATACATCTTTATTACATTCCATGGATCCATAAGTTAGTCAGATGACAATAGGATGTAGAAAAAGTCATAATTATACAATACAAATGAACCAAGAAACCAACCTATCTAAGACATAGGCATAGTCCAACGTAAGCTACGTGATTTCACGAAAGCAACAAACTTACTTCAAATACATGCTTAAGTAAATCACAAACATCGTTCTTAGGTAATATTTCCCATTTCCCACTTCATAATATAATGTACAACAGTCCCGTTTCACGTAACGAAATCATGAGTGGCTCAACGGACAGGATGCGTCTCTTAGAACTTCTCATACACACGTCCCATTCTGACGATTTCGTAGTTATGAAGTACGTGTGAGTGGCTTTCTATTGATTATTATTTTATTAAATGACAGGCGTCTATCCCAGCATTTAAATAAAATATTTGGCATGTAAATATTTTAAACATTATCCTCCCATCTAAGTCCATTCCTCTCATGGGATACTCTACTTTTCATGCAATTATACGTACGTATTTATGATTTCCTACATGCAGTCACATTCCCAGCCAACTTCACCCTTCCTGTTATAATAGTTCGAACAACATGAAAGTAAGGGGACTTACGAAGCTCTTCGTTATGTAATTTTCTCAATAACTTAATCTAACAACAAATTAATAAACTTTCTGCAATTACAAAAACAAAATAGTAAGAGAATACTGACCTTCCTCATCCAACGTGCTTCTTTCAATACCACGTGCCGACTGGTTGACTCCCATGGTTTCTCACAAACTGTCAAATTCAGGAGATTTGTACGCTCGTTTTATTTATATAACATGGGACACAGCTGACTTCATTCTTCAACACACTCATGGGTACAGTACCCTATCAGCACATTCGGAATATATTTTTCGTGTATTATAAGCAGAAAATACGCTGACAACATGTAGTCCCCATCTGTTTCCACTTCATAACGATCAGGAATTATCCACGTAATTTTAAAGTTCAAGTACACATTCATGTGTTGATAAGGTGTGTGACGTCAGACAGCCCAGAGCTTCACCACCATCGGCTTACTCCCTTCACTGGGACAACTGTGCGATTTGACTGTCTTCAGTACGGATATCACGCTGGAGGGGAAACGACAGTGTGCGCTTGCGTCGATATTCCTATCGCCAGTTTCACCCCGAAATAACGACGTTAAAGTATTTTTAGCCTAATCTCCTTATCCTTTAGGAAACGTCTTTTAGCCAAGCCTGTGCACCATCATACCCCTACGTCCCTGAGTTTCCTTCATAACTTAACAACTATTTTAATTATCTTATATTTGGCCTGGGGCGGGGGGGGGGGGCGCTCAGTATTCCCTTGCCCTTCCGCTAGGCCGCATACGTCTTTAAAAAAAGTCCCAAGGCAGAGCACTAACGCCCGACTTGATGACGACGACGCTAAATTTTGAGGTTATGTGACATGTTTAATGCTGAATAAATCTGCAGAGAATAGACCACTTCTTAAACTAGTTTGATTTCAGGCTACGGTCGGTCTCTAGACAAATGCTGCTACAGATAGAGTCACATACCTATTCTCTCCAAACAATTATTATCTCGACATTCGTGAAATCTTTCCACTTAGTTCCTAGCTTTTTAACCTCTACAGCTGAAACGGCGTAAATAATCTAAGAACCAACCATTTGTTTCTACACATATTCATGCTAACGTTGCCATGTAGTGGTTTGCTTAATAGTTTGCATACTTTTTCGTTGGGTGATATGCAAAAACTAGACAAACTCTGTGAAAGCCAAAATAAGATTCAAAACAAAACAGGGCAGCCAACTGTAGTTATTTGCTTCGTACTCGGAAAGTAGCAGATTGAAATCCTAATTGGGATCACATCCACAGTAAACCAAAAATCACTTCACAAAATGTCCCCTGTCTAAGACATAGTAAACGCATGAAAATGACCGCCCTGATGATGGAGGCAGTATGACCTCCGAAACGTTGGTTAACATCGACCAGACTACACAGCGCAACAACCCAGAAGACAGAAATCTTTATATTAAGAATCGCCCTGATGATGGAGGCAGTGGGTGAATGTTACCTGCCACAATCAGATTATTAATGACAATTCGCATTTGGTTCACGATATTGGCTTCTCCCCTGCTCTCTCTTTTTTAAATAAATACTGTTTATCTTACGAGTGAAATATAACAATCGTAGTTTAACCTAAATTTAGTTTGATGCCATTATACAAATACCAATTTTGCACTGAACCGATGTTTGTGCTAATGTTTACAGTCAGATGAAATTATAACGAATTCTAGCGTTGGGACAATTCCATGATTTGCAGTCACAACGAATTCCGAAGTCAAATAAGCCCGAGGGACTTTGCATTAATTTTATTACCCAGACGAACACAGCGCTCCATCCATGTGACGACAAGGAGCAGTGGCGTATCACCATCGGGGGGGGGGGGGGGAAGGTGTAGGCCTATTTGACAACAGCAGGAACTGGTGACAACGCTTCCAAGAAACACATAACACGACAGTCAATGTGAATTCGCCGAGAATGCTAGACATTCTAGGATTTCGGAACAAGGCACTGTAAAAATGAGTCCGGTCTTGGTGATTTTCTTCAGTACTTCCAGTGTTTCAAAAAGGCCACCGTCCTTGCTACAGACTATTCGTAATTACTTTGTTGACGAGACACTCGCTACAATTACAGAACCTCAACTGTGACCGCTATTCTGATCACGTCACAACTTTAGAACTTTCAACTCGAAGGGCACTGGCGGTGGTGTATTGTAGTTAATACTGAAAGGTTTTCGGACTGCATCCATCGCCACTGTATTTAGGGAGCTGTCTGCTTCCGCCTACATAACTGTTTTCGTTAGAGAAAGGCTTTTGCATTGGTGGGGGGTTAGCAAACTCTAATGGACACAATTGTGCTGGTACCTTCCACCTGAAGAAGGGGGCAGATACGGATCCCGAAACGTATTGCTCTGTTTGTGGAATACAGAAAGATGGTTGGAGTAAAAAACTATTAATACCAACTGTATGCCTAAGACACTTTTGACGTAAATACGTCTATATTTTAGGGTCAGTGTCACGAAACAGTGTGACGAAAAATTATGACGAAAATATGTGACGAAAAAGTGTGACGAAAATGTATAAGATGGTTACCTAGGAAACTTCATCTGTTTATCAACAAATAAACTACAATGGTTACCTAGGAAACGTCTATTTACTCGGCATTTTTGTTACCTATAAAACATTTCATTACGTTACCTTACATTACATTTCATTACATTACTTTACTTTACATTACATTCATCTACCACAGACCCATCTTAGGCGTAACTAATTCAAGTTGATTAAGCAATGTTTTAATCAAACTTTACGCAACTGTAAAGCGTGTATAAAGGAATTTTTTAGAATAAAGCCAATATATAAACTTCCTTTCCGTATAGACGTATTTACGTTAAATTCTCCGGAACCGTGGTTCCACTGTCAACTTTTTAATATTTTCCCTCTGTCTACATTTAGGTGTCCCACCCTCGGCTATCCTGTCTTTAACTTATCTGCCTTAACAATATACGGTGAAGAGTATCGATTCTTAAGTAATCTTCTTCGTGTTCTTATTAGGTTCTCTCTTTCCAGTGCAAATACTATACTACTCAACACTATTTTCTTCTTCTATCTGTATTTTATTCTTGGGGCATAATAACAACATATTTTTCCACTTTCATCACGCAAAAGCGCCCTCTTATCTACACCAAATAACGGTATAATAATGTACTGTACCTACCTAGCAGTCCTACGTAAACAAACGACATCGTATCCAGATATTTCATATTACCCTTCGAACCACACTGAGCCGGTAAGTACAAAAAAATTAAATTCGCCAGTATAAATTTAATCACAGTCAGTCAAACAGTTTCAGAGATGAGACAGACGGACAAACATGTTTGCCATTGTGCATTCTTGGACGTCCAGGCCGAGATTCGCGCCAGGGACCTCCCGAACACGGAGTACCAACCTCTGTAGAGCGACATTCGGTAAGGAGAATCAGCCAAATGCAAAGACTGTCATCACAAGGACAACAACCTATGTCCCAGCTGGAATACGGTCACGTGACTAACGTGTGCGTCCCTCATACCGTGCAATCGCCATTGCGTTATGACTTTTAAAGGTAAAGCTGTCTGTGTATCTGAACACCGCTCCTTGGAGACGTTGTGATAGATCTCCACTTTCTAGACCCCGCTGTTCATTGCAAGTGAATGATCAAAAGCTCTTTTAACCTGTGGGAAAATGTTGTACCGAATGGAGAGGAGACTGGAAGGACCCCAAAGATGAACAAAAAGAACTTTTCCGGCCGGGAATCGAGTCCTTCGTCCAAGCCGTAGAGTCTGAGCTATTCCGCCTCGTAAACTGCGATCTTGTTTCAAAATGATTCCTCCCTTTTCCTCTACATCACACAATTCTGATAAGCAGCTCTCCAACAAATTATTATGAGCGACTTTCCCCCCTCCCGACAGTAAAGATGGCAAAAACTTTTTATGGGTTTTTACAGTGTGTGTCCAAGCGAATACCGGTATAACACTCTGGGGGAAGCCACAGCACATTCTCCTGAATCATTCCGTACTCACTATCTATCATTTTCAGTCTCATTCGAAGCTCTATAACCTCTGCAGTTCAAAACAGCGCTATTAAATTACTTAAAAACCAAACCTTTCGTGAATTAATTTCCACAAAAGACAATGTTATGATTCTCAAATTTTAGCAAATAAGCTTTTCCTTCCCGACATATTTGTTTAAAATTCACACCGTCAGTGGGTCTTGTAGTCATGTGATATAATTCCAAATGTGCACAATGAATTAAATGTATGTATAGTACACAATTCCTGGCATTTCTTTGATTATCACGAGCGATATTTCAGTTTTAATTCGCGAACCAGTTGTAATGCTCAAGCCGTATGTTTCTCGGGTTAATTTATGTCTTAAACGCATTTCTTGTTGGCGAAACTGTAGGACAAAAAGGACTATAATACATTCTTTATCCCATCATAAATTTCCTGCATTCTTAATTAGTCTAATACTCATCCAAAACCTTCGCTTCACCGATAGCGTTCGTGTAACGTGATTCTAATATGACTGTACTTTTCCATGGAGGAAATAGTCATGGGAAGGTTCAGTAAATGGTGGGATGCCAATGAATAAACTAATGGTACGTAAGGCCGATATCCCTACTCCTTCTCAGAGGAATGTGGACCTTCTTCAAACTAAGGTTCTTGTGGAAAGAACCTTGACACACCTGCCGCCTATCGCTGCTTGACTCACCTGGTTGGGTTCATTTTCAAGGGCAGAAAAAATTGCCCAATGCATAGTGCCTCAAAGATATTGTACAACAAACAAGTATATTAACATATGCAATTATAGATTTAACAACAAAGCCGGTCTACATCATGTAATAAGGTACGTGGTTAAATAAAACTCTACAATAATATAGTTTATAAATTAAGCTGTACCTTATGCTTGAAATTTGTTAAATTATGAATGAAACGATCTTGAAATGTAAGTGTTCAGTACTAACGTAAATAATTTTTCAGCCGTAAATTTACTTCTTCAAGCCTGTCACACGCCATATTTTGACTTCTTTTGATTATCGCTACATCTAGCGTGACTTTTATCAACTATTTCACTAGCAGAAATTGTTGTGTTAAATGTTAGAAGACAGTAGGGTTATGAAGAATATAAATGCATAACCAAATATGATCGACAGATATGAAGAAATGACCCAGTATATTTTGAATATAACTCTGTAATTAAGAAACTCTAAACCATAGATTACCGCTCTGGACTTTCTTTGGGAATTATTATGGATTGTTTATTATGTATTCTTTGTTAAAATACGTAACTGAAGGTTTACAGACCAATAAATTTAAAATAACCTACATTCCATTATATTTTCCATATTTTGGTACCCACATACGTATGTTGATGGAAGCATGCTTATATAACCAAAGTTCTGTTCATGGTTCAACATACTTTGAAAAGGATTAAGCATTGTTTTTATTATTATATTTAGTGTTTTTCTACAAAAATTTATTTATTTAATAAGTTCCGCGGACTTTGGCAGATTACTGTACCAAATAGGGTTACAATAATAAGGTCACTTCATTACTTAAGAATTGTTTGGTTTTAGTAGATGTAGTTTGTTAAATATTAAACTTGACTTGTAGCAGCTTGTCAATACTTGATCATTTTAAGCTATTTGGAAGGCGAATGAAGAAAGACTGTCCTATCACAATTGGTGACCATATGTAGGCTTCAAGTTCATGGCTGTTTGTATAGTAATGTTGGTTCCTGGTATGATGTGGGTTTATACCTTTATTTAGTGGTAAGAGACAGTAATTTTGGTTACACACTGTAGTTTCATAGATGTATACTGAAAACAGGGACATTGTCCTCAGTTTTATGAACATGGGTCTGATTTAAATAACTAAGTAGCAAGATTTAAAATAATTAAATTTAGATATATTTTATTTACTCCTTGCAGAACTCGGAACTGAAGGACAACTGAATGGTGGCATCTTCAACTCCCAGCCTATTGAGGCGACTCCTTCCATATGCTGTCTTCTTGACAGCTTTCTCTGTTGTTATGATGGTGCTTCTTATGGCCATGGACATAAGAGGTATTTCCAGTTACAAATTAAAGTGTCAGTTATAACTATTTACATCTCATTTTGTTACTAATCAGAAATTATAGAAAGTCACAGAGTATGTGAATTTAATTTAATTGAATATTTAATACTGCTATACCAGCTTTATAAATTATGATTATCATGTATTTTGTTTTATTTATGGTTTGACCCACATAAAATAGGAAAGCTTAGTAGGAAGAAGAAAGTGGTTTTTAAAGTATTCTTTGCATGATGTGCATGAAGTAAAAGCAATATAGCTGACCATGTCTGTTTGTTTGTCCACATGATTCAACTCAAGAACCACTGGATGGATTTTTGGATAAAATTTGGTATGAACGTTATGCCATTGGAATCTACCCAAAAATAAAACATTTTTAATTTCCTAGTTATTAAAAGCAACGTGGTAAATGAACAGACTTATGAGTTAGGATCAACACTAATACTGCTTAAAGTAGGACTATACAATGATGTAGGGTGATATGAATTTAAGAAAATACTACACAACTTTAGGGAAATAATTCTTTGTATAACATAAAATAACAACATGGCAGCTAAAAACAAAAAAAACTTGACTTCATTGGGATTCAATTGCATCGCCACATGTGTACGAGTCTAATACACTACCAGAGAACTGATTCACATTGTGTTGGATTGATGCTGATTTACCTAAATAAGACACTAAGAACATTGATTTGATATATTAAGTTTTCTAAGTATGATAATTGACATTATTTATAAATAATCATTCTTTAAAAACTAACAGGACAAGAGACATTTTAACTTATATCATAAGGTAGGCATTGCATTCGCTGATCAGTTTGTAATACAGAATCAAGGACCTCTGAATCTATGCTGTTCTGTCAGCAATCTGTTTCCATTAAAGGACTGAATCAGTGGAGAAGAAAGAAAGCAATTATTAAAATGTATGTTCATGTATTTCAATGAAAACTGTAAAAGTATATAGATAACATCGACCAGACTACACAGCGCAACAACCCAGAAGACAGAAATCCTGATATACTTATGATTATACATTATTTCATTCTGAATTTTTGTCATTATCCTACATGGTTTCTCTCTTTCAAAGCAGTTTCTTTTGTTGAAGTATTAAGAATTTTTAAATAAATCAGAATATGAATAAATACGTACCTATATCCTTTCATATTCCTCCACAGTCAGCACTTTGGCAACAGTACCCACAGACTATCAATTCATGTAGTAGTCTGTAGGACTTGTGTTACACCTATATAACTATAGAACTCTTCCTCGTAGCACCAAGACGGCAAGCCTTCAACATGACTGATCTGGACTTTCGGAATGTGGCCCAAGACAACCCTCAATTCATCACCTACATACGAGCAGTACATCTCCATTTGCCCTCTTCATCACTTGGAATGAGGAACTTAGTTGTAGATCCACCACCACAGACAGAATTTGTGGCCAGACTTCTCCAGTTTAAGGTAAGTCTCTCTTTCTATAATTGTAACAAGAGGACATGCTCAGACTATGTTATAAAGAGCTGACAAGTTCACTATATTTCTGTGATTATTCTCTTTGACATGATGTCTGTGACACCCCAGGAATAGTGCTTCCAGTACCAATTGATATAAAGCTGAGTGAGTGGGTCCAACAGACATTCTAGTAAAGAGAAAAGTCTCACCTTTCAGAGAATAAAATACTGGTTATCCACCACACATCATCATCATCATCATCCATTGCTGTTTCCAGCCTGGTGCTGGGTCCGCTTGGTAAAGCCCCTCCATCTCTTCCTGTCCCTCCACCACTCCTCTTCTTCCACCAACTGCCACTGAGCACCTCTCTCCATCACTCCTCGTTTTATCTGCTCCTCCGACCTTCTTCGTGGTCTTCCCCTTGGTCTTGTGCCAGTCACTCTCATATCCAACATTTGTCGTGCTGTCCGCCCTTCTCCCATTCGCTTCACGTGTCCATACCACTTCATTCTTGCTTCTTCTACTCTCTCTACCAGACCCCTCACATCCATTCATTTCCTAACTTCTTCATTCCTACTCTATCCCTCCTTGTTATACCCAATGCACTCCTCAAACACTTCATACCCATTGCTTCCGCTTTCCGTACTGTACCTGGGTCAATTTTATACTTTCAGAAAGGTGGCATATTTGTTGAAGCTGGTGCCTATCGACACAACAGATCATCTGACACTGAATGGCTTGAAAGAGAACTGAACTGGCATGGTCTGTTGATCCAACCCAATCCTAAGGATTATCTTATTCTGCGAGCCCAGAACAGGCTTCGGGCCCACTGCATACATGCTTGTCTTAGTCCAACACCATACCCAAAAGAGGTTTGTATTTCTAATTTGGCATGCCAAGTATTTCTTAACATATTTCATACCATGTAGTTTTGTGCCTGCCTGCATCAGCCATACACTTTGTAGCAGTACACGTTGCAATGCCTATTCTTTAAACTAATACAACTTACAATCTATCTGTTAGATTTTGTTCACATTTTAAGTGCTTATCTTGTTACATGCATAGCAATGTCTGAGAGTAATATTTTATGAAATACATTCATGTGTATACAGAAATCTGTTGTCCTAGCCACAAATTTTCAGAAAGATAAGAAATTTGTCTCCTTCAAATTTATTTTGCTGTTATTTCTGTTTAACATCTGATAATTTTCTGTTATATGTCATGACAGACATATTAGTTTCCTATACAGCTATCGGAAACAGACATGTCAAGAGGTGAAGTCACTTAAGTTGTCTCTATAATAATGCATTCAGCCTGTGTCTATTTGCTGATTATACAAACTGATTTATCATTAGTTTGATCATGTAATATTAACACTGCCATAGTGAACTGTAGTATGTGTACCTTTAACCATTCATGTCGAACATATGAGAATGTAGTAAAATGAAATTCCTCCTGTCATTTGTAATGCACTAAAACAGTATATACAGGACATTTTATTAACTGGTCTGATAATGATAGGATGAATGGATATTAAAAACTGTGCCAAAACGTTAGGCCAAGACAAAAAGTGTTGATTTGAGTTGTGTGAAAATTGATTATCCATTCAAGAACTAAAATAGTATTATGCTACATGAAATCAGCAACTGGTACAAGTGATATAGTTTCATAAAATAATTAAATGAGCAATAAACAATATATTTAAGATGCTGCTATGTAGAAAGTGTCTCCTTTTTTTTTCAACAGAAATATCAGGAACAGTCACATTCATCATGACACATATGCCCTCTTTACAGGTCACATTTCGTGAAGCTATAGAAGGTCCTGACAGGAATCAGGAATATGTGTTTACACGGGTCAAATGCTTCCCTCTCTTCTCTCTACTTCTAGCAATCAATGCAACTTCTTTCAACTACCTCAGCCTGGATGCAGAAGGGGCAGAAATACAGGTACCAAAATTGGCTGGTTTAAGGTTAACACAAGTGTACTGGTTATTTCTACTGTTAACACATTGAATGTGCCAAACTCACACATAATTTAACACCATCTAAATTTATATAATTGCATTTCCTCTGCACCAGATGTACCAGTTTCCACAACAGGTATATCAGTTACGCCTTGCCATCTTTTGGAATTATGTACTGGAATTTTCTCTGCTGCAGTTGTAATAATCAGGTTCACACCACTTGGGTGACAGAAGCTTTATGGAAACAGAATCCACCATGTGAAAGTGAGACCGCCATTAAAGTAGGAGGGCCTTAAGAGACATGTCCTCCCCTTTGCAATTTCCACTTCATCTTGAAGCATTAAACATTCTTTATATCTGCACTGTGTTTCAGTGAGATGGTCTGCTTTCTTTGTTTCATAGACGTATCCTATCATTTCATCTCATTCCTAATGTTGTTCTTACAGGTGCTGAAAACCATTCCCACAGACAGAGTTCATGTTGATATAATTGGAGTAGCCAGGAGTGAAGAGGACAGAAACCCTGAATCATCTAGAGCACTGTTAGAATTCATGGGAAGTCGCAAATACAGTCTGGTTCACAAATTCAGACATATGTACCTGTTCACATCTGCCAACTTCCTAACCTAACCTATCTAATAGTTGACATTTCACAATTATAGTTTAGCTATGTCACATGTATGTTAAAAGTATTATTCTTCATTAAATAGCAATTATATTGCACCAAAACAAAAAAACAAACTAGACGGCTAGAGTTGGTTATATATATTTTCCAAAGAGTTACGAATTCTGAATCTCAGCAGGGAAAAGAGTGATGTATAACAGTGAAATGAATTTGTCCCACCTTCTTACAGATATTCATTTCACAAGAACATAAATTTGTATTATTCTGATAGTCTCAATATTATGTTTTATAAAATCTGTTCACATTTTATACTTGTCTGTTTACCACAAGTAATGTATTTATATTCCTGTATAAGTTCCATATTTGGAGATATATGACATTTTCTTTTTCCTTTCAGAAATGTGTGTCTTTTACACTGAAGATTGTGATCTTTTATTTGTGTATAGTAGCTGTTGTGAACCCTCATCTAGAGTATATATAATGCAGGATGATTTTAGCAAAATTACTGAGTTGAAAAAGTGTCTTATACACTGGCAAGTATGGTTTGCATTATAAATATTATAATTGTTATTATTATTATTATAGGGATATTACCATGATATCTGAATAAGACTACACGTGTAGAAGTAAAAATCTGTTAAATTCCACTTCTGCAAGTACATCCTGAGATTCACAAGCAACTGTTTGTCTTGTCATGTAGACAATACAAATGTCTTACTTGGCATACTGAGGATTGGGCATATTGAGTATGGTACATGATAACCATATCAAAAACCAATGAAAATTCTCCATCCGTAACTATATGTATATTTACAAGACATTGCTGTTGAGTCATTAGCACTACTCGTGCTTCATATTTGTAGTGTCTTCAGTTAGAATATGAGCTCAGAGACCAACTTTCCTGACTGAAGTTTCACACAGTTTTCCATAGTTCCTCCAGGTGAATGCTGGAATAGTTCCTTCTCCAGCCATTGACATATGTTCAAATTCATCATTCACAATCATCTTCCAATTTGATACTATATAACATACAAAGTTGAAAAACTGTCACTAAATAACCCAACAATCAATCAAATATATAGTTAATTATCTGCTCATCTAACACCAATATCTGGTGTACATATCAGGATGTAAAATTATATATCTGTAAAGAAATACAGTAGAATTGAATAAGTACTTTTCACATGTATGGTTTAATGAAGGAAAGAACAAATGTTTATACAGGAAGTTAATATTTTCTCTTTATGTACTTAGAAAGGTTGAGAACGAAGTGTATGAACCAAATAATATCCATATCTGTATCCGTCCATAAAACATTCCCGTACAAAAACAAAGAACTGAAGTTTTAGATTCATGTAAGCAACACTTCTTTCCTTACTCCAGGTTATTATAGAAAGACTGACACATGCATTAATAATGCCTATAATTTAATATTTATAAATGCTTATTAAATGATTTTCATGTAATTACGTAACTGAGTGAGAACCAGTTTCTATTTCAAGACAAGAGATTAATTTAAAAGTATCGTTAACCCTTTCCACACTGACTTTTATTTAAAGAACTATATTCTGTTGTATATTTCCATGGTAATTTTTAATTACTTTAATTTGGATAAATTCCTTTCAATTCAGACCAATGAAATCAGCAGTGCAACTGTAACATTAGCAGTATAACTGTTTTTTATAATTGTTGTAATACTTGCAATGTCATGGCACTTACTTTGAATGTTGAAGACACGGCAAGAGAACTTTCCTATCATTTGGAGTCCATAAAAATACATTTTGCTTGTTTCTGTCAGTAATGACAAGTTCATACAGTGTTGAGGTCTTCCTGTCACACATTATGTAAATGATCAGTTATGTATAAAAGTCACTTGATTTCAAGACACAGATGAGTTCTTCACTACTTTCATAAATCAACTCTAATATTTACCATCATTGGCAGATAGATTTCTGTTCTGTCAGCTTGAGATTATGCAATTAAACAATGCCACTGCTACAGTTCAGTTAGTTTTGTTTTCACTGCTGCAAATGTTTAGACAATTGTCAGTGAACAGTCCCAATATGAAATTAATTTTTATTTAAAAACAAGAAACAGAATTTGCGGCCCTAGGTAGCTACTTGCTTCGCCTGCACTGTCAGACAGACAGACAGACTCAGTGTGACACTTGACTGGAATATGATATTCTGAATGTCAGACCAGGGTCCAACAAAAAATTGAAGTTCATTTATCCACACATCCAAACAATGAAGGTACATTTTAGTTTATTTTCTAGGTTAAATTGTTACATATTGTTAAAATGTGCCTGACACAGAACCAAATGACCTGTAAGGGTTCTCAAGCATTTCATGGCCTGGGGCCACATTCCCCTTCTTATTGGCATGAGGGCCACAAGGTTTATAAATGAGGACAGTTTATTAAAAACGCTACTAACCTACAGGTTCACACATTACTCGATAATTCTGTTTAACTGTATCAGTCATAAGTGAGACACTTGACACTGTTTAATTTGTCAATATCAGGTTGAATTTCTGTTTCTGAGATTCACATGCATCTCTACAAGACATGTCCTACTTCTTGCTTTGACGTTCTTCATTAAGCTGAACAGATGCACACAGCAGTAGGTACTGCCCAACACCAATGACTTTAAAAAATCAGGTTTTGTGGTTTCAGGATACTTTTGTAGAGATGTATTTTGAATGGAAATCAGTAAGCGATGAGTCACAGAATTTTTTCCTTTAGTGTTAAGCAACTCTGAAAATCAGCAAATTCCAGTTGTATGTTCCTTGGTGTAGCATCAATATACACAAAGAATGAGAATAAAACATCTTTATTAATATTTTTCTTACTTTCAAGTAAGAAAATCCATCATTAAATTCCTTTCCTGAAGTCCTGATGTAGTTACAGTAAGTCCTTATCCATTAGCTCTGAATCATCATTTTTGATATCTGTTGGTTACCATTTAATATCATTGTTTCCATAGTCATTTCCAGTTCCCATTATGTCAATTTTTTAATTGCATATAAAAAATATTTAATTTGGTTGAATTAGTTTCATCATACAGAGTAAAATCACAAAAATGTATGCAGTCTGGAAGTTGAGAACCCCTGTGTTAGACCTTCAAGTAAATTAACATTATTTTATGTTATGAATATTTATCCATATGACATGTTTCCAAAGACGTGAACAGCAAATACTACAGTGGGCTTCATAAATATATGAAATAGAACTGTGATACATTGTTCACTTCATCAGTTTTGCATTTTTCTTGTATTCATACTAAAGCTCAAAATAAAGCACTGAAAATAAAACACATCACTGAAGACAACAAATAAAGCACTGGCCCAAAATAAGCCTTAAACCCTTCAGAATGTACACTATTTGACCTGCCTGTGTCTTAGTTTAGCTCAATAACCATTTTCAGGTCTGTCAAAGGTAAAATATGACAATTTGTGATCTCAACATAGTTTGTGATAGCTTAGAACAAATCAACTCCTGAAGATGAATAATCTGAAGCCCAGCAACATTTCATAGCACAGAAGGAAAAAGTGGTTTCAAAATGCTTGAATAATTTTGGATTCAAGTTACGAGGGACAGCAGACCCAGCCGTCTACCTTGAATATAGAAGCATTATGATGACATTCAGCTTTGAAGGTAGAGACTGTATGTTTGTCTGAAATGTTGGCACCTACAGATGAGTCTACATGATGCCAAAACCGAGAACATCATCCTCACCACCGTGAAAACCTCAAATCTCATATGGAGGCTGCGTGTTCCTCCAAAATACTGACAACCACCTACATCACATGGTGTCACAACCAAGAAGACAACCAACTGCTGTAAGAACCTAAAATCTCAAATATAGGTTATTAAATTAAATAATTGAAACTGTTGCTCTTTACAATATTTTGCTTGAATTTGGTATACCCAAGAAGCTAGACAGGCTAATTAAACTGTTCAAGTGAAACCTCTAACGAAATCTGTGTAGGTAAACATTTGTCCGATACATTTCCTATTCAGAATAGCCTGAAACAGAGATGCTCTATTGCACTGCTTTTCGATTCTGCCTTAGAATATGTTATCAGGAAAGTTAAAGAAAATCAGGGCAGTTTGGAACTGAATGGGGCACATCAGCTTTTAGTCTATGCTAATGATATTAATCTGCTGGACAATAATATAAATACTATAAAAGGAAAAACAGAAACACTCTTAAGGGCTAGTAGGATGCTTGTCTAGAAAGTACATGATCATGTCTCAGCATCAGAATTCAGGACAGAACCAGAATATAAGAATAGGCAATGAATCGTTTTAAAATGTGAAAAAATTCAAGTACTTGGGGACGACACGAACAAGTCAGAATGACACTCATGATTAAATCAAGGGAAGATTAAACTCAGGGAATGCTTGCTATCATTCAGTACAAAATCTTTTGCCTTTCCGTCTCATATCAAAAAAACAGATTAAAATATACAAGAGTGTAATTATGCCATTTATGCTGTATGGGTGCAAAATTTAGTATCTCACTTTGAGGGAGAACATATATTGAGGGTCTTTGAGAACCGAGTGATGAGGAACATATCTGGACCAAAAAGGGAGGGGGGCAGTTCATGGAGAAAATTGCATAATGATGAGCTTCACAGCCTGTACTCCCCACCTGATATTGTTAGGGCAAAGGTTCCCAAACTTTTATACCTTGCGTCCCCCTTAAAACATTTCATGAATTTCATGCCCCCCCTTCCAGAACAAGTGCAAGCAAACAGATTTGACATAAAATTTAGCTATGAGTATACATTTTTTTATAATTTACTATATATTATTCAATGCATTTAATTTAAAAAAAAACTGTAATAAAATATACGGCCTAAATTCTACAGCACTGTAAGACAACTAAATTGCCTCAACCAAGCAAAGGATGTTACAAATGTTTCTCCATATTTCGTTAAAAAAGTATTTCATACAAACAACACGACCCCCCCCCCCCCAAGGGGGTGCACCCCACACTTTGGGAACCTCTGTGTTAGGGTGATACAATAAAGGACTGTGAGGTGGGTGTAACATGCAGCATGCATGGGGGAAGAGAGTTTACAAGGCATTGATTGTGAGGCCTGATGGGAGGAGACCGCTGGGAAGACCTAGGTGTAGGTGGGAAGATAACATTAAGATGGACCTTAGGGAGACATGAATCGATGGAGTGAACTGGATGCAGCTAGCTCAATAATTTGAGCATGAACCAGATTAGTGTTGGAAAAAGTTTTATTTTGACGGAGTATGGATAACATACTAGAGATAATCCTCAGTCTAATGTGGGTAAAATTCTAAAATGTTTGCCCATGAATGACCTTATAAGCCACTATATAGTCACAATCTTGGTCAAACACAGAACCACATTTTAGCTGGGCCGCAGGGTAGTAAAAGAATATATTTGCTATGTAAAATTTGTAATATAATACAATCAATATACACCTCTGAATTTCACAATAGTACAAAATAATGATATATCTAATAATACAATAAAAGTTGGAATTCATAATATTCTGAAATAAATCAGATAAAAGCATAAAATAATGAAGCACAGTAGACAAGGTAAGCAGCTTCTAGCAATGTATGTATATTCACTCAGTAATGCATGTGCAATTTTCAACTCATGTAAGAAGCATTCTACTTCATCCAGCCTTTTGTCAGACTAAGTCTGATAATTTTAAAATCCAAACAAAATTAACTGAATGTACAGAAGCTTATGACACAGAATCTTAATAACTACAACAATTATTATTAAATTATCAAAAATAAACATGCCCTGGAATGTTTTCAAAACTACTCTTACAGAATAACCAAAATGTTCAATGCTACCAATATCTGTCCTGCCTCCCATTCTCACATCTACATATTTTCCAATTCTGCTTATCCTCACTCTTTTAAGTGGCTGCTTTCCAAGCACCTTCTAAACCAAATTTCTGTATGCATTTGTTTCCCCACATCCAAGCTACATGTCAAGCCAACTTTTACTTACAAAATTTCCCTACCCTAACAAATAGTTGACCCAAGAAAAAAAATTCTCTTTATTAATTTACAAAACATACAAAATATTTCAAGAATAACATATGTCAACATTATAAAATTAAAACCATGTATAACAGTTCCCTAAACCCTGTTAAACTTCCAAGCATATATTTGTATTTTCTTTTTCCTAATGAAGGAAATAACCACAACATGCAAATATTATAATAATACAGACACTTCTACAAGAACAGTTTAATGCATGGTACCAGTGAAAGCACAATAAAACAACTGATTGGAAGAAGAATAAAATATTACATCATTAAACCAGAACAATTCTACTCATTGCTAGAAGCCAGCTAACATGTATCATAATGTAATACAAAAACTAGTATATAGTATCTCCCAACCACATCTATTTTACGTAATATTAAAAGAAAACATAACATGATAAATAAGGAGTAACATTTCACAGCTTTAATGTTATGGTACATGTCTTCTATATGAAAAAGTCTTGACATCTTTATAGGTTTAATGTAAAAAGACACAATATGTTATATAGCACTCTCAACTCTTCAATCTACTGAGATTACAAATCATTACATGAAAAACATACTTCACACAATATTATATACTTAACTACGGCAGGTAGAATGAAAAATATATTACTTTTCCTACCTTAATTAAAAAGAACACAACACAAACTGGCCTTAGTGTCAGGTAAGGATTGTTTTTGACTAATAGCTGAGGCTATGTCTGTTAATCAATCAGCATATCAAACCTCACTATTTTTGGCACAATTTCTTATTAGTAGATTCTCAAGAATATTACAGATGTACTGCAGATTATAAACATTTTTAAGCTTTGATGGTGACTAAACACAATGAAGTCTTTTCAGACAACGAACCACATGAATAAAATTCTGACTTTCGGAGACTGTGTCCCATCATCAGGGACCAACACGACAAGTAACACAAACCTGCCATTAATGAAGCATTTTAGGAACCGAGTTTTATGATCCACACTGAATTTTCTGTCATATACAGTAAAACCCCTCAAGTTGAACAACCCTTTATATTGGACACTTTTAATTGGAACTGGCGAATATCCTATAATTTTACATGTCCACAATACCTTGGACACCCCTTTATCCTGGAACTTGAACACCCCTTTTGTTGTAAGTTGGTCAGGTTCATGCACTTAGCTTCGATGCTTTTCAGGGAAACTTTTTCAGTTACATCTTTTGTTATTTTGAATTTCTGACTGATGAATGCCTCCTCTCTGGAGGATTATCTTATGGACATTGAACACATCATTGGAATGCATTGCAAGTGTTTAACTATTCTTTTGCTGAACCCTTAACTGGACTACAGTATTGCAGAAAAGACAGTTTTAACTCCATCAGTACTGTGCTTACATTTGAGTTCAGACTGTGTTAACAGAAATGGAATTTTTCTTTTTGCGATGGGGAAGTGAAAATTGGTGGAATTAACTTCAGAAAATGTTATTGAGGCTGGGGTGTAATGTGCAATGCATGGGAGTGGGCTTCAAACGATTATTATTAATACTATTGTCATTAATTCTTAATTCAAGTAAGCCTACAGTAGTTAGTGTATGTAAGTAAATAGATTATATTGTCATTAGACACAATCTGATTTTTCTCTTTCCCTTTATCTTGGACACCTCTGTAAGTTGGACACGTTTTCGTGGAACCCCAAGTGTCAAACTTAGAGAGGTTTTACTGTATTCTAAAAATAACAACCAAGCAAGAATACATAAATATACAACTTCAGCTTTTGGGGATGTCTGAAAATTATCCAACTTTTGTCAAATTTTGCCCATTTCAGGGCTAAGTGATCAAAGAAGAGGTGAAAAGTTTTGGGGACACACATAAGGAGGAAAGTTTAGTCAGTGTTTGGGGACAGAGGTGGTTGGTATGGCATGGGGGAAAACAGGTGAAGCCATGTTTTGATTAATCTGTAACCATCTTCAGTTAAAATTATGAGGGTGTTTGTTAATTTCAACTGTTTCCTTGATTATGCGAGGATGGTAGCTCCAGATGTTTTGTCAAAGATGATACTGTGCTTGATTGTTGTAGAATGTTCAGCTACTGGTGATTGCTGGTTCTCCAGCCTCGTGTCCCTGATGTGTTCTGAAATCCTTGTGAAGTGACAGCCAATTTGGCCAATGTGCACCTTACCACAGGAATATGGGATCTTGTAAACACTCAATTCATAGGCCAGGAGTTTCCCGTCTTCCATGGATTTGAATTTGGGTGCCATTCAGTTCAGTGTTTCTGTATTGTGTTCATGTCAAGCTTCTTCAGTAGCTTGTAAATCAATCAGTGGTTCCTTGGATACATGGAAGGTATGCTCTGTGGTTTGTCCTTTTCTTGGCAGGTCTGGGTTTGGATGTTCTGTTGATATCCTGCATGGAGTAGCCAATGACTCAGAAAATTAACTGAACAAGTTGTAGTTCCAAAGCCTGCCCGCCCTTGTCACAGATAGGATTCTTTGTCCACCAAGATGGTGATGATGGACCTCTTGTAAGCTGGTGGATGGCATAATGCTGCCTGTAAGTCTTTGTGGGTAGCTTTTCTATAGGTGACATAACCCATTGAGTTATCCAGGTGTCAGTTGACTAGGACATCCAGAAAGGATAGATGGTGATCCCTTTCCAATTTCACAGAAAATGCAATAATGGGATGCCTGGAGTTCAGGTGGCCAGGGAAATCCTTAGCAGCAGCTTGTTCATGTGGCCACCATTCTACAGCAAATACAGCGTTAACACTGACTAAACAGAAGTCATAACCAACATCTGCATCTACCACCCCCACATAATCAGGGAAGCAACTGAAATCAACAAAACCCCCATAACTTTAGCCATGAAGATGGTTACACATTAAGCAAAGCCTCATTTCACCTGTTGTGTCCCATGCCACCCACACAACCACCTGTATCCCCAAACATCAACTATACCTTCCTCCCCATCTGTGCCCCAAAGACTTCTCACCTCTTCTCATATCACTGGCCCCTCCATTTTCCATCCCCTGTTCTTCATACCTCATGGTCAAAGAATCATATTTCCTATCCACATAGATGCTGAAAAATCCTTTCTGATTCACAGGGTCACCAAAACTTGTTTTACTACCTCTTCTTCTCACCAAATTTCCCTTAAACAAATTTGTCATCACCTCTTTTCCTCAGCTGCCTGTTTGTCTTCTATTGGACAGCATTCCACTCTTCCACTCCAGCAATCAGCACCATCAAATCCAACTCTCCACCTACTGCATGCCCTATATACGGTGGCCAAAATTCCCAAGCAAATGCATATTGTGGCAAGAGGGCGGATGGACTAGTCTCCCCTGTGCTGTTCAGTCTGTATGTCCTGTGGTCCATTGCTTCTTGTCGGATATCTGGAGGCATATCCTGGTAGACTGGACCTCTGGCTACAGTCTTGGGAAATTGTTATCAATGTCTTGAAGAACACTGCTGTGCTCTTCCTTAAGGCCGAGAGATGCATCCAAAAGCCCAAAGTAGTTCAGTTTCTCGGACAGCTGATACAGTGGGTTCAAACAGTGTAGCATCTTGGGGTGACCTTTGACATTGGGCTTACCTGGTGGGAAAGAGGCCAGCTCAATGATTGGGTGTGCTTGAGCCCCTCCTTAACATGAGAAGCGGTCTGTCCGTCAGAAACGAGGTGCTACTCTACAGCCACGTCCTGTGGTTTTAAGCGTTACGATTCAAGTGTCACAAGGATTTGGAGACTCCATTCTTCGCCGGCCATAACAGAATATTGACTGAGAGCTTTGACTCAAAGTTAGCAGATGCAGAGAACCCCTCAGTCCGGCAACTTGGAAGGCACGTGTGAAGACCATGGGCTGACTGAGATCAACCACAGGCAACCAACGGGGGCTGATGTTCAGCAGGGCAGCTGAGGCTGTCCCTGAAAAGGTTGTTCTCCCTGTCTGGTTCTTGGCCAATTTGTCATTAATCATATCACTCCTTAATAATAACAGAGACATTCTTTGAAATATGTGAGTTTTATTCCGTAGATGTTTTCTGTTTATCACCCAAAATATTACTATATTTAATTAATTTAAAACTATTACAATCTTGCTTATGGCAAATGACATAACAAGCCAAGCAGAAGTAGCTTTCATGTGAAACAATGTGATAAAGAACAATGTTTCTTCCATTTTCATTGCAGAGGCTATAGTATTGAAAAACATGATTACTATGGATTATGAATAGCGAAAGAAGCAGTCATCAGCTGAGCTATAAACTGTCTAGAGGGACTGAGAAAAATCACAAAAATCTTGGTCATGACTACCAGTTTTCAGTGAGAAACAAATTCCCTTCCTCAATTGATTTCCTGAATACAAAGCAGGAACAATTACCACTCTACCACACAAGTTTGGTTTGATTTGTAACTCCAGCATCATAAAACACAGATTACAGTGTTCAAGGTCAGAGTGATAGTAGAAAATTTAGACCTAAGAGAGAAAAGTAATGAGAGAATGCAGCAAAAAGAGAAGATTACTTCTTGATGTAGAATGAAATCAAATGTTGCACTGTACAGTAATGAATGCTTGTTCAACTTCAATCAAATATCGCAGAAATAGTGTACGAGGATGTGGACTGGATTCAAGTGGCTCAGAATAATTTCCAGTTGGAGGTTATTGTGCACATGGTAACAGGCTGCAGAGAATTTCTGGACCAGCTGAGATACCACCAGCCTCTTACCTGGAGAGAGTTCATTTTGCATCTTAAAACATTTCTGTGAACTGAACTTCAGACTTCTTGGCCAATTATACGGTTTTATATAGCACTGTCTCATTAACTAAATATGCAGTACTACTAGTAGTTGTAGTAGTAGTAGTAGTAGTAGCAGCAGCAGCAGCTGTAGTGGTAACAATACCTTTCAACATAAATATCTTCATACACAGAAAAATGACTTTGCATTACTTAATCCATAACATATCACTCGTAGCTTTCAGTAAATGTAACTAGCCTTTACATGTTACAACATAATCTTCTAAAACCTGTTTTACCTATTACAACTTTTATAAAATATTCACAATTACTAATTATTAGTATTATTATTTTTTTCACTTTGCACAGTGGCAGATATTTAAAATGTAAGGTTACTGTTATTCTACAGTTTTACATATAGAAATAAATGGCTGCCAATGCTACGGTTCTATCATGTTTAGAGTGTACACAGCAAATAAATCTGTCCATCTACCTGAACTCTGCAAGGAATATCATTCCAACAACTGGAGCCATCTTTCAGTATTTATCATAAAATTTTCTTCTTGAACAAAAAAGAACTTCATGATAAATGTAACAAATACTGAGGAGAAAAATTAAACATCTATGCCTTCATGGCTGGTGACCAATATTTAATTTTAATTATTAGGCATAAATCACATGTTTAAACATAAACAACATTACAAATGTCTGATTGATTCTTAGGTTATTTAACAATCATGTTTCAACTGCAGCTATATAGCTTTGAATAAGATGGATGACTGATAATGACAAGGTCATTATTTGGGAGGAGGCTATCATGATATATTCCAAGGTCAGCCTCAGCCTGGATATACAGTTTCTTAGGCTGAGATTCAACCCCAAGACTTCCTGGAACACTAACTATTAATGCCACAGAAGAACTGTATTAACAAACTGAGGACAAATGATGCAAAAATGTGTTCTGATGTCTGTCAGGTTTCTGTAAATCTTTTAAATTTTTTACAGCAATAGTTGTCAATTGTTTTTCTTGTACATTCACCATGAGGACTTAATAGTTCAGCATGAAAATTAGAGTGGAACTGTGGATTAAATGATGGTATCTCTCACAAAGTAATCAATGAGGGATACCACTATTCTCCTCAGTTTTCAGTATTATCACTAATATAGAACTATCACACAGGCCATGATCACCTCCTTACAAATCCTTACATTATCATAAAGACAAGTACATATAAATTAAGAATCAATCTTTTGTATTTGGACAATTAATGCTTAATAATAAATATATCACAAACAGATGAAATTTATACATTTCTACTACATTTACCAAAGTAAACCATTCCATTAACTTGGTTCAGACAACAGCCATATTAAAGTTTCTCATGCAAACTCTTTATTTCACATCTAGACCATGTACAGTACCTTGCATTCCTATTACTAGGTCCAAATTAAAATTAAAAACAGTCTATTTGCAATATCTCAGTGCATTTTTCAATCAGAACATTCAATGTCAAAGGATTAAAACAATAAATAAATTTTACCTCACTACCGGCCATATCTAACACCAAAAGTGTTATATCAGAGTCAATTAAGTGACAATCATCAATGGAAATCATGTCACAGTAACATTAATATGACAGGTGCAGATGGAATCAAGATGCTAGAACCTTTAATCTGAAAAATATTTAGTTAGCAACCCAACACATTACAAAATACTATTTCTAAATCTTCTTACAAAAATTTTCAGACATCAATTTTATTTTAGGTACGAATTACTAATTAATATTCATGTTCAAAGTGAAAGAATTAAAGCAAGAAGGAAAATAAATTTAAAGAACATTAAAGAATAATTCCAGTGTATACCTCCAATTAACTTCCAAAACGACCTATATACAGAACATACACGACATGATCTCTATATATTTTACATATGGTAAAAAATATGACATGGTGACTCTTCCTGTTTTACTCCTTCTAGTATCAGTGTCTATTTCAGCTATCCATAAAGTTGACCATGTGTTCTGATAAACTGTGTATGTTCCATGAGAAATTAATAGCATTTATTTTGGTATAAACTCATGTACTTAATTGCCACTCAATCTTCATGCCAACTACAGTCTAGCCAATCATGTTTATCTGATGTAGCACAGCATCTTATGTGCCACATTCATGTGGCTATAAGATCATGCGACAAATCATGTGACACGTAGCAACAAGACAGAATGATTTTCACCAAATTGTACTGTATATTTCACCTTCTTGGTCACTGTATTTTATACCTCATGCCGTATCTTTCAGACTTTTGTGGTAAAACTTTTTATTGATACCGCCTTTCATACATAAGAATTTAAAATACATGAAAAATGCAATAAAATAGTTACCAATAAAACCATCCATGAAAGGGTAAAATTAAACCAACAATCTTCAAACAACACAATTTGACCAAAGACTTCATAATAACAACTACAGGATGTATAATTTACACTCTTATGCTGCACTGCTTATGATACATAAAAAATTACATAAATGGTACTTTTTATTAAAACCGATTGGGATTTAATGGATGGAATTGAACATTTCCAGTATTCTGAACACCAATTTATTTACTATTTCACTTATTTACGTATGAAAACATTATTATTATTATTATTATTATTATTATTATTGTATTTTTTAGTTTCTTACTCATCATGCTGCTTGCTGGTTGATGCATATGGCCAAACTTTAATAAGTACGTAACAATTATGTTATCCACTAACCAATAACTCCACGCTTGCACATTTGGCTCCCCATGTTAGTCTGTGGATGGATCCGTTTAAAATGTATACACATGGTAAATTGTACAGAACTGAAAGCAAACATGAATTAGTTGAATTGCATTCCAGTGCACTCATTTTATGAATCACACATCTGGTATGAGTTATATGAACTTCTAAGACCCTCTATCATTTTTGTCATACATGATATAGTTTGTGACTGTAATCTTGAGACTTGTGGAGTGAGGAAGCGGGATGAAGGAGGAAAGATAGCGTCAATCTTTAATGCTTTGGATTGCCTGCATTCCTTGCAAGTCTCAAGATTAGTCATAAACAGTACACTGCTTATATTGGTAAAATGCATGCATATTCAATATATGTATTTATGATATACTGAATAAATAAAAAAGGGGGAACACTTACAAGAGGGCTCGCAGATGTAGGGCACATCATTTTTGGAATGATGGATTGGGGGGGGGTAAGTAAAAATACCTAACTCTCTGGAACCAGAATCTAAAGGTTTCACACCCCTTAAACCAAAGCTCAAGAATGTAAAACAACTCTGAACCAATTCACTTCAGCTCACAGTCTCACACCCTATTTTCCCAACACCTAGTTTCATTAAGCCTTTTATCAGTCTTCCATAATTCCAAGAAATTTCCCAAAACAAATTCCCCAGCTCTTCCAACCTTGATTTAATAACAGTTGGTAACTACATGAAACACGTGGATCCTCTTTTTATAGTGCCCACCCAAATCTTCATCTGCCTTGGGTACAAAGGATTAAAAAATAACATTTATTTGAATATTAATGTAGAAATAATTCACAATTCACTGAAATAACAGACAAGCATATGTGCACAAGGCAATATTTTACATTAAACCTTTCCATCCTCCACAAGATATCTTGCTTAGAAACAAGAACTGGATTTATCTGATGTTTGAAATCAGTGAAAGAAACATTTCCTAACACCTCCCACCAAAACTATCTGTAGATTTTAACAATAACTCTGTAGAAGCAGGTCCCAAGCCCAGTTGAGAAAGGAGGGAATCTGGCTTTGTGCCTGAGGGAGCCACACAACAAACGCTGTCTCATGGAGTAGCAGACCAAATATCACAGCTGCAGAGCAGCCAGATGGCACTCTTGGATGCCAAAACAGAGCATCCCTCTCACCAAGATAGGAAGCTGAATGCCAGTAACCTACTCTTCCAAAAGCTTAACTAGCTTAACTACTAAAAGAAGATTAAAAAAAGTATGCCAGATGGATTAAAAAGATGACAAACTTTTACTGAAAATGTTTACAATCTAAACAGTCATCATATTCAACTTGTCTTTTTTGGGTTTATTACCTGGTAAGTGTTCCTCCTGCCCACAACTATCCAAAACTTTATACTTTTTATCTTAACAGGTGCCATTCTTGGAAGGAAAATATTTTTACCATTACAGGACACAGAATGTGTTATTTTTCAAATGTGTGCTTTCAATTCTTACATTTAAATAGCCAAGCCATAAGATAAGAAAAGAAAATTACTTACAACTATACCAATTACTAACATATCTAGACGAGTAACAGTATATAAGTTCAAGAACAAGAATAGTTAAAAATTTCTAAGCTACATGAGTAATATAAAAACATAGCTCTTTTCACCTTCTTTTCATCTACAGTTTGGTCCATTTTGTAGACACCAAGCTGACTATTTCAGCTTAAATATCCATGTTGAAATTCAATCATATACACACATGGCAAAAGGATAACTAAGATACAATCCCAATAAAAATTACATTAATTAGAAGTATAAGGGGCATGAGAAATGTTCCGATCTTCAGACTTTTCCAGTCATTCAAACTGTGCTTAATAGAACCCTGAAGTTCTGCAAAGGATTCTCTGGGGCTTCACGGTTAAATTGTAACATGAAATCAATGGAAAAGTAACTTTTAAGTAAAAATGTGATGTTTGTTTGATCATGGCTATTTCCATCTGCCCTGAGAATTTGTGACGAACACAGTTGATTTTGAAGAGCCAGGCTGGCCACCACCAAAACTGGCACACAATTGAAACAATCATATGTTTCTGAGACACTATTCAATCAAGAAATAAAACACAAAAATAACACAAGAAACTGTGGACAGTAATAGTTAAGGTCATAAATCCAAAAGCTAATACTCTCTAAGATATATGAGAGTGAAAAATAAGAACTCTCAAACAACTGACAGAAGAGTTTTTCTTTAAACAATAAGGGAATATGAGATGGAAGTTTCTTAATTATGTCATCTAGGATTTAAGCGACTAACATATAGTATATATATATATATATATATATATATTGTTTCTCCTCAATTACACATCATTTCCTGGGTAAAAAACTTTCTTAATGTTGGCAAGGTCAATATAGTACACTAATGCAAGAGTGCTAGAAATGGAGTGACCTTACTTCTGAATCTTCCCTGAAGAACTCAAGAGTGGAATTCTATTAGTATCATTCAAGACCAAAAGGGTTTTCCTGACAGAAAAGTTTAGAAAACACAGCTATAATAGTGGAACCTACACATCAACTTATCTAAACCACCTTGCACTCAACATTGTGACAGATTTCTTTTGAACAAACAATTTTATAAAGAACATAAGTTTTATCACATCCCTCATAAAAACTCATTCCCTCACAAATACTGAAAATCAAGACGTTTAACATCTTTGTGCTTCCATATACAACTTTTAAAACCTAATGTTTGAATATATCCTTCCTCTTAAACTACAGTACTAAAATACATTGAAAAAGATCAGTCAATTCATATATTACTGGCATAAATCAAAGTAAGAAATGACATTCATTTCGAAACAGAATGCATTCCAGGCTTCTAAATTTTATTTCATTACTTCACTTTTTTGTTCTCAGCATTACAAGGGTAAAAAAATTGCTAAATGCTAAAATCATAAGAACCTGGAAACTGCACACAGAATCAAATTTGGATTTTCAGTATACATTTGGAAAAGACTGCTTCCTTACTTCCTGTTGCATTAAATTCATCGGATAAACAAGTGACTTTCATTCAGTATTTTGCATTTAAATAATTTCACATTAATACATGTAACACTGTGTCTCCACTGTCAATGTTAGCACAGACTGAACTCTTATTATGACAAACAGTTCCGCTTGAATTTAAAGTAATGGTAATGTGAAACAATATATGGTTCTGATTCGTAAGTTCGTGACAGTTGTTGAATCACTGCATCATGATTATGCTCAACATTTTCAATGTCTGTTGAACCTGTAACATCTTCAATGCAGTTATGTCTGCCCACAGTCAACAGACTTGACCAAAATCTCAGTCTTACTGTATGAACTGCATTTACTTTAAAGTTCCTTAAAACTATTTCGTAAGTTAATGTTACCTTTTAGGAACAGTTTGAATAACATTAGTTCACAATTTGGCAACAGTCAAACACAGGAAGAATCATTTGTAATGACCATCTCCTTCCAACATGCAAGCTGCCTGCAACATGGCATACACGAAACATAGTTTTGTGTAAGCAAACACATTTTAAAATTCCTTACAACAATGTGAGGGGCCACCACAGAACTTATTAATGTAGCATAAAAATATTAATAAACACAATACTTGAAATTGTTTCCACTCTGGTCTTCAAGTGACTAAATTTAATACTGACATACTTTCATTTTTGATTGTAACGGCAATGGTCAGAACTAACCATTACACCAATGAAGTGAGCCAGGAATGGTTATTATAACTCTAGTATTAATGTCCAGGAAGTTAAAATTTTATCCACAAGTTTAAGCCTATAATCAGGATGAGAGGATAAATATCCAGCCACAGAGACTCTTCATTAATATGCACACACATGTAATTTTCCTAAAGATGCCCTTGATTCTTGCGCATGCAAACTGGTCCCAATACTTGATGGGCTTTCAGCTGAGATTGCATTAATTATATTTTTCTGGATCCTATTCAATACATCTAAAAATCAGTAGTTTGGTTTTTGAACACTTCAAGAACATTCAGCCCTCACCACACCACTCTACACAACATGTTCTTGTTAACAGATACACAGTTTTCCAGCTGTACATCCCCTCAAAAATAAATTTAAAAAGTCTGCTATAAAACTGCAGCAGCTTTGAAGCAGATGACATACATAACATGACAATCTGCCTGGAGGAATAGCATGAGAATACTGTTGTAGGTGTCAAATACAGAAGAACACCAGGTAACAAGAAAAACAGAGGCTTTAGACAGATGTTGTTTGAACATAATTATTTTTTATCACCTTCACTCTTTTTGAAAATAAGCATTTGCAGAACTGTTTGTCACTTTTGTATTTGATTTGTAGGATGTTTGAGTCATCCTACAAGACAATTTTACTACTCCAAAGATTTTTTATGTTTCATTATGTGTTTAGCAATCTTCCAAACTTCTTTACTGACACTTGCTTACAAAGTATAGGAGTCATCAATACATGGTGTTACCATGCCATAAGAGAAAAACCAAATCAAGCACACAAGGACAGACTCATAGTTTATACTACGAGTACTGGCTAGTGGCTAGAGAAAGTAAAAACATATGACAGATTACAGCAACCTACTGTATCATGCTTTAGTTACAGAAATAACACAGCATTGTCAATTTAAAGCATCCAGAGATGACATCTTCTTGCTAAAAACAATCGTATTTAGAAAATCCTTTGAAATTTGTTTACTGAAATTTCCTTCAAAATTTAAAAGTGTAAAATATCTGTACCTAATAATACACTTTTACACAAATGAATAAACATATGCACAAAAGGCAAGATCTAGAAAAATTAAATCCATCCACTCGGGTGTAAGCTGTCCTCTCAAATGCCAACATGAATATAATTACACCCTGAATATCTTTAAAAGGTTAAACTATTCCTATCTTTATATTTTCTTTTAACCACAAGTCATAAGAAAACATTTGGTATTTTTAATGGCCCACTAAAATTTCCACTGTACTTATCACATGTCACATGTGCATTTTAATCAGAACATTTCATGATGAAAATCCTTGTGATGCCATTATTTTCAGAAAACATCCCTATTGCTCTTTGTAAGGGCCCCAGTTTCAACTGCATGTCACCTGCAGTGACATATATAAAATATGTGTTGGACCTTTTCACAACATCACTAAGTTACATGTGATTTGAATGTGCAGTAGAAAACCAGAGCACAGCAAACAGGATAACCTCAGTAAAACATTTATCAGATGTTGGGAACACCAGAAACCCCTGCTAAGAAACAAACGTATCTCTGTCATCAACTCTGAGGTCTCAAAATAAAAAATGACTGAAAATACTAAGAGGTGTGGTATGAAGTACATACTTTTTATTGGAATAAGCAGTATTCTAACTCTGATTCATGCTGATGTGAAATGGTAAAATGCAAACTTAATATTTCAGTCACATCACTGATAAACCTGAAAACAATTATTTAAAATTTTTATAAGATTGTAAAAAATATTTACAATACTGTGCTCTTTGCACCATTTGTTTTTATAATAATTCAAGTGGAGACACAGTGATTTAAACAGTTCACAGTTACCTTAAATAACAAAAGAAATTCGCCTTGGTGAGAAATAAAATCCACTAAAAGATTGCAGATAAAATTATGTAAAATATGATTACTCTAAATTAATAGAAAAATTTATCAGATCTAAATTAACAAATCCTACTTTGCATCATAAGAGAAAAACAAGCCCAAAGCTGCACAGCACCATTAAACTCCAACAACTTGCACAAATCTTCTCTTACACAAAACCCAAATTTGTAAACACTGGTCCACACATGAAACATAATAAAAATAAGACACTGTCACTTTCAGAGCTGAAAACTGAATCTGATGCTGACTCTAAGACATGCTGTGATTACACTCCAGATGAATATTTTGCCACTGAATGTTCCAGAAGAAGTGTGACAGTATTACATATACAGACCTACCTCACATTAATATGTTCATCCGAGACGGTAGGCAATGTTTCATGTGATCCATCTTGATTTCTGAAGTTCAATTTGACCCTCTAGGGTTTTTGCCAGGTAGATAACAAATAACTATAAGAAACAATAAACACGTGGCTATAAATGTTACAGTCAATACACAAACATAACTTCAACTGTAACTTAATTCCACCAAAAGCAACACGACAGTACTCAAAGACATTTGGATTTTTTTTTTCACGTCAGCTAAAATCTTAACATAAATTTAAGTAAAACCAGTTACATATTCAAACACATCTGGCTAACTTGTTCACTCTCCATTATCAGAACATACAGGCTGAACCCCGCCACATCAAAACCTGCCATTTGACATGATCATGAGACAGTTCAATCCACTTCCAATCTTCACAGTTTATTACTTATTTTAATATTACCCTCTCCTCACATTTTCTTCCTCTAACTGTCTGTTTTCCCAAAAAAAAATAACTGCATATGCATTTATTGTTATTATTCACGCTGCACATTCAAACCACAACAATATCCTTTACCTGATTACCCAAATAATATAAATTGGTATCTCCATTCACATCTGCTTACCTGTGACAAGGCAATTCCAAGGGCCACACCTGCTATCGTATATAGATTCCTCTCAGCCCAAGACCTAACAATCTCGATACAACCACTTGTCCATACTTTCTTAGCAGCCTCGGCAACCTAAAAAAATTTATCATTAAAACCAAGTGTCTTACCACTTCTACATTATGTTAATCCACTAACGCTGGAATTCTTAACATGGACAGCTTGCACTACTTGGGTTGTACGGCATAAATTCAAGAGGCATGAGCATGGTTTAAGTGAAAATAAATCATATCTGAAAGCTTTCACCAGGAGGGCAATGAAACATCAGTCAATGGCTGAAAACAAACATCTGTAATTTAAACATTCCCATTCACCCTTAGTTTTCCATTTTGGTCAACTTGTCAAATCTCATAATCAACTTGTGATGCAAGAAATTTTATTTTTGTAATATGTTTGCGCAACATTATTGGTGGCACATTACAAAGGTATAATTTATTGTAAAACAGTATTAAAAGGAAAGAAATACTGGGATTGGTGACATACAGAGTGTTTCAAAAAGATATATACACATTCAAGAATCTGCTGTTTCCACCATTCATCAACTGTATGGAGATGAGGGTATGTGGTACCAATAAGACACTATCATCATGATATCAGGGCCTATATATACTTTACTATACTTCATGTAACTTACTGGAAACTCCTGAGCTCCATAACCACACATGATGTTAATTAGGCCACTCTGAAACAACAATGCACAAAAAATATACATATATCTATACAGAACTGACTTGTTAGGTCCTAAAACTTAGTACAGGTAGTTTCTGATTTACACCAGGGACAAATACCTATAAACATAAAAGTATGTTGAACAAAGATTATATAAGGCAAGAACAATGTCAAAATTTATTCATGTAAAAGTTAACACTTTCACAGCAAATGAATTTTATAAATTCTTTTGGGCAATCAGCTGTGTTAATATTGAGTCAAATACATCAACACAGCTGATTGCCTGAGAAAATATTATAAAATTTATTCACCTTTTTGTTATCAATGCTGCTGGAAAATAATGCAAATCAGAATCAGTAAACTACCTGTATGCTAAAAAATTAAATGTCCGGTCATAACACAATTTAAATCATCAACAGGTAGCATCATTCCAACAGAAAGAACACATGAGAATATATATGTGAAAGCCTGGTAACAATTTTATTCTTAGGTTATTTAATGACATTGTTTAAATTGTAGAAGTTAGGTGAGGCTCAAAAAGATGGGATGACCACAAATGATACAGATAAGAATTTAAAGGTATTATCCAGGCATTTGTCTGGAGAAACTGAGGAGCACTATGATAAACTACAATCAGGACAGTCAGTAGCCAAGACAAACACAAATACCTAACAAAGAAAAGTCTACGGCATCACTGCTTCATGAATCTGTTTGATCCTGAAATTGTTTTAAAGAGAATGTAATCACTTTGAGAAATAATTCTACCTAAGGATTTCTAACAAATTATACACCATCAATCAAAATGGAACTTGACAAAAAACTTACAGAAATATCGGTTGCATTCATGCAGCATGAGAATGGAACGCCACATCTCTCCACACTTGGTGAACTACAGTTGAAATACTCATTCTTTGACCAATCCATGTAGCCTCCAGAAGTGAGTCCACAGCATCGAAACTAAAAACAAATACAATAAAAACCAAGTCCATATGCAACAAATGTTTTCTGATATGTATTTATAATTTTATACAAAACACATTCTTTCTACTACAAATGCCTTATCTACAAGAAATTAAATAGGAAGGGACAAAATTAATCTGCAAGTAATGACAAATTTCTTGTAGTTATTATACCAAATCTAAAGAAAAAAGTTGAATCACTGTAATTACATTGAAATAAGATTATAGTCTAAAGTGAAGGAAAATGCAAGAAGAGAAAGAATTAGGGAGGTTTGCACAGTGATTGATAATCAATGCAGTCCTTCAAGTATTGCACCATACATCTTTCAGAAGAACCTGTGTCAACCCTGAAGTAGCATGACTCTGAAACACTAGTGACTGCAACCATTTCCATACAGCGTGATATCCTGAAGACTCTAGAGTGAAATAGGGAAAGGTTCTAAGTGTTAAATTACAGTTGAACAAGGCTGAATGGACTTGGTTTTGTAATTAACTCAAAATATTTGGAAATAATATGAGTAAGAATAAAATACATTATTTTAATCAGATTTACATCATGTTTAGTAATTTCTTAAAGTACAGTAATGAAGTCTGCCAAGTTTTTACTGCTTATGTATTAATAATAGGCCAGACTTGTATGCACAGCAAAATGCCACAGAGCTATCTTATCAGTCTAATTCACTAAACTTTTCAAGATAGACTAACCCGCCTGTCAATTTAAATTGGATTCCGTGACCATTCAGTGTCACTTGAATGCAAGGCACAAGGGGTTAATTACTTTGTTTTGAAATGCATGTGATAATTAGATAAAATAAGGACAATTTTGGACTACAGAAAGAAATGGACTTGTCACATTAAAAGACTGCATAGTGGCAGAATGAAGTACAGACAGAATTTAACAAAGAACCAAAGATGGCAACTAGAAAGACCATTAGAAAACTTAAGCTAGAAAGAGGTCAATACAAACACACAAAAAGCAACTTCCTAAGTAAAATTCAAAATAAAAAATACTCACCTCTTGCTGAGCAAAATCTATTAAATTCTGTAGATCAACATCTTCTCTGTATGTGTGTATAATCTTATCAGTAAACTGTTCTTCAAGTACAGATTGCATCGTATGTGGGAAAACAAATCCCATGATGGCAATCGCCATTTCCAGGAGAAAAAATATTAGTAGGCACAGGGAATACTGCAAATAAAAGATACAATTTTGCTTTAATCTTGCATAATATTATGTTAATTATCTTTTAAAAAACATCACATCAGTGTTACATACCTGAAGCTAGAATAAATAACAGCTTTTATCTCAATGACAAAAGCATACATATTACATTATAGAAATACTAACATCATGGTTCAATTTATGTGTGACAAAGAAATGGAAAATATTTCCACTTCTTTCATCTTACTTATACCACGTAATCCTTCGGAGCTTCATATCCGTACCATGAATGGAGACAGTACTGTTCTTTTGTTTGTTCTGTAATGTTTTTTTAGTTGGATAAGACATATAATACTGAATGGGATGGTTATGAATTGAGAATGGTGTGTGCACTGTCAGGGCCTATTCTAAAATAATGCTTGAGCATTGCCTGGACAGGCTAAAGAAAACCACAAGAAACTTTATTAGAATAGCCAGTTTTTATGTTAATGTTCGAAACAAAGACATCATGAATAAGAAGCAGAACAGAAGTGCTAATCATTATAACACAATGTTTGGCAAGAACTAGTCTTTTGATTTAATTCTGTTTCCTTTACATTATAAGAGCACATAACCAGAGCAGTAATAATCTATGGCATGTGTAAATGTGAAGAGGTGAGTGGGAAATGAGTTGCCACCATAACAGCAATTACATTGTTTCATGACAATACAAAATCACAGATCATATAGAAACAGTATCAGAAACAGCACTACTTACGAATTTCAGCAGACAGGTGTTTTCCCGAAGAGCGCCAACACAACCTGCAAAACTCACAATAAAGATGACTCCTCCAGCAATCACCATAACAAGTGAAATGTTCAGGATGACGTCGTACACAGTTTCCACTTTTACCAAACCTGTTGCCTGCCATTTATCAACAAATGCGTATAGTCCCACACCAATAAGGAGACCACCAAAAAGCTGCAAAATTGTAAAATTGCAGTAGAAAAGTTAACATTAACCTAACCTTGACCTATTGTTATGGGCAACACGTTATTTTGTAACTGAAACAGAATCATCTTAAACTTACCCAAAATATAAAATTGAGAAGGAATATCATATACTTAACACACGAACTAACGTATGTAAAATTATTTGGTGTCCGTCGTCGATGCATCTTTCTTCTGACAGAACTTTCAAATCATCAAAGCCACTCCCATTCCTTTGTGGTCACAAACACTTAAAAACTAATTGTTCTTTTCCTCCACCATCATCATCTCACTTGTTTGCAACACAGTATACGCAATAACAGCGAACACAAACTACGGAAATAACTTCAACGTATAACCAGTTGACTAATGAATCATATTGATATCGTGTAAGTTCTTCTTCTTCTTCAATTTCATTCAATCGCCCATTGCGTTCGATGTTAGATCTCCTGATCCAGTATTCCGATGGCTAAGTAACTTCATAGAAATGAATCCTTGAGCAGCTAAATAAAAGGCTTCGACAAAAAATAAATTCCCCAGCCTTTTATATAACCCAAAAGCTCATTACAAAATCACAAGAGTCCGCCATTTATACCTATACTAAACCAGATGTACCCACTCCTCATATTCCGAACTTAGGTTCCTAATATCAGTTTTAATATTATCCTACCATCTAACCCTTGGCTTCCAGAATGGTATCTTCGCTTCACGTTTTATTCTCAAAATGTTGTGGGAATTTCTTATCTCTGACATGTGCCCTACATGCCCCGTTCATCTCATCCCCCTTGATTTGTTCCCAATATTATTTGGTTAGGAGCACAAATTATGGACCTCCTCATCAATACAATTTTCTCCAGTCTCTTTAAATATCAACCCTCTGACCTAAATTAAATGGAGAAGGAAATATTTCCGTGTTTCAAAATACACTCACCCGATTGACATAAGAACTAATCAAGCCTCCTGCTACCATCTACCGGCACAACTGTAATTCAATTAGCAAAGCGAGCGAGCATTGTCATTTAGGCTGATACGCTATTACCAAATGGAGGTAAACAGGACAAAATTATGAATTAAGATATCATCAAAATATTGACAACACGCAGTTCCACCAAACAACACGTGAAAGAAAGCATTTTCACACCACAGAGCAAACACGTCTGCGACAACACAGGGATCACCTACACATGGCATACACCACAGTAATGACGAAGCATTTCGGAACGAACGTATAAAAATGAACGAATCAGTTAAGGTACTACTTAGATTCGAATTTCGGTTCCAAAGAACTGTCGTCCATCTCATCAGCGTTCGTCCCCGAACCCGTTTCGCTTACCAATCAATCTTGATCCGTGGTCACTTCGAAACATCTGACCGGTCTCGTTTACAAGTCGGTTAAGAGTTTATTTAGCCTTCATTCTGAAAATTGTCTGACTCGAAGGCCAGTCCAAGATCGTTGTAATCTGGTCCACGTGTTTAACATTGTTCGCAGATCGTTTTACATATACTGTACAGCCGTCAAAGAACAAATTCGTTTACCAGTTTATGTAAACACTGCTTACTAGGTACAGTTGCAAACACAATGATGAAATCACACTCCTTATTTTCAAATGTTAACACGTTTCATTCAAAATGTCTAATTTATCCATTACCAGCTGCTATGAAAACAACACCTGCTAGCATAACTAAAGGAATCTGCCTCCGAGAATATAAATTACTGGTTACTAAAAACGAGTGAAAAATACTGGTAACCTGAATAACAAAATTTGTACATAGACTGACTTTAAGAATTCAATGTGACTGTTCCTTCCTGTAAAGACCAAACTATGCAATGTGACACATACCAACACTCAAGATGAGGGTCCACCTGTTTCCAGATCTTCTGTCACCTATTCTTCCATGTGACTTTTACTTCTCATTCAGATATTCAGTATTAATACACGAAGCAGTAAAAGAACTCATATTAGAGGGTGCAGAATGTAAGAATATTTATACATATATTTATTTTTCCAGTCTATACACAAAACTGTTTTAAAATAATGTTGTTAAAATTATTTATAACATTTACAATATAAATTGCATTATGTTATATTTCATGGCGCTTTCCTGTGTCGTATAATATTACATTTATCACAGCGCTTTTGATTTCGACGACATGTTTCGATGTTTACCACATCATCATCAGGCTTATCAATTCATATATTTTTAAAAACTATTGTACATTTGTGCATTGTGTTTATTGATTTTTAATTTTCAGTCTTCATCTTGATTTGTAGTATGCATTTTGATGTTCGTTATCAGGTTGTATTGTGATGTGTCGGACGTCTGATATCCACAGACGATAAACTGCAACTCAAGATGAAGACTGAAAATTAAAAATCAATAAATGCAATGCACAAATGTACAATAGTTTTTAAAAATATATGAATTGATAAGCCTGATGATGATGTGGTAAACATCGAAACATGTCGTCGAAATCAAAAGCGCTGCGATAAATGTAATATTATACGACACAGGAAAGCGCCATGAAATATAACATAATGCAATTTATATTGTAAATGTTATAAATAATTTTAACAACATTATTTTAAAACAGTTTTGTGTATAGACTGGAAAAATAAATATATGTATTGATATAACACAAACATGACGCAATTAAGATATAAAAAGTAAGAATATTTGTAACATGATTTGGGAAAAAGGACAATATAAAATAAAAACCTGATAAAAAGTTGGAGATTTATGTTCTGGAAATTATAACTTTAGCTACATACAACCACACATGTAAAAAAGACACATTATATTTTTAAAGCTGACACTTTCTTGGAAGGTATGACTTTCAAACTCGATCTAATGACTCCAACATGACAATACTGTTTCCCCGAATCACCTGCAAACAAAATAATGATTTTTACAAACATTAATGTGTATCATATAAGAGTTTTGATTATTATTTTATATCTTCATTTTTATAAATACTGTGAGAAATAAAATGCTGTACTTTCATCTACTATCAACATATGAATTAGACTTCTGAAATTCATGCAGAAGCTGTTTTTCTATGACAGGGTTAATGCACTCCACACATTCAAGGGCATAATTCTTGCTGTACCAACTTTCTGGAATGGTTGTATACTTCACCAATTTATCATCATAATGCCCTATATGGACAGCATGGGAGCATTCATTTTTATTGCAAGGATAATATTATCAATTAGAACAGTATTACCATTTTTGTAGTCTGTAACCTCCATCCTCAATTTCTGATCTTCTTGCTCTTCAGTAAGAATCTTTTAGATTTTGTACCTGAATATTGACATCCATGCATATTTTCTGCTCCAACTGCCTCTTTAGGTAGTCCACTTTCAATTTGTTCCAATTTAACTGCTGATGAACTAACTCAAACCATTTGTTTTGGGCACATGACATCATTAGTCTCTTGAAGAATAAATATGTCTCCAACCTTTACCTTAACATTTTCAATTGATGGAGGCTAGCAGTAAGCTTCATGCTCCAGCCACTTTAACCTCTGGGAAAATAGACCTTAGTACTCTTTATACAGAATACATGATGGTCTGCATAGGCAACTTGGACGAGATGACAACTGAGAAACGCTGCACCTGTCAGAAGTCAATCCCTAGTAATCCAGCCAACAGCAGGGCTTCTCTAACTGAGCTAGGAATTAACAATTCACCCGTTAGACAGTACTCACCACCATGCCAATATTATTTTTGCTGCCATCTTTGCGTTCTTCCGTTGTTTCATCCACAACAAGATTCATAAATGGATCAAAGCCACGAAGAATGCCAACAACATGTCGTCCTCCATTCAACTTCACTATTTTAAAAAAACCATCTCAAGTTATAATAAAATAATGTACAACACGTAAACATACTACACTTCCTGCCTTATAGCCAAAAGTATATATTATAAGACTATCAAAACAAATAACAATAATAATAAATAAAATATTCAGAATTCCTTACCATAGATGAATGTTTACACTTATATTCAGTATTCTATATAAAATGTCCATTTAATTCTTTGAGTGCTACATGCTTTTGTAGAAGTGCACCCATTTCCAGGTCACCAGAACTACTACAGAAGCATCTGACACACAAGCTTCCTTACCGCAAAATTGTTCAGCTCACAGTAACTGGACTGTTACATAACCTTTTAGTGGCACATTGCTGTCTCACCAGAAAGGCATATTTTGTAATACTGATAAAGAACTGTAAAAATTCATACATGAAATCTTACGCAACCTTAATGATAAAATACACATCAGTGAAATATTCTGTGAAGCATCTGATTATGTGAATTATGATGTATTACTAGTGAAACTACATTTTTATGTCAATTTTAAAGGGTACTGACAATGGTATGTTACAATCAGGCTAACCTAAACCACTGGATCAGTGATCGAGTTTATCTCTTTCTATCAGACCCAAATAAGTAGGTGCCCTCTCCCCCTTTTTAACCTGAGGACGGAAGCAGATCCAGCTTCTGAAGCGTAGAGCTATTTTTAAAAACATGACAACTGAATTTAGTGATTCCAATTACATTTTTATGTAATTAAAGGTGAAGCTGGGCAATGGTTAAGTCAGGGGTTGGCAATTCTTTCATTACCATAGGCTGCATGGCTAATCATACCTCTGTCAAGGTGCAGAGAAAAAATTAATAATGTCATAGATAGTAAATGGAACTACTTCTTTAATTCAAAGAGAACAGCTGGTATTCATTTGAAAATGATTCAAATAGAACGACGCAACCCAGCACATATGCGTGACTCAATGGGACAATACACTAGTTCATGTGCTACATAAACCATAAGATTCCTGAACCCAAAATGTGGTATTACAAACATGACATAATGGAGCAGGACACCATCTTTACACACAATGCATTATGACAGCATATTGTTGTATGGACTATATCGATTCAATATGTTAATGGAATGATTTTAATATGCCACTGATGATAACCTCATGAGGTTGAAACGTGTCTGGAAAGATATAATTATGTTTTAAAGTGCAAAACATTTGTTTGTATATTTGATTTGATATAGTGACACTGAATATATTATCCCCAAACTAAATTTGGTATGCTTTGTCACAAAATCCCTAAAACTTTTTTTAAAACAAGTTTACTTTGATTACTTCCATTCCTTCATGCCACAAAATTTTTAAAGCACTCTTAGTTTCCATTGCTTACTTCCATTCCAACATATCATATGGAGTTACCTTCTAGGAAAATTCAACAGACAGCAAAAGAGTATTTAACATTAAAAAATCAGAATAACAGCAAGTGTTAAAGAAAAGTTTCTTATAAAGAACTATTTAAGAAATTTAATGTACTTCCCCTTGCAAGTGAATTGTTACTCTCATTACTGTCATTCATTGTGGATATCAAGCCATACACGATATAAAAAAGGCATAAATATGACCTCCATATACCAAATCCTAACCTCACTAGTTATCTGAAATTTGCTTACTATTTAGGGGTCAAATTATTCAATACTGTTCCAGCCAGCATTAAAAGTCTAAATCATGATATAAATGTATTTAAGACAACACTGAAAGATTGTATTTTATTTTAAGCCTTCTACTTTGTAGAATTGATTTCAATTGAAGATATTACGAATACTTATGCAAACAGTTCTAACAAATATGTAGTTATATTTGTAGTTGTTATGAAGTTTATACTTCTTGCTAGTATTCATATTATGACGTGTTCCACATCTTGCACTATGAACAATCTAGTGAATGTATAAAAATTCTATTTTATTCCATTCTATTCTACATATAACTTAAAACAACATTCGGCTGGCACATTCTGACCAGTTCCCTGATTTCGTGCTGAGCAGAAGAATTATTATGTTTTAAGAATGATACTTGAACAATTCAACTGCTTCTACAATATAATAAATACTTACATGATAATTTTTTATCCATGAATCTGTAAAAATAAAGTACAAGAGTTAGAATAACGAAAATGGAATTCTAAACGTTGCAAGCATAAAGTTAATCACATATACACCACTTACTTTTTAAGCTCTGGTGGATGTGCTTTACTCATTTCGCTTTCTTAATCAGTCTTATAATATTAGACAATAACAAAGTAATACTTGTGTTATCAAACAAATCAACACAATCGAAACGCAAACCCACACTCACTCACGTACACAACATTTATATTTTCTGTGCCACAGATTACCAGACTCAACTCTTCGCAGTGAAACAAACCAAAGATCTCACTTTCTTGATCTTCCTGTAGAGTAGAGTAGAGAGTAGAGTTTATTTACATTCCATAGATCCTTCTTAGGAATCAACCAAAGGATGTAGAACATTTCATTTCATACAATATACATTCACTTCAAAACTTTCAACACAAGTACAAGAACGTATTTCACATATCAATGTACATAAATTTCAGATTCTGCAATACAAGTATGAAAAATAATTTTACAAATTAATATATTAGACTAAATATCCTATTAAGTGTCTTATTGGTGGTTCTATATTTGCCTTTGTCGCCCTAACTCTCTTCCTTCTTGACGTTTATACTCAATTACTAATCATCTCATGGAACAGAATCCTTCTTGACAAGTAAATATTACGCTCCGCTAATCAAAAATTGCCAGCATCGTATGAAACCCGGAGGTTTATATCTGTGTTCACACGAGCCCACTTTTATTGTTAAAGACGAAACAATTTTGAGGATGGCCTCTTTGCTCAATATACAGCATGAACTTGAGGAGTCCAAAGAAGAGCCTCGAAAACTACCAGATGACACAATGAAGGTGATCCAAGTTTGGGTAGTATGCGCCCCATCCAAGTAAAAGCCAAAAATCTGTGTTTAAGGGAATGGTCAGACCCATGATCCACTCTCTGTCGACAGTTGAGCTCGTAAAGCGGGATAACTATCTTTTACACTCCACGGTTGTAGTGCCGTTCGAAAGTTCACTGGCACGAATTACCAGCACTGGTTTGCCTGTGCTTAATGTCATGATTGTATAAATGTGGGGTTGGTTTTAGTTTTTTGATGGGGAGAAATCGCAGTGTCGTTTTAGACTTATATATTATGATTTGATATTAATCACCCGTTTGTTTAAGTAACACTGAATCCTTTGAAGTCTGTAAATTTTATAAATTAATTATTTGAGAATGCATTAAACCACTCGTTTATATAAAACTAACCTAGCAAAGGAGGGGTTATGTTGTGACGAATGATGTGGAGAATGCGTGGTAGAACACAAGTAACTGTGATTGCATTGACTATTGCAACTTTAATCTTAATTTTATATAGAATGTCAGCAAATGATGTTACAACACCCAGTATTATGAAGGAAATTAATGTTCATTTGACTAAAATGGAAAATATTAATGAATTTTCAACAGTCACACAAAAAACAGAAGAAAAGTCAAGGCAGCAAGAATATGAAGCTCGCATAATGGCTGATGTTCGAGGAAAAGGGGCATCTGAAGACGATAGACTGGGCAGGAGACTTATGTTCCCAAATGACCACAATATTCATTCTGGTGAAAATCGTGCAAATGACGTAAAAGAAGATTTAGGTGGTTCATGGAGCAGTGGTGTACACCCATTCAGAGGTAACCGAGTAGTCCACTTAGATCTTAAAGGAGCACCACCAAGAGTTTCGTACTATGAGGACTTCTTTCCCTTGATACGTTCCTTGGGTGCAACAGGTATTCTTATGGAATATGAAGACATGTTTCCATTCAGTGGGCCACATCTGCAAGATTTACCTGCGTATAATGCCTATTCCGAATCGGACATTCAGCGTATTTTACAGCTAGCCACAAACAATGGCTTAGAAATAATCCCACTGATTCAGACTTTTGGCCATCTGGAATTTCTGTTGAAACTACAGAAATTTTCTGAACTCCGTGAGGTGCAGAAGTACCCTCAGGTAAGATATAAAGGCCTCAATTCTATATGAATGTTCAGCCTACAAGGCAAAGGACAACTGAGCCTTACAGAGAAAGATGTAACATATTTGCTGTATTTGGGCTACTACAGAAATGTTGAAGTGGTGACTTATCCTGCATCTCACTATATTTCTCAATGTTTGATCCTCATGGCTGCATTTAAAATTCTAACCATTTTAACCGAATCTTCAAAGGTTTACTGCATGAATACATGGTGTCACAATTTAATGATCCCACTAGACAGTGCTCATTGCCTTATACCTCAAAACATTGGCTGACAGTCACGTTTCCTACGCATTGCAACCTCTCCTCCATGCATTCTACATGTCTAGCCCATCAGAGCCTCCTAGATTTATTCTCCACTTATTTCATCCTTCCTAGGTCCAGATATCGTCTTGAGCACCTTCTTTTCAAGCACTTCTTCCTTCAAGGTAAGCGACCATGTTTCACAATCATACAAGACAACAGACAAAATTATTGCTTTATGTATCCTGATTTTTAGTGTTTTGGATAGCAAATGGGGTGATAACAGTTTTGAATTGATTTAAACAAGTGTTTCCCAAATGTATTCTATTTTCAATTTCATCATGGACCAACTTTCTATTTGTTATTGTTGTTCCCAGATACTTAAATGTTGAAACATGTTCAAATGATGTGTTATTTATAATTATGTTCCACCATTGTTGCTGATGTTAATCTCATATTATGCCCATGTATTTAGTCTTGTCTACATTTACTTCTAGCCTACTTCCTTGCCAGCCTGTAGGAGAGTATTTGCATTCTTGGTTATGGTACCCACACCATCCCCCAGCAAATTAACATCCTCAGCATACACAAGTAGCTGGTGCAGACCATTCAATTTGAGTCCTTCCTAATTCCCTCTGACCTTCCTGATGATATGTCTTCTCTTCTTCTATGGATCTCCGGTCCGTATTTGGTCCATGGCCTCCTCAATTCTCCTCTTCCATTCAGTCCTATTGTTAGGTCCATTCTATCCGAGGTTTTGATTGAGGTTTCGAAACATCTTCCTTTTTACGGTGCAAGGTGACCAACCCCCAACCTGGAGGACCAGGGTACCTGTCTTAGTCTGACCTCTCCCCCTCGACCAATCTGGCTAGTGAGGCCCTACCAGTAGCTATGCTACCACCAGCATAGCTCTTGGGGTCACTGAGGTACTCAAGCCCACCACCACGACAAGGTGCAGGTACCATTAAGTGGGTCCTGATGATATGTTCTAGAGCAAAATTAAAAGGCACTGGAGATGAAGCATCCCAGTTTTAGGCCACTGTGCACTGGGAATGGATCCAACAGGTTACCTATATGAAATCTACTAGATACCCCATCCATACAAATCTTAGCTGCCCTAACACATTTCTTTGGTAATGCAAACTCAACCAAAATGCCATACAGTACCACTCTTCTGAGTCATGTGCCTTCCTAAAGTCCACAAATAGTTAGTGTACTGATGCATTATACTCCTACTTTTTCTCTAATTGTTGGATGCAAAAGATCTGATTAGCAGATAACTTGTTACGGCAGAATCCACACTGATCTCATAAATGGTGTTAACTGTGCTGGAAGAATATTGGTTAAAATTTTGTATGACGTTCACAAAAGAGAGATACCTCAGATGTTACTGCACTCAGTTTTGTGAATAATGTAAAGTACTATCCTGACATTTTTCTGGAGGGGACTGAGGAAAACCATCAAAAACCTCAGTCAGGATAGCCAGTCTGCAGGTTGAGATTTGAAACTGGGACCTCCTGAATATGAAGCAGAAGAGCTAATGCCTCAACTAAGACGTTTATTTTCATTGTGTGTAACAACTTCACAGCACTTTTTTAAATTTATTATTTCAGGTGATATGCCCAACTCACAATTCCACATTTGACTTACTGTCAACTATGATTGACCAAGTAGTGGCATTGCATCCTGACATTAAATATCTTCATATTGGTTGTGATGAGGTTTATTATCTTGGAGAGTGTGTGCGTTGTGGATTGACTATGGTGGACCATCAGTGGAGCAAGAAGCAGCTGTTTTTACATCATGTCAGTCGACTTGCTAAGTAAGCAGATCAGTTTATTATATGTGTATATAATATTGGATATTATTTAATTATTTAGTGTTATAATTATGTGATTATGATTCCTACTTTGTAGTTAGGTCATGAGTTTGATTCACAATCTAAAGGTTGAATATGGCTGTCTTCTGGGTTGTTGTGCCGGTAGAAGTCTGGTAGAGGTTTACCAACGTTTCAGAGGTCCTTGCCGCATCCATCATCAGGGTGATGAATGTCGGCAAACTTCTACCAGACTACACGGCACAACAACCCATAAGACGGCCATCTTCAGACTCACTGCCATGAAAACCTCAAATCTTACAAATCAAATGGTTGGTTATCTTGACGGAGGCTTTTTTGTACTTTTCCTCAGTCCCTCTAGGAAATGATTGGAAAGTACCTTAAAATTTGCTGCAACATTCTTTCCACTTCATAAGTCATAATTTTGTTCCACATCATATAACCTATGCAGCTGACAGACTGATAATAGCTGTTTGTCTTACAGATATGTGCGGGATAAGCATCCAGGCGTGACACCACTAACATGGGATGACGAATTCCGAGAACTGACGGCACCAGAATTAGAGGAGTGGGGCATTGCCAAATTACTAGAACCTGTGATATGGAAGTATACACCTGATGTTGCCAGCTACATTGCACCTGAGGTGTGGTGTTCTCAATATATAACATTAACATAATTATATACCTGTTTTCAAGCATATCTGACTAGCTCCATGGTGCACAATGCTTTTGAGAAACTGATAGTCACTCAGATGTTCAAGAAATTATCCATCTATTGTGAATCCGATGGTTCATTACCTAGGAAAGATATCATTGCAAGCAACTGGGGAAAATTACATAAGAAACCTCTAGTCCAAAGACAAATGTTTTCTGGTTTGTAGTACCCTGATGATGGAGGTAGCAAGTCCCTAACTATGGACATGATTGGCTTTTCAGAATTTTGTTTGAAGATGGACTACTTCAGATGTTTAGAGCTAGTTTTGTTTAGTGTTTTTATTGTTTATTTCTATGCACATGAAGCAAACCTAAATAAAATATATTACAGACAAGATTGTGTGTGTATGTGTGCATGCATATTCATACTTTCACTGTTGAATTGCATAGTATTAACCAATGAATTTATTTTCCATAGGTGTGGGACAAATATGCAGAGGTATTTCCAGCTGTATGGATTGCAAGTGCTTTCAAAGGGGCTACAGGATCAGATAAATATATTACTGACATCAGTAAGTATAAATTCCTTGTGCAATAGAACAGAGATGTGAGATTTCTGGGGAATGTACCACCATTTGTTTTCTATATATCTTTGTACCACCAGGTATTTTACATAGTGCTGCTTTATATTCAGGAAGTCCTGGGTTAAAATTTTGATACTGAATGAAAGTGGGTACATACTATGTGCTCAGAAAATGGGGTGAGATGGTTGGGGCATTTGGTGCACACACAAGATATTGCAAGTTTATATATAGGAACACTTTTTAAACTGCATAGGTTTTACAGCATCAGAAGATAGGAAGACTGTGAATGATGAATTGTAAAGTATGCGGAAGGAAGATGTTTGTCATAAGGTTAAGGTAGTACCTTCACGTTTACTTTGACAGATGAAGGATAAACCTCTATCAAGATAGCTGGTTTCCAGCCAAGATTTGAATTCTACACCTCAGATATGAAGCAGGAATGCTAACTACTTCACTGTAATGTCCAGTCTCTCAATCAGATTATTTTTGTTCTTGTTATGGTGTAGTTTCTTAGTTATATGTTTTCAGTATTTTTGCTTTTCACAGGCTATCATCTGGAAAATCATCAGTCATGGATGGACATAATTTCTTCATATTCTGGTCAGCTAAAATTCAAAGGCATTTTTATTACTGGGTGGCAAAGATATGACCATTTTTCAGTGCTGTGTGAGTTGCTACCTGTTGGAATCCCATCTCTAGCAGCTAGCCTCGCTTTCATCCATTCTAATAACAGAGGTAACCTAGCATCAGCATGTGACTTCCCTTTTGGTAATTTTGATTTGGCTGGACCTTTGGAAGAACATGACACTATTCATATCTCATTGCAAATTATTAATGTAAATGTATGGACAGTGTAATTGGTATACAGATTTCACTCACTGATAGTTCACATCATTCATTTAGTTGTATTACTTGTAAATTGGCTATTGTTCCAATTGCAGTGTTGCATTTAGTACCTGCATATGCTTGGTGAATCAATTTGCATTAAATTTCTTTCACTATGCATGCATGAAGTGTTATTTGTTACTATTTAATCCATAATAGGATTTACCCAGTTTTCAGAATAAATAATTTGCACCTAGGTTAAGTAGATATTGATATTTTGCATGACAGGTCATTTTAATAAATAACTTGTTTAAACTGGGAACCCAAGATCATGAAAATGTATTATGCAGTGAAGTGAAATGTGACATGAACTTATTATATTTTACAGGGACAGCATTAATACCACAACAAGTACTAGATATATTGAAGTGCGATGGTACAATACCAATGAGCCCAGGTGCAGGACGAACCAGATGTAATTTTCCTGGTGCTGCGGTTTTAGACGCAGTAGAACGTCTGTATACCCTGCACCTCAGTGTGGACCGGATGTTGGCTGATTCAACAGTGAAGGGCTGGATGACTTCCTACAATGTAGATCATGGTTTTTCAAGTCCTTCTCATGTATGTACTACTTTACTGTTGATATCATCTCATTACACTGTAACTGTCAGAAATATATTTGATACACATAATGTTTTGGTAGGTGGCAATACTCCATTCTTCATAAGATTGGTTGTCATTACAGCGATATTTTGTTATATTTAGTTTCACTTTTAGTGATAGGAGTTGTGATGAAACATTGAATTCAAAAAGGTGAAGGTTTGATTTTTACAACTGTCATTAAAATTTAAGAGTAAAAAAAAGGGGGAAGATGTCTGTCTGTATAATGATAAATCACCTGAAGATGGAATTACAGCCAACATATGTATCACATATTCCAGTACTACAGGTGATTCCTTTTCTTCCTCTCCATTTGCCAAAAGGTGGAACATGCGACAGCAGAGCTAGACCGATGCAAAATGGAATTGGTCTACATAGAACGGGACATACGGTCAGCAATGTCTGATGTGTATGATCGGTACACAGTTGCTGAATGGGTATCTACATTCCTTCGGCCATTGGATACACGGCTGCAGTCACTGTGGGATGCAAGGGAAAAGCTTCTTTCACGTACACACTGGCCCAAACGCCCTCTTGACATTTTAAAATCATCTGTCACCCATAACTTATAATAAAGAATACAGTCTTAGGTAAGTTATAAAAATAAAATTAAACGAAAAGAAGTCTGAAGAACTTTCAATCCCTTGAATTTTAAATTTCTCAGACTTATTTTCTCTTATACAATGAATCAGGATAATTAAGTCAGTAACATGACTGACTGACTATAGGCTGGATGGCCAGTATTTAGTTCCTGGCATGAGTATACAGGGTGATTCAAAATGTTAGGACCAAATTCAAGGAGTGTATAGAAGGACTCAGAAAGATCAACTTTCGAATAGGAATCCATGTCCTCCAAAGTTATCCTGAGTCAGTCGAGGACATTGAAGGTAGGGAAGTCTGATAACATACCGCTGAAATAATCGTACTTTGCTATTCTCCAACTAGCTTCATATTGTTTTTTATTAATGTACAAGGATTACATTAGCAATCTTACAAACCAACTCAGGATAACTTCGGAGGAGATGGATTCCTATTCGAAAGTTGTTCTCTCTGAGTCCCTCTATATGCTCCTTCAGTTTGGCCCTAACCTTTTGAATCATCCTATATATTTTTCTTTATACAGTTATGTCCAGACCAGCCTCCTGACAATGAATACAGCGATTCTTTCCTATTTGGTGTGTGGATTAACTTATTGGAGCATGGAGCTGAAGCTGACCATTCATTCTGCCTAGTGCCAATGTCATAAATGTCAAACTTTCCCTTCATTATATAGTATCTAACATAGGAAACTTTATTTTTTACTCTAAATGTATTTGAAATTAATGTACTTCAAGATAGTCTGTGCATGATCTTTTAGCATCTCAAGTCCTTGGTTCCAGTTTGTATGAAGAGATGTGACATGGAGTGTTATGTACGAATGTAATGTGTTAGTCATTTTATAATGACATTATATACTTAAGGAGAACTAATAGGAGGATCAAGAACGACTACATAATGTTGTTTCATAAGTACTACTCACAAATATTGTAGGGGTGGTTAAATTGAGGAGGATAATATCAGTAGGACATGTAGCATATTTGGAGGAAATGCAGAATTTGCCAGAAAGCATGAAGAGAAGAGACCATTTGGATGATCTAGGTATAAATGGGGGGGGGGGGGGGAAATGAATCTTAGGTAAATAAAGTTTGAAGTTGTGATGTGAATTCAGCTAGCTGAGGATAGACTCCAGTGGTGGGATTTTGTGAACACAGTAATGAACCCCCAGGTTCCATGAAGAATGGAGTTTCATGACCAACTGATTATCTTGTTTACAAGAAATACTGTGTCATGGAGTACATTAATCTGAAATACTAAACAGTACTAAAATATATTTCAGAATACATAGGTTTTTTTAATGTCTTGTTTACTCTTATTTGTTTCTTTCATAGATAATTGTATTCTTCATGATCATCTGAGATGACACCAGTGAGTGAGCATCGAGAAACCACTATTATGGTTGTGGTAATCTTTACTTTCAACACAATAGGCCAGCATTCAGAAAGGATTTTACACAGAAGAAAATTCTTCAGTTTTAATGATCTGTAATATGGCTGTTAACATTTTGTGTGTGTGATATGGGTGAATGATGTGGGAAAGGAAGTGTGTTTTCCTCTAACATTATCAGCTGTAGAACCATTTATGAACAGCTGTAGTTTTTCATAGGAAAAGTGAAAAAGAAAAGGGCTAGTAACAAATTAACTTTATAATTGCTTTTCCCAAAACTTTATGTTCAGGGGAAAACAGGTGATTTTTTTTTAAGTTTCTTATGACATAGAATCTGACCATTACCTGCTTTGTCATAAACAAGCTAGTAAGTAATACATCATTTTGTTCAATACTCACTTTCACTGCTTTTAGCTTAAATCTGCGAACAAAAGATTTTAGATGTTTTTACATATGTTTCCTGGGAATGCAACATTTACGTAAATCATGTTATACCTGTTTGTTGTTAAATAAGTTATTGGTAGTTTAAAAGATCTATACCAGAAAATGCTTACATAAAAGAGATAAGTAAGACATATTTTAGGTTGATGGTCTTTGGACATAGTGATATGTGCAGATAGCTGTGTAATGTTTTATATTTATCTGTTGTGTAATTCTTATTTTAAATTTTGTGTGGTTATAATTTAAAATAAACGACCGACATAAAATGGAAATGTTTTAGGAAGAAGAAAATTTAAAAGAAATGTACACTCAGTTGTTCACAACAGTTTGAAAGGGTACATGGGAAATAAAGTGGTTTATTTCCTTTCAGGAAATGCAGTGTCTGGTTTTCATGTGAATATTTAACTGTACATATAAGTGGGTAGCTTACATTAGTTTTAACAGCATGGTTTCTTAACAGAACTTAGAGGTTAATGCCAAAAAATCCCTTTACAAAAAAGTATGGTAGCCAAAAAGTGTTGTTTTGTTTTCAACTTATCAGTAGAATTGAATATAGACTGTAGTGAGGTATAGATCGAAAATAGTTTTTTCTGTGGATTTAAATTTATATTAATACATTTATTGTAAAAGAGTGGTAATTGTTTAAACAATCCCAAATATACATAATTTTAATAACATATACTATAATGCTTAATTTGTACTGCAGGCATGTTATGTGACTCAAATGCAAACATTTGAATTAGAAATACTATTATTCATTATCAAACTGTTTCTATAAAATCTCAAGAGTTCAAAATAATAGTTATATGTTATATAACATGTATTAACACAACAAAATTGTGTTATTTTCATACTTTTACCACTTAACAGTACAGTAATAGAATAGCATGGGGAAAGTTGTAGCATTACTCTCTCTTGCATCCTCCAACTATATGGTAAAAGTATGTGAATGACGTCTACACAAAACAGGCTGTAATATACATAAGAGTAAAAGAGTTGGAGAGAAACGAAAGTTTAGTTTGCAAGTACATGTTTGTATAACATATGCCTCTATAAATCTTGCCTTTAGTAAATTCCAGAAGTGGAAATTTAAGATAAAACAAGCATGGATTTCTTTTTTAACTAAAAGAGTGCTGATACTCAGATGCGACAGAGGAGTGGTGATAAAAGTATTTTGCTCTGCCTCTCCCTCCTTTAAAACACCAGTATAGTCACAGCTTTTATGTTAATGTTTTATGGAAAATGGGCACTGGTATGGTGTACCATTGTATACTGCCAGAAAAAAGTCTGGACATGGATAATTTTCAACCCAGTTAATTTGCATACTGATAATCAAGAGTGTACTACAGTATAAAAATAACAAAATATATTTCAAGTCAATGTACATATTTTCATAAAAATTAATGAAATATAAGTGCATATGCATATTATATTTTATGTATTAGAAAATGTAGAAGCAATATTTTATTTAGACAGCTGCAGAAGCAGTGAGTTGAGAAACCAAAGATGCAATGCATAATAAGACACCTAGTTTCTTCTTCAAGCATATGAACTAGTACACTTGGAATTGGTCATGTAATCACACAATAGTGTAATGTTATATAGTAGTTAATTATTTTCGTGCATGACTATGAAAGAGAAGGAAAAGAAAAATGGGATGCTCAGATCCTGAGGGACGGAGTAGTAGTGCATTGAAGTGAAATTTTACAAAAAGGAATAGTAATAATTCACTAATGTATCTTATGCAAAGTTCATGAAACTGATATTCATAAGCAAATGATTCCAAAACTGTGTTCTGTGAAGATCCACAGTCCTGCAGGCAGGTTCTTCAAATTCTTTATGATTACTGACCTCTCTTTGCATAAACTTACAAATGAAAACATTTTTAGTCAGAAGTAATGTATAGCATGATACTACCAGAGCTACTTTGGAAATACATATGCCTACTATACCTATAATGAGAGTTTGATTGATTTTAAGTTATTTAATGACTGTTTCAACTGAAAAGTTTATATAGTATCATGTCAAATATATGAAATAGTACTAGTGTTTGTGTTGAATTTCCTTTTTCTTTTCTTTTGTAAATGGCACTTCAGTGATATGTTCCATTACATATTTTAAAATAAAACAATATATTTAATATCTGAAGGTCATAAGAAAGGTTGTGGACCATGCATATGTTTAGCAAGTACTCACAAAGGCTACTGGTTAGTGCTTTTTAAGTGGAGTTATCGAATATAGTAAGAAATTTCATGAGATAAGAACATCATTTATCAGCATCTCAAAACCATAATATACTTGTGAGAAATTGATGGATGATGCAACAAAGGTGTTTTACAGAATGTAACATGTAAATATTGTGATTGGTGCATGTACACAGTTTTTGTTGATTTTAATAGATGGAATTCACATAATGGCTCATAATATGAAAGGGGATTCTACAGGTTGTGAGCATGGAACACTGGTAATTGTCTACGTACACCAGCCCAGTCGTGTAGCATTAATCGGAGAGTTTGCAACAAGAGCGTGCATGTCCCTTTCACCCCACTTTACACTTCTTTGATTTCCGTTATTTGCTTGCCAAACAAAAACTTCCCCAGTTCTTGTCCTTTTTGTACCTGTGACTTTAATTCTAATTTAGAGTGTCAGCATTTTCTGAGGCTGAAAGAGTTTTGATGTAATAAAAATCCCTGTGTCATGTTGGATCCACTATTCCCATTCCAACTGGAACAACTGCACACCTCTAACATAAATACATTCAAGTTTTACATTTGTAATACCTCAGTTACCCAACTTGATATGTGTGTACATGTGAAATTGAAAGTTTTATAATTCACAACTCTCTAAAGATGATTCTTTAACTGATAGAAATCAACATAATCTGTGCATCTCACTCTTTTAGAGTAGGAAGTGCACAGTAGCCTTGGAAATTACAAAATGATTGTGCATTATTGAAACTGTCAGATCTATTTAGGAAGAAATCTTTGAATATAGGAAATTATCCAGTTCTGTTCTCAGTCAGTAGTTATAAATATCTGGTGTTTGAAGAATACAAATACCCTGAATGAATAAGATTGTTGGATTATGTTTTATTATAATTTTTATATGTATATAATTCTGCGAGTGGGTCAAGATATATGTGCAATATTCATTTTGTATTCAGTCACTCATAAAGTTTTGACTATTGTTGAGTCTTTTAATTTTTTTAAAAGAGTTTTCTAGCGTTCTGTGCTTTACATTTTGATATGTTTTGACTTTCATGGTGAAATGAAATTGTGCATTATATTTTCATTTTTCTTATGTATCACTTTATGTTAAGTAATAAATACTGTTGATATTCGATAGTTCCATTCTTTCATTAACCTTGTATTAATGAAGTCATCGACTAAATTATTTTCTGAAGATGACTGTCTTCAAGGCAGTTGCCCTGATGATGAAGGCATCAGGCACCTCTGAAATATCAATAAACTTCTACTACACTACATGGTGTAACAACCCAGAAGACAACCATCTTCACACTTGCTGCCACAAGAAACTCAAATCTCTCAAATTATTTTCCCTTTCCTATATGGTCTTATATCAGAATATGCCATAATTGTGTCTCTAGTATTTTCAGAAACAAATATACATAACCTCATTTCAACATTTATAATACAGCATTTAAATCTCACTTATGGGAAAACTTCCACAGGAAAATTAAATTTTCTTCCAAAATTTAAGTTAAATACATCAACAACTATTGTGTCACAGGGTCTGATGGCACTAGAAAATGGATGAAGAATGGTACATAGGTTAATTTAAAGTGTTGCAAGAGATGGGAGAATGCCATGATTGAGCAGGAAGGGATTTTGTAGGAGGTACTCATGACATTTAAAGGTACTATTCCAGAATTTTCCAAGACAGACTATGGAAAAAATGAAAATATTAGGACAGCTAATGGCCCCACTATACATAAAAGAGGAACATCTCAATTACAAGTTTGTATATTACAGTGAAACCTCTATCTATCGTTCCCGGAACTATCGTTTTCCCGGATGCATCGTCCGTTTTGTTCGGTCCCGAATACATCCCATATAAAATAATGTTACATTTTCCCGCTTCTATCGTTCCTCGAACTATCGTTTTATCGCATCGATCGTTCAAAAATCTTAGTCCCGGCCAACAATTTTCCCGCAATGATCGTTTCTGAGAAATTAAAATGCTGGGTTTTGAGATAAATTAATACCGAAAGACGCACAATGTTTTTGGAATACACAGTAGTGGTAACCTGTTATGTCGCCCAACCAGCACAGATCCTTTTGGAATGAGGGGTCAGCGGTGCAGGGGTGATAGTTGGAGTGAATGGCGGTGCTCATTGTCAGAAATTTTACGATTTTAATTAGGGTGCACTCATATTTCGTTCCAGCGATGCCAAATGGCATGTGCACTGTGAATTTCTTCACAAATGCTTTTATTACAAGTACAAAGGAAAGGCTGGCGGCACTTTTCATTCTTCTGGTTCATCTCGTTTCCAGTGGTTCAGTGTCTTCTACGGCTACGTTTCGTCGAGTTCGGCAGTAACAGTACTTCCATTCTTCCTGTTATTGTTCCAGTCTATACTTTTGTTGTTGTTCCCGTAAATATTTTGTTATTCCTCTTACTCCTGTTAATTATTTTGTTATTATTCCTGTACCATGTCTCGCCCACTAAAGCAAGTCAGAACTCTTCAAGAAAGATTAAAAATCATAGAAGAAGTGGAGAAGAATCCATTTGAAAAAAGAATCGACATTGCTAAACGCCTTGGATTAGCACCATCTACTTTAAATTCAATAGTTGCAAAGAAGAAAGAAATCCGAAAACAAACTGACAAGTGCGGTAATTCATGCAAAAAAAGGAAAACCGGAAGAAAATCAACTTTCAGTGAGCTAGAAAGTGTCCTCTTCACTTGGTACCAGCAATCGCGGGCCTCAGGAATTCCTGTTGATGGCAACATCTTGCGGGAAAAAGCCAAGACGATAGCCGCAAGACTGAATATTGAAAATTTTGCAGCGTCGAATGGCTGGATTAGTAGGTTTAAAGAACGACATGGTATGGTCTACAAGAAGTTAGCCGGCGAAAGTGCTGCTGTGGATGTGGAAATAACGGAGCTGTGGCTCGAGAGACTGCCAACACTGCTGGAGGGATATGAGCCGCGGGACATTTATAATGCGGATGAGACCGGACTTTTCTACAACGCCCTCCCGGATAGGACTCTGGCATTGAAAGGTGAATCTTGCCACGGGGGAATACGTGCAAAACACCGAATTACTGTTCTTCTGTGTGTTAACAGTGACGGTAGTGATAAACGGGTTCCGATTGTAGTTGGAAAATCACGAAAACCGCGTTGTTTCAAAAACATGAAAAAACTTCCGGTGAAATATCACGCCAACAAAAAGGCTTGGATGACAACAGACATCTTTACGGCGTTTTTAAGTTCTCTGGATGCCTCCATGGGCGCACAAGGCAGAAAGATTTTGCTGTTTGTTGATAATTGTGCCGCTCATCCGAAGGACACGACATTTCTACGAAATGTGAAAGTCGTGCAGTATCCAGCAAATTGCACGAGCGTCTTGCAACCGCTTGATTTGGGCATCATAAAATCTTTCAAGCAGTTGTATAGAAAGCGCCTTGTGCAAACAGCTGTATGTGCAATGGATGCTGGGAAGGATGTCAACATGAAAATTGACGTGCTACAAGCAATTCATTTCACAGTGGCAGCTTGGCGGCATGTCTCCCAACCAACTGTTCTGAATTGTTTTCACAAAGGTGGCTACGGGTGTGAACTTCGCACAGAAGCAGACTCTAACGTCAGTGTGGATGAGCATGATGGCTTTCACGAAGACTGGAATAGATTTGGCGCCGTGAAAGACGTGGTTAAATTTGGTGACTACGCGGCAGTAGACAGCGAGCTTGCTACATGCGGAGTCGACACGATTGATAAGTTGTGTGACGATCGCGAAGGGGGTGGGAGCGGTGAGGAAGACGACGAATGCGAGCCCGAAGCTGTGCCGAGTTTTGCCGAAGCACACGCTGCATTGGCAAAAGTGAAGTCGTTCTTTTATGCCCATAATATTAGCGAACGTGACGAGGAAAACATTTTGAACGTGGAAAGTACTCTGTTTGGTCTAAAACGTAAAGTTTCGACAAACCAGTTGATCATTAAAGACTTTTTTGGTAAAAAGAAGTAACTTTGAAAGAGAAACATTGTTTTTTTTTAAAATTTTTAATGCTTTCCCGCATCTATCGTTTTTATTTCCCACCCCCGCCGAAAACGATGCATCGAGGTTTCACTGTACTGCTATACCAACCTGCACAGTGGATAAGGAAATGCATTTTCAACCCATTCATGATAACTTTGGAAATTCAACTATGGACTGTTCATCATACACACAAAGTAGTCTTATCTATATTGGGTACAGATACTGATAAAGACCTCATTTTTTACAGAACTTGAAATGGACACACCTGGAAAAATGTAGAGGCGTAGGTGATAATGTCCTAAATATGTATGAAGCATAAATAAAGTACCATTAATTAAAATCCTATCAGAATCTCTTACAAGAAATGACATACATGGTATGATAAGCAAATTCTTTTACAAAAGAAAGCAATAAAACACTTGCCTAACACACTTTATTTTGGACAATGATTAGATGTGATAAGGTTAAAACCAACATGACGAATTTTCTACAGCATGTCAAGAAACATACAAGAAGGAACAGAATTCAAATCAGGATGTTAAGCAAGATATAAAATCTGAAATACTGCAGGAATTATATCAAAAGAATGACCAAGTGAAGGAAGATACACAAAAGAAAGTAAGGAATGAATGGACACAAGAACAGGAGGAATTCTTATGGGAAGATAAAAAAGTTAAGCCCACCCAGAAAGAAATTACATAGCATTATAGGCACTTTTTTTTGTGAAATCTACAATAATTTTATGTAATGGCACCAACACAAATACTAAGGATTACATTATATGCAAATTAATTTCTTTTATTAGTTTCCTTCTTTCTGCTTCTATGGACTATGCCATCTGGCCTATTCCAACACAAAATTAACTTCTGAAACAAAGAACCTTTTTACATACTTAGAATAGCCCACTGAATGAGGGACTGGTGCATTTCAAGTCCTCTATGCCTACACAGGACTGCACAACACAGACAAACATCCATGCCTCATATCTCATGTAGGATTTGAATCCAGACCATGTATCTCTTAGGGCGGCCGCACACCAACTGCGTCAAGACAAGCATCAAGACATGAGACAAAAGACGCAGTCTTGCTTCATTCATGATTCAGACTCGAGTCCGCACACCGGAGTAGCACGTGTCTGCGTCTTATCACATCTTCTCTAGTTGATGACATGACATCGTCCAGTTTTATGTGTAAGTGAGAGCAGACTTGTACGAAACGAGCTTGTGCTCAATGTGTATAATAGTTAATTCAGTCATTAGCTCATTAAAACAAAAGTAATCAGTGCACTTACCATCTATGTTTACTTCTTTTGAAACTGCATGCCAAGCTTTATCAATCTCCTCCTTGCTTGAGTGGCCCGGGGACGAATAATCGTATAATACCGGGAATTTCTTAACCGTCTGCACTGTGCTCCTTTCTTTGCGTCATGTCGCAGACATCGTGTCTTGACTGTTACATGTCTTGACGCATGCCGGTGTGCGGCCTACCTTAGACTCCACAGCTCAGCCTCTTTTTTATCAGCCTCACACACAAAAAAAGAATTGAAAATACAGTTATCTTTATACAATATTGAAGCACTGATTCTTACCCAAATGGCTGCTTCATTAAACAACATTAAGCTCATTATAAAGCCAAAAAATATTAATTATTTTTCTTGCATGTTAAAATTTTGTTTCCCATCTTAAACACAGCAATACTGAAATGGTACACATAAGTTACCTGACTTTTTCCTTCTTTGGTATATTATAAAGCTCACATTCATGTGCAATGTAATTTAGACAAATTACATACATACAATGGGTATGGGTATCATCAAATTCAAAGGATGGAAGCTTGCAGCTTAATATGTATAAATGTATATATGACATAATCACAGAAAAGTATTATGGATATAAAGATTGATTAATGTCTGAAAGCACTTCACCACAACCTGACTAATAAATTGCAATTCAGCTTCTTCAAATTATGTAAAAATATATGCAATTATAAATGTCTGCTACAAAGAATTGTCATGATCTGTTTTAGAGCTAATTACAACAAGCAATATATGTAATAAATATCAGAATGACTAGAGTGATGTATATGGTTATGTTTCCATGCAAATACCATATTGGTTATATTATTATTAATCAGTAATCTCCACACAACAATGTTATAAATGTTTGTGCTATGTACTTACTTACATGTCTTGGTACCTATTTTACTGTGCAACATGTTCTGAACTCACATGGTCCATCAATATCTGTGTAACTACTCTGCATAACAGGAGTGATATTGTGATTAAAATATAACACATACAATGCATAAAACTATGTAGGAACAAACACCACTAATTCTTTTTCTCATGTGGTACTGGACGCAGTTCATATTTGACTGGCTGACTAAAATTTATAAACAATTATAAAATGAATATTAAACTACAAAAATAAACAATTGTGAGATGAGTGTTAAAATATAAAATTGTATGTACACTATATGATATTAGCTGGTCATTCGCATACAAATATATTATGGGTTTATAATTATATACTATCATTGCAGATTTAGTCCATCCTCATATCTTAGAACAGAGGCTCCCAAAGTGTGGGGCGCCTCCCCCTGGAGGGGGGGGGGGGGGGCGTGTTGTTTGTATGAAAAACTTTTTTTAACGAAATATGGAGAAACATTTTTTACATCCTTTGCTTGGTTGAGGCAGTTTAGTTGCCTTACAGTGCTGTATAATTCAGACTCATAGAGCATCGGCGGTTTTAGGAAGTAAACAGCAAATATGTTCACAGAAGGAACCACATCCATCCCACTAATCCAGGTATGAAGCGTATATTTTATTACGTTTTTTTTAAATTAAATGCATTGAATAATATTTACTAACTTATAAAAAAAATATATACTCATTGCTAAATTTTATGTCAAATCTGTTCGCTTGCCTTGTTCTGGAAAGGGGGGGACATGAAATTTATGAAATGTTTTAAGGGGGGCACAAGGTTTGGGAACCTCTGTCCTAGAAGTTTCCAATGGCAGTTTCCACAAAATGAAGCTACTAGTTGCACACACCTACATGCACTGTAATCAGGAGCATACACAAAGAAGCTACAAGTCACTTCACAGCACTGCAACAACAACAAAATGGCAAGTACTATCACACACACATATATCAGGAATACAACCACCCTCAATATGAAATCATCATATAGCATTATAATTTAATTAAATTAAATTTTTATCAGTCATTTTCACAAATTTACAGTTCACAATCTGTTCTTTTGAATTACATGTTCCAGCTCAATGCAGCCATCATCTGGTTCAAATAAACATCTGAAATCATTTGAACCTGATGATGACAATGTTGGGCTGAAAAATATAATTCAAAAGAATAGACTGTGAACTGTAAGTCTGTGAAAGTGACTGACAAAATCAACAAGAATTATATTAGTGACATGAATACGATTTCAAAACAGTAATACTGCAGCATAAACAGAAATACAACACATAAATGTAGCTTTAGTAATTTTATATTTTAACTTATCTCATAATTGTTTATTTTTATATTTTAATACTCATTCTAATTTGTTTATTAATTTTAGTTGGTCAATCAAAAATTAACTGTATCCAGTACCATACAGAAAGAAGAATAAGCAGTGTATGTTCCTATATTGTTTTATGCATTTTACATTTTATGTTTTAACCCCAATAACACCCCTGATGTGCAGAATAATTGCACAGATAATGGCCTGAGGATGGACCATATGAGTCAAAAATGTATTGCATTATAAAATATGCATTGAGGCATGTAAATAAGTGCACAACACTTACATTTATAACAACGTTGTGTGGAGACAGCTTCTTAGTAATAACATAACAACATCTACAATATGACACTCCAATATAACCTACTGTATTTGGTGTTTCACCCTTCCCAAATAATATCTTCCAGCTAAGAAATATTTTCGATAGGGTCTTGAGGCAGTAACTTCCATAATATTGGCTACTCAATAGACTGCAAGGGCCTTGAATTAGAAGTCATATAGTATTCCCTTTTCACTCAACATCACAGTTGAGTAGTCAGTATTCCTTTATTTCTTCAGTACTTATAGTCAAATACTGGAGCAGTAGGCTATCTTCAAGGCCACAACCACCTCCTTCTACATCCTCTCCAATTAATTATTCAAAGTCATCCTTGAACTGATACTATAAAACCTATGCAGTTGAATAGTGTCATTTCATAATGCAAGAATTAATCAATGAACCTATCCTTTAAAAAAATGTTTGAAAACAAAAGTTAAATTACATCTCTCATTTGACATGTCTAAATTCTGAAACATATCCAAAGAAAGCAATATATAACATACTTTATTACGTAAAGTTAGTTTTAATGGATTTACAAATGTATGTAGCAAGACCAGTAAGTATGCCTTATACAAATTTTGATTTTCCAGTAGATAATTCAACTATTTTATGAGTATTCTAATTTACTTTGTGATATAAACCAACATTTATTAAACTATTAATGTCAATATAATTGTTTTTTAATTCTCCCTGCAAACCATCTTGATTTCCAAACTAAGTTATCAAAATACAGTGTTAGTGATGTAGTTGTCCCTAAGCCTAAGGAGAGTGGAAGTAAATCGGCACACAATCCTGACACTGGCACTGGATGGAGGCAAGTGGTTAGCTTCATCACTGGGCTGCTTTACTCTAGGGAACGATCCCCCAGAACCCATGATTGGCATCTATAGTCAGTCTGGCTGTGATACGGATAAGAAAAACAAAAATCTTTGTCCTCCCCAGGATTAAATCCCAGTTCTTGAGCCCTTAATCAGTCACATAACTGAGCTATCACACGCCTAAAGTATCAGTAGTACAATTATACACAGCACAAATCCGTGCCTACTGCCCTAGTCCATCACAGTCAAAATTAAAGCATCCAACATAAAATCCCAAAGTACCTAAGCAAAGTACCCAATATTGTTTTTTTTAAAAGAGTAGAGTACAACTGTCCCACTATGTGCCATGTAGGCGCTTGTGGGGAGAGGAGATATAGATCCTACTCATTCTTGACATCGGCACTAGATGGTGGCGAGCGGTCAGAATCACGCCCCAGCCGTGCTTACCCAATATTGGTAGTTATTAAAAGTCAAAAATTATTTAAAAGGCTTAATTAGAATGCACCGCAGATAGATGTTATGTGACTGTGGTGTAGTGTAAAATCATACTTTTCAATTCAATCAGTATCAACAACATGTCAGACAAGGTCAGGGTAGGTCAGGCTGGGCTAAGCTAATGTAGTTATGTTAGCTTCAGATAGGCTAGGCAATGTTAGGGTAGGTTAAATTAAGCTAGAATACATTAGGCTGGGCTAGGTTAGATTAGGCATGTAAAGGTTGGGCTAGGGTAGACTAGGGTACATTATAACAGATATGTTACATTAAACTGTGTGTATTCTAGTATCGATTTCACCCTTGCAGTCTTGTTACATTAATGGTAATAGTTGAAATCAAACCTATAACCCTTTGAGTACTATACTTGTATGTTAATTACACAAATAAGCCTCCCATCTGTTCCCAAACCCACCTCCTACCACTAATATAAAAGATAAAAGTATCTGTCAATGAAATAAAAATCACTTCCAAACAAGAGTAGAGTCAAATACTAAAATGTTGTACATATGAAATATACCTCAGACAATAAACATGTTCAACCTACCATGGAACAATAAATCAGTCACTGCCACAGACATGCGGAGAACCACAAGAAAGTATGGAGAGCAGTAAAGCATATTAAAACCCATTCATGTTTTTCAAAGTTCAAGTGGTATGTTTATTTGGACATGTATGTCAAGTGTCTTCTAATAGATCATCCAAGTATTTGCTAAATGGTGCAATTAAACACAAGACAGGTTCATAATAACTAGTCTCAAGCAAAACAATCTATTGGATTTCACATACGGCTGATTTTGAGGCTCCAGGTGGCACATGACTAGAAGCAAGGGAGTGTGCATCTGTTACTGCAGTGGTTGCTGGAGAATGCAGAATCTCAGCCTGCATGAGAGGTTGCTGCTCTTCTTGTTCAGCACGGCTCAGTTTCAGTCCAAGCACATCTGCTACAATCTTATGAAAACTGAGTGCTACCTGCCACAGAAATCCAGAACAATGAATATTAGTAAACCTTGTCTCTTTATTAAGTTATGAAATTACATTTTGCTATTTTAAACTATTAATCAAGCATTTTCTTTGAAGAACTGAGAAAACTTCGAAGAATTTCAGTCATAATAATAGGTTTCTTCCAGACCAACAATCTAACATGGATCTTACCGAATATGAAGAAGGAATGTTACCGATTTGATTGTGACATGTGGAAATTGGAAAAACACTGCAGAATAAGTCCTAAGTCATGTCTATCTGCAAGTTTCACCTCCAGAAATACTCAATAGACTTTAATAAAAATCTGGTTTTGGGTTATACATGAAAAGTTATACATCTAATTCTTGATTATAATTGTAAAATACATACACTATTTTATATAAAAATCAAACTCTATTTCACAAAAATTGCACACACACAAACAATCACTGTAATAAAGCATATGCCTCCAAGCTCTACAACTTTCAATGATACATTTTTCAATATGGTGTATACTTAATTAAATAAATATCAATGATGTTTATAACTGTAATGTGTTTTGGGGTGACTATTATGCACAAGCATTACCAAAACAAAACAAAATCAAAAATGTGCATTACATTATCTGGCAGTAAGTTTCTCTTGGTCAAATTGTTTGTTAATACTAAAGTTCTAAAATCAAATCTACTGCTCTAGTTGGTGCAGTAAGACTTTGAAGCCATGTTCACCGAAATAATATCAAAATACGTGGTTCTTATTACTAAGAATACAAAACAGTTCCTCATTGCACAGACAAACTCATTAATGTTGTTCAGGGAAACAATTACAGTTTATTCTGAGAATCATAGAAACCCACAAATGTAAATTTTGGCAGTGTCATTCTTCCATATTACATTCAATGACTGCACTGCCATGACTCAGTTACAAAATCCCCGTTTATAGGGACAGGGTCAATGATGTGAAGGTGAGATCAGTGTTAAGTAAGGTAAAAGAGACTTCATAAGATGTTACATAGCCATTACAGTGCAAGTTTCTTTTATATATAACTCACCATCTCTCCAGTGCGGGCTGATACAAGATGAGAACTCAATCCATTCTCTTGAGAGAATTTGTGCTGTCTGTCAGGACGAACCTTTCTCTTGTGCTCTAAGTCACCTAGCATATAACACACAGACAAAGTGACACTGATCAGCATGTGAATTTACTACTGATCACCTACGCATGCTTGTTTTACTTACACTTTGATTAGACTTTCTAACATGAATTCCCAATACCATGAATGTGAGGGGGGAAGAAAAGAAAAACAAAAAAACTGAACCTTGATCACCCAATCTGTACCCGGTCACTTTAATTGTCTGTTCAATTCAATAGTTGCAGTATTTAACAACTGATATACAAAAAATATCTTTCTTTTAATTCGCACATACTTTCATACTGGTTATTATAAACAAACATAAATTCAATCACAAGTTAGGTTACTTTAGTTGAATTCAATTTATTTAATAATATTTTGTATTAGATTTAGTACACATAAGCAAAACATATTACGCAACAAATTTTGTGGTAGATGATGTCAAATAGATATAAGGCAATTGTGTTGATAAGCTAATCTAAAAGAGGCAGCTGTCTGGAAATATTTTTCAACAGAAACACTTCAGTGCACTAAGTAATTTTTAATATTCATCTTATATGACTTCCCTGCCAAAATCTGATGCACTTCGCATGTAGGAATGCCTTCTACTTGCTTAAGAGATGAAGTGTAAAAACATCTTTAAGATTTTTGAACAAACTGGGCTCCACATTAACACCATAAACATGACTTACATTTATTAGCAACAACTGCTATCATTGGTTGAGGCTCCTGTGACACTGTTACCTTGCGTATTGTATCAAGCCATTCTTCCAATGAGTCAAAACTTACAATATTTGTAATATCAAAGACTAATAAAATAACCTGTAACAAAAGTAGCAATTAACTTTATGGACTTCTTGGAATCATAACTTGCGGACAGATGGGTAGGAGACAACATAAGGGAAAGAAAAAATACAACTATAATGATGAAAATAAAGAAAGATGAGAAAAAAGAGGTAAAAGAAATTAAAACAGGAAGAAAGTAGATTTATAATTTTCCCTTAAGCACTTTCTTGGCCATTTCTGTTACTCTGTTCCCAGGTAAATCTTTACCATACACCAGTACCATTAAAACCTCACATCTAGAAAATCAGAAATATACTTGCAATATTCAATGAATTTACAAAGAAATGAAGAAACATTCCTACCACAAATTTAAAGGAAGTTACAGAAAAATTTTACTGTGGGCTTCTTACTCATGCATGCCACACAAAAACTATAAATGTTTGTTTTATACCAAATCAGATTTTTCCTATAGCCTCTGCGTCCAGACCAGTTCTGGAGCCCACCCAGCCTCCTATCCAATGAGTACGGGGTCCTTTCCTGGGGGTAAAGCATGGCTGGAGCATGATGCTGACCACTGACCCCCATCTAGTGCCAAGGTCAAGAATGAGTAGGAGCTATACCTCCTATCCCCACAAGCCAATACATGGTGTATAGTGGGGCAGCCTTACTTTATTTTTACTTTACTTTAGACCACATCTTTGCTTCCAGTATGGGGCTGCACCAGCATTTTTCTTATGGTAAAAAAGAAAAATTAAAAAAACCCTAACTTACATTAATTGTAGTAACTGACTGCCTTTTACTCACATCAGCTCCAAATATATATTTATCTAACATATTCCCTGCAAGAGACTGTCCTCCTACATCCCATATCTGAAGTGTAATATTGCCAGCTCCTGAAAGAACTGTTCTCTTTAAAAAAAAGTCAACTCCTGCGGTAGGAAAGTACTGCCGTGTAAATTCATCATGGCAGTAACGTGACGCCAAGCAGGTCTGAAACAGAACACAAAACATCTACTCTAATACCTTTATTGCTGCATGTACCATCACCATGCAGATCTCATGGCAAAATATTATTCATACTATACTGATAAGTTTTGATAATGTAAATCTGTAGTCTACAATTGCTTACTGCAGTGCTTCAAAGCTACTAGCAGCATTTCTTCTGGATAAGAAAATGTAAATAATAATTGTGTGATAAGATTTCTGTGTACTGCTGTCATTTTGGGGAATTCAACTTTACAAATACTTTCCACAATCAGACAAGTTTGTAAGACACCAACCTACAAACCCAAAATGACTGAGAGTTATAAAGCATGTCAGCAAATATCCTTTAAGCAATTGCTGTAACTGTATTTCTGCACCTTTAAAAGTGGCTCCCTTTAAGTGCATGTGCGGTATATACTAATTCTCTTAAATCAATGAGTCCCACATTCTTTACCTTTCCACTGCCTGCTTCACCAACAATTACTATCTTCAACTGCCTTTCAACTGCTTCATCTTCGGAGTCTGACATACTTTCAAACAACCAATGAGTTTAATATTCTATAAACATATGTTATGGTTGCGGACATTCTGAAGCTTCATTATTGACATAAAATATTTACATCATAAAAATCTAGTCTTCGGCCGCTAGTTAGACATCAGACAAAATAGTGTCCGCGTTTCAAATACCAACAAAGTTTTACACACCCCTGCAGCCAATGTTTTCTTTGCAGCGGAGTTGGTAGAGCGAAATTTGCGAGGAGAGACTTTATGCTGAGTGCCGCACAGATTATAAAAACAGAGAGGGTGTACCTTATAATTTGAAAATTATATACTTTCACGTACACGTAATAGAAAATAACCAGAGACTTTTCACACCACTTAGTAGCTGGGTAACAGAAACTGCTTATACTCCTTAAAATAAAATGTCACTTCTAGTGATGTGAGGATATTTAAGGCTTTGTAATCTGTGACGAATAGTTTCTTTGGTGTATGTCTATGGTTGCGGTTATATTATGATTTTAAGGTTATGTGCACCTATGTTACATTTTTAGTCAGTTTGAATATTCGTTTTCAAGCCTGGAATGTATAGATCATATCAACATTCAAAACGTACAAAATGGAAGAACTCACTAGAGTGGAAGTAATTTTGAATGATATGAATGGAAATCCAAGTTGTCCACATGGTATCTGTCGTGTTTGTTCTTTGGATATGTTTCTGTAACTGTATTGTATGTTAGGTATCTTTAGTATAATACGTGTGCTATTATTTGTTCTATACCCTGCGTACTAATATTAAGGGATTCAATTTTATCTGATTAGTGAGGTTAGGTTCACTTTTCTTCACAATGGGTGTTGTAGTCGTGGTGGGAAAGGGAGGGGTAACAAGGATAAAATCCGTACTTCTGTACTGCATTGTTTGAGGTCATGTATATTGTTTTATTTATTATTAACTTGGTCTTAAATTTGTAATATAACAGAAAATACTTTGGTCCTAGAATGATAACAGTCTTGAAAACTGACATGATATAGTAACTGATAGCTTGTATTCTCATGTTTGATTGTTGATGATGTGTTTGCCTTTCAGGACCAATGCTACTTTTTAAGCGTGTTGTCAATGGTGCAGAGAGAAGTTTTTTTGCTTGTTCAGCATGTCGAGATCGTAAGGATTGCAATTTTTTTCTGTGGGCTGATGAGAAGGTGACACCAAATAAGAAGAAGACTTGGGACTTGGAGCGAGATAGAATAACCCCAAAAATTAACCATGTGAAACTTTATAAAATGTTTGTGAAATTGCTTGAGAAGTCTCCAGAACAACGAGCTTTTTGTCATACATGTAGCATTCTTCTGATATCTAATGAAATTGCAAAGAAACATGATGAGCATGATGTAACATTTGGTATTTCTGAATATCTCTTGACACATCCATCAGAGGTAATGTGACCACTGACACATAAAAAACCAAGTTTTCTTAAAGCATGCATCACCACATATTTAACCATGTGTTGTTGATATTTATTTCCCAATATAATTGTTACAAAGTTTGATTTCTGTGAAGCAAAAGTTATATTCCTTATTTTTTTCACCATCACTATCATAGTAAGAACCAAGTTTTACACCCTTTCAAAACAATAGGAGAAATTACATTTTATTTTATTTAATCCTTACATTTTCAATGACTGGTTTTGTGCATTTTATAATTATTGTATGTTTTTAAGAAGAATGGACAGTACTGAACTATGTTACAGCATAAAATATAAATAAATAATTACTTTGTTAGTTTACTGTCAATGTTTAACAGTTGAATAATATAATACTGTTTATTGTATAAGACAGAAATAAAGTACTGACCCTATAAATAGTCACACAGTTGGATGATGGAATATGAAAATTGCTTTCGGAATCTTGCAGGAGGTTAATATTGAAACAAATCTTAAAGATATTGGTTATGAATTGACCCCTGGCTCAGGATAAGATACACTGGTCAGTAAAGTGGTGATGAACTTTAAAGTTTATTAAAAGCAGGGGCTCTCATGATCAGTTGCATTACTTAAGTTAGAATGGTCTGTGTTATAGAAAATAACTGAAATTAAATTATGGGTTAGAATAATTTTGTTGGGGCTGATAACTGTAAATAAATTTCAAATTCTCAAAAAGTATATATGATGATTTTATCATAAACTGTTCAGCTACTTAAAAAGTTCAGTATCATGGAGTTGGAAATTATATGTGCATTTTTTGCAATCCACTATTCTAATAAAAGTGATGAATAGTACCATGAATAGGGAAGGATTTGGAATGAGGTGGTTATGCCTTTATCATGAAACTATTCTAGTATTTGCCTGGAGAGGCTAAGGCTCAGATTTTCCATTGACCTGTTAAAGTTTTCTCTGAGTACTCCTGAATATATTCCTAGAGTGCTAGTGCTACAATCCTCCCATTACTCTACTATGTTTCAGCTACTGAAACCTTTGGAAAATGCAAAGAAAGAGGCCCAGTATTTGTTTTCATCCCATGCTACAAGGACCATTGTGAATATAGCTCGTTGTTTGGGAGCCATGAAAGTGTTATGCTTGGGTACTCCTCGTGTTCATGAACTGGTGTGTTCAGAGATGTCAACAGAAATGGACAGCTTGTTACTGGATATAGACTATAGATTTGTGAGTTAAACACATAGAAAAATTTTATATTTCCATAGTCTGATAGGTGCTAAGGAGCACCTAATTTTTTCATTTACAATTATGTTGTTTATTTTACAAATGTGATGGATGTCAGATCTCTTTAATCATCCACTTTCAGGTTTTGTTCTTTAAATGTCTGCATTTAAAGACTAAAGACTTGCAGTTCCTGGAGAAACTATAATGAGCTCATGGAAAGAAGTACAATTGATAAACCCCCATCACATCTCCTTTGAATTGTTAAGCTTCTGCTTCCAGTGTGCTCTCCTGTATTCCCATCCAGCCATTTTATTCACAGGAATGTAGTAGTGTTGACCTTTGTTAGTGCTAAACACGTTGGTCTGGATAGCATGAGTTAGAGCACCAACATCTCAACCTATGAGACTTCTTTCTGTGGGTTTGATATGAATGAACAGAAGGGGGTCAGGATATTAAATTACCCTAGCTCTGTGATTGTCTGATCTATTGTGTATCCCATGTCTCATATTAAGCAATATTGCTGTATTGAATGTAAAGTGCAGTACTTATTTTAAGTGGGGTTTCCTGGTATTCACTTGGTTTCATAAAGAGTGTTTCCAGGTGACAAAATTTTAATTTAGCTAGGGCCATACAGATCAACAGAACGTGCATCACTTCTAGGTGGGGCTATTTGCCAGATCCAGATAAGTGACATGTTAGTAGTCTTGTCATGTGTCAGAATTGGTTGCTCTTTAATCTTAATAGTTCTTGGTTGTTTTAGCAGAGGGTTCTAGAATTAAACCCTTCACAATGTCTTGTACAGGTGTGGACTGCCAGTTATGGTGGATAAGTATCTTATGTATTACTAAAGCAATTAATCATATAATAATAGTTAGTATTTCATAGCAGTCTGTAGCTATGCTGTCACTACTTCAGCTACTGACATTGAAATTCACTCTCGCTTTCCCTCACCTTAGTCTTGTCTTTCATCCCTATTTGCACAGCCACTGTTCATCATAAACAAATAAATATAGAAGAATGAAACAATCACCTAAAATTCAGTAACAGACACAAGGGGATCAAAAAACTATTGAGCGATAGAACAATAAATATAATCTATTTAAACTTGTTCAAATTTATTGTGTCCAGAGAAATTTTAAATGTTTATATGTCTACATTTGTTTGTTTTATAGCATCAATTCAATGCCCCATCACACTTCTGTTGGTTCAACTCATTCAACAACTATTTTTTTTCTCAAGAGGAGGGAGCACATGTTTTAGCTGAATTTCTACAGCGTGATGGTGGTCATGGAATTGTGTTAGTAATGGATCCTCCCTTTGGAGGTCGAGTTGAGCCTCTTGCCAAGACTGTTCAAGAAATTATGCAGCTTCATAGAAAACTCTGCCCTAACATTCATACAGATATGTTAGGTATGATTACCTTTAGTTGCTAGAATTTTTATAGAAATAGTACAAAATTAATTTGGGTTAGATTACCACAACAAAGGTGGGATTGGTGAGTGTTAAGATCATTTTTCTTAATCTGTTCTAACAAATTTTTCCATACCTTCTTAAGCCTAAAATATAAATATGGGAACAAATGAATGACCCCACAATCTTGTATGAACCCTAGATTGGGTTAAATAAATTATAATGTAATCAATAAAATCTTCTCAGGCAATCAGCCACGTTAACGTGGCTGATTGCCTGAGAAGATTTTATTGATTGTACTCATGGCGAGTCTCAAATCCTAAATTATAATGTGTTTATGCAAACACTGATATGTCTCAGTATTACATGTTGTGTTGCAGTCCTATGGATTTTTCCATATTTTATGGAACCACAAGTCCTAGCCAGCTGTCCAGATTTTACCATGTTGGATTATAAAGTGGATTATGACAACCATTCTTTATTTGCCTCAGGTAATTAATTAAATCTGTTATGTAATGCTGAATAATGCAGTGGGTTTGAAACAAGTATACATTAATTATTTTCTTTCTCGCGTATAATTAGGAATAGTCTCATATTAGAAACAGACTATGATTTAACACTTCAAACAACTGCCAAATGTAAAATGAGCTATTACTGCCTTGTTATAAATCTACATATTAAACATTTGTGATAATATTCCTATCTCATTCTGTGTTATATAAACTCTGCAGATGAAACAGTATAATTAAATAACCTAAGAACAAACAAATAAAATCTTTACACAATACAAAATTAATATGGTATGGACCACAATCTGCATACGTACTGTAGGACTTTTTGTATTATGATAACTTTACACTAATCATTAAAATAAAATTCATCCATTCTATCTGCAATTTCACACACTAATGCTGTACTTATTCCACCACATCTTCTCCAGCCACTGTAAGAACATGATTTTATAATATTCATGTAGTGTTAATTTAGACACATGCTTATTGTGTCCATGGGTAGTCATTCTTAAATTAATAATCAATTTTATTTCATGTTAATTTAGTCACTAACTTGAACAAGTCAAGCCCTCTTTTTTACTCCAAGCCATTATTACTTAACCTCTAGACAGAGAGAACTGTGAAATATTATTTGAGTAATTACATTTGAGAATAAATAAATAAATAAAAGTAAATGTAAGTTTACATTATCGACATGACTTCAATGTATATTAACCATTCTATAGATTCCTACAGTGCATATCTGTTAATGCATTCAGCCCTGGCCAGAGGACCATTTTTCTCAAGATACAAGTTTCTACACCCATGATTTAAATATGCCTTGCAATTTTGATATTTCAGTGTGTTTTGTACAGATAGCTCAAACTGTTCTCTCTCAGTAACATGTTATGAAAGTCTTCAACTGACACTGATGTAGACTGCAAGAAGAAATGCTAAACTATGTCCTACATGGGAAATCCCTGATTGCAGATGATGAAAAGTTAAAATTTACATTGGAAGTGCCATGGGTTTGAATGAGCTGTTTATCATTGAATAGGTCCTAAAGGCCGCAAACATGGATCTCCTGTGAGAATATTTACAAATGCAAATCCAAAAGATATTCCACTTCCAAATGAAGAAGGTTATCGATACTGTGAGATCTGTCAGCGATGGATTAGTCAAGAAAATCGCCACTGCACACAGTGCAATGAATGTTCATCCAAGGTGACCTTGTGTATTTAACACCATTATGACAAATCTCAGTACAGAAAATAATTACACTCTATGTGGACGTACTAATTAATAAATTTTATATTATATGCTAGCAGTAATTAGTTGTATAGTTAGTAGATCTTCATTTAATTTAGGTATGTCTTGAAGGTGAACTTGATGGTTCTTGTTCATATTAGAATTCTGGCCTTGATGTACAGTAAAATGTGGGGATAGGTAGGCAGCTAATTTATTCAGCATAGTAATACTCAGAAGAGTGCTACAGCCCTGTGTCTTTGGAAGGTTGGGAATTTACTTTCTATAAATCTATATTTAAGCATCCGTTTGCAGTAGTGTTACACTTACTAGTATACACACTGTCACAAACAATTCACTGAATAATTATCAAATCAGTAAATGCACATTTTACAATATTTATTGGTAACATTTAGCAGCCTACATGTTTCAAATGTCTGTCTTGCTGACTCATATCATAGACAACCTTTCACAGATGTGATATGGTGCCTCTGCTTTAATGACAATTATAGCATCCCATACAGAAAACTTTATATGTAATACTATTCTTCAACACTTAATGGAACACCTTAGAAAGATTTTTATAACAGTTCTTATTATTTTATTCTACAATAAACTCAGTTAAAATAATTGTATTATTAATTTTTAATGTAATTTTATCACAAAGCACATAGTGAACAGGTAATATAAGGGTGCTTCAAGAAATAAGGTAACGAGCTCTCCTATAAGAAGGACTTCATTATTATATCACATTACTTTTCCACATAGTTGCCACTGATGTTTAAGCACGTGTCTCACTGTGATGCCAAGGCATCTGTCCTAATGTGGAAGAAATCAGTGTCAAGTGACTTTAGCCAGGAAACAACAGGACAATGCATGTTGCCATAAGTTTCAAATCAGTCACTCCTTCAGGGATCCAGAGAGATGGAAGACACTTGTGAGAGTCAGGACTATGGCAGGTGATCCACAACCTCCCACTTGTGTCACAAGCTGTTACCTTAATTTTTGAAACACCTTCTTTGATATGCATCCTGAAAAGTTTCATGGTTGTACAGACTTATTAGGTGGCAGAAAAATTAACACCATTTGAAGTTTTATTTTGAAATTTTGTATAATGAGAACACTTTAAAAACTAAAGAAGTTTTATTGTATTCTATCTTAGAGAAACAGAACATATAACAGCATGGAATATAATTTTGATTTGTATTGGCCAATTTAAACCCCTACTTTATAAGAACAAATAAAATATTGTAAATGCTATCAGAAATTGTTGATCATCCAAAAATGACAGGACAGGTCATAAAATAAAGATCTCATTGATATCTGAAACTTTTAATAATAATAATAATAAAGAATTGAATTTTGACATGAAAATTTTTTCAGGATTGCAAATATTTAATAAAATTCAGGTGAAATTAATTTCTTTGTTTTCATTGTGATATGTATAGTGTGATGTGCTTTGCAACCATAGATATTTATTCAATTATATTTTGAATTTATGCTTAGGATGGTCGAACATATGTTCATTGTAATGAATGCATGAGGTGTGTGAAACCATCTTGGAAGCATTGTGTGACTTGTAACCGCTGTTGTCTGCCAAGTCATGTGTGTGGAGAGTTTGTTCCATCACAGTTGTGTTTTAATTGTGGACAACCTGGACACAAAAAGAGAGATTGCCCTAGATTTGGCTTTGATGCAGCTTTTCTTATTAAAAAGGTTGGTAACTTTTTCATATAGCACTGTTATCAAAATGTACATTAAACTTTCTAACTTAGTGGCAGGAGTACTTGTAGAGTTTTCTTTGAAGTGACTAATGAGACAGCCAATCAAATATTTGGCAGAATAATAGACACAAGTACATAATGGTTACACTGCACTTATGTTGAATGTTGTCCATTGTCTGATGTACATTCAATATAGAAGGAATTTCAGGAGTACAGCCAGGCAACACAACTTCTGTATTAACCCACATTAATACTATTTCATTTTATATTCTTAACATATGTGCAGGCTGTTTGAAACACAATTAACCAAACTTTGGGTTCCATAAAAGTTGGAGAATCTCTTTACTAGCTGAGCAACTGTTACCTTCTTAAGGACTGTGCTAGGTTTAAAAATCAGTACTTTCAAAATTATCATGTAAACATTCCTGTATGTGTATTACATTTTTATCTGACAAACTATTTCATCCAGAACCATTACAGAATCACTGTCACTATCAAGAGTCCTGATCTCTTCACAATATAAGCTTATGAAACAAGTACTTCTGTTGTTAATTAATATGATTTTTTTTTCCCCTCAGCAGCCTGACTGCACTCTTCAGTTAAATTCAATGAAGATGTGTAAGAAACGAAAACACACACAGAATAAGATTGATGAAGATGAAAAACAAATATTTACAAATATGTCAAGTAAGAAGCAGAAGCTGCAGAATGTCAATAGCAAAAAGTCAAGAAAAAATATTAAAAAAAGGAAGAAAAGTAAATCAGGAGCGAACACAAGTAGGAGACCAACATTACAGCTTTGATTTATACATCTTTGAGTGTGGTGTTTCTAAATGTCTTCCACTTGGCAGCACACTATAATACATCAGTCATGTATTACTCAAAAGTATGATCTGGAGCTTTCACAGTGTCTAAGTGTAATGAATTCTTCTTGGGCTATCAGCCCAGTCTGGTAGTTGGTGGTTTCTCCTTTCAACCAACTGACACAGCTGGTAGCTCAAGAAGAATTCATTATATTACTGTACAGTTTATATATACACACATGCATATGTATGTTTATATGTATGTATGCATGAATGATAAGATGAGAAACTGTTGTTTCACATTTTGGAAATATTAGTGAAACCTCTTGAAGTCCTAAGCCCACATACCCAGGAAGATAATATTATGCTTGAGTTCTGTATAAAGTATGGATGTTTCATATATTGTTTGCCATTATGATTCATGAACTGTTTCATGTTATGGTTCCAGTAAATAGAAATGTTTATGTAACTGAAGAATAAAACATATTACTGGTAGCTGTGTTCTCAGTTTCATTTTGTGATGAAATCTTAACCCTTTCCTGTAAATTAGGTCCCTTCTTACCCTATCAAAATACATCTTTGCAGTTCAGCTGGAGGATATGGAAAATATCTGCAAACTGAGACAGCTGACATGGGTTAGTCCTCCAGCTTGGCACTGGTAGCTCCACACAACAAAGGACCTAGCATGTTACTCAACATTACAATGTAATGTAGTACCAATATGTATAACAGATTAGACATTATTGTATGAATGTTAATAATTTTAATATTTTAGACTATTTCCAACCAAAACATATATAATGTCTCATTGGAGCTAGCTACAACCCCAAGCTTTATATACAAGATGTTTCAAATACACCTGATGATGAACACTACCTTATGTACAAAAACATTATGTGTTCTTTTGCTGTGTAGTGATTATAAATTGAACCACTGAGTCACAATTTAGTCGTTCACAATCTGCTTTGAATTCTGAAGGTCCTGCTTTGAGACTATGCTAATGAGACTTTTCACGGCCTTCATCACTCCCTATATATTAATGTTGGGATAGTATCTTCAGGTAGATCACTGAACAGGATTTTTTAATGGTGATGCTTTAGTTCAGATCAAAGCTGGAGTAGCTCAGTTAGTATAGTGACTGGCTATGGACTGGATGACCAGCGTTTGATCTCTGATAGGGGCAGAGGATTCTTCCTCTTGTCTCAGCATCTAGACCAGCTCTGGGGCCCACCCAGCCTCTTATCCAATGGGTACCAGGGTCCTTTCGTAGGGGTAAAGCATGGCTGAGGCATGATGCTGACCACTCACCCCCTTCTAGTGACATGGCTGAGAATGAATAAGAGCTATACAGCCCCCCCCCCCCCCAGCATCCTCCCCCAAGCGCCTACACGGCATATAGTGGGACAGCTTCTTCTTCTTTAGTTCAGATCATGCTTAATTTACTTTTTTCCCAGTCTGTTCAGTCTTCCAGATCAAGTTCTTATTTGTATACTACAATAGACAGCTTAGAATGAGAAGAGAGGAACAGAAAATATATGCCAGGGATAATACATCTCTGCTTTGAATTATAAGTAGCACTTTTCTCCCACACAAAACAACATTAATATATGTGTGTATGCATGTTGCATAGAATGGAGTGTGAAAGCAGAAACATTTTTACTGCTAATGGAAGTTTCATTAGATCAAAAGTAACATATATAAAACAATCTTATTTATATAAATACAACAAACATTTTATAATTAACTCTGCAATGATTATCAAACCCAGAATTTCTTGGTACATAGAAGCCTATTAATGATTAACTTTGTGTTATTTAATGATGCTGTTTCAACTGCATAAGTTTTATATCATGAAATTAAATTAAATTAAAACATAATCATGATTGTAAGATTTGAGGTTTTCACAGCGGTGAGTATTCATCGCCCTGATGACGGAGGCAGTATGACCTCTGAAACGTTGGTAAACATCGACCAGACTACACAGCACAACAACCCAGAAGACAGAAATCTTCATAATCATGATTGCTGAGTTGGTCTGGATTTCAAAGATGACTGTGACCTATTTCAAGATTTGCCTTCAGAGACAGAAGAAAACCACTAAAACTTTCAATATAACCAATGAACATACAAACTAGGTGCATTCCAAATACAAGTATAGAATGTTTGTTCTACACCATCCTGCCCAGAGGTGGATCTCTTAATTAAATGTAATTTGGTTTAAAACCAAATTATGTTTCAGTATGCTATGTGTGGCAGATGCTTATTGGAATGACCAGTCTTGTACAATTTTAAATGTTGCAAAGGGCTAACTGTCAATATTGTCAACTAGGACAAGTCACTCAGCAAAATTAATTGCTATAAGATTGATGGCTGGGGGTTTTGCTTCCTGGCAGGGATTGGGTATTTTTCTTTGCCTAACACTTCTGAACTATTTTTGGGTTTCAGTCAGCCTCCAGTAGATACTAGGTGCTTTCTCCCTGAGAGAAAAGCAGCTGTAGCATGAAGCTGACATCACTTTCAACATGTTGTGGACATCTGATGCAGGCACAACTTTATGTGCCACTTACTTTCAAATCAAGGGCTCTTGTAAACTGGGTGCTATAATGCCTGCAAATTTGTATTAAATAATTTTGAATCTGTTGTGAAAGGTTATGATAATGGTATACTACAATTAGTATTACTGGATTTCTGATCTTTATCCGTCATCTAATATTTTTAAATGATACCAAGTGAATGAGTGGGAAGTAGGTTACTTTTTTGGGTCTGTTTCAAAGAGCTCCCCTCATTCACAGTTACTGATCCAGTAATTAAGGTTAGGTTTGGTAATGGGCCCAACTGAATAGGTACTCCAAATACTTATACCTGAAAATGGAAACATCCTATTTTCAAAATCTGTTACTTTAAGAATACCAGATGAAGGACAAAGTAAAACAATCCAATAGTACTAATTCTGAATCTGAACTGAAATACAGATATCTTAATCATAAATATACTAGCTGACATAATGGTTCAAAATACAGTACAATTTTATGTATTCTTGGATTTGGTGAATCATAATTAGGATGTTATATAGTTCCATCTGTATGGTTCATCTCTCAACCCACTTATGAGGCTTTGATGAATTTTAATGTTGAGGATTTAAACTAAAAGTTTGCCTCAAAAATATAATGTTGATTCATCAATCCACCAAAACAACCACTATGTAGACAGTGTCAGTATTTTATCAGATTCCTCAAACATAGATTAATATAACATATGCCACTTTTGCTTCAAGACCTATAATGCATGGAAGAAGCAGCATATTTATTCTCTGTTGATTTGTGTATATAAGAAGGCTTGACTGTGTAACAAGTTACACACATCTTTGAGCAACGATATGAAGATGCAACTTGGAACAGCAACGCTTCTAGCTGTCTTCATCAGTTTGTGTACAGCATGCCTCATCACCAACTGCCCAAAAGGAGGCAAAAGAGCAGGAACCCACAGTCAAGAGTTACACACTATTAGACAGGTATTTTGATGTCATTTTTGTTCTTGTAATGACATTGTGTAAACCATAACATTTGGAGATACTGCTTTGAGTGACACTACTGTCACAACCTCAGGAGCTAAAACTTTTCATTAAAGTTATGGAATAAAAAGTAGAAATAGTCTTGAATGGAATATTGTTCAAACCAAGTTTCATAACATTCGTCAGTTAATTCAAGAATTATTAACAGTGGAAAGCAGCACACAAACTCAACAATACATGAACTTATACTCGTATGAAACTAACAGAATTCACAGGCAAGTGATTTTTTATTTAAAAATAACATTAACTGGGAACTTTACATGATAGGCTAGCCTGAGAATCTACAAAATCAAAGACTAAGTAAAGCTTTATAAAGTCTAGAGTGCCAATAACTTCATCTTGGTAATGGAGCAATGATATTGAATAACTGTCAATAGTTTACAAATTCAATGAACTTCATGGTGCAAGGACATTCTTCATAACTGTTAATGATCAGCTGGTCAAAAAATTCCATGCTTTTACAGAACTCAAGCCTATCACTTCAGCCTATCTTCAGCCAGGTCAGTTCAGATAACACCTTCATCCTTTACATCTAGGATGTTTCATTTCTATGCTCCAATCTATATTTCAGTCTCTTGCCTTGAAGTCTTTCAATAAAAACTTGTATGCAGTTTACATATGAACACGGATATGTTGACAGTGCGCTCGATGTGGACCTGCAAAACTGGGGCATTGCTATGGCCCTGCCATTTGCTGTGGCCCACAAATTGGCTGCCTTGTGGCAACACCTGACACTGCCCGATGTCTGAGTGAGGCTGCATCTCCAGTCCCATGTACAGCTCCCACAGGAGCCCAGTGTGGAGAAGGAAAGTTTGCTGGGCGGTGTACTGCAAATGGAGTTTGTTGTACTCATGGTAAGCACACAAAGATTAAAGCTGACCTCTTACCTCAAGGTGCTGACAATAAGACTGCATTTACCTATACTTTCACTCGCACATATCTTCACGACATTAACCTTAATTAGGCACAAGAACAACTTAACCTTTACCTTGTTAGCGTGCAACAAAGGAATGGACTGCAGACAGAAGTTTACTCATCTATTTGAAAATGTACCCCATTGGTGCAGACCCATTCTCTACAGCTACACAGATTCTGGTGCACTTGCTGTAGCTGTTCTTTGGATATACATGACATTTCTATGAGAACTGCTTCTCTGAGTTGATTGGTTTGATAGACTTCAGTTTTAAAATATTACCAATAACTAAAGGTATGAATTACAGAAATTAAGTCTGGCTACTAGATCACATGACTGCAAAAAGTACAGTCCGTTTTGATATTACTACTTGTGCAAGTAAACCAAGCTCTTAGTTTGTCCATTTATTCTATCAGTACTTGATGCTGACATTTTAGTTTTTTATTGATATGCCAGTTAGTCTTACTTTATTGACAAGATTCTGGCTAATGTTTCTGTGAGAAACTCAAACCCAGGGAAATTTTCTTCTCAGTTTCCTCTGACTCTTCTTAGCAGAGTTACAGTTCACTAGAGATTCGTATAAAAAATGTAACACACTTGTGTGAGCATGTCTTACACAGAATTTCACAAACCACTGAGTGATATGTGAATATTGCTACTTCTTCATATCACCAATGCTGACTCATCAAGATAACTTCATTCAACCACAGCTGAATAGGAAAAGCAGCAATTGATGTAGTGTTTGCACAGGGCAGAAAGACTGTGCCAGGGTACAATGGCCAAAACATTATTCTGTACTACTACCAATTGTTAAAGATTGTGGTTCAGCTGTTTACTTATCTCAGTTATATGTCAAACTACAAACTGTGCCTTGGTTTCAGAATCCTGCCATATCGACATAACTTGTCAGCTGACCACCAGTGATGCACCAGAGCTAATAGATGTAAGTGCTGATCAAACGAATCCTCTGTACAGCCTATATAGTTCATATCAGCAAGAAAACCCAGGTCTTGGACTCAGTGAATAATGTTCTTACTAAAATATTCTTCCATATATACATTTTCTGCCCAACTACCTATGAAAAATTTATAATACAAAAAGTCCTTCTCTACAGAGAATAAAATGGAAATTTGTTTTACTAACTGGCAAAGTGACTGTGCATTTATATGCAAAGGGTAGCCTGAAAGTAAGTTTTCAAGGTCTTGAAATGATTTAATATTCAATATGGATAATATGATGACTATGCATGACTTGTGAACTATTTTTCTACATTGTTCCCATGGAGACTGAAGTACTTACACATCAATGGATGAGCTTTCCTCTCCCTTGTTTTGTTACTGCTACCACATCATCAGTTTTGGCCTCCCACATGCTGCTTTGCCAGTTTTGAGCTGTTGAAGCAACATCTAGGTTTCTCAGTATTTATGAGGATTATATAGAAGAACAGTTTATGAATCACAGAGTGATATATTATATGAGTCAAAGATTCACTGGATCACTTCAAGACATTTGCTTTGTAAACTTTAGACTGTTTGTGTATGAACTTATAAGCAGCATTCTATTCTAATATTGAAAATGTTGACAGATAAACATTTCTTGTAAATTAAAGCAAAAATATTATTTCTGCCAGTGATCTGAAGCTATAATATAAAAGAATACATGATACTGTAATTATTTGTACATCCACATTATGAAAACAATGATAACATGAATCATTCGATCAATAAAAGGAATAATTAACATTGGTCTACCTTACATAAATAGGGAACCATCTATCCCAACAAAAATAATCTTCAGTCCCTTGTCCTAAATGTTTATCACTCCTGATTCATATTTGGTAAGTCTTTGGTTAATATCTCAGCCTAGAAATCAGATATACAGACAAGTTTCCTCCGTTCATCTGGGTAATGCTATCATTTGATGCTATGTAGTCTGGGCTGCTGACAGCATAATTAAAAAACCACAAATAAATAAATGACAAAACCTACTCAATTGTCTCTATCCTGCCATAAGAACTCTTCTCTTCTCTGTGTCCATTCCCTTTTTACTTTATGTATCTTCCCTTACTTTATCTTTCTACCTTGTCTTTCATGCATACAATGGCAATTTTTTCAACATATACACATTTCATGCTCTGAAAAGTATCCTATTGTCAGCCACGAGCAATACATGATCACCATGTCCTTAATTTGGCCAACTTAAGTTAAAGGTGACATGTTTTGGCCTATAAGGTCACACCATGTAGTAGAACATTAAATGCATTTCAAAGCAGTCTTCTTCCATGTATGGTGAGGGTACAATTGTCCCCAAGATAATCATACCATAAACGCACACTCTTAAACTTGGAGGAGAGCGGTCAACTTCAGGCTGTGGCCACTTCACACCTTTGGAAAGAGGCCTCTGTACCAACTGAATAACAGGCTGGATAGGCTGAAGAGCTGGTACTGACAGGTAGCAATGATAAATCATCCTTTAGATTGTGATCTACTGGACTAAAACACACTCCAAACTTTTATCTCTAGCAAAACCTCAAAATCTGATACAGAAAAATCCTTGTTCTGGCTGAAAATCTAACTTCAGTCACTTTATTGGCAAAGTCGTATACGTAAAAACTGTAGATACAAGTCTGTCTCGCACAAACACATTACAAAACTAAATGGCTGGACTAAATGTATATAAATTATTCTTTATGTATTACAGTATGTAAGTTAAAAGTGCAAATGTATTGTACTGATAAACTATGACAGATTTCAGTACTCCATATGCTTCATTAAATATGTAACATCCAACACAATAACCTCAGTTTACACAACACTATTAATTCATATTGGTGAAGATACAAACTGTACATACATTTATATAGAAACTGTTGTGCACTCACTCAGAATGGCTTTGCTCTTGTATATAAGTAGACTGTTCCTTACCATTTGCATTCTGGGGATAAAGTGGTTGGTAATCAAAAATATTCAGCATTTTTATTTTTGACTTTATTTCTGTGTAATACCTGTAACACTGAAATAAAATAAAATAATTTATATACTAGTATACAGTAGTCCATAATAGAAAAATTGAAAATTTATAACACTGCATACTAACTGCAGATCCAACAGAACGCTTTTCATTATATAATATATTTACGTTAAAGTTATATTCACCAATAAATCATTCCTATATGGCAACCCACATTTATCTGAACATAAGACATGGTCTTTTCCATAATCTGTTAACTGAAAAATAAGGGAATATATAATTATGAATAAGAACAAATACAAAACTAGGAGAAATATTTGTATCACTAATCATACAAAGCACTCAACATTCTTAGTACAGTGATGCTATCTATACTACAAAGAGGATGTCCTTTCTTTCATATATTTTCACTGTATGACAAGGTATGGTAGTAACTGAGCAGGACGCGAGCACTCGGTAGAACGTAGTGTTACTTAACAGTGCCTGCCAGACACAATAGGAAGTGGATACTATTTGATGGTGACAGAAGCAGTATGTGTGACTTAGCTAGCACTTATTAACTCAATCATGTGGAAAAGAGAGGATCTGCATAGACATAAGTTTCTAAATCAGTGCACTGTAATTATGACTCAAATTTTGAATTAAAGGTGCTGGTGGATGTCATAAAGAAGCATGCAATTTCAGCATAACACAAGCAATTTAAGCTGATATTTTATCTTCATTATTATAGTGAAGAGGAAATATCTGCTTAAATTTGTTTATTCTTTAAGAAAAGCATCTTGTGGAAATGTTTTTCTGCAAATTAAAGGTCTTCAGATCAGAGACTTATCTTACACAGTATACATATGGTAGTAATGGAATCCTTCCATAAGAAGCATTGCTTTGAAGGAAGTACATCAGATAACAGTGAAGGAATATTCTCATTTTTTCATATTCCACAGAGGATTTGTGTATGATACACAAAGGATCAGTCTTGTAGTTTTAAACAACCATCAATCGAGGTGCAATGTTCATTGCCATTAATTCCTGGAATAGCAACTTGGCAGCATACGGTAACTTCACTTGAGAGATCTGAAAGGTAAGATATACAATCAATAAATTATCTTGGTCTAAAAACTACTGAAGTATCCCCATATTAAAACTAAAGGTCACATATATCGGTGATAACTGTAGAATCAGATCAATGTAAATCAAATTCTAATAATGTCAATACTGGAAAAGACCAATTAAATATTTTGAGGAACAAATCCAAAGTGAAGGGCATTAAAAAAACACAAACACCTCCCATCCACAAACTTTGCATTTGCTGAGAAACCAACCACACGATGAAATCAACTGATTTCTGCATATGAACTAGAAAAGAATCAGTTTTCAGATTCCTAATCTTAAGAGGAAACTTGCCACTGATCTTAAAATACAAACAACCTTTTTAATGTCTTATTATGTCATAGTAACTTCTCCCAAAATGTTTAAAATCCACTTACATCTTCAGAGACATTATTTCAAGATATACATGCTACTTCCTTTACACATTATACTAATAACAACAGGACAAGAGACAATGTCACATACCTTCCAAAGATCAAGACCTGAAACACCGAATTCTTCAAACCAACAACTGTTAATGACTGTGATATATTTATAATGTAACTGTAATAACTGTTAATGTTATTATGCAACTTTATCTTAGAGTACAGATTCTGAAAATCTCTCCATGAAAAGCATTAGTGTAACGATCACAGGTGAAGAGGCTTGTTGTAGCTTATGAAAGCTTACCTGTGTTTTATTCTTACACCCTTTGCATTCAAAGGTGTTATTGCGGAGGTTGGCTATTGCTATCAGGCCACAGAAGTTGCATACATGGATTCTGTAAGGGTCAGATACTTCAAACAACCTCTCCCGTAAGAATTGCGCTGCTCCATGTGCAATCTGACAATCTCTTTCCATCTCACCAAAACGCAGACCACCATCCCTAGGGAATGTTTACACATCAAGATTACAACATTCTAAACTGTAATACATACCACAGTAGCCATCATCAAATTGCATGGACTGCACCTCCCCCTACTACATTGTTTTAAGTGAACAACAGTGCTGCTAGCTTAGCTAGACAAGTTCTGAAGTGTCCTATATGCCTGGGTTCCACTGTGTTGCAATGTATGAATTTGTTGCAACCTTCATTACCGTCATCAACATCATAGTACAGGATCTTCCCAGAGTAGTTGATAGGTAATCAGTCTGTCAAGAAATTTCCTATTTTCATGTAACAAAAAAAGTTCATCAACATGTTAAAAAAAAACACCAGTGAAACCCACCCTGAAACAATTAAATCCAGTTAAATTATAACAACCTATTTCTTTAAGCCTCATTTCAATATTATCCTCCCATTTTCATATGTAGGTCTCCTAAACGGTCTCTTCCCTTAATCTCTCCTAACCAAAATTATGTTTGCATTCTGGTTTCCCTAATGCATTACATTTATCCACACATATTATCATTCTCAGTTTAATTGCACTAGCATTATTACATATGCAGAGCATAAAAACAAATGTTGATCCTGCTTCTGGGTGCTGGAATCCTGCAGAACTGGGCTGTGTTGTCAGCATTTCAGAGCAATATACCAACTCGATCTTCAGGGATGAAGTGAGGAGTGATGTAACAGGTGATTTTTATATGAACACCATCTCCTGTTCTGAGGACCAGCTATCTGACTGCAGGTTAAAATATTTTCCTAAATGCCTGTTTTTCTTGAAAAGTGTCCAGACACAGTCTGGACAACATATCTTGTCTAATTTCTTACCTTGCTCTTCCTTCCATTGGTTGTCGCACCAAAATCTGTAAAGGCCCTCTTGCTCGGCTATGGATCTTGTCATCAACCATATGCTTCAATCTTTGGTAGTATGTTGGCCCTAAGAAAATTTGGGCATTTATCTTACGACCTGTGTGTCCATTATACATCACTTCATTTCCACGCAGTTGGTACCCATACTCCTGAAGGAGTGTAGAGATCTTCTGCACATTCACAGCATCATTGAAAGGAGTTGCATCACCAATTTCTCCTTTATTTGAAGACACCTGGCAGGGATCAAAACACAGAAATAATGACAAAGTGACATTTCTTTAAACAACTGAAGGAGTAACTTTAAGGAACAGAAAGATAAATTATGTAAGAAAACAGGCTGAATGTAAAATACATTTTTCATTTTAAGCAAGGGAAGGCTTTTTAAATTATGAAAAAAGTATTCACAAACCATGTTTAAAATACAAAGGAACAACATTCTATCATTCCATTCTTTATTAGCTCTGTCAACAACAAATCCACATCTGCAACAAATGAACATTAAGACTACATGCAAATCTTGAGTATTCCAAAAGGACATCTTTACACTCCTGTATATGTCAATATAAAACTTCAGTCCTGAAACAGATTTTTCATTTAGCTGAGCTACAGGGCCTATTCAACTAGACTCACCTTCCCCTGGAGACATTCAATCAAGTGACCAATGGTCATACGAGAAGGAATGGCATGAGGATTGATGATAATGTCTGGAGTTAGGCCTTCACATGTAAAAGGCATATCCTGGAAGAGAACAGATGTTTATTGATGAATATGTGACACCAAGAAAGGTAAAGAATTCCAGCACAGGTATAGCCCAATTCACACAGCAATTACATTCCTGGAAAACAACATGAAATGTGAAATCACATAAGTCAGAAGCTGTATCTAAAAAAAAAGACTCGATCTGTATGGTCTGAAGCTTTCGCAGTGACTAAGTATAATGAATTATTCTCAAGCTACCAGCCATGTCAAGTGGTTTAATGGAGAAAACAGTGTTTTCTCCATTAAACTACCTAACACAGCTGGAGGAGGAGGAGAAGAAGAATAGCCAGGATCTAAGTCAAGATTCAAACTGTTAACTACCTGAATACAATACAAGAGTGTTAATCCCTAAATCTTAACATTTGGTACAAAGAAACATAGTACTAGAGAGTGATCATAATTCTTATGATACCACATTCAACTACAAAGATGTAACAGATTAGCAAATAACTCCTTTCTGTTTTCAACTTTGCATATAACTATTCCACTACATTGTGTATTTCCAGTTAAATAATAATTATTTAACAACATATTCCACTTAGAGGTTATGAATCATTATATTATATCGACAGATGATTGTGCAGTAACAGCCTACTTCAAGGTACTATTCTTGTAGTTGCCCCGAAAGACCGCACAAAATAATGAAATCCCTCAGCTAGGATAGCTAGTAGCCAACTTAGACTATAAATGGGTACCTCCCACATATATTAACAGTGCTACTGTTACATCAACCTGCTCGGTGCAAAATATGGAAATAAGGTTTTGATGTTACTAACCTCTTGCCTGTACTGGATACCACATGTACCCTTTTGACCATGCCTGGAAGCAAACTTGTCTCCAATCTGAGGGATTCGAACTGAACGAACACGAATTTTGCAGAACTTGTAGCCCTCAGAGTTCAGTGTCAGCATCACTTGGTCCACAATTCCTGTTTCACTGTTACGCAGGAATGTACTAGCATCTCGTTTTGTGAATCGTTTTGTTGTGCCTTCCAACTGAAAAATCCACAAATATGAATACAGGAGGGATGGAGGTAAAGCTCCACACATTCTTAAGTTCAGCAATGGATAGGAGTGCTCAATCACCAATAAATGAGCCCAGTATTTACTGAGCGGGCAGTGAGATGTGAAAGTTATTATAGATATGATGGATAGAAAAATGACAAATGTACCCTCAGGAATCCTACTCTGGCTACCCAGCACAGTCAACCATTTTTACACATGCTTTATCTTTAGCTCTTAGATGACATAATTTCTCACTATTCACTTTCAGAGATGAAGTTAGTGGGGTAACTCACTTCTCCTCATCCTTACTAATTTAATGTTTTGCATAACTGTTCAATAAATGTATCCCCTAGACTTGTGGACAAGAAGCGGCAGTCTAGCGCAAAAAATTATAATCCGCAACAGCTCTTATGTCATGTCCATATGCAGTCTCAATATTCAGTCCCCAGATAATTGGTCTTACTACATACAACATGCCACTGTTCCACAGCCAGAACCATGTATGAGTATACAAATTCATACCTCATCTTCATTGTCTGGAAGAGTGATGGTCTTCCCAATAACAACATCATCGCCTGAAACTCTTATACCTGGTGAGATTATTCCATCATCATCAAGCTTATCATACAGAGCATTTCTCATGCCCTGTAATGAAATGAAATAACCAAATTAATCCTTTTCTCATTACCAACATGTTCTATAAATAAATAATGCATAAAAGAATTGATAGAATAATAATATTAAACTAGATTTAACAGAAATAGATTATAAAAGTTTTAAGTTTCTCAGCTGGTAAAGATGAGGTTTTGGGTTCTATAATAGAGAATCTTTTGATCAGATATCTACAGCCTGAGACCCTGCTCAATAAATTTAGTCAGTTAGTTAACAATATTAGTTGGAAAGAACAATATCTAAATTACATGCACCACATGTAAAAAGAAAGTTTAAAAGCAAAGTGGGAAACTATTCAAACCAAAACAAAGAAAATACGCTTTATAAATTAATCTAAAAGCACCAGTCCTTGAAGCAAAATTAAAATTATGTTAAGACAAACATGCCAATGAGACCACTCATATATACAGTGTATACACAAAAGAATGATGCAACTGTGACTGGTGACTCATTTTTGGACATGTTGGAAAGCTGGTTGTTACCACAACTGAACACCAATTATGACGATTACATTCTACAACTGGACGGAGCTCCCCCCCATTTTCACAGGAATGTACGAGTGCTTCTCAATCGTGTTCTTCCACAGCGCTGGATTGGATGAGTTTGATTACCGTGTGGATGTGTGTCGTGTGACCCAGGGTGCACACATTGAAGGAAGAGGAGAATTGAGGAGGCCATGGACCGAATACGGACCGGAGAGTCATAGAAGAAGTGTCTTATGAGAAAACTATGATAATACCTTAATAATCTAATCTGTGTCATTCTCATTCATAATGCCAAAGATCTGTGGTTATCCCATAAGCTTCCAGTGACTACTTATTACATGTTAATATGCTTTGAAAACTCTACAAAATATGAGAGTATATTAATATTTAATAGCATTCTATAGACTGCAAAAACAAATACAAATTTAACAATTCCCATACAAATTATTATATTTGATGCTACCAATGATGATGGCAGAAAAGCCAAAAAAATATCAAATAATAATAGAAGAATTTTACAACAAATCACCTCATATGACCTATGAGTAAAACTGAGTTTTCATCTGATGAATTATGAAATATGTGTATATGTATTATAACTATCAACTTCCTGTACAGGGTCTTCTTTCAAAAGCAAATAGTTACTCAGTTGGTTAACGAGTTCCCTGGAACATTGACTCATCACTCTGTTCACAAAAAGCCAATGAATGTGGATATCATCGAAAACAAACTACTACAAACCTGGCATGTGGCCCTAGTAGGTTTCTCAAACTGTTCCTCTTGATCACCAATCCGCTTCGATTCTGCATCCTTATATGAACGGAAAAATACAGATCTGGAGAAAAGCAAATGTTGGTAATATGACAACATGAACAGAGATCCCAGGTTCAAGTCAAAAGTCATCATCAATGGGTAACAATGGTAAAACTTAATGGTTGGCTGACTAACATATTCCATGACGCAGGATCTTTCAACAAATGAATCTTTAGTTACAATGTTATTTTAAGATAACATATGTATACATAGTATTTTAGACAGTATAAACATACAGCTATTTAAAAATCTTTGAATGAAAAAATTTTACCATGAGGCTCTCTGACTTGCGGTCACCTTGCAGGATCCCACCTGGTCCCAAGTACACATAACTGTCCACTTTTGCTTTAGGATGTTAGCATTACAAATTTTCTACTACTGATCTAATGGTATACTGTAGTTTTACTACATAACAACTGACTTCAGATCCTTCTAGGTTGAAGGTTATCAGGGAACTCAGCCTCACCTGAAGAAACCTCTTTCAACAGCAGAAGCATTCATGATGACACTGTCTTCTTGATTATACCCTGTGTAGCAGAGAATGGCTACAATGGAGTTGATACCAGCGGGTAACTCTCGGAAACGCAAGTATTCCATGGATCGTGTCGTGACCAATGGTTTGTGTGGATAATACAGTACATGTGCCAGTGTGTCCATTCTCACATGGAAATTGGTGATATACACACCCATAGCTTGTTTTCCCATAGCACTCTGTAAATAAGAACACAAAAATTTAACTGTTAGTCAGTACAGAATGACCACTGTTAGCTGTGTGGTAGTAATGAAAATCACATGACAAGAGTTTAATCAATCATTGTCAGTCAGTCTTCGATATTTATGTTACCTGCTTTTTCTAGTACCTTTCACATCTCAACACAATTTTCAGAGAAAATAAAGTTATTTGAATGGTTGCTGATGAATGACTCTTGGGTTGTAACACTATGTGGACTTGATAGGTGTCCACCAATGGCTGTCATAACCTCATATATAACAGTTGTTTCATATTAGTGGTCTTATTTTGTTCATAGAAGTGGAAGATAAATGACCCCAAGTGTAAGATTTTCAACAGATAAAAGGACCATGCTATGACGGTATATAGGAAGTGTGTAGATAACCTCCAGCACTCTTAACCTCAGCACTAGATGTTCATCACTGGCATTATACATTTACTTTCACGACTCATCATTTCTCAAAACAGCAATAAGAAATTTTCAAGAACAGTACAAAAAGTCAAAAGTGACCAGTTTCAACATGTTTTTATGTTTCATATCAATGCGGGATTTCTCCTTTTCTGCGTATCATCAACAAAACACAGTACCGAAATGTCCTTTCACTTATTCAGTGACTGAAATTACTTATATTGTTTCAAACATTCACACAAAATTTCCACTTAATCCTCTGTTGCACCATTTAAATGTGCTGTATCCTGAACCCTTCATACCATTTAATGTAAATGTCCTTTATACATTACATATTACTATTTTAAGTGCAGAAAAGGGTTAAACCTGAAGATGGTCATAGTAAACCTCTTGTTAATGAATGTAGCTGAAACAACTTTTTCTCCATGAAAGTAGCTATGGCAAATCAATACAAATTAGCTTTCTGAAAACTCCATTTAGGAACATTCTGACCAGTAACCACTTTGCTTCAAAGATTTTACTATTGAGGGAGTCTGAAGATTTCCATTTTGAGAGATGCTCATACACCATCTCTGAGATTTTCATAGCTGTGGTCATGGTCTTTTGGATTATGATACTGTGCAGTCTTGAAGATGATAACCAGCATTACGTAATGTCTCTGGGCTGTAAGTGTAATACAAGGAGTTAAAATGAAGAAGACCACAAATCCAGAACAACTGAACAATTATTATGACAGCTGGTAGATAGCAGAACCTACGCAAAAGTAGATACTGTAGCACAGCAGTGTTGAAGGAGCTCCAACAACAGACCCAGTGTAACAATGAACTGTTCAGAAATCACAGAGAATCATTCTCCATAACCGGTGATAATCATTTGCCTGTCCCTAATTCCTTTCTTTCCAAAGGGCTGGTTTTCTGGGGTATTGAATGAAGTGTGTGTGTGGAAGGGGGGGGGGTCCTTTCTTGGAGGTTTGCTTGTGACATAATGTCACTCTCTCAGGAGACGTCAACCTATCCAGGTAATTATTTGTTGCAACTTGTTCAACCCCTTGGAGGTCTGATGAAAATTATATTTTAAGTTCTTGTGTGTAACTGCTATTTCCCTTTGGTTTAATAGCATACTAGACCTCCATGAAGTATAGGGGCTGGGTCTATTAAAAATAGGGTGGGTGATTGAAAGTTGAATATATTTTAATTAAATTAGTTTGATTTCAAGAATATATTTGTTACAATTTATCTTGGCTAAACTGAGCTATGTGCTCATCCTTCCACTTCATTCTATATCAAATTATCTTGACCTGAACCTTCCCCTTCAACATTAAACATTCAACATTTAAGCTGGGGCAGTTCAACACGAAGTCAAGCTCGCATCAATGATGGGCTAGGAAGGGTTATGAACTGTACAACAAAAACATACTCATACCTGGTAAGTGTTCCTGGGGCTCTGATTATGATCTGGGAAAGGGATGATGGATGCACACACTCCCAAGATCATAGCTGGGTGAATTTCACAGTGTGTGTATGTGGTACAATATGCATATTCCTTGTCTTGCCTCAGATCATCTGGTGACATTGCAATCATTACTGTTTCCTCTTCTAGGGTGTCTATGTATTCCACTACACCACTAGCTACCAATACTTGCCACCTGCATTAAAATATCATTCAAGCAATTCTAAAGACAAATAATTTTCAGTCTACTTCCCTTATTTTATAAGGGAAGATCAGATTACAGTAACATTATATTCATATGTATGCTGTATGCCATCAGATCTGTACTTATCAATTCTATATTATCAGGATTACCAGCATGATGGCCATGCAAACCTAAGTAAAAGTGTGTTATTAATGCAAGTTAATGGAGGGTCCTAAAATGTGGTATAACAACATATCTGAAAAATATGCAACTTTTGTTCTGATTATATTTGTGTTGAATACAAAACAAAATGATGACCATAAAGAAACTACATTTAAATTGTAATTTGGTAGCACTAACTTTTAACATCAGCTAGGCATGTGAAATTTGGTATTGAGAGAGATCATAAATATATCTACAATTTCTACAGATGAATATGAACATACAGACAACAAACTTAAGTACAAACAATAACACAATCTTCATATTCAACTAAAACAAGAGTACTGATCATGGTTTTCATGACAACATGGTAAAATCTATACTGGCACAATGTACCAACAAATAAGCAGTTAACAGCAAAATATATGTGTATGTAAATGACGAGTTGAATGAAATATGAACAATCTAACTTTACTTCTGCTTAGATGCACATAGATTTACATCTTCTTGATCTTATGACAGCCACAAGTACTGCTGTATTTGGTTATTCAGTGTCATTAATTTTAGATTATAAACTGTAGAATTTTCAAGACATGGCACAAAACAGTCTACTTTTACATAGTCATGACACTGAGAAGTGTGTAGCTTGCAGCTCTCCTGTACAATCATATTTTTTCATGGCATAAAGAGGTTCTGGACCATTACTGAAAGTATATCATTGTTACATAAATGTTACCACTTCCACAACCTACAGCAGTTGCCAGACATTTTGTGCGCTGTCAGCACGGGGGCAAGCAGTGAAGAGAGGACTATGTCCATCAACATACATTTCAAAAACATGATCTCTTCCATTACCCCCATACTTCTAGCTGCATGTGGTACCAAGACTTGACTTCAAGAATAGTGGTGAAGCATGCCAAGGAAGACAGAACAGAGATATTCACAGAAGGATCATGAAATAATTAGAACAGTCAATATACAACGTCCGTGTTTTTGAATCAGCTACCACAGCATGCTGAAAACAGTGCAGCCGGGAACTAGGAAGCATAGATCGGATTTGGTGACTACGGTACACTTACCTACCCCTCCCTTCCTCAACTCTTACGGTCATAAAGCCAACGGGTAAGCAACACTATACCAGTAATCACAGTCATTGCTTAAATCACTTTCACCCACAAATAACATTCAATGGAATTTTTATGATGCAAAATTCACTGGACAGCTCATCTCGACTTGTTTTAAGTATTAAGTAAATAATCTATTCACATACATTATGACTGTCCCATTACTTAAATAGTATTTATATTTACAATTACTAATAATGAAACTGTACTCACCCATAATTGTTATATTCTCTTTCCTTCAGCATATCAATATGTCTTTTCTTCAGAAGCAAGTTACCCCCTTCCACAATTAACAAAGGCCTACATATCCGTCCTGCATCTGTATAGATTCTAATTTCACGATCCCGTATGTCTCGGATCATGGATACTTCACTTACAATAATATCCATCTGCCGTCGCAATTTACGCAAAGTTGCCATCAACTGTTCTGGGTCACGATGGATACCAACCTGAAAACAGTTTTATCATTTTTAAAATATTGGTACTTGGAAAAATAATAAAAAAAAAACACAAAATAATAGCACAGAACACTATTTAACAATAAAACAGAAGGACTAGCCTTCCAAATCAGAGTCACAATGTAAGGTCTCTCAATTTAAACACACTTTTATTTAAGGTTAATGATATAGTAGATAAGTCACATAGAATCGACGAGAACAGATATACATGGCAAAGAGCAAGAGGAGAGTCAAGGAGGTGCTGAAAAGAAGATTCTAAAACCAATACAGGTATTAAGACATTTAATTCAAAACCAAAAGATGTCACAATGAAAGTTTGTCATTCTTACGTATTCTGAAACTGAGATTGTAAGCATCCTTTTGAGAGGATGTACAGAACTATTAGTGGACAGAAACGTTTCTGCTACTGATAACATTGCATTTACCTTACTAAATTATATACTAACCCAGCAACCATTGACAAAGATTTTAGTGGCATCAGCGATTGCTGAAGGTGCTATTTCTTCCAAGTTTTCCATACTCCATTCTTCTAAGAACTCAAGGATTGGTGATGGTTGTGACCCAACAGAGATGTAAGCCATTAGGGCCAAGTTTTTCACTAAACCTGATGGGACAAGACAAACATTATGGGACAACAATAATAAGTACCTTAAATAAAATTTCAATATAAATGTGTTAATGGACATAAGTTTTAACTTGAAAGGAGATTGGTTATTGTGTTTTAGGACAACTGATGAGTATCCAGTGAGATAGAGTATGACAGTAAATCAGGGCTGGTGGAAGTGATCATTGCCTTTTAAGGACTATCCTGGAATCTGCCTGTAGGGAATAAGGAAATTATGAACAATTCAACCAGGATCAAAATTGTATATGAGTCACCTGCAATACTATTATGGTAACCTGCAAAACAACTTGAATATACAATTACCATCATAAGTTCCAAATCATTACGTCTAAACAACTAAATTCTTCCTGAGAAAATAGAAAGAAGCCACATTTGATGGTGCAGTAAGTTCAGGCTTAATGCCAGATTTCTTTAAATAATTCTTTAAAGATATTATAATTATTAATTTATTAAACTGCAACTGTTTTGGCCTGTACATTCCAGAAATTTGCTCTACTCTGATCTTCTGGCGACTGGATATCACAGTAATGACAAGTATTTTCATTCATTTTTGTTATTGGCAGCAATCAGAATTGAAACATGAACCCTTGAATGAACATCCTAGCAGTAGGCATAAAAACTGCACTAGCACATAAGACATTCCACATAAAGAGGAAGATAGAGAAGTATTGTGTCTGTATGTGCATGTGTGTGTGTGTGTGTGTGTGTGTGTGTGTGTCAGTATACTGACAACCAGTCATCTGTAAAAAGAAGTGTCATAATGGACAATCATCAACCACTGATGTACTTGTAAGAACAAGCTGTTTTAATACAAAGCTATTTCCATTCTTCTGAATCACCTTATAAGCACACTTTCAAGTACACATTGATGTCCTACTCTCTTTTAAATTTCATTAAACTTAGCCTTAATCTCCTTCTTGGTCATTCAACCAACATCCTCATGTCAGAGATGAGAAACACACGTCCATACTACCTTATCCTTAATTTTGTCAACAAAGAATAATGATGAATATAAATGCAGCATAAAAAGCCTTAAGTTACAATATATAGATTTATGAATATTAAGTAACTATTAATATGAACAGAATACCTCTAAGAAATCAAGTTGCCAGTATGCAAAATTAAAATTAGTGAAAATCATACTAACCTACAGCAGCACCCTCTGGTGTCTCGGCAGGGCAGATCATTCCCCACAGTGTGTTATGCAGTTGCCGAGGTTTCGCTAGTTTGCCATCACGACCTATCGGTGAGTTCACTCGCCTGAGATGTGATAATGTTGAAGCAAATGTCAAGCGGTTCAACACCTGCAAAATTAAGTGTTCGTGGCTTACAAAATATCATCCCCTGTAAGAACTCCCTATCATGTACAAAGTTGAAGAGCTCAGAAAACAAATTCTTCTATATCATATATATACTGGGGACTATAAAACAACATTTACAGCAATCAATTTTATTGAAGTTGAATCAACTACAAGACAGCATCTTTGTACTCACCACCATGACAACATCAAATCCTATTTAATATTGTGCTAATCTGTCACCGCCTGTACTCTCTTACCTGAGATACTCCAGCACGGGCCTGATGCGCTTTCTTCTGATCTCCCCAGTTGCCAGTGGCCAATGAATATCGCAAACCATCTGTTATAATCTTTGTTTTTATTGCCAGTTCCAAGTTGAAATCTTTCCCACGGTCAATAAATTTCTGGGCATATAAGCGCACTTCTTTCATTAGATTCTTAAACAAACTGGAAAAGACATACATAATGCCACTTACATTACAATCTCTTTAACAAAGACTAAATATCCATCCAGTTATTATGAGGATAATTCATCATGAATAACATTTAAATTTGGAGTATACAGATTTTCTGAATACATTCTTTGAGATTATGAATCCCTCATTACTCTTGATGTTGATTTACTGAATACAAAAATTATTGCTGCAAAACCTATTAACAGTAATTATAATATATTACATAGCCACAAATTACTTTCCCTTATAATTGATTACATATACACATCAACAAATATTTCAAACCAAAGTTTTGGATTTTAATGAGAACCAATACTTCATATGATGAGTCATGTTTGAAAAAATGTAAAGTTTAAGATTTATGTAAAGTAGAAGACACATTGGATATACAGTATCCAGTATAAGCAAAATTTCAGAGACATTCACCAAGAAGATTCAGAGAGTAAACGGATGGGTACGAATGACACCCTCACATTCCATTTATCTTATCACTTCAAGCAAGCAGCATGTAAAAATTATGTTTATCACATTTTAAAATTAAAATAAATTCAATGACATTTTTTGGAATCTTACGATTATTCAGGTTATACTAAGACTGCAGAAATAAAAACCATGGGTGGAAGAAATGGTGCTTGAATCTTCCCTCTTGCCACTTACTGGAATATTCATTCCACTCAAGCCTCCTCTGGTTATATCAGCCAGCCAAAGCATTTATTGCTTGTGAAGGTTAACACTACAATCATTACAGCAAAAAGAATAGACTGGTGTGAAAAACTTGACAGGGAAGTGTAAAAGCTTGAAGGGTATGTGGAGCGATCAAGCCATGGGAATTCTTTTTGCTGCCACAGCATAGATTGTTGAATTAATTATTCCTTTAACAATTAATTGGTTAAAATGCACAAATCAAGAACACACAACTTTGAAAAGTAAAATAAACTGTTCACAAAATATATGCCACCAAGCTCTTTGCATATATTCTTTCTGTTACAACCTAAGTTAGTAATTATAACATAGGTTCTCGGGTCAACAACTCTGTAATTAATTCAATTAAAATTAAATCTGTAAACAAGCAACAGACATGACTAATCTGTACGTACCCTCTGAATAGAAAAGCAAGCAGAGGACCAGCTAGATCTAATCGCTTATTTCCATAGTGATCTCGATCATCAAGCTCCCGACGACCCAATGCAGCCAACAGTAGTCGATGAACCATATACCTAATTAAGTAAAACAGTCTTTCAATTACCCCCTCAATTTAATTGCAAAAGATGAATTTTGAAATGTGTTATACCTGCTGTCATGCACGAGGTACGAACCATACTACCATGACCTCAGGCACAAAACAAAAGACAAAATTATCACACAATTCTACTGGGGAAGAGCCACTGGCATCCACTGAGTAGGAGACAGAATATGCCCCTGAGCTGGTCTGATTATAGTAATATAAAAACAATTGTTTCCTCTGTACCTAACCATCATGCCATGAAGGCATACAGTAGGTGAGAAGGCAAAGCTCCATGCATTAACCCCAGCACTACATGAGGGTATATAGTAGACTGGGTAGATTCCAGAGGTGGTCCACATGTGAAAACATTTATGCCACCTACAGGAATCAAATCCCAGTCAGACATCCTACAGCAATTCATGTTACATAGGAAAACTCAAACATTCCTATCCATACCTGGAGTAGAACCCGTTACCTGGTCTACAACTAGTTTCTTAACTGACTAGGACATAAAATATTGATATTACGTCAGTATTTACCTATAGTATACAAACACAGAATTAACATTTTGTAATACACAAAATGAGGAAATAGAATTATATGCCTCACCCTAAAAAATAAGCTTTTTTGGTTTCACAGAAATCTGACACCCCCACATGAGGCAACATTTCCTTTTGCAGAATTTCCCGAGCATATTTTATACGTTTGTCCTTGGTAACACCAGGACGGGCACCTCTAGCACCAATAAAGTTGAGAGCCACATTCTGTTCTTGAATCACAAATGCTTCGTCTAAGGATGGCTTCACCTGCAACAATGTTTCAGAACTGGCAACAGAGGGTACACTTGTTAAATTCACATACACAAACAAATATATAATATAAATGTGTGTATGTGTGGTATTTTAAATAATTAAGTGATACAATAAAGAAGGTATCAATTTAGACAAATTTTTACAAATAATAATGATTTAATAGTAAAAGAAGTAAATACATTTATAACTTAAAGAAACATCTTACAGGAAAAGCTAAGACAGAAATATAAATTAGACAGGCAGCAAGAAATCGGGAGTTAGATGCTTAAAGAAGTTACAATAGTTTGGGTGTTAAAATAGTTGCAATAGTTTGAGTGTTAAAAAAAAGGAACATTAGAAAAATAAGTTGCGAAATTCTGGCACTACAAATTAAAGACAAAATAACAAATGATGCTCCCAAACACAGAATACTTACTCAAGAGATTTAAAGGTATGGACCAAAAGAATGCATTTTGAAAATGTGATTACTCCTTTGTTATAGCACACCTTTCCAACCTACTTCTGTATTGTTTATGGAAATAGCTGGTAGTCACACTTAAGAATCCTTATTCTAAAGTCCCTTTTTCTCTCACTACGAATGAGGACCTTACCATTTCCATCATTTCTGGATCATCAAAGTCATATATAATGTGTTCCAAGATGTCTCTATCAGCCACAAAACCAAGAGCTCTGAACACAATCATGATGGGAATTTCTTGCCTGATGTATGGTAAAATGGCTATAATACGTTGTCCAATAGCTGACTTTTTTATACTCTGAAAAAAATGAGTACAGTACTTATTAAACATTTTATAGATCCCATCATTTAAAAGAAGTACTCACATGGTTCTTGTATGTATATTTTTAAGCTTTATGCAATGGGAACAAGTCAACATTAAGGGCAGACAAAACTTAAGAAATGCTTGCTACCATTCAGTTCAGAATCTTTAGTCTTCCTGTTTGCTATCTAAATGCAAACAGATTAAAATATCCAATATCATAATTTTACCATTACTGTGTATAGGTGTAAAACTTGGTCCCTCTAATTAAGGGAAGAAAATTTGATTGTTGGTCTTTGACAAAACAATGCTGAGAATATGTCGACCTAAGAGAGAAGAGATTAGCAAAGCTTGCAGTATGTATGGGGGAGATGAGAAATAAGAATGTTACATGGTTAACAAGAAGAGAATAGATTATTTGTGAGACCTGGGCATAGATGAGAGAATAATACTGAAATGGACTGTACACTATTAGTGTGATGTCAGAGAGGATTCATTTTACTACAGGACCAATGGCAGGATCTTGTGAACACAGTAATAAAATTTTAGATTTCATAAAATACATGGAACTTATTGATTACTTCAGTATCTATTAGTTTCTTAAGTAGGCCTCTGCTCCACGGAGTTAATTAGTTATACTGTACCTGACCACCTCTAGCCATCATGTTAACCCAAAGAGTAGAAGTTGGGCGTGAAGAATGCTCAAGACAGGATCGTATCTCAGCTTTGAAAGCAAATTTTCCATCTTTCATACTGAAAACGTACACTGTATTAGTTGCCATCTTCTCCTGCGCAATCAGCACCTGAAACAGCAAAAATTAAAAAATTTCTATACATTCTAATATGCCTTATTTATGAAAGCTTAACCTGTCACTGAGCATAAGTGACACCTTTTTCATGGTAAGAAAATTAGAGTATATGTTACAGATATGATATGACCTGCATATACGTCATATATCTATTTCTGAACTCAAACTTTGGAATTAAAAAAAACAGAAAGAAAAAATGTACTGATTATATGCCATAGGGGAACTGCCAGATATCACTAGCGTATTAAATTTAAGAACTAATACACCAGGCAACCAGTGCAGTTCTAAAACATGAAAAGGTTTCCAAAGTACAGAACCAAGAATCTTATGTAACAAAGAAATCCAAACTGTCAACTTTGGTCCAAAATTTTACACTATATGTCATGTAATAGACAAAATGCCATGTGCATACCTGAATGCAATGAATGTTAGATTACATACCTTCTCAGAACCATTAATAATGAAATATCCACCTGGATCAAGTGGACATTCATTCAATTCTGTAAGATCTCGATCTGTAAGCCCATTTAGCAGACAATATGTAGACCTCAACATGATTGGAATCTTTCCTACAGGAAAATTAAAAATAATAGACGAATTAGTAATAAGTATTTCTTATATTACATAACAATTAGGTACTTAAGAATAAACAACACATTTGTTACTCCAACTCTGACAAAGTCATTACACACACAAACAAAAATTTCCTATGCAATTTTCCAAAAGCAAATGGTGGTAAAGTGGTGTATTCAAACACTCTGAGGACCATTAATCCTGCAGGAAAGATAACAATTGGAAGACCTAGGCATATATGGGAGAATAATACTAAAACTGGTTTTTAGGAAAACAGTTTAAGTATATGAATTGGATTCATCAGGCTCCATAATGTTAGTTATGTTAGTTGAGGATCATCAATGCATTAATGTATTCTCAATTCCTTTCAGACATCAATGACAAAACTTTCACTGTCAACAACAGATAAGCTGTTTTTAACAACTGAGCTGTGTAATCTGTATTAGTTCCAATATTTCCTGTCTAAATGACATATAAGAACAGGCATGTAAGAATAAAGTTTAGTGACATCATGATGGTGAACTGTGGGAGATTTCTAGTTACATGAATGTTAAAGTAAATTATTAATTACTTGCAAAGAGTGATTCTAATCACATCATGTAGTTAAGAGAAGACAAGCTAGTGCTAATGTTCTTTAGACATTCCTACACCCCCAGTTCTATCATTCAAGTATGTGAATTAGTTCAGGAGTTATATGTTACTTGTGGAAAGTTGTCTTCCAGAAAGTATCTTGGAGCTACAGGTAGGATGAGCAATTAGGCAGGTCTTCCCCAAAAACACTTATATAGATACCATATTTCTTTTTTAAGAAACACCAAGCACTTGTTTTCCAAAACTTCTCTGAAAATAAGTTCTGTACAGTATTCAAGGACTATGTGCTGCAACACTTTGAAATCTATGCTGAAATCAATGTGGCCATAATTTGATCTTAAAATAATGATGTACAGTGTACAACACATCAGATCTTAAAATAATACAGTACAATGTGTAACACATCAGATACTTCAGACAATGTTAAAATATAACCTAAGTTTGACATTATGTTTAGAACAAGCCACATGCATAATAAAACTTCCAAAGCTGAGAATATGAGAATACTCAAACACTCAAGCAGAAGCAACTTTCTTCAAGATATTACAACCATATATGGGTACACAATGACACACTAACCTATAAATGTCTTCTGATGTTGAGTTTCTATAGGTTCTTCTCCATCTTTAAGAATTGTTTTTGTAATATCAACATAGAGTGGAGCTGAGTATGTTAGGTTTCGAAGACGGGCCTCATTTGGCATCATTGGTGATGGGGCACCATCTTTTTCCCAGTGTGTAGGCTTAGACAAATAAATCTGTTCAAACTTCAACAGATATCGAGGCTGCAAATGAACCAGATCTGAGTAAAATCCATTATAAACTATACAAAAGTTCAGCAACATTGACTTAAGCCAACTATGAGATGCATGGCCACCTGATCACTTATTGCAACATGCAGGCTAAACAGAATTGTTAGATCAGCTGTAGAGGTTAATATCAAATGGAAAGTGAGGGGAATCACACCTGGGAAACTGGAAAAGACTGGGAAGTTTGCATTTGTGGCCTATTTCAAAGTAATGGAAGGTCTGAAACAAGTCAATAGGGTTACTACAAGAAAATCCAGACAAGGCACAGAAAATGAGTTATATTTCAGGAGTCCCCTAAAAAAACATGTTGAAACATTAACAAGGACAATCATGTCATTCAACTGCATGACAATAGTGGAGTTACATTTGTTCATAGTGTCATACCAATACCACAATTCACCCCGAGATAGAGAGAAATAAACATACAGGATTTTCAATTTCACCAGATGTATGCTGGGCCTCAGCCTGAAGATCAATCTGTGGTGAATCTTCAACAATACGCTGGACTGACATTTGTATAAACTCATCAAATGAATCCAGTTGTTGTCGCACCAAACCTTTCTCATCAAAGTAGGCATTGATAACAATCCAACAAGCTTCTTGCCACAATTCAGAAGATATCTCTTCAGCATCATCTTCTTCATACTGATCTGTAAGAAGCCATGGTGAAAATATTAAAACAATAAATATAATACAATGGCCATAAAGTGGAAACATCTTAGAAAGCTGAAACGGCGAGTGAAAAGAATTAGCACAAAGGACTTATACAGGTTATGAATATTAAACAGTCCTCTACTTATTTATTTGGCCTGATTTATCAGACGACACGAAGTCTGCTGAGTGAAGAAGATAATGCAGATGAATATGAGAGGTGGATTAAGAAGAATGTGGAAGTGGTCGTGGCTTGTATATGATTAAATATGAGGGAAAGTAAATTAACAGAAGACTGTCAGGGCAGACTTCTAGATATGATTTGGAGATGGAACCTACGGTATACAAAACAATACACCACGATGTTCGGTATATAATGACAGATTACATGGATTATTCGCCACATGCGTGAGCAAAACGGATATTATACACAATCTAAAAAACTCCTGGATACACCTTACCTTCGTCATCATACATTCTCTCAATTCACAATTGAAGAAATGAACGCTACTACACACCACCACTCACATCAAAACTATCTTCGAAACACATATACCACAGATAAAACCTACATATAACTGCGACTTGAAACGACCACATGCACAGATATACCAATATGATTACAAATTATTTTTAAATATGGCAAAGAAGTGAAATTAAATTGCACTTAGGACTGTTATATATCTATGTAAGAGAACAGACCTTACATGAATAAAACAACTGCAACTGAAAGAACTAAACTCATCTATTGCACACACACAAACACGACATATCGTTGATAAACACAAAGGCGATTTGTGTGGTGTAAGCCAGGTTGGTCCAACTTTCTTCCTCCCTCGGGTCAGAATAGTTTTCCTGTTGTCACTATTTTTGCGTTGTCCTTGTCTTTAATAATACTTATTCAGGAATAACAAATTATCATTGTATATGCTGAAATATAAATTGTATTTAAATGTCCACAAACTACTAAATTTGCTCCTAAAACAATTATTTTTAATAAATTGGTTGTACTAACTAGTAAAAAAAAAATTCCTTCGCGGGCCAGATGCGGCCCGCGGGCCTCCAGTTTTATCACACTGGTATAGGCAGTGGTCAGACGGTACAGACTATCCACGCCGCACTACGACAGGTGCCATCTGTTTAGGGTACCAAATTACATTCACATCTCTATTTGGTTTCCATAGCTCAGTCGTCATAGCAGGTCTCTCCTATCCGATTATCTCTACACAGTGATACTGAGCACCAACAAACTTCATAAATAACTAACTCCATGGAGTAAAATACTTACTGACATTATTATTATTGTTATTATTATAACCCTAGTTTTCGCAAATCCAGTTCAATATTGTCCTTCCACCTCTTTTTCAGTTTTCCAAGTAGCTACTGTCACGGAGGATTTACCACCAAAACACCTTATATATTTCTTACATTATTCATCTAAGCTATGTGTCCTGAATGTTATAAACTTTGTTTAACAATTCTGATAGTCCTAGGTCACCTGTTTCCATCACTTAAATCCTTGTTTAGTAATGCCATTATTTCCCCATTCCATCTCACAAATTTAATAATGATAACATTGCTAACTTTTTTTAATGGCAAGGACAAACAGTAGAGCTTTGATGTCTAGCAGGTTTTTTATATTCAAATAACAGTGCTTCAAAATGTTACTGTTTATACAGAAGGCTTAAAATTACAGATTTGAGCAATTTGTTGGTCATAACATGACTAGCTTTTGTTGTTTTTCCACATTTATTTTAAACAATAATATCCAACAGATTGCTAAGATTTGCTCACATTTGTCTAAAAGCTGTAAATGCTGCTAAATGAATGGGAAAAAACAGAGAAGATAGGTCTATGAAGAAACTTGTAATTTTGGCTCCAAAATATCCAACAAACATTTGACGGGGTTTATGTGTTGGAGAATTACAGTTTGTGTAAGTGTGTGCAGTTTTAACACCACATATATAACGTTTTATGTTTTGATATTGTATTATTCTCAGCAACCCGTTAAACAATACTTTAATATTCGAAAATCCTCACTTTTAGCTTTGAAAAATACTGACAGAAAGCCATAGCAAGTAAATATTGAAAATATTAGGAAAGAAAACATAATAGCAAAGTCATGTTTTGTGAATGAAAAGGTTAAATAGCACAAAGCAAATAACATTTAAGATTTGATTTGAAAGCTAATTTATCACTCAAGGTATATGAAGATCCAATTTTATTACCATATACTATTCTCTAATATATGTGAAAGGTTTGGTATTCATGTTTACCTTCCCTTACATTATCGAAAATAATGCTCTGTGCTTCAATGTTGACTCATATGAGGTCGTAAGTAGTGTTGAACATAATCGTTTATTTGAATAAATATTAAAGCAATATTAAATGTAAGAAAGACCATTTTAGATTAATTTCATGTAGGATTCAGCATTGCAGAGAGACAGTATACATTAAAGTTTCACACTAATGCAATGAAATGACTCAGGTTCTTAGCATGTTTTACAATTTGCACTTTCCTTTCGTTCTAGAGGCCAGGGCATGAAGCTAACCACTCACTTCAATCCAGTGCTGAGGTTAAACAAGCATGAAGCTGTACGACTGGCCTGTATGTTCTGGTAAAGTCATGGTTAAACAGTCACAAGAATAACAAGCTGTTTTACCTATTATTGTAATAGTGATTACTGACTGAAGGGCAAGGTATGTTTAGAACCAAGCGATACCAGGAAATCCTACAGTGAAGAAGACACAGGTATAGTCAAAAATATATTATTGAAGTGGGAACTGTACTACAGTGGTTCTGGATTGGATCCAATGGTGGGTTTTTTACATGTTCATTTTGGTCCTGAGGACTCTAAAGGAAGATAAATAATTTTCATATTGTCGAAAAAGACTGTACAACAGATAACGTTCAGTACCACGGATTGTGCATGCTCTGAACGTGGTTAGCTATTGGACGCTATATCTGCCTGGTACCTGTTTGGCATTAATGGTATGTTTCAGAAGTTTAGGAAACGTTCCTGAATGATCATAGTTTACGTTAGGAGAAAAATATATGCAATATTATAGTGATGTTTATTGGAATTGTTGTAATCAGCCTGTAAAGTTGTATTTGGTTATATCAATATAAGATTTATGCCGTCAATGACTACAAGGGAAATTTTAAACCCACCAATGAAATTGAGTAAGAATAACGCGGGAAAGCAATGGACTCCGCTGTGTCGTGGTTGTCGGAGTAGGTGATAGTGGGTTACCTTGCAATAGGTAAGTGTTTAATCTGGTTTGGATAGGAAGGAAAGGTTGTAAGCTGCTAGGGATAGTTTTTGAAACCACATATTGCAGTTTTATTAGCACGGTGTCCTCATAACAGTTATATAACACTAAAAGCTTTTGTTAAAATGTGCTGTAGGTGATCAGAAAGATCCATTCAGGCTTTGGAAAAGCACTGTCATTTGATTATTACTGAGTATTCTTACACATTTCAAACAGTGTTTCGTCAGTTTTATGTAATTTATTTCTTAAAGAGACATATATTGCGTTATGTTTTTCTTTAAATAGAACGATTACATTTAAGATTCTGTTAAGCATGTAGATGGGACAGAGTCTGTATGAAAAGGGTGTTGCAAATGATTCTTGTAGTAATGTTGGTGTGAAGATCGATTATAACAGTTTTGCAAGCCAAATTGTGCCAAGAAACGATAAATAGAACTGTTGTTGGATAAAACTTTAAGATTATGTATTTTCAATTAACCCTGATACATGTTTTTATGGATAATATTTATAGTTTTGAGATATTACATATGCTTCCCCTTGTTTTTGTTGGCAGATTAATCTGATCTTTAAGGTGGCCACATAAGTATATCCAAAACGTGACTACTTTTTGTAGCCCATAATGGGTGAAAACGACACATCTTTGGAGGATCCACCTCCCATAATGACCAAAGAAAGTGATATTGAATTAGCAGCATTAGGCAAAATCTCATTGCAGAAAGGTGAACGTTCTGTAGATGCTTCTCTCAATACTCTGCATTCAAATCCAAAACGAAAACATATAGAACAAGGCATGGAGTTGGTCACAGATTCGATAAACCAGTATCAATCTGATGTGAGTGACATTTCTCCGTGTATTATTAAAAGCCGGTATGGCAGGACCCATAAACCAAAAATACCAGAAGATTTTCTTCCAACTGACAAGAAGGTTGCAGCCATACTTGGTCATAGCCCACATAAAAGCCCAGGTAAAGTTACAGGGTCACAAGTCTCTGTGACTGCTGTAGAAGTAGCAAAGGTTTGCCAAAAGGGGCAGGGGCTCTTTGACATCTTTGTGAAAAAGGATAGACGAAGCAAGGGAAACACAGAAATGGAAAATGTAAATAGAAATTCAAATACTGTCAAAGTAGGTGTATGTAATGTGAAATCAGAAAACCGAGATACAAACAGTGACAATGCTGAAAGTTTCTCAGTCAGAGATGAAGCCACATCTGCAGGTAATGATGGTCTTAGTCCAGGAATTGTGAAAGAGGAAGTAAAAAGTGATACAACAGATAAAACATGTGAGACCTCTGAGTTGTCGCTCTGTGACGAAAAGATGTCTGGTTGTGACTGGGTGATTGGAGACCTTGCATGGGCTCGTGTTTCTGGTTACCCATTCTGGCCATGTATGATTGCTTTGGATCCACAACAGAGAATCTTCACCAAGACGACTGGTGAGTGTTCATTTTTATTGCAAGTAGAGTGGAATGGGTACAAATAGGTTGGTTGTTGCTGTTGTAGTTTGGTATACAATATTTGTGTTTTGAAAACAACTGTATGATAGTGGCTATGTATACTTGGTGTTGAATTTGAGGTTTATTAACTGTTGCTAGGCATAACATAAACCACTGTAACAAACCCTGCCCTCCTGTTACTGAATTTTGGTCTTACTTACTTAATGTGCACCATTTTAATATCTCTGGTGCAACTATTTGTGTTATGAATATATACCATGTTCTGCTACAGAATCATAGTGTGAGCACAGTTTTGCATAGTAGGGAGCAGAATAAATTTTCCATCTTATAGTTCAACATGAACACCTCAATGTGTATTATAATGTTTGATTTTTTATGGAAAATTAATGTATGTTGTAGATACCTACGTTTCTGTTACTGTATAATATCATAATTGGATACTTAGGACTACAAGCATGAATAAAAACACCGATTTTGCAAGACATGTGGTAGACATGGTTGTGGGTGCTTGCTTAATAAACTTAAGCATATCATTATATTAAAACTGTGACAGAACACTGCATGTAATATAATGCCTGCCTTGAGATTGTAAATAAGTTAAGAATGTACTATTGAAGTTGAGATGTCTTATTGGAACATCACCAACATTGAATCACTGCATCTAGGAAGAAAGAGGACATGCATATAGAACAGAATATTTGTTGTTTTGGACTATGCATGAGCTGGGTTAGCTCAGTCTATATAGAGCCTGATTATGGCCCAGCATGGCAAAGGAATCTTCAGTCCTCTGCATGCTGACCAGCTCTGCGGCCCAGCCTGCCTCCTATCCAGTGGGTAGAGGGGATCCTTTCCTCAGGGGTAAAGTATGGCTGGGACATGATATTATGTGGTCACTGGAATCATCCTGTAGTGTTTCCAAACTTGCATGTGTTATAAGAGTTGTTGCAGAATCTTGCTATAGAATACTGTATTGCCTTTCTTCTTCTCTTAGGTCCTCAAAAAATCAGGGTAGGTTGTTGTTTATTTACCTGGCTGCATTAGTTATTTTATCATGAAAGATAGGCCTGATTATCCTGTGTTTACCTGTTGCTCACAAAACACTGGTTTTTTATTATGAAGAGGAGGTTTTGTGAATAAGACTCCAATCTTCTGCACTTCAGTACTGATTGTTCTGAGAATTCACCTCTCCACATAAGGAAAATCAGGTCTAATTAAAAAAAATACTATAAGTGGATAAAACAGAAATTTGTACTGAAAGTTTCTGACATTTTCAGGCAGACTCATATTTGAAACAGAGTTGCACATGCATACATGCACATTGTTTGCTGTGAAATAGATGTCATAAATGTATGATTTTGTATATATTTATGCTGTGGTGTTCACACTTTCTTTTAATTTATTTTCGTTATTTTCTGACTTAGTAAAGTAACATTTTTACATGGTATGTCATTTCTTTCAACAGTTCGTGGTAACTTCACTCTTCGAAGCTTACATGTTCAGTTTTTTGGGGATAATGGCAGACGTAGTTGGCTGTTCTCCAATTGTGTCATTCATTTTGAGGGTCTTGAAGCCCTTAATAAGCTTGAAGCAAAGGTCCAGAGTGCGGTAAGCAAGTACTGTTACTAAATTCATCTTTTTTCCAGTATGTTTTTTCTTTTTCCTATTGTGAAAGCGTAGTGAAAGAAATGTGCTATTCATATAAATATGTTGGCTGGAGGAGATTGCTTCCAGATAGTAAGGGTTGATCTTAATATGTTGACTAAATATGTAGGGCAGTCAAAAAGTTCCTGGAATTGTGGTATAGCACTGTAATGGTAGGACATATGGCAACGCTTACCTAATCACCTTCAAAGTAGGACCCTTGCGCACACACACACACTTGCTCCATCGATCCTGCCATCATTGGAAGCACCAGCGGAAGGCTTCGTTTGGAATCTTCCGGAATTTGGCTGTCGCATTCGACACATCGCTGGTTGTGCAGCAATGCCTCGCCGAGAAAGGCATTCCCGTCATCACCCAACCATCATACTCTCTGGATCTCGCTCCGAGTGACTTCTGGCTGTTCCCTACTCTGAAAATGGGCCTCAAGGGGGCGCATTTCGCAAACATGGAGGACATCAAATCAAATGCGACGGCCAAAGTAATAGGAGTAATTCAGTTGATTAAATTGATACAGGAACACTGCCACTGATTTTCAATACTTAAGGAGTGTAATTTGTAGCAAGAAGACTTTCTTAAAAATGCTTCTCCTTCACATGTTACATGTTCTTCATAATGATTGACAGGTAAAGTGAGTTGAGATGTGCATGGGTAGTAAGAGCATAATGTGTGTGACAATTGCCATTTTGTGAAGGGAAAGTAGGTGGAATGTTCTGTTAGAGCAGGGATCTGAACCTGTGATTTGTGGGCCAGATGCAGGCCACAGCACCTCTTCTTGGCCCTTTTAGCATATCAGTAAAGTAACTTACAAGTAGGGTCATTTCTAGGTATAGTGCTTCAGGTCTTACATTTTGGTATCTTGGTATTTGTTTAATTTTTTGGTTTGGCTAAGACCCCTCACAATTTTAGTAAGATAGTGGTCAATTACTTCAGAGGAGTGTGTGAGTGCTTGTAATGGTTGATAATTGTTGTTCGAGAACATCATCAATAAATATTAATTATTCTACATATGCCATCTTGTTTTGGGAGGGGGGATTCTCGAATACAATTAAAAGTTTGGGCATCAGTTGTGAACTTCATTTGATCTCATGGACTTAATCATTGCCAATTTCAGTCTGTTTTGTCAGAAATTGATGCTGAATATGGTGGGATCTTGTACCATACAGAAGTTCAATGGCTGTGATGTGGGACAGTGTTGAACCTTTTTTAAAGTTTTGAGTCTAGAAATAGAGAAGTTCATGAAAAAGAAAGGCAAAGTTGTGGTTCATATTAGTTATGAGAAGTGGCTTCGGGATTTGTCATTTCTTTGTGGTATCAACGACTACATAAATAACTTAAATGACAAACTTCAGGGTAAACTTGAACTTATTTCTAATGTGTTGGGGTTGCTGGAACTTTTGTAATGGGGCTGAAACCATTTCAAAAACAATTGGGAAATGTTAACTTGTGTCATTTTTTCTTCAGTGATTTTTTTCACAAGGATGGATCAGTAAGTGTTCCCTTTTTAAGTGTGCATGCTGTAGAAATGATTGATTCCTTGGCTGAGAATTTTAAAATTAAACTCTGTGACTTTTGTATCCATACTACAAATATGCACCTTTGAAAACCCACTTTTCCGTTGAAGTTAGTGAAGCTTCAGAAAAATTGCAACCTGAATTGACTGAACTGCAGTGTGACTCACATTTACATAGTAGTTTCATGCTGGAGGTTTTAAGTATCTGTTTGCTTCATTACCAGTGTCATGGTTATCTGAGTAACATAAGTTAGCACATAATTTTGCAAGTGCATTTGGTAGCACACATACATGTGAACTGGTATTTTCACTATGTAAGAAAACAAATTGAAATTACATTTAAGAATCACTGATGTGCATTTGTATGATATAATATGAATTGGCATTTAAAAAATGGAATCTAATATAAATTCTCTTGTGAAACAAAGGCAGGCTTAAGTTTGGTATTAAAAAGATAACTTCAGGTAATTTTAATTGTAATGTTCAATTTTTGTCTTTGTTGCAGTAAAGATATTTGAATGCTTCAGTCCTCGTAGCATATATCTTTTGATGTGGCCTGCATTCCTGAAAGGTTGAACATCCTTGTCTTAGAACGTAGTTCATATTTGCAACAGAATTAGTTTATGGTTATCAGTGTTTATGATATCCATTATATTAATGTTCTGGCCGTACTTTTCACAAGGCTATATATAGTCTCAGTTTTGAGGTTATATTCAAGCAAGAAAGTGATTGTAGGAATAAAGAATTTGTTGATCTCTTGTAGATGAAGAAACGGGATCGTAAACTTGCTGCTGCATTCCATGTTGCACCAAAGGCAAAGGCCAAGTGGAATTTAGCTGTAAAAGAAGCTGAAGCAGCCGTGAAAAAAACAAGGTATTTCTTGGGGATGTATTTACATTTATATGTGTAGGTCATTGTTGTTCTTCCACGAGAATCTTAGATCTCACTAATTATACATTGCTTATTTATCAATACTGTAAATAGCTCAAACTGTATAGTGTTGAATCATGGGATGATTAATAAATAATGAATTGTAAAGAATATGCGATGAAGTTATGATCTAATTTAATGTACTATCATTGCATATGCCTGGATGGACTGAGGAGAACTATGAAAAAGCTTAAACAGGATAGCTAGTTTTAAGGCATAGATTTGAACCCAGGACCTTCCAAGTATGAAGCAGGAGTGCTAATCAATGAACCACAACATTTGGTACTATTTTTATGGCTACAGTGAAACTTACATATAAGAGAAATTGGGTAGCACTTATATACATGTATGTAACATTCACCTGTCTCTTTGTTCTAGTAATACCTTGCAATACAAAATATGTACTTCAAAATGTGTATGTTTATGTAAAGTTGTAAACAGAAATAATCATTATTTGGTACTTGTTATTAACTTTTTATCATAACACGTTTATGGCATTTTTATTCTTGGAATATGTACTGGAAAAAAAATAGGTTATTTTTCAAAGGATGAGCCTGGCTATCCTGAAGAATGGTGATGAATGTGGGGCTGTCATATGCATATGGCCTCCCTCCCTCCCCCCATATAGTAAGTGTTAGAGCTAGGAGAGTTCAGTCTGTAAAATGATTGGCAACAAGTTGAATGTACAAAGTTCGTTTCTTGTAAAGGGACAGGAATTTTTGTCTGCTGTCATATCCAGAATAGCTCTGAGGCCCACCCAATTATCTTTCCGGTAGGTGTGTGGAAAGTGGGTGGGGCTTTCTGTCCAAGGTTAAAGAGACTGGAGCATGATCCTGACTGTTCACGTCTATCTAGTGCTGAGGTTTAACATATGCACCCAAACATGTGATGGTGCTTAGACATCAGTACACCCTACATGTGATGTGGGTGTACATATTAGTTCTTTTTTGATGTATTGGTTTACATTTTTGTGTTATCCCCTTGAAGATGTTGCAGACAGTGGTTTCATATTAGTGGTTTGAGCAAACATTATGTGTAATGCATTATCATTTACAGAATTGAACGATTGAAAAGTTTTGCAAGACAGTTTCCACAAGATACTTCTGTCAAAGTTGCTCAAACCAGTAATGCTTCTCCGGGCAGAAGGCAGCAGAAAAGTGTGAATGATGATAGGTACAACTCTTCAAAAATGGTTAGTAATACAATATTGTATTTTGTTTACATCATATCGCTGTCATAACACACATTGTAGTCTTAAAAATATGTTCATTAAAGATGAAATAACACTCTTGTAGCAGAATGTGGAAGTCCAACACCCATAATATTAAAGCCGGCCATTGGATATGATCCTGAGTCAGGTCTGTCCTACTTCCTACCCTCACATCTGATTTCCCTAAAATCTAACAAGCACTTTGGTATTGACTTCGTGCGGGATTCACTTTACTCTCGCATGGTTGCATAGGTGAGGCATCTGGCTGGGGATTTCCCAACATTGATTCTGTGTTTTGAAACATGTATTCTTTCATGTGAAGTGTCTTATTACTTAATTTGAACCAAAACTGGATTGACTAATTTTATTAAACTTCAAAATATAAAATTTAATTAAAATATGTTCGTTGGTTCTTGCATTGTTACATGTGACAGATCAGCAGACAGATATTTTCAATAGGTGAACTTTTGCATTGTCTTTGTAATTGTGGCAACAAATCAAGAAAGAAGCATACATCATATAATGTAGCACACTGGGAATTTTGTCATTAACCTTGCTGTTGTTTTGTTACTTATGTCCATTTTGCAGGGAAGTATGGAGGAAGGACCTCATTCCCCAAGTTCTGATGTCACTGACGCTAATGATAAGGATTTATCTCTGTCAGAGACTCCTGACAGTAAATTTAAAATCAGTAGCCCACAGGCGAAAAAGAAGAAACGACAGTTAAAGAAGTACAGTTTTCGTGGCAATAATTTTGGTGCAGACTTTGAAACATTTCTCTGCAAGCACATTCACCGTGTCGCACAGGAACATCCGGAACTGAGTACTAAAGCAGTGGAGAAGTACCTTGCCAAAGAATGGAGTGGAATGGATGAACAACAAAAGTCGAGGTAAGATATAGTTTTGTTGCTAGTCCCACAGATATGCCTCTTATTTGAGAGTTGTTCAGTTTGTTTCCTGGGCGATATACTGATTGTGCTTTTGTCATGGTTTTCATCAGTTTCTGCAGGCAAATGCTGGGTTTTTCCCACAGAATGCTGGGATATTACCTTAAACCATGCTTTAGCTATTTCCTTCACAGTCATCCATTCAGTACGTAATTTGGTATTGTAGATTGTATCATATGGCACAAATAACCAAAGCTAATGAGGGGCCTGAACCTCACTGCCTCTACCACCACCACCGCTACCACCTCACTACTGTTACTACCTTTCATTTTCTGCTGTTGATCACATATACCTGTGTAACTTTATTTTAGAGTAGTCAGTGGTAAGATGGCAAGACAGACTTAGAAATAACAAATGTTCACTTTTACAAAATGTTTGTCATAGTTACAAAACAAGGAATATCTAAAAAGAGTAAATTGATAAAGTTTTAAGAAATGGTTTATATTTTACATATCATTGTATTGTTAACATTTGGTATCTGTACCTTCAAATATGACTTTGTATTTTTGATGTTCAAAAAATCTTATTATATTACCTTTTCACCCAACATGTTTTGTCTGTTTCTCAGGCATTTTAAGGGTGTACTATAGAAAACATACTCTGAACCCCTGAAGATGTCTGAAAAGTAGATGAAATATGTGTGGTGAAAGTGGCATAAAACAAGGTTTTACGACATGAAATATGAAGTTATATTTTTTTGTGAATCACATGGTAATATACTTAAAGTACTTAAAGTTACCAGTCTGAAGTAAACTTGATAAATGATGAGTTTTGGTCATTAGGCTTAATGGACTGGTAGGAATAGATAGCCTGGTTGCTGTCCTAATGTTAACCTTGGCAATTTCAATATTATGAATATTATCTGTCTTCAAATTCAGTATTTATCTGTCATCTATTGTCCTTAATTTAGTTCTTATAAATACATTATGCTGTATTTCCCTTAACATAAGACAATTTCACTTCTCACTTATGAGAAAGGCTAATGGGAGACATACGAGTGTTGGCAACAGTACATAAAGAAACACAACACACCAATCCACAAATAACAACAAAATATTACCATTCTGTAACCCATTATTTTAAAGACTTTAACATTACCACTAGTGGATTATTTTAGTATACTTTATCCTCTATTTTATCACTGACAGAATTAAACACCAAATGTGCACAATTTGAGAACCTGATGATGACCATTTTTGGCTAACAAATGTAGTTCAGTGATAATGAACACTTGAAAAACAGTGAAAATTATGTGTGAATATGACAGTGACAGTGATATTAAAGTTAGAGTCTCATGTATGCTAAGCATCACATAATATGTTTTCTTATTATACAGGTTTTGTAGTCGATTGACTGGTACTAATGATACTGAGAAATGTACTAACATGTCAAGCAGTGAAGAGGAAGATGATGTCGATGGTGATGTTGATGAGAGACAATCAAATGAGAGTGAGAAAGCTGATAGTAATGATACCCGTGATTCAAGTCCTGCTCCATTTTTCAAACTTAGGAAGGGTTGTGGATTGTTCCGTGGCACCAGACAGGAAAAAGTTTGCCAGATATGTGAGAAACCTGGTGACACTGTGAAGTGTCGAGGTCCGTGCTGTGGTACTTTTCATATAAAATGTGTGTCCGAGTATTTGGCAGCCAAAGATAATATGAATGACATAACCCCAAGCAATGTGAGAATAAAGAAAAGCAAATCTGTTTTAACAAGCCATATGAATAAAGTTGGTATAAATGATGTATCATTTAACGTGGTAGATGGAGATGATAAAAAAGTTAGTGAATTCACTAATGTTTCTGAAGCTGATGGTGAACTTGCAAAGCCTGTCAGTGGTATTGCTAATCTTGTAGAACATGGTAATAAAGATGAGAAAGAATGCAGTCGTGTATCAAGGAAGAGGAAAATGTTCAGTACAGAAGAACAGATTTGTGTTGCAAACAAGAAGGTTGACAAAGAAAAGACTCTTAATAAGAATGACAGAGGTGGGGAAAGCAGAAAGGATGAAAATGAGAAAGTGTCTGAAGTAAAAGTGGATTCTTGTGCTGTTGAAGGAAATGAAGAGGAACAGGAATACAAAGAAAATGTGAAGCAGGAAACAGTTGATGAGTTGAAAATGGATGTGGATAAGGTAAATGACATTGAGGAACTGGAAAATGACAGTACAGGAACTATAACCAAGCGAGATGAAAATCAAATTGTAGATGTTGATGAAAAAGAAATAGAAGATGATGTAAGGGAATGCTCAGTGATTAAAGAAGAAAACCATACAGAGATAAGTTCAGATGAAATAACCAAGGAGGTAATGGAAGATGTGATAAAGGACAAAACTGTTTCAGATGGGAGGAGAAGTGACAGGTTGAAAGGCCGCTGTTATGTGGAAAATAAAGAAGGAAAGAAAGATGCTGAGAAGGGTGTGTTTGCTAAGAGAGGAAATCAAGATGAGAAGGGAGGAGGGAAATCTGATTGTGATGGAAGTGAAAATATGATGAAAGACGCAGGTTTTTGTGGGGAGAAAGACAAATATAAGAGAACAACAAGACTTGTTGCTAAAAAAAGGGATAGAAGAGATGATAAAGAAATGAAAGCTGATGGAAAAGAAATTCAGAAACAAACAAAAGTTACTTCTGAGGAGAAAGACAGAGATGAAAAGAAAGAGAAAGGTGTTTTAAAGAAAAAGGGTAAAGAAGAAAAGAAGGGAAAGGATGGTGCAACAGAGGAGAAATTGGTGACAGACTGTGCATCTGAATTCCATTGCAGTGACTGCAAAGAAGGCCGGAATCCACCATGCTTTGCATGTGGTAAAATAGAGGAAGAGAAGACTGGCAGAGAGCAGCGCCAGCGCTGTGCAGTGGGTAAGCTTATAAAGAATTCTTAATCCTAACACAGTATAATGCTGTTAACAGAACCACAGTTAACCTGAAACATGTATTTGTTATTATGAAACTAGGAAGAATCTTTTAAATATTATAAAAGTCACCTACAAGTATTATTTACATGAAAGTGATTAATTTCTTACTTCATTAATGTCCTTCAAAAATGAAGTCTTATCTGATGAAATGAAAATTTGCAAACAGTATGCACAATGTTTTGCTAAATACAATGTTACTTGTAAAAAATTTAAATGTGTTTCACAGACTTCCATTTTGGATCTGGTAAATTTGCAGGTAGATCTTGTGTCTTGTGGTGCTAACACAGATTCTTTGTTAAATTAAGTGTGGAATTCACAGAAATTACATTTTGGGCAGATGCTGTAGTCAGTCTCACAATCCTACAATCAAAATAAAATCTGGAAAATGATGTTGAAGAGTAGTGTCAAATCCATTTTCAGAGTTTAAAATCCAAAAATGTACCAGGTTGAGTGTCATGTTTAAATACATCTCCATCACAGGATTAATATGCTAAATCATTGAGTAATTTTTGTTTCTAATTTTAGGTCACTGTGGCAGGTTTTATCATATTGAATGTCTCAAACTGTGGCCTCATGCATGGTCAAGTGGTAGTTCATCATCTCGGAGGCAGTTGGCTGCGGCAGCCCGTGGAGAGGTCACTGGAGGACAGGTAGCTGTAACTTGTCCTCAGCATGTTTGCCACACTTGTGCATCTGATGATCCTAGAAATGCTACAACACGTTTTGCACATGAGCGACTGGTACGCTGCATACGGTGTCCTACTGCATATCACACTGGTAAGTAAAGTAGGCCGTGGAGATCCAGTTAATGGATTTGTGCTGAACTGGGCATGATACCAACTAGTATGTACCAGAAAGCCATATCATGTCCATTGGAAAGGTTAGGCATCATTCAGGTAAATCAGGGTTGGATAGGCCCATAGCTAACTTCAGCAACATATAGACAGGACGAGAGTTGGGATACTTTTGCTTCAGATGACAAAACATATCCAGAACTGAAGTGAAACAAGATTCAGACATAACAACACGAGTTGGGTCATTCATTCCCTCATCATGGAAGCATGAAAACTCTTAGAAAGGGACTTCTGTTCCAAATCAATATGGCTGATCACCTAAGAACATTTTATGAAATGAACTACAACCTTCCAAGTGTGGTGTGGTGCAAACAGATAATGTTTTGTGTTCTTTTATATAGTGTAAAAATCACATTATGAAAAAACTGCCCTCTTACCATGCATATGTTAAGTAATTTGCTTTATTATTAATATTTGTCTCATCTAAATCAGGTAACTACTGTCTGCCAGCTGGTTCGGAAGTGCTGACAGGAACACAGATCATTTGTCCCAAACATTATGAACCTCCACAGAAAAAGACTTATCATGTTAATGCAGCCTGGTGCTTCATTTGTGCTATGGGTAAGCCTCTTTACTTCATTAAAATAAGGAATAAAGTCGCGTAATTAAAAAATGTAGGTGTTTGAAAGTAGGTTTCAGAAGTTTCAGATAATATGAGCGGGATCAACAAATCTAGCTCATTTCACCAGTCGCAAAAATGTGACTATCTGGTGCCTGAATGGTACTTGAGAAAATTAAAAATGTATGTAAGTATACAATGTGCAGAGTAAAACCTGTATTAATATCTCTCTCTCTCTCTCTCTCTCTCTCTCTCTCTCTCTCTCTCTCTCTTTTCCCCCCATCTAGCAATAACAGTTTACTATAATTTTAATTGATCATGACACTGTATTTTCTTAATGGCTGTATTGACATTCAGGGATGTAATTGATATCTTTTGATAGGTGGTTCCTTAATATGCTGTGACTTATGTCCGACTTCATTTCATATTGAATGTCTGCGACTATCTCCTCCAGAAGGTGGTTTCATCTGTGAAGACTGTGACACTGGAAGGTTTCCATTATATGGTGAAATTGTGTGGGTGAAACTTGGAGCTTACAGGTCAGCATTAAAACAAGGATGAGCAACTATTTTTAATTGGTGGCCAGTTGTGGTTGTTTCAAGGTGGAGATCTCATTAAGAAGTTTTATTGTTATTAAATTGTAAAATAGGTTCCATACTTTATGAATAGATAGGTGAAAAAGTAACATCATTAATAATTATAATTAAATTAGACATGGATGTCCAAACTTCCAGAATGTTTCCCCTCCCCACAGACCATATTTTTCACACACTCACATTAGAGACATTCATAGGTTAACTTTGATGTTAGTATCTGACAACTTTTAGATTGTGGAAGTACAGATTAGTGGAAATTGTGCATAAAAATCAGTTGTTGAAACCATATAATTGTTAATAACTTTGCTAGTTTATATGCAGATGAAAGAAAATGGGCATCATAAGGTCTTTACAAATTTTTTGTTAATAAATTTTACTTTTGCCTAAGATTTTATTTCTTTACAAGTTCTACTGCTGCTTTTCATCATGAAGTTATTTTCTTTTTGCTTTGTCAGTTGCCTGAATAAAGTATATATACCATATTATGGAGACTAATTCTATAATGTGGAAGGAAACTTCTTGGTCTGCAGTGGCCATAAAAGATGAAGGCAGTTCTTTTAATAAGGTCTTGCTTTATTCTTATTTTTAGGGCCATTTTGATTCTTGTCACTATGGCTAATTTTGGCCTCACTACTTTTACTAGATTTGTTTATATTGCCTTGACTAGTGTTATTCTTATTACTATCCTTTATCCTCCAACTATTTCCGTGATGTCAGCCCAAGAGCAACCAAGTGGCTTCATGAAGGGAAGTAAAAATATTTTAAACAGATTATATTATGTTTGGGAAAAAAACTACAAATGCTGTTTGACATTGCTTTCATTACATTATCACGAACCTTATCTTTCAGATGGTGGCCAGCGCAGATCTTGTATCCAAGTCAGATTCCTGAAAACATCCACAATCTACCCCATGTACGGGGAGAGTTTGCTGTTAGGTTTTTTGGTTCTCATGATTATTACTGGGTGAACCGAGGCAGGGTCTTCTTGTATCAGGAAGGGGTGAATATGATTGAGATATGAACTGTACAATTCAGTAAGTGTATGGCTGTTGCTGATATTGATATAATGGATGGCTATTTCTTTCCTAGGATACTGGACACAGCGCCAGGCGCAAATCTTACATGGAAGAGATGTTTAGTTGTGCACTGCGTGAGGCTAATGAAGCTCATAAAACATTAGAAGGAGAGAAAGCTACAAGAGTTGCTGAGGCTAGACCAGTTATGGTAAGGTGTATAAATACATGACTCTTATATTGGACACTCCACTGTATGAGATATATGCAGTGTGGTGAGAAAGCTATGAGACTAAAATGAAATAAAAATATGCAGTATGAGTATTGTTTCATGAGAGGCTGCTGTAGATGCACTGAAGTATGACCTTTGCAGTGCTGCTAACTGTAACCAGTTGGGATTCGGGGAATATATTTGTAAATTTAAAATTTCATGTAATGTATAGCTTTTCAAAGTATTAACCCATGTTTATTTTAATGCAAATATATTTTCATGTTCAGACAGCTTAGTGAAGTGTCTGGGTTGGACCGTGATTCCATTCGCTCTAGAGGCATGGACACATGCATATCACTCCAAGACACTCGGCCTACTGTCCATTGTACTAAGGGTATACTTTTCCCCGGAGTAAAGCAACCAGAAGCTGACTGCCGCCGATTGCTGGGTCTAAAAATGCACGGAACTCTCTGTAGTCCGCTTTGGCATTTTGCTTAGATACAGAGCCAACTTTGCCTGTATTTAGCAGCTTATAAGATGATCTCATATAAGGCATAAGGGATTAATAATCTCATTACATGTCCATATAAAAATTTAGTAAAATTTTCCAGCTGAAATAAAACTTATTTTCACAATACCTGTTCTGGGTTCACATGCTGTTACCCTGGTAAAACTTGTACTTGTTAATAGTTCTTTGTCCTTTTTGTATTATTGCTGCCAGACTTTATGGCCAAGTGGTTAACACTCCTGCATCATATTCAGGAGGTCCCAGGTTCAAAGCTGAGTTAAGGGACTGTCTATCAAGGCAGGGTTTCATTTTTCTCAGCCCCCCAGGCAAATGCTGGATAGTACTGTAAATTAGACCATGACATTTTCTTTCCAGTTTGGTATTTGTTCATATTTTCTCATTTGACACCATATAACATGAGCTACTACTGACAGTATCAGTAATGTAATCATAAATCAGATGTAAATAAATAAATTTGTCACTGATCTCCGGCTTCAGAAATACTTGGGAGATGACACATAATTATTGGTCCTTTTTGCGTACCAAAGTAACTACAAATTGAAAATTGGCTGCATATTGTTCAAACAAGTAATATGAACGTTGGTGTTAGTGCTAATACCATACTGTAAATTAAATTTTAACTATTGCCATAAAGGTTCATAGTGTATCCACAAACTAAGCACTATCTGGCAACTGTGGCTTACTTAAATTTTGCTTATCTGTAGTGTATTAACAAGAAAATATTTACAAACTATTTTTCTGTGTTGTTCTCTTTGGTCAAACAACACCTAAGTATGCGAGATTTGAAGTTTTCACAGCGGTGAGTATGAAGATTTCTGTCTTCTGGGTTGTTGCGCTGTGTAGTCTGGTCGATGTTAACACTGACCAGACTACACAGCGCAACAACCCAGAAGACAGAAATCTTCACCTAAGTATGCGTTTCTATGGGTACATATTCGCTAGCCCATATATATATACAGAATGTCTCAAAAACATGTAAACACATTCAGTTATAGAAACGTGGACATTTTAATAAACTAAACCATTATGTACATCAACATTAGCACTTAGTGAATTAGCAAATGTAGTGTAGGTGTTCAAAATGGCCACCATTGACTTTGTGGCACAGTTAACAGCTGTGAGCACCTGACTGTCGAACAGCCACCATATTATAATGCGTATACATATTTTTGGGACATTCTGTATATTAATATAAAAAAATGATTACCATCCAACCAAACTAGCAGCCAAAATTGCATGTGTAGATAGTTGTACCTCTCTACAAATATAGAACTGGATAAGTTGTGTGTGAATTTGGTGGTAGTAGTGAAGATCTGATGATTACTGCTTTTGTAATATTTTCATACCATCACAAAACTTGGATGAATTACAAGACACACCATAGTTTCCAGACATATATATTTCCAGAAATTGTCAAATCATGTTTGTTCATGCATTTTTTTCATATGTAAATGTATGGTTGATTTTATTTTTTATGAAAATAAGAGTAAAGTAAACTTTGTTTTATAATCTTGTGTTAGCTAAGCTCTGTGGCTTTGCTTTTACTTCTAGAAACCACCTATGTACGTGAAGATCAAGAGTAACAAGCCCGTGGGTAATGTACGGGTAACAGAAATGGATGTTTCCAGTATAACTCCTTGTGAATGTGATCCCAATTCTGCCAACCCATGTGGACCAGATGCAGATTGTCTCAACAGGTAGGATGAAACTATTGTACTGTTTTGTATGTTGAGATGTATGATGTGTTATGGCTGAACCAAGTGGTAGAGGGATAAAGGTCAGTTACTCCACATTTCCTGTTTCTGTGGCTCATGCACTAGCGAGCAGAAGAACAGGAAATTGTTTTTGGAAGAAAGCAGTAAAGTACGAGGACTTCAAAAAGAATTAGAAGTTGCTTCACTTTCCTGAGCATTGTGGCCACTAAGAGCAGTTTCTCTATGCAACGAGACATATTCTCATCAACATGTATAGTGAACAATGAAAATGGTAACAGAATTTTCCAGGTAAATTACATGTTATAAAATAATATGCATTGCATTGTGTACTGCTGTAAATTGGTTGGTTCAGGTCACCTGAAGTACCTAATATGTTATTTTACATGTTTTTGCTCTTTTACATATTGTAAAATTTTAATTTTGATCTGTACAGGGTTCTGTTGGTGGAATGTAGCCCCTCTGTGTGCAGGGCAGGGGAGAGATGTGGGAATCAGTGTTTTGAGAAAAGACTCTATCCACCTCTTATTCCCTATAGAACTGAAACTAGAGGTTGGGGTCTGAAAACACTTGCAAACATTCACAAAGGTAAGAACTGCAATTTATTTTATTCAATGCTTTGAGGACCATCCATCCCACCTGTCGATCATAGCCACTTTTTAAGAAAACATTTTATTAAATAAATCATAATTCCAAAATTAATTAACTTAGCCAAAAATGCCTTAAATGTTGGAGGGCATAAATATGTCCAGGGAGCATTTAGTATCACTTATTGTGTATGTATGAGAATGACTTTTTCAGTTTGAGAATATATCAAGATGAGAATTTCGAAAAATATTAAGAAATCAGACAAAAATGTGAATTATCTCTACCTGACCACTCTTTCGGTGTAATCGCAGTTTTAAAATCCTAGCCATTTTTTCTACACTATACCAAAGTATACTGCTTATCCATCTTGATATCATATCCCTTTTGTGATGCATGATTTCCACATATCATTGTATTTAAAAAATAATTGCATTTAGGTCAGTGTCCTTTTAAGCCACTTGTTGAATCTGAAAATGGTTAGTAATAATTTCAGGTTCTTTCTTTTAACTCTCTTCATTTAAAAATTTGTGCCACAGAAGTTAGTTAAGGAGAACGTGTAATGTTTTTATTGCATGGTGTAATAACTTATACCAGTGTTGCAGTAGTTGACTTTACTCTTGTGGATTCACTATAGCAGAAAAATCTTCAAAACATACAATTTCAGTATGTGGTAGGAAACTGTTCAGAATTTCAAGAAAGAGTGGAACCATTTATTTATAATTATATGGGGATTGGTAAAAACTTTAGTATCAAAAACTTAATGCTTAACATGTTGGCTCCCATTAGGGTCAGTTTATTTCATGCACATCGTGCAAAAAGTGTATAATAATGTATATTTATAATGGACAGTAATATAAAAGCATTATACTGATGTGACATACACAGGACACAGAGTAACAGTGGTCCTTAACTGTTAAATAATACTTTGTGTGAGCTGTATAATCATTCATTAAACTGAACAACTTTATTCTTTGTGCAGGAGGTTTTGTGATTGAGTATGTGGGTGAAATGATTGATGAAGCAGAGTATCAGAGTCGCATGACACGGAAACATGAAGAGAAAGACGAGAATTATTACTTCCTAACTATAGACAAGGACAGAATGCTGGATGCAGGACCTAAAGGAAATGTTGCACGGTAATACAATTTGTTGAAATGTGGTTTTCATAAATTACGTTATAATTTGCCAGAAGTTGGGTGCCAAGCTTGATGCTCTGACTGCTTTTCTCCCTGGTGCAATGGCATCCATGTTTAGTGGTTAGAAGATTAGGAGATGTATAGAGCTGCTGTTCCACATTGTCTTACGCCATTGGAATGCACCTTTACCCCAGCAGTTTTAACAGACCGAGTACATCACTGTGTCCTTCATTGGCCATGATACACAGTTCTTTGTCATGTCTTATTGTATGTACATATACTTAACATTTGTTCATGTTTAGGGGAATGTGACGTCAACTTCCATGTATCTTATTTAAAACTGCCAACATTCAGTTCTTCAAATGGAAACATTAATTTCTAACTATATATTGTTGTACAAGATGTGCATGGTTGCTATATTAACTTTGAATGCACCATTGGTAGCTGGGAGAATGGATAAGAATTTCTGAAATATCAGCTAATTTGCATGACTCGCAACCCTTGAAAAATTTGTATCATAAGCAATTTTAGTGATCATAAAACAGTGAGGGAATTGGGCCATTTTTTCATTATTCTGGCCCACCTTGTCTCTTCAAGTTATCGTTAGTTTCTTGTTCATCGGCTTGTACTCTGTTAATTCAGGGAGAGTATTTGTGTTCTGTCAGTGTGGGGAATGTATTTCTGTAGTCAAAATTTTGGGTTATGATTTTTTGGTCTTTAGTTCATCCTAAATGTGTTGGTTTGTGTTATAGTCCCTCCAGTACTTCTTGTGGATTTCAGTTTTTGAGATCCACTGGAGTTAACTGCAGTGATGTATGTATCATTATATAATGGAACCTCAATATATCGCGCCTTGTTATACCCCGGACTCAGATATACCGCAGCTGTGATCATGTCCCCCAATATGATTACACATTTTACATGTTTCACATATGACGTGAGTAGCTTATAACACAGGTACTGAAGCTGTCCCCTGAAACCCACATTATATCGAGGTTTCACTATATATGATTTGAAACTTTCATGGCAATGTAACTCAATAAAATCGTCTCAGGGGTCTGATGATGGGAACAGATGGTTCCTGAAATGTCGGTTTTGTCTTTTAACAATTTGACGTGGCTGGTTGCCCAAGAAGATTTTATTGAGTATGTGACATTGTTTCAGTTTTGATAGTAATATGTTTGAAATTTGTTTAAATGCCATAGATTTATGAACCATTCATGCCAGCCCAATTGTGAGACACAGAAATGGACAGTTAATGGAGACACCCGTGTAGGATTATTTGCTTTGGTGGATATTCCTGCTGGTGCTGAACTCACCTTTAATTATAACTTGGAGTGTGCTGGTGCAGACAAAAAGCCTTGCATGTGTGGTGCTCCCAACTGCAGCGGCTTTATTGGTGTCAAGGTTAATAAGGTAATCTGTCACATTGTTTTCCTCCTCTACAGATTACACCTTGAGATTAATAATTTTGAGATGGCAGTTTTTTTTCAGTGTGTTTTAGTTGACAAAATATAGATGGATGAAATTAATACAGCATGAAGGACATATGGGAAAATGTGCATGCAGAGTCATGTTGGTGTAAGTGTAGACTGGAACTATCATTTTCCCGGATGCATTGTCTGTTTTGTTCAGTCCCTGATAGGTCCAATGTAAAATAATGTTACATTTTATCGCTTCTATCGTTCCTCAAACTGTAGTTTTATCGCATCAGTCGTTCAAAAATCTTAGTGCTGGCACACAATTTTCCCGCACTGATCGTTTCCGAGAAATTATAACAATATTTACGTAATGTATTTAGAATTTAAAATGATCGCTTTAGAGATAAATTAAGACTGGAAGGTGCGCAACGAGCTTGCCACATGCATGGTCGACTCCATCGATGAGTCATGTGACTATCACGAAAGGGGCAGTGATGATGAGCAAGGGGAAGACGATGAATGCAAGCACGAAGCTGTGCCGAGTTTTACCGAGGCACATGTTGCATTGGTGTAAAAGTGAATTTGTTCTTTTATGCACACAATATTTGTGAAGGTGATGAAGAAAACGTTTTGAACATGTAAAGGGCTCTGTTTCCCCTAAAACATAAAGTTATCCTTTGAAGACTTTTTTAGCAAAAAGAAGTAACTTTGAAATAGGTTTTGCGTATGCAAAAGAGAAAAATGCACTGTTTTAATTTTTTCTCATTTTTAATGCTTTCCCACAACTGCCGTTTTCTCGTATTCATCGTTCTTATTTCTCTCCCCCGTCAAAAACGATGCGTTGAGGTTTCACAATAGTAACCTTTCTTCAACCAAGTGGAGTGCAAGTGTACCCTGATATAATAATATTTTCCCAATTGTTTTTATGTAGTTGTTAAACACTATCGTTTACTTTGAGGAAAGAATATAAATTATAGGCATCTGAAAAAAGAAGTGCTAGAAAATATTTGACTCCAAGAAACATGTTATTTAATGAGGAACTTTGTGATTTATACAGGTTACCTGGTATTGTTATGGCACTGGGAGGATAAACTGATATGAACATAATAGCTTGGAATGGAGAATAAATGCAAATGCAAACTTAATGGGGAACTTCTTGGAAAATTGTCATTGGAAAAAGATTGAGACAGGAAAGGATACAAGGAAGACCTTAGAGAAATAGGTTGTGAGAATGGGAAGTGATGGGACCAACTCAGGAACATGTCCCCTGGCAATTTTTGATGTTTGCAATTTTGAAATTTAGGTTCTGCTGTCTTAGAAATGGAGCTTTGTATATTATGTTTTGTTGTCTTTATCAGCAGCAAGCAGAAGAAGACAAGAAACCCCGTGTAGAGTCACAAAACTCAGTGAAACGCCGTAGGAAGCGACAATCGGGCATCAGAGTAAATTATGATGTGTGCTTCATTTGTGGTGAAGGTGGAGAACTGCTTTTCTGTGACAACAAGACATGCCCCAAAGGTTATCATATTCACTGCCTTAAACTAAAGCGGCCCCCAAAAGGTAAGAATCGTATATGTGACCATAACTTCTAAAACTATTCCATGCATTCCTTATTATTGTGCATACTATATTTGCCTTGATGTTCTACTATTGTTCCAGAACTAATCACTGTAGATGTCACAGTACACAGATTCGGTAGTTATTTTCTTCATATTTTGTTAAATATTCACCATTTTTATAAATGTCTTAAATAAAAGTGAAATCTTAATGAGCTCTTTTTATATCACATTAATTATTTTGATATAACTTGATTGGTACAGATCAAAATCAGATTTTCAGAACTTTCAAATGAGGTTGTAGATCTTAATCACAGCTATATTTTATGACATGTGCCAATTTTTTAATGCATTGAGCCAGTTTTTTGAGAATCTGTAAAGTTTGATATAAGCTTCACATGAATTAGTAGTTGGTTGGACTAGTATGAATCAAACTAAAGTTTTTGGTGTAAACTTCCAATACCAATTTTATTTGAAATATATTTGGTAGTTTCAGAGATGAAACATGGAGAAGGTGATGCATACATCTGTAATATGTATTCACTTTACGCAGAGATTTCCAAAATCTGCCATGTAGAGTAATTGTGGAACTCTGTATGGTGGATTAGCTCTGTTTCATTTTGGTATGTGAGGTTGTAATAGTTATGTTTATTGTAATAACAAGTCTCGAGGTTTTGTTTTTAATTTTACAGGAAAATGGCTCTGTCCATGGCACCGTTGCAATGAGTGTAACAAGCGTACTACTAGAAGATGCGGGTTTTGCCCGAATTCATTTTGTCCTCGGCATGCTGACGGAAACATCAAGTTACATCCGGCAGTTGGCTTTGTCTGCCAGGAGCATGATAAAGTAATAATTCTATAGTATCGACTAATGTTCTGATGATTTAGGATTGCGTTCATTCTTCACCCTCCCCGTGGTCCACTCAAAAGTTATAGTGAAATCCCCTGTTTAACATTTATTTGGAGGACAGTGAATTTTATCACTGAACTTAGAAACAGTGACAGTAAATCTAAGTATGTGAGTCTTGACTTACTGAACATGAAACAGTTGCTGAAAATGAAAATAATTCATTACTGGGGGAGCTATAACAATACTGAACATTGCAACATAAAAGGGAATTTAACTCTGAGATTATTGCCTGTATAGCGATTAAAATGAGTTAACTTTTTCACAAATCAAGAATAATGTGCCATTTTCCATAATTCCTATTAGCGCTGTATGGAAATCCATACTCGTCCCTCATGGTGACCTAACAGAAATATATCGTTCCTACAACTCAACTTATTCCATGTGGCAGCAGACTGAAGTTTAATGCAATGCCTCGTAGTACACCAAATCATGTATTAATGTAAAGTTGTGTGAAGATTTCTGTCTTCTGGGTTGTTGCTCTGTGTAGTATGGTCGATCAAAAATGACAAATGCTTTGAAACATTAAGGCTGGGAATGGAAATTTAAGTAAAACTGTTTGAGTTTTTAGGCCTGTTTTTTGTATGAAGAAGATTTGATTGGTCTAACTCATTCTGGTGAAACTTTAGGTCTTTCATAATCAGATGACATATATTTTGTTTTCAGGAAACACCAGCAAATGTTAAGGAAGAATTATTAGACTCTGTGGCAGAACCTATTGTTAAAATGGAAACCGAAGAGGAAGAAACAAATGAGGAGTTATCAGGGCCTGCACCAGAAGTCAGTTCCACTGATAAAGAAATTAAAAACAAGACTGAACAATGTGAAAACATGGGAATAGAAATGATAATTGAAAATGAACCTCATGTTTCCTCTGAAGAAACTGCAGTTGAATGTTTTGTTAGAGAAGAGCCCATGGCAATAGAATCTGCCCTACCTTCTTCAGATGAAGTCAAAAATGGCTTGTGTGATGAACTTCCTGATTCTGACATAAAAATCTCAATAGACACTAATGAAGAAAAATATCCAGAGGAAGATATTTTAATTCGGAACGATGCATGTTCTAATGATGATATGGTTCCAAAAGTGAGCAGTATGGTGATATGTGATGAGAAGGTGATGGTAGACCAGAATGTGACCTATGATTTGGTAAAATGCAATAGCGATATTCGAAAACGAAAAAGAGGTCATCCAAGAAAACCATCAATACAGGAGAACCTTGAGAGAAATAAGCGCAAAATTAAAAGCCCTTGTCATATGTCTGCATTCAACAAAGTAGCTTTGGATAATGAACTTGAAAGTCTCGCACAAAGCTTCTCAGATAACGAAGGTTTTGACAGGAAACAACACAAGCTTGCCGGAAGACATAAGAAAAAATTGCAGTCTACCAAGTTTAGGAAAGATACAGCTGTTAATGACTTGAAGAAAGGTGTGATGAAGAAACAGAGAGGTAAAGCCAGGAAAGTCTCATCTCCTGTGGCAAATAAACTTGGATTTGGAAAGAGTGAAATCCATTTTGAAGAGCAATGTGGAGGCAGTGGGGATTTTGGGCAAGAAACTACTGAAGAGGAAAAGGAAGGGGTAGACATGACTGTGGAAAACATGCCTTTGGGGGTGAAAGCAGATTCCAGTATCGATGTGCAGAAAATGTGCAATGAAACCAAAAGCAGCTCAACCACTCTAGTGACTGTTAATGGAATTGAAAATACAAATGTACTCATACTGCCTGTTGAAAGTTGACCAGTTTTTACAGTTCTTTAAAGTATATCAAGACAGGTCTAAGGTTCTCATTATATATATTATTGTGTGCACTATACAGATTGGATGCCCATTATGTATTTTGTAGGAAATTTATATTATGTCATGCAGTTAATTTTTCTGTTAAACAGCATTTCATTCACTGTAGTCATTATTGTCTTTGTGATGAACAATGTTACGTATCATGTAATATCCAGTTTGTGTTGTCTTGACGTAGCAAAGTGAAAGTATCAAAATTCCTTTTCAGAATTCTTCGATTATTGAACTTGTGGTTTTCCTGTCAGTAATTTTGTGTGTGGTGTATATAAATATATACACTTTTTATATTTTTTATGCATTGTCTCGTGAGATCACCTTCGTATCTCGGTATTTTATATAGTCCTCTGGCTCATGTTGATCATTTGTGGTCATGTAATTCAAGTTAGTTTATGTTACTTCAAATTTTATTTTTGTGCAAAACTTTAGTTCAGTTTCAAATATTTCGTAGACTTGTATTCCATACCTTAATTTTTATTCTCCTTGATATGAAATTTGTAATTACAGATGCAAGTCCTGACTCGTGTTGAATATTTTTTTTCTGTGTTACGGTAGGAATTTGGAAGGCTGTATATTTTTCTAGCTTTAAATTGATGTTGGCTTGCGCATATCTTTAAAGTTTTCTTTAACTCATATACTGCCATACTGCTTATTTATACAGGGAATACATGAAATTCTAGGATATTTAAAGTAAACTATACAAATAACACAAATGAGAATTGTGTATCAAAGACTTAATCCTGTGACTGTTATGGTGACTTTTGGCCATTGTAAAGATTGAAAGGGAAGCTAAAAGAGTAGCTGTGATGTCAATAGCAGGAGGAGAGGTAATTACAGTGTAAGATTTATTGATGTAGTATTATGCAGGATATATACTGTCGTACCACTAGATTTTTTAATAGCCATTACCTGCTGCTGTTGTTTTTTTTCTACACATGATTTTGCCTTGTAATTTATGGAATATCAGTGGCGCATAATAATGTTTATTGCATTTAATATCGCCATACTAAATTCTCCGCTCTCAACCCATCTTATACACAGCCATAAAGAAATTAACTTGCTCTTTCTGTGAGGGGTTGTGAGACTTGATCATGTTTTCTGTCCAGCTAAAAATCAGCAGTTACCATAAAGTAAATAGGATTGTAAAAAGTAAAATATTTGTTATAATAATGCCATGTGAATGTATGCAGTAGAAAAACAGTTTATGTAATCAGATTGGGCAAGCCTAGCTTCTTCAACTCTATTGGTTTGCTGGCATAGAAATAGTTAGTGTGTTTTGAGAATACATGTAATTAAATTAAATAAGAAGAGATGCAACATTGGTGAAAGAAAAATGCACTCGCAGACCCCACCAATGTACAGCTATAGTTAAGAGACTGCTGGAAGTTAGTGCTGGTATGTAGGTTTTCTGTTGGTTGACATATTTTTTTGGCATAGATGTATGTTGTGTCGGTTACTTTCATTCATATGAACATAACTGTGTCCTGTATTAACTTTCATAAAAGCATAAGTCCAGGTCAGTGGACATTTTTTTAATTATATCTTTTGTTTTTAGCAAAATATTGCTGATTTGAAGCATTCATATCTTTTCTCTGGTACATAATTTGTCCATGAGATTGCATCAGATGTATGTGTAATGTTTGTGTCCACAAAAGGGTTGCATCCAGTACTGGATGAAAAAGCATAATAAAACACTATCTGCAATTATAACAGTAATAATATACAGCATTTTACTGTTGGCAATATGTGAGTGGTATGTACATAAGTCTTTTCATAAAAACTTGGTAGAAGTTGCCATTACTTTTAAACTGTTGATTCAGGATTGACCTATAAATTTGCTAATTTTTTGACGTAAGTACGTCTATAGGGAAGGGTCATTCGGTAAAAACAGCGTTAGGAAGATGTGTCATCTGTTCATTCAGCATTGTTGTGTTTCATTACTGCCATCAACAATCTGCATTCGTTATTGTGGAAAGAGCTGAGCTGTGAATCGCTTGTAGAAGTGCGTCATGGAGTAGATAATATTGTGCTGTTAAAAACGTTTTAGAATATCACAAGTACTTATCTTATACAAGAATTGTTATGAAATTTGTGATACCGCCTTCCACACTCTCCATTTTAGTTTTGATTAAATTGATCATTGCCGGTGGACATCGTGGTCTCTTACAATTGAACAAATTTTGAGGTAAGGGATTCCTATTTATTATTATTGTTCCTCACAATTAATATGTTTTCATGTGCATTTGTGAACTCGTGTAAGAGAATTAGGCTTCTTCTTTTGACGTAAATACGTCTATGCGGAAGGGTCATTCGGCTAAAACAGCGTTACGAAGATGTATAGGATCCAGCCCCGAGTCACCTTTAAACGTTCATTCCTCAGGAATGGTAAGAGTAAGGGTAATGTAATATATATATATATATATATTAAATGATCAGCAAAAAGGGACCTTTAAGAATCTGTAATGTAATTTATTGCAATTATAATTGTTTATACATTTATTGTAATTTTAATGAACCAATGTGTACAATTTTCAATGCATCTGGCGCGTTAAGCGCCCGCCTCTCGAAAACCGTAAGAGGTGGATCGGAACATATTGCGTACGAAATACGTATTACCTCTTGAGCTTTCCATATCTGTTTTCAGATTTTACATATCACAAATGGTTTAGGTTCTACAAACATTTATTTATACAAATAAAGGCGCATCGCACTTCAAGCTACTGCTGCGTTTGTGTGTAGCGAAATACTATGTAGAGATAAGAAGATGGATGGCATTGAAGCTAAAAGAGTCCGATGGTGATAATTTAAATACAAAGACGTATTTACGTAAGATTCTCGGGAACCGTGGTTCCACTGTCAATTTTTGCTTCTAGAACTTACTGGCTTCTTACACTGGGAGTGGCAAAGCAGCACAAGGTTTAATCTCATAAAAACAAACAAAGTCACGAGTATGAAAATTAGTGCATTTATGTACAAGTATTCTGATAGAACATTAGTTCATCCTGTTGTTATCCCATTGCTTATGCTTTGTAGGTTAATTTTTGTAGTTGCTGTAGTTTTTCCTCTAAGCAAAACCTTGATCCCAATTGATTGCATGATTCATCAGACATTGTTCCATACACGATCACAGTGCACATACAGTATTTACAAATGGATATGGCATGTCATGTCTTATGTCTCAGCACAGTTTTCCCTGTGTTTGGATTAAAAGATTTTCTATGCCTTTTCATTTGATGTGTATGAGATAGTTCAGACATCTTTAGGCTGTGTTTGAAATCGTTGGTTTGAAGCACTTTCAGAACATAATTCTGATTTTTCTAAAATACTGCATTGTGCAGCTTCAATTATATTGCATAGCATATAGCAAAGGCACGAGAAATTTGCACTTATGTGGACATAATTTATTGCCGCAACTCGAGAGAAATGCCGTTGCGAGCTGCAAGTAAATATGAGAGAGTAAGACACTGGTTTTTTGGTGATATGAAAACCCAGCCTGGAAGGGCAAAGTGTTATTGGAGAAATCTGACAGGGTTAGCATCCAAATTATTTTTCATCTTAAGGAAAGTAATTAATTTGTTACAGTTATACAAAATTTCTAAACGTTAAAATTTATTTTGTAACTATAAATATATTGATAATGTAATATAATTTAGGTGTTAATACTGATAGCAATTTTAAGAAATGCTGTGCAGCATACAAAAGGTATCTATATAGATTTGTTTGTGGGAATCTAAGAATGTTCTCAGAGCAGTTCATTGATGGAAAATGCTGCTTCTATAGAGTAATAGTCTGAATTAATATGGTTTATTTCTGTTAGTATAGACTGGAATGAAACCACAACAGCTTACAAAGTAACTGGCAGTGAACTGATCAAGCAAGAGTGTGATTCATGGCAGGGGCAGTGATTTTGTTTCTATTGCCATGTCCATTGTGTTTTTTCTTTCCCCCATAGAAAAATAGTTTCTCTGGCCTGTTAACAGTTCTGAAGGAGAAAATACTGTTTCACATACGTTTACTCAGCGGGTCAGCTATGATAGGTACATGATAGAGTCATTGAAATATGGATGATCACATCTTAAGGGTTGAAGATGTAAATATAAAATAATTATTTGCTTTATTATAAGAAAATACAAGACACATGGCAAAATATGGATTGTGTGTTTGGTGGTTTAGGCATGAGACATATTTCAAATTTGTGTTATATTTTTTTACATATTTTTATTTTGGGCTTTTAAAAGTGTGGGTTAACAACTGTTATGGTAGACAATTGATGTATTTATAGTTATATTTTTTCAAGCCTTCCAAATGCAGTTAACTTTAAGACAACTCACTATTATGACCATAATAATTGGTATTTTAGCACATTGTATTTAGTAATCCTGTCCTGTATAGGGACTCTTATGTTGACTCTTATTGTAGAATTGCTACAGATGGTATATTTGGTACATAAGCACTAATGTTTGTCCCTTTAGATAAATTCATATAGTTTTTCTTGAATTGAGAACATATAATAATGAAATTTATATTTGCAACAAACTGATTAGATAGTAACATTAGTTTTTTGTACAGTGGATTATACTAGTGTCATGGAGGTGAGTTCTTGGAAGAATTGCATTAAGCACTGTTTTAATTTTATAAATATTTTTATATGTTGTAAGTGTGGATGTCATGTTAATTTAATTATGAAGTCTGATAAATCCAGATTATGTTGATGGACAGGAGAGTACCATATATTTGCCATACAGCCCTACATTTTGAAGGAGTTTCTAGAAATCTCAGTTTTAAGAAGCATTGAGATGAACTGGCTACTAATGTCATGTTGGTCATTCTGATTCTCATGAAGGCCAGTCAGATATTATCAGTCATTAATTTGTGTAATTAGGTAAGTGTGCAGAAGTCAAACAAGTTGGATTACAAAATAAACAGGTTTCTGTTGGAACTGTAGATCCACAACATTTGAAGTCCTTTGACTTCACACAATAAATTAATCTCAAAGCCAGCATAGTGTTGATTGTTTTGAGATACTTTATGCACCAGCATGTATTTTAGCAATGAATAGAATGTGAAACATTTTGGAATTACACGAACAAAAAGACCAAAGGATTTTGTGTTGGAAAACATGAAGTGAAGAGACATATCAAAGATGGGCAGATAATATTAAAGTTAATATGAAAGGATTAGGGCATGAGAGAATGAACTGGATTTAGTTAGATCGTGAAAGGGATAATTGATAGGCTACTGTGAATATGGAAGTAAGACATGTTCCATGAAATATGACCAGTTGAGCAAATATAACGTTCTCAGCTACATGAAGTTACACCTCAGTTAATATTAGAAACAAAAATACAATTGACAGCATAGTATTTGAGCAAATGCACTCTTTTATATTGATGTTTTTTTTTTTTTTTACATTTCATATCAAGAAGAGAGGCATAGCTTCACAAATTATATTTTTTACAAATATTGGGATGTGTGAAACAAAATTTGGCCCGAAGAACTACAAGACTTAAATTATATTAAACTTTATGTCTACATCCCTAATGTATGGCAGTGAAATTTTGACATTGGATGACAAAATTAGACTGAGTTGCTGAGATGAATTTTTGATAGCACATGGCAAGCTGCCTGTAAATGGTTATGAGTGATGATATAAACCCCCCAACAAACAGACCTGCATTGTAAGATGGCTGTCTTATGGTTTGCAGCATCATGAAAGCCTCATTGCCCTGATGATTGATGCAACAAGGACCTCTGAAACATTGGTAGACTACACAGTGCTAAAATCCAAAAGACAGCCGCTTTTGGACTCGCCACTGCATATACAAATCCTTCTTAGTCCCACAATGCTTATCATATGGCCTAGTTTAACCTTTTATCCAGGTTTATAGTAATACCATCTTGATAACCAGGCAGGCATATGCACCATCTAGTTTTGCCAACTGCAGTGAAAATTATTCTGTATTCATGTACATGCATAAATTATATTTTGTGCATTGGGTATTTTGCAGTACTGACGTAAGTTGAGTTTCTGTTTAATTTGTTTGGAGCAAAAGTATATTTTGTTAAAAAGTTACGCGATTGTAACTGGTATGAGTCTGAAGAAAAGTGCAGTGTGGATCTTAATAATCTGTATTCACCAAATGTTTGAACGATGACGTCAAGGAGAAGGGTAGGACATGTGGCAGACATGGGATGAGAATATTAAAGTAGGCCTTGGAGATCCACGGTATGAGATGATTGGATGTGTGTATCAAATGGCAGGACATTGTGTTATCTGTGGTTGTGAACCTCTGGGCTTCATCTTACCGCGAATTTCTTAATTAGACGACTATTAGCTTCTCAAGCAGTATTAAGGTCTATTTATAAGGGAACGTAAAGATAACGACACGAGGACGACACGAGCCAGAGAATAAAGCCTCTCCATTTATACATACACGTCGTGGAATCGGGACGAGGCCGAGCACAAAAAACTTCGACGAATCGAAGTCGTTCAGCTATGGCAGCTCAGTTTTAATTTTCCATTGAAGATTTAGCCATCGTGGCAATTTTTTTGGAAGAAGAGGATGGTAATAGAAGATGGGGTGTACATCCTGCGTGGCGAAATAGAAAAATTCACGGATAATTCATTATATATATAGAATTAATGGATCATGACCAAAAATGTTTTGAATATTTTAAGATGAGTAAATATTCATTTAATATTCTTCTAGAAAAAGTTCAACCCGTGATTGTAAAGGAAATACCAACTGGAAAGAAGCAATATCTCCAAGAGAACGTTTAGCGGTATGTATAAGGTAAGTTTAATGAAATAATTATTTTAATCAATTAACTTTATTTTTTAACATACAAATATTATTAACACAAAGGATTCTAAAAAAAGAAGTTTATTGAAAATGGTTAAAATATTCTTAAATGTTTGATTTGTTATCTGGAATTGATGATACTGATGATGAAGTCATATCTGCAGAATGAGGACGAGATGCCGTAGTTTCACTTCCTGGTGCATATGAGTGTTCATTTTGTAACTGTTGTAGTTCTGTCTCTTGAACTACAGAAAAAATTCTACCTTTCGCTACGTGTTGGTAGTACGGAGAAAATTTTTTCATCGTGACCCCGATTGCCATTAGAAAAGCATCAAGCGAATCTTCAGTGTCTTTACGTGCAGTTTCATTCCTATTAATAATATATTTCATTAATAAAGACGATGGTGATTCGGTGGCCGCATAATTTCGTTTCAAATATTTTCGGGATTGCAATGATGTGGAATTTGTGTTTCCTGAGGATTGATGTGGAGTATCAGCTTGTTCTCTATCTTGGAGATCTCTATCCATAGCCTCTTCTTGTTCTTGATTGAAATTCAAATTTTCTCCCGGCGATGGAACATTTGATATTGTTTGCATTTCACTTATGTTCGGTAAAATAAATTGAAGTATATCTTCGTATTTATACTTCTTGTTATTTTGGGCAGCTTGACCGCTTTTAGTTGTCCGTTTCCTCAAGTTCCTCCTGAAATGATCCCTTATGTTAGTCCACCGACTTTTACACTGCGTACCTGAAAGAAAAGAGTATTCGTAACGATTTGTGGCTAACGTTTTTTTTATTTTTTTTAGGTATCTTGCAACAGGAGATTCTTTGAAAAGTATAGAATTCAACTATCATCTTGGACATGCTGCTGTACAAAAAAGTGTTCGAGAAACGTGTAGAGCAATAGTGCAGCAATTAATGCATGAAGTAATGTCCCTTCCTACTTTAGATGAATGGAAAATCATAACAGTGGAATTTTGGAAACGATGCGGGTTTCCAAATTGCCTGGGTGCAATAGACGGCAAACATGTCACCATTCAAGTCTCATCAAACAGTGGATCGACGTTTTGGAACTGGCCTTTGGCATTCTCTCGCAGAAATTCAGGATTTATAACAGAAGAATTCAGTCGTCTCCCGATAATATCGATTATATCATTTTGTCAACGTGTGTGTTTCATAATTTCATGAAGAAGTATTACGGTTACATCACACCTTCTGAAGAAACAGAATCTTCAACAGCGATGCCATCAAAGTTTCAAAATTTAAATTACCGAGGAGGAAACGCGACTCATCAGGCATTCCAAGTCAGAGAAAATTTCAAATCATTTTTGTCTTCACCAGAAGGTTCTTTTAATGTAATTGATTAATAAGTATTTAAGGGTCAGTGAAATTCAGTTAATTTAATTTTAATGTTTGTTCTTAAAATTTAATAAATTCTTTACAACTATAAATACTACGTATTTTTTACCTGTTGTACTTAATTCCTTTCCAATTTCATTCCAAATTGATTTTTTGAAGCTTGGATCCATGTATTTTGGGTGCGTCATGTCATACAAAACTTCATTTCGCCTTACCAATTCTATCAGTTTTTCGTCATCCATTTCAAAAATTAAGAATATTAACAATTCAAAAGAAAACACTGTAAATTATATAACACTTCACGTGAGAAGTTCGTTGTCATACAACGAGACGTGGAAGTGAACTGAAAGAGATTTAGGAAAAATATCGTTGGAGACGTAAGTTGTGCAAGACTCGTTCGTGGAACGGACGAGCTCGGAATCGATATAAACAGTTTCATTGAAAAACGTTGAATAATATTTTCTGAAAAATCGGCAAGGGCTCGTGTCGTTATCTTTACGTGCCTATATAAAGAGACATTTATGCTCCTTGCACTGTTACAAATAACTGGAATCTTAGATAATACCAACATAGGATAGGAATATGAATGTGCAAAAAATGCCTTACGTTTTCTAAGGACACGACAGTGCTTAGATTGTTTACTGAATCACACAAACATCGCAATATGTTACAAATCTTTGATAGGTATCATCAGTGTGTTTTCCGTGCTTCTAACCACAAGTTTTCATAGCAAGTTGGTAATGCGTCCCTCTCATATGGTGTGTATAAGGCTTTGAATTGTGGAAGTATTCCATGTAATGGAATGCGTTGAGTAAAGCGTATCCCACAGTAGTAGATATTAACTGTCTGTTAAGGAATCTTATTTTGGGTTGGTTTTCTTTACTTTGGAATTTGTCATAAATCTTAGCTTTCACCCTAACCTCAACTGTTTTCAGCCCACTCGTGCCTTTGCAGTTAGTAGTGCATGTCAGAAACTTTTCTAAATTTGTGTTGCTGCAGAAAAAGTTTTTATTGCAAACTCAAACTTATAATTATTGTGGTTCTTAACTCATGGCTCATAAACGTGACAATACCAAGGTACACGTTTACATTACAGTGGTCGTATATAATCACATTGAGCTCATATGTGCTCACATTATAGGACACGTAATTTGCATGCTCTTGTTCCTCATCTGTTTACTCCCACTCCATACATAATAAGAACAGGTCCAACGCAACTGATTTAAATAAAACTAACGTAATCCAGCCAACATGAATTTTAATTTGATGGAAGAATAACTTTTTACTTCGTTACAAGTATCTGTTTAAGTATAACTGTAGGCGGTTGCAAAAACCCACAACCGTGTTGTAGAGCCAAGAAACAAGTACATCAAAACATATAAATAAAAGATGCATTCATAATTGTGTCACTACATTTTATAGATACAATAGTGTTACAAAAGAAATTCATACAGTGCAGTTTATTTGGTAACAAATATATACAAGGAGAAAGATGTTTGCATGGCACAGTATCTTTATAAGCAATATAGCTTGCATGCGAAGAACTACAAAAATATTGGTCCTCAGTTAATTGATATTTTTCTGGGGTTTATCAGGAGTTTGATAATAGGTTGCTGTGGTGTCTATTGGATCTGATTGTGAGTCATTGTTATATAGTAATGTTATATTCATGTATGATCTACATACAGAAACTACAAATATTATTATTCATGTGGACTAAATTTTTAAAATTGTTTCTAGACTTGAACTAGATTTATGAATGTATGTAAGTAATGTAAGGTATGTATGGAGTCTGACCATTGTTTTGCATGTGTGGTTTGTAAAATTCTATACTGTTTCTTGTCACACATTTGCATCAGGGACAGAGTGTTCTTGTTAACTGTGAAAGCCATATTAGCCGAGGTAACCACAATTAACATGAGTGCTTTGACGTGATTTGCATTCACACGCACACACAAGCATATGTCACTACATTTAATATTACATAGTTTTTATAGGACTGATTCACTTATTCATTAAGTTAATAATTAATATTTCCAGGAAATGGTAAACCGGAAAATAACATTTCTTTATGGAAGTCAGACAGGAACTGCCCAGGATGTTGCAGAGAGAATTTGGAGGGAAGCCAGGATGTGAGTTACATTTATGTGGCAATTATTGCTTGTATGATAGTGTAAAACTAACAAGTTTGTGGTGAAAAAATGAATGTCATTAACCTTGTGATTATGTAGATTCCATTTTCATGGTCCTGTTCGGACAATGGATGACTATCCTGTATCACAGCTCATATATGAAATGGTTGTCATATTCATTTGTTCAACGACTGGCCAAGGTGAAGAACCAGATAACATGAAACATTTCTGGAGATTCTTGCTGCGGAAAAATCTTCCTGCAGACTCACTGCAAGGACTAAGGTTAGTAATATCTTAAAGTTTGGCAGCAGTAATGGTATTTAACTGAAGATTTATTGTTCATTATGGATAGAGCATTTGGAAAAGAATACTGTGTAATGTTGATAGAACTGTTCAGCCAGATGTGCATTATTTTCCTTAAAAAGTTACCACAACTTTAGGAAAATATGAATATAAGAAATTGCCATTGGTTTAAATTGAGTTGTAAAGACAGTCAGTGAGGAGCTGTATTCTAATATTAATTTTTACATGTTTTTGATTACCATTGCAAGATTCATATTTTGGATAGAGGTGGCAAAATCTCAGAAAACAGCCCTCAGTAAGGTGTGGAATTGATACCTTTGTGGAAAACAGTCAGTCTCATATTTATCTTCTCCTTTTGTAGATATGCTGTTCTTGGTTTAGGTGATTCTTCATATGCCAAATTTAATTATGTAGCAAAGAAGCTTCATCGTCGCCTTTTGCAGTTGGGAGGCCAGCCCCTTTTACACATTGGTCTTGCAGATGATCAGCATGATCTTGGTGCTAATGCAGTTATTGATCCTTGGACTAATGATTTATGGAGGAAGCTGTCTGATCTCTATCCACTGCCTGATGGTGTAGTACCATTAAATAAAGACATTCTTTGTCCACCAAGGTATGGCTTGTAGAAAGGGTGAAAAGTGTAGTTAGTTAACGTTTTGCTATTTATAACAGAAGTTTTATAACAGAACTCTAACAGAGAGAACTCTATAAAAGGTTTCACAGTCCAGGGCTTTTATACACCTATTTCTATTAATGCTACTCTCCAGCCTTTTGCCCCCCCCCCCCCCAATTTTCATCTAGTTTTGCAAATGTATTTTTTTGTATTTTTTAAAACTTTGACATAGTACACTTTAATATAGCCAGATCTTAATTTGTGCTAACCTTTTACTACACAACAATTTTTTCCTCCACTTTTCGTTTCTGAACATATAATGTAAAGAAGTTTCTTTATTTTACATTTTCCTTGCCTGGGAACTAGTGATGAAAATTATGTGAGAATTTTCATTAACAGACTTGATGATTGGGGTTTGATTCCAGGTAAGAGCAGAATTTTTTTTTTGTCTCTATGTCCAGATTAGCTGTGGGAATAACCCAGCTTCCTCTCTGGTGGGTACCAGAGGCTATTTCTTTCAGGGTAAATTGACCATAGCTTGGAGTGATCATTCACGTCTGTATTGTACAAGGTTATATGTAAAGCTTTATCACCACTCCTGTGTATGCTATCATAGTGTGGTGCTGAGGCAGTAAAGTTTTCCCTAAAATAACTTTTTTAACTTGTTTTAACTCTTTTCATGGCGCTGAATAGATGAAGCTAGTTCTGCAAGGCCTACCGTGGCCTGATCCAGCTGGTGCCTAGAATCTGGTTTTCTATGCATGAAATTAACATGAATGTTAAGAGGTAGCAGTTACATGCAAAATATTGTATTGTGTTGCCATGGTGGTTTAGCGGTTAGAACGCTGGCCTTGTAATCCTGGGGTCTCGGGTTCGATTCCCGGCGGTGCCCGAATTTATAACTTGTGTTGGACAAGGCCGTGGTCTAGGCAACACGGAGTTTTCCTCCGTGGCATCCCAACAATTACTCCATTCACACACAGAAGAAGGCAATGGCAAACCACTTCTGGATCATCTGCCAAGAACGTATATGAACAGGTCCCAGTCCGAGAAAAGGATGGAAGGATCCTGTTCATATGGACCTGTCGTCAGACAGAACACTAAATAATAATAATAATATCTGTCTATTATAAATTTGAAATACCTTTGTTATTATCTTTAAAATACAGGAAATTTAATACATGCTCTGGCCTCAGAATCATCTTTTAAGCATCTCCTAGGTATTCTCTTAACATTGCCCATTAGCTTTATAGTTTCTTTTTATCCTTCGTTACCAGTTGTGGCCCATTCTATCTTCATGGTCATTTTTTCTCTTTCTGTACGTAGAATTCTCTTAAATGGCATTATCAGTCTGAGGTTTCTCAAGTATTTGCATTTTGTTTCTTGTGCTGGTGAAATTACTTTGTAATTCTTACATCTCTTCAACAGAAAGAAGCATAATGAAGTGCTTATTAACACTGTACCTATACTGTAAATGAAAACTTTTTCTTAGGTGGATTGTATCACTAAGTGAAACTGCTGAAACATACAGACAGTCATCTAGCAATATAGAATTAATGGAGGCAAAAGTGGGTAATAACAGGGAAGAAGAATTTTCACAAAACAATCCCTGTTATGTCAGCATTATTAAAAATACAAGAACTACAGCACCATTACATTTGCAGGTATGAATAATCAACAGACTCTGTGTCCAGTTGATTTTTATGTAGTGCATTGTCTAATTGTTGCTTTAATTATCTGTCAAGGTGATAGAAATTACTGTGTACTGTTCAGTGATGTTCGAGGCAGATATTGGCTCAGAACCTTGTTGAAATCCTGCAAATAATTGTGAGACATCACAGGCCTTCTTAATGTAGATTTGCTTAAAGCTACATAAAATACAAAAGCCTGTGAGGTCAATGTAATTGGTGATGGTATTAAAATGAATGGCATTTTAGAAGTATTTGTCACAATAGTCTTAGCAACAAATGACCAGACAGTCTTGTGGTAGGGCACTGAACTTCTGTCCTAAAGGTCTCTTGTTTGAATTTAGCTTTATTCAGTTTCGATACTTCTGCTGTATGGCTTTCTCTTCCCTCACCTTTGACAGAGCTAAAACTTTGTGCATTTGAGGCGTATTATACCATCATTGTGGTTTAGAATTAATTTTAAACTCTGTCCTCCACTTCCTCCTCATCATCATCCTACTGTTATGGTTATTAGTATCTTCCACCTAAGTTCTTTCACCTCAAGAATGGACTTAACCATTACTGAGGTGGATAGAAGCATGAAGGTTGAATAGACCATAGCTGGAGGCATGAGCAACACCATTGTCAAACATTTACTGACATAGTATTCACCTCTTAAGCAGTATAAGATATTTTGTGCCATCAATTGGGTACAACGTTTATTTATAAATTTTACATTGTGAAGGATATACCACTTAATTATATTAAATGAGAAAATCATGCGTCAAGAATGGCGAGGAAATCTGGTGTAGTTAAAAAAGATGTTTATTGAAAAGTCTAACAAAACATCATTTAAGAATTGAAATTAATACTTGTTTTTGCTTAATTAAAGAATGTAGTATGATTTGATGTAGTGCAAATGGTGATTTTAAAAATGTTCACTAACCAACCAATGAGCCAACACATATATTTCAACAAATATTGTGGGCTGTACATTGCATTATTTGATTAGTTTGTAATAAAAAGTCAAGGCCCTCTGTGAACAACCAGCTTCTGATAAATGGCTGAATCAGTAGGGAAGGAAGGAAACAGTATTTAAAATGTATTTTGTAGAAACTTTTGGAAAGTATGTGCATTAAATTGCAATTTGCTTGTTTTTTTTTATAATATTAATAAGAAGATAAATAGGTAAAAAGTAGATGGTATGAATAAATCTTATGTTTAAGAGGTGTGCTTATGTTTTTTTTTGTTTTCATATTGCCTGTAGTGTAATAGTAATTTTAAAAAAGTGATCACCCACTATCCATCACTTGTCTGTTATAGAGATAGTGGTATATTTTGCTGCATGCTTTTTTCTAATACCTCTGTCAAGGTGATATGGAAAACAAGTTTTAAAAGTATAACCATACTATCTGGTGTAAACAAAATGCGAGTAGTGTATTTTACATACTTATCATTGTTGCAGGATGTGAGACTTATTCACTTGTCAGCTCCAAAACTGCAGTATTCCCCAGGTGATGTTCTTATGGTATGCCCACACAATGCATCAGAGAAAGTTGACCAGTTTTTTAGTCTGTTGTCATGTGGTTCTGATGGAAGATTAGGTCCTGATACTGTGATTCATGTGAAAGAAAAGGACAGTGATGCACCTGTGCCACTAGCATTAAAACACCCTCTTACACTGAGAAGATGTGCTGAGCAATACTGGGACCTGAATGTGAGCATGAAAAATGATATCCATTTCTGTGATCTGCCACTGTGAGGGAAGCTCATAGATTGAGGGCAATGTATAACTTAAACTTTTGGGAATAAGCTGTATAGAATATTAATATGTTTTCCATAATCTTTTTTCCTAATCATGCGGTAAAACATTTTTCAGCACTTCTCATAACCGTGTGGTCACTAAAAGCCTAAAAGCTTTTTTCATATCTTTTCATCAACCTTGATGTCACCACCTTTTTCATAGCACCCAACTCCTTTGTTTGTCCAATCCTTGATTCACATCCAACTCACTGCCCACTACCAGATCTATAGCCCATAGGGCTTCTGAACTGCCCCCTTGCAAATAAGCTGAAGATGGCATCTGTAGTGTTTGCTGAACACTGGACAATCTTCTTTATTCTGTGTGGCTTATTCCTGAAAGCTGAATTTAAACATTAAACTCCAACCTTGTAAACCTAAGGACATGAACATACCAAGGGTATTTGAGAATAAATTCAGAGGACAATATTTGGGTCTGAAAAAGAGTTGGTAACAAAGAAATTAAAACAATTATACAATTAAGGTATTTACAATTTTTAATCATCACTTAATGTTCTTAGGATGTTTAAATCAAAAAGATTGAAATGACTGGAGCATAAAGTATACAGGAGGAAAACAGAAATGAAATGCACATGCATTTTTTTAAAGAACATTATTTTTTTGCTTCTGTAAAAAAAATTTTGACTATCTGTTTTTGAAAGAAGACATTTAATTAGGAAGAAAGTTAATTAGTAGTGAGTGAGAAAGATTTTACTTTCTATAAAATCCCTGCTGTAAGATGCTGCTTCTATCAAAATATTATACTGTTTCTAGCCGGGTCACCTTTAAAGTGAAACACATCTGTTTGTGTTACAGGCTGTCCCAAGACGTTATCTTTTCCACTTGCTCTCAAATTTTACCACCAGTGACCTTGAGAAAGAGAAATTGACTGAATTTTCTACACCAGAAGGACAAGAGGAGTTATATAATTACTCAAACCGCCCACGAAGAACAGTACTTGAAGTGTTGCAGGATTTTCCACAAGCAACAGCAAACATTCCTCTTGAATATATGTTTGAATTATTCCAGCCCATCAGACCAAGGGCATTCTCAGTTGCATCTTCACCAAAGGTGAATTGTTCAGTTGTATTTTAAAATTTGCTAGCATTGGTTTATCCCATTATATTTTGATTGATTGATTCAGTTAATATGACAGTCTTGTTTGCAAATAAACTCTTCTAGTTCTATCAGTGGTGTGTTACTCATTTGATATTTTGTTTATGTTTGTGGTATATATTATGCACTTTGTACATAAAATACATGAAATTATATCTGTCCAGCTGTCTGCATTCTTATCACCAAAACTACTCCACAAATTTTGATGATATTTGTTATTAAGGAGGGTGACGGTTACGCTGAAAGTTATTGGGCAAATTTCATTTTGTTAATGTTTGTCCAGCATAACTCAGATTTTCTCAAAAATGAATCCTTATACAATACATTGATGAGCTGGGTACCTCAATCAGTGTAGTGACTGACTATGGGCTGGACGATTGGGGTTAAATCCCTGACAGGGGCAGAAGATTTTCTTCTAGCCTCTGCATCCAGCCTGGCTCTGGGGGCTCACCCAGCCTCCTGTCCCCAGGGGTGACATGAGGCTGGGGCACGATGCTGACCACTCTACCCCATCTAGTGCTGAGGTTGAGAAAGAGTAGGAACTATACCTCCTCTCCCATGTACATCTGCATGGTATGTAATCAGATGGCTTTCTATACAAGAAATTGTTAGGACATACAGTGTGGATCTTATTAAGATCTGCACTTTGAATTGTAAATATTTTTGATTCATTACATATTTAATGTAGTACAAGAAAAAATATTATCTGACTGTGAAGTGTGATATCTAGAATGTGATTAGCTTTGTAACAGTGGCTTTTTTTCTGCAATAAATGAATGTCAAGAAGATTGAGATATGCAAAATTATAGTGTATTTGAAAAATGTGTACTCCAATAGAATGTATCCTTTCAATGTTGCTTTTCTCAAAGCACTAATAACCCTTTAAATATGAGTGGTAACTTATGTGCCATCTACCTAAACAGTCTCTATTATATTCCATGGATCCTTAAGTTAGCCAGATGACAGTAGGATGTGGAATAAATCATAATAATACAATACAGATTTTTAAGTATGGTTCATACTGTTATAAAGATTTCAGGTTCACATATAGTATTGTTATGTTACAAATTAAACCACCCACTAAAAATATTAAATTATACAACCAATTTACATTATATAAAAACAAGAAAATCTTAATGAACATTATGACTTATTTATAAACATAAATTTATCACAAGTTAAAGGAGTACATAATTAAATGTCTTTTTAAAGCTAACACAGTTTGATAATACTTTGACATTCACTTTATATGGTTTTGAATTGTGCTTTAAACTGTGATTTAAAGGAAGTTCTTTAAAGACTTGTTTGATGTAGGAAAAAAAAAGTATAAATTATTTTACTTATGTAAAATTTCACTTCAGTACTATCTCTTCTAGGCTCACAATGAAGAAATTCACATTTTAGTAGCTGTTGTGAAGTACCGTACTAAGTTGATAGCTCCACGTCTTGGCCTTTGTTCCAACTGGTTGGCAGGCTTGACTCCAGGAACGAATATACCAGTCTGGATACGAAGAGGATCTTTTCATTTTCCACTATCAGAAGTTAGTAATTGAAGATGGATAACTTTCAGGATGCTTATACACTAATCCATTTCTGAATACTGATATGTTTCCTGAAAGTTGTTTGTCAAGCAAAACTTTGATCAAATAAAAATGAGTGTCTGATGAATTTATGGGTAATAACTACCTTTGACAAATATTGAAGAAAAAATGGAAGTACTGTGGTTCAAAACATTAGTTGTGGTTAAATAAGGATATCTTGGATCGTTATAAAGAACAGGAATTGATTTGAAGTGAATAAACTAATTGAGATATGTGCAGTATAAAGGAAAAAAGAACAAAAAAGTGAAGAAAATGAAATGGTGGCCTTATATTTTGAGATAAACTTTACAGAAATATTTTAGATACAGTGAAAAGACTTACTGGCAATATGATGGAGGGTGGGTAAAGTTGGAAACAGAATGATAATATTCCAAACATGCAGTGTTGATAATGTAGACCGAGTTGTCAATTCCTCTTTTGTGATACTCAGCCATTTATTGTTATACTGCATTCACTTTCTCCCGCATGTTTGTAGTAAGAGTAAGAAACTACACAAGTGTCTGTGTGAAAGATGTCATGTAAATGCAGGTGAAGCTGTAGTTTGTTCCACTTCAATTATTTTTTCCATGCTATGAGAGAAATAGCCTATTCTGATCAGAATATGTTGGTATGTGACAGGATCACCGACACTGCTATTCTGCTAAATAGGGAAAACTAAAAACATTTTAGTGGAATTGTTTGGTTACTACAAGAATGTGCAAAAAAAATTTAAATTTATTATTTTTGGTTATTTTCCTTGAAGAACTATCACCTTTGTTTCCTTATTTATTTATTGTTTCCTCATGATACTCTTCACATGGATACTGTAGACCAGTGCTTCCCAAACCTGGGTAAATTACCCAAAAATGGGTAAAAGTGGTTTTCTTTGGGTAACGACACCCATTTCTGTGTGGCTTGACTGAAATCCCTGATGGTGTTAATGGTTTTGCAGAGCAAATGATGGAGCTTAGGTCAAGCAGTCAGTGCAAAATTTTATTTGAAGAAAAAAAGGACCATTTAGAGTCTTTCTGGTTAACAATTCATGATGAATATCCTGTGGTATGTGGGTAGGCCGTGATGCAATTATTGCAGTTTCTGAGCACCTACATGTGTGAAGTAGGATTTTCCACTCTTGCCTTCATAAAGAGCACAAAACCCCAAATAGGATGTGAGGTGTGCTCTGTCTCCAATTGCTCCCAATGTTGTGGAACTAGTAAATAAGATGGAGCAGTGGCATTGTACTCATTAGCTGGGACCTGGGTGATGAAATATTCATGGTGAATAATTACTAAATTTTTTGTGGCTGCTAAAATGTTTAGAGATGTTTAAAATAAAGACATTGCATCAAACACATTGTTTGCTTACTATTTTTTACCGATCTCTTTTTACTTGTCATATATGTTTTCTGTGCAGTTAGTGTTTAACTACATTGGGTTAAAAGGACTTTCTGATTAGCAGTTTTGGGTAATGAAGGAAAAAGTTTGGGAAACGGTGCTGTAGACTCTATAGATATTATTTATGTGTTATAATTCTTCAAATAATTTTTCATTAGACATGATAAAGACAATTATATTAATGGATGCTTGTTTTATTTTCAGAATAATCCTGTAATAATGATTGGCCCAGGCACTGGTGTTGCTCCATTTCGCAGCTATATTCATGAGAGAGTAGCACTGAGCCAGGCTTCAAACAAACTACTGTATCTGTTTTTTGGATGTCGGAACAAAAGTGGTGACTTTCACTTTAGCAATGAATGGCTAAGCTTACAGGAGGAAAAACATCTATCATTATTTTGTGCTTTTTCTAGGGACCAAGAATATAAAATGTGAGTAAAAAGATCACTTAGGAGACCCTGGAACAGATGGGAAGGTATTAAAATGAATCTTTGGAGAAATAGATTATAAAAATGTGACCAGAATTGAACCATCTCTTGGACATTTCATGTGTAATGCTTGTAATCTGTTTACATCTTTCTTAGTAAAAATTTTAGTTTCTAATTTGTAATTTTTTACTGCCAGTAATATAAATAGGCAGGTATGTGAATGTTTGAGGGGGAAGTGATACTACCACCACTTAACAAAGGCCCTGAAAAATTGTTGTAATCTTCAGAAGATATGGAGCTTTTCTTGGATAATTACAGAATGTTGAGCATTATGGCGACCACACAAGGTATACAGGTGTATGATTTGAAATGCAACCGAGCAACAATCATATAATACAGTACAAAAATAAAATCAGAAGTAGGTCCTCCTCCATGTAATACACTCTTCCAGCATCCCCTGTGACACTACTAGGCCATTGCTCATGCCATTTGCAAAAAAACTGTGCAGGTGAGAACATGGTATATTCATGGGCAGAACATGTGTTGATTCTCAAATAACCCACGCAGCTTGGAGGAACATAAACACAATGTTGAATAGACTGTTGGCAACATTGACTCAGAAACACATAGTTGCAGGAAACATGCTAAAAGGGTGAATGCTTGTCTTGTGTAAAGTGTTAGACATTTCGGCATTTGCTGTAAAGCTACTCTGAAAGTTGTTCTTAAAAATTAAAACGAAATAAAAAGCACCAGTTTGTCCTGTTATATTTATGTCACCAACGCTTCCAAATACTGTCGTAGTTAGGGCTGTGTTTCAAGTGGAACACTCTGTAAATTTAGCTTTACATTTGACAGTGTACCTAATGAACTGTAGGAGCTGGGTTTGTGAAATGACTATGGTGTGACACTTTGAGGTTTTAGCTGACAAATGTAACATAGTCTGATTCCTTGCCAGTGTAAATAATGTTCAGAAGTGCATTATTAAATTCTGTAATTACTGCTTTGCAGAAGTTTTTCCAGAACTAGTTGTTAACATTCTTTTGTGGTCTTTCTAGTTATGTGCAGCACCTGATAAAGGAGCAGGCTGCTCTCTTGTGGGATTTACTGTCATCTAAAGCATGGATATTCCTTGCTGGAAGCTCAAGCAATATGCCAGCGGGAGTGAAGGAGGCTTTTGTGAAGGATGTGGCCTGTGGTGCTGGGAAACTGTCACATGATGAAGCTAAACAGTTCATGCAAAACTTAGAAAATACTGGCTATTTCCAATGTGAGACATGGGCTTGATGTGCCTGACATACTTTCTGTGAGGGTATTGCTGTATTGAAAGATGAAATAAAGGCTACAGTTGTCTTTTCTTTGTATACTCCAATTTGTAGTGAACAGAATATGTTCCAAATGCATTATATTATTTTACATCCCTATTGACCATGTCTATTGCAGATTCAATTCTCTTGAGAGCTAACAAAAAATTACAGACATTTTAAATTATGACATTTATTGAATCTGTTGGTTACAGTTTGTTGTTGGACATGACTTCCTGGTCTTTTGTCTGCTTCTGTGTATGTTTACATTTATTTTAACATTCTTCATTTTAATTTAAAACTATACCAATGTCTCTCATCTTTCCCATCCCATAGTTTATGATTTTTTCCTCATATTTCCTCACTGACCTGTACAATTTCTCTTTCTGTTTGCTTAAATATAACCCAGTTTTCTGCAGTTTTTATTATCTGTATTTGTATCTATCCTTCTAATTCCAATTTATGGCTCATTGCCTGTAAATCTTCTGTCTACAAACTCACCTCTCCAACTTGTAGTTTCCTCACATGTCTATGTGACTCCAGCCTTTCTTTATTACACATAGGATATATTTGGCCTGACACCCTTAAGTCTCTAAATACCCATTTTCTACCATCCCATACCTTCTTTACCCTCTTTGATACATATTTGTGTGTATATTTTTTTCCCCCCAACTAGTTCTCAATTCAGTGTTTTTTCACTCTTATTCTTTCTCTCAGTATCCACACACCTTTTGCTTACTTCTCTCAATACAGTATACAGAGGAAGGAAATTAAATTCATTATTCATATTGAGAAAGAAATATTAATTTCTTAAATGTACTGATGCAAATTTTTTTGATTGAATACTTGTAAAATGAGGAGTTTGTGTAGTTACTGATGGAATTTATCTTTTTTATTCAGCTTGTATTATGTGCAGCAACTGGCATGGAAAGCTCCTATGGACATTGTCATAAGGTATAATGGTCTAACAAGGCTGGCCACTTTGATGGTATTAAATGTATATAACAAACAATGCATTGCACTATTTGAAAATATAAATTGTAAAAAAATGTACAAACATGTCTCTTAAGATTGTGGTTATCCACTTGTTTGAATTGTGCATTTACTCTGAAGGAAAACCATACACCTTGAGACTCCCTGCATCTCGTTTGCGATCGTAAGAGTCTTTATCATCACAGGCATATGCCAGAAGGTACTGACTGGGATGCCATGCGACAGTGAATGTGGCAGCTTCTACTGGAATGTCCACAACTTTTTCTCCAGTTTCCACCTCTCCAACATCAATCACTAAATCTTCTGATGCTGATGCTAAGAGACGTCCATCATGGCTGAAGCTAATAGTGCGAACAGGCCAATCCAATCTGCATAAAATTCAGTGAAACATTAAAAAATTTACCCAATTCCATTAATGATGGTTAAATAATTTACCTGAGTATAAATTGAATTTCTGAGCGCAAAACATACTTTATTTTTCGGTACATTCATCTTTCAATGCAAGATGGCTGCTCACCTGGAGAAAGTACGTAAACAAGCCAGCTCGTCAACATCCCACAAGGACACCAAAGCATCAGCTGAGCCTGTGGCAAAGTAGCGGCCAGTAGGATCAAATTCAATGCATATACAGGTTCCAGGGTGTGCTTTAAGAATATGCTGCAGTTCCAGATCAGGGTAGCTGAAAATATAAATCATGGGAGAATAAAAGTTCACCATGTAACATACTGAATCTCATTGTTATGCCTCCATGTTTCACTCCTGAAACTACAGAATGGATTTTGATGTCAAGTTGTTGGTGATCTGCACTAAAAGTTATCAGGCATACTTAATTTGATTCTGAAGTGCTGCGGAGCTAAGAAAGAGAAAGTAACAATGCTGGAGAAAACAACATAATGAGGAATTCCACAATTTGTACTATTCACCTAATACAGGCATACCTCGGAGATATTGCGGCTTCGGTTCCAGACCACCGCAATAAAGTGAGACACAAATTTTTTGGTTTCCCAGTGCATATAAAAGTTATGTTTACACTATACTGTAGTCTGTTAAGTGTGCAATAGCATTATGTCTATAAAAACGATGCGAAAATTACCAAAATGTGACACAGACACACGAAGTGAGCACATGCTGTTGGAAAAATGGCGCTGAAGGACTTGCTTGATGCAGGGTTGCCACAAACTTTCAATTTGTAAAAAACGCAATATCTGTGAAGCGCAATAGAACGAGGTATGCCTGTATTGTTAAGAGCGATTAAATCAAGGCAGATGAGACAAGTATGATGTGTAGCATACAATTTTGGTTGTAAAAGGGAATTGGAGCCCTAGACATCGATGGGAAGATAATAATAAAAGGGATACTTCAGAAATCTGGTTTGAAATTAGGAATGGATTGAATTAGGTTACAATAGAATCCAATGATGGACATTTATGGATAGTCATGAATCCTCAGGTTTCAGAAAGAAAGATTTGAACAGCTCAGTAATTAACATGTTTTTGTGACCCTGTACCATGGAATTGTTCAGTACTTCTGTCAGAACTCAAACCCTGGTTATTCAACTCATTGCATGATTGATGTACAATGGCTTACAAGTCAAGAACCACAGGAAATACTTCTTGAGTTATTAAATGAAACTTTGATAGGCTTGGATAAATAATCATAATTGAAAGAAGAAGTGAAATGTGAAACTGTACTAATCTTTTTTGAAACGCTTTATACAAACTCTTTCACTGGCACATAGGTTATTTGCATGGATAGGTGGCCATTTTGAAACACAATCCATTTTTCAATAAATCCATATGAAACGGTTGAAAAAATTAAACTTCACACTGAACAACTATTTACTTTTTAATTTTGAAGTATCTGTATTTCAGATACCATCCTAAGGATGTCAGTAGCATTCAGAGAATTACCCAACCATCTTGGTATGAAACAAAGCTATGGCTTCAGATGATTTCATGTTAAGGTCATGGAAGGAGTTGAAACTTTGAGATATATGCCATACCTTAAAATATGGATGCAACCTTGCCCATTAGTGAGGAAGAATAAGTTACTCTGTTTGTTCCATGAAATTTCATTCACTTCAAAGTTGAACTGTTCTTCAGCCTTGATTTTGTGTGTCCGAGTATCAATGAAGGTGACAAGATCTTCTTTATTTCCAACAGCTATTGTGTTGCCATCAGGAGACCATGTTATATTAATATTTTCTCCTGGGGAGAACAAAGAAAACACTACTGAAATGACTCCAGACATTATCATCCCAGGATTTCTGTGGTGATGTTGAACCTTCAGGTTTCTTAATAGCTGGGAATATCTTGAACAGCTGCTAATAAAAGGGATGTTCAAACATTTTGACATTTGAATTTTTAAATTCAAAGGGAAGTTCCCAGTGTCCACCTACCTATGCAAAGATTAAATTGTCCTTGTGCTTAAGCACCACACAAACTCCATGCAGCCGATTGCGTTGAATTTGGGAATTTGATAGTCACTCAGCTAGTAAATAAATTACCTACCTTTTGTGGAACCCAAAGGTTCATTACCATATTCACAAGAGTCTGCTAACATGAGCCAATGAATCCCATTCACTCCCTCCAAATCTATTCCATTTTAATATTATCATCCCATCTATGCCTGTTTTCCAAGTGTATCTTCTTTTCTGGCTTTTCAGTCAGTGTGTAGTAGTGTAAAGCTCTGACGTATCACACTTCCCACCAATAGCAGCCCTCTAGTCCACTTGATAGTAAAGATTCCCCTTGCACCGCCCCAGAAACGACTTCCCCCGGCAGGGCTTTTCTCCTGGTCTGTGGACAGTACCTTGTCTACAGCAATTCAACATTTTCACTTGAAGCTTTTACCTTTTGTAATAATATGTGCTGCACACTTCTGTGACCTTGCATCCCAAATTCTAACACTCTTGTCACCACTTGCTGTGCTCAGTAAATCTGAATTTGAAGCATGCCAACAAAGCTGATCAACACTGCCACCATGTCCACGGAAGGTAAATTCCTTATTCTGTAAAATAATCACATTTATGTTCACTTCATTAAGCTTACAGTACTACATATGGGGCAGAATAATTTACACACGTAGGATTTGAAGTTTTCACAGCGATGAGTCTGAAGATTGCTGTCTTCTGGGTTATTGTGCTGTGTACTTGGTAGATGTCCACCAATGTTACAGAGGTGGAAATCTACCAGACTACACGACACAATAACCCAGAAGACAGCAGTCTTTTAATTTACACAACTTTCACGATTGTGAGACTCATATCCATTCAAGTCTTGACCAATTTGGTCCACAACTTACAGCCAGAAGATGGTTATCTTCTGGGTTGTTGCACCATGTAGTCTGGTAGAAGTCTACTGACATTTCAGAGGTCACTGCTGCCTCCATCCTGTCTGCAAACTTCTACCAGACTGCATGGTGCAACAACCCAGAAGACAGCCATTTTCAGACTCACCGCTGTGAAAACCTCAAATCCAACTTTAATCCACTCATCAATGGCACCATGAAGTATAATAACATTTGAAGTTTCCATATTTAGACCAACTGGGCACTGAAAAAGTGCCACACTGAGGGAAGGGGGTCGTTTAGATCACCCCACACAATGCATTTTCATTGCATGCAATGAAATATAACACAAACCAATATTGCAAGGTTGGTAAACCAAACTCAGAACTGTTCCAAAATTTGACATGCACAGAGCAATATGGGTGAGTATTTTCAGTTCAACAGATTACATTCAATAGTTTGGATAAATAATGACAGAAGTATTAACATATCAATTTTCAAAAGCTGGAAAAAGTTGTTCTTAATCAAACTGGTATCTTTGTGTGGCAAACCGAAAATTATCCATAAATTACACAACAAACAGTCCTTATGCTTAATTAAGCATTGTACCATGAAGATACATGGAGCGTAGAGGTATAGCCAATTAATAGTTAATGAACAGTGTGCTCAAAAACACAAAAAGAGGTTAGGGTTGTTCATACCAATCTATCCCGATCCAAGGTAAAGATGGTGACAGATTTATCAAATGATCCCGACGCCAGTCTACGACCATCACAGCTCCACCCAACAGAATGAACTTTTGAAGAATGAGCTTGATATTCACGTGTCTTATTATGAGTCTTGAAATGACTCTGAAGTTCGTCAATCTGACTGTAAAATGATGCCATTTTCAAAATCGATGTCTGTTTACACACAGCCCTCTTCTTTACAAATAACAAGCCCTTTGTACAAAATTATATTAAAATAATTTCATCTATGTTCTCTGGACACGAAACAAGCGTAGTAAGAACATGACATTAACACACATTTTCTGAAATTCTAAAATAAATAATTTAGACTTTCGCGCTACTATATTTAAAAGATTACAGTAATTCGCCTTTGGCGCTGCTCTTGCGAGCGCAGATGTGTTCCCGAGGTATTTGGAAATGGCGGAAAATGATTGGAAAGGTTATGTGCTTGAGCTGTGTGTGTAAAATTTGCCTGATGAACTCACGTGTCTCATAAGGAGTATAAACTGAAGTCCTTCAAGGGAGTGTGAATTTTTCAATTCATTTATGAACATAATCGGGGCAGGTAAGAAAATTGTCTAAATAGCTTATTCACAACTAATTCAAATTCAATTTTGCAGCGTGTTCGTTACACTAATAGGACGAACAGTATGATGGTACATAATTGTTTTGTATAAGAATCCCTTTTATAATATTAATTTCAAAATCTAACTAATGGAAACATTCTCACCTAGGTGAAAGATATATGTGTTGCATGTTGGCATCTGCCTGTTGTTGTGTATGGGTGCGAAACATGGTCTCTCACCCTGAGGGAGAAACATAGTTTGCTGGTGTTTGAGGATAGGTTGTTGAGGAGGATATTTGGGTCTAGGAGAGAAGACGATGGGGTCTGGGGAAAAATACATAATGACGAACTTAAAAATTTATACTCTCCATCCAGTATTGTCAGGGTGATTAAGTCGAGAAGAATGAGATGGCTGGGGCATGTAGCTCGCATGGATGGGACAAGAGGTATGCACCAGGTATTGGTTGGGAAGCCTGAGGGGAAGAGACCGCTGACCTAGACGTAGATGGGAGGATAATGTCGGGCTGGTTCTATGGGAGACAGGAGTTGAAGGAGACTGGATTTTGTTGGCCCAGGATAGGTTCTGGTGGAGGGCTTTGGTTAATTCGGTGGTGAACCTTCGGGTTTGGTAAGCCATCTAGTTAGTTAGTTAGTTATGTTTAGTGGCATGTCTGAATGGTATAATATGTCCCAAGTATATAAATCCACACCCCTTTTTAAGTACTTGTATGAATTAATCAGTGTAAAATTTTCCCTGCAGAAGTTCTGTAATTAAACATGACAAGATAACAGAATAGAATAGAATTTGTTTACATTCCATAGATACTTCATAGGTCTAAGCTAAGGATGTAGAACATGTCATAGCACAAGTACAATGTAGGATTTGAGGTTTTCACGGTGATGACTCTGAAGAATGCTGTCTTTTGGGTTGCGCCATGTAGTGTGGTAGACACTACCAGACTACACGGTGCAACAACCCAGAAGACAACAATCTTCACAAGTACAATACTTATTTCTAATACAAATATAAATTACATAGTTATGACAGTAATTTACAATCAATTGCTGCAACAGTAATTACATGAAAAGCATGAATGATGTTACTTACATGTATTTATAATAGCTGAGAAATTTTGGTTGATGTAAATTCTTCTAAGGAGTAGGAGAAGTGTTTCCTTAAACTTCTTTATATCTTGTTTCACACATTATATAGTGGGGGAAGATTGAATAGCTTAATTCCAGTATAGTAAACTCCTTTTTGATATTCACTGAGGTTACTTTTTGGAATATGAAGGTTATAACTGTATCTTGTACTTATATTGTGGTTATCTGAGTTAGTTTGAAATGTTTCTATGTTGTCCACTACACATGATGATAATGAGAGCAAGAATTAACTGGATGGTGGAAGAATGTTAAATGTCTTAAGCAATTCCATACATATGGCTCACCTTTTAGTGCCTGCCATTATTATACTGAATTTCTTTGGAATGTAAAATGCTATTTTGCTATCTGTTGAGTTTCCCCAGAAAATAATTCCATATGACATGATTAAATAGAAGTAAAAAAGTAGACTAATTTTAAAGTTTCTATTTGCATACCTTTTGTGGGTGATGCTAATATTATTACTTTACATCTGGAAATTAACTTTCCAAATTTGCTTGAATGATGTATTTGCTGGCTTGAATAAATGGATTAAAGCCAATAAACCAACATTAAATTTTGACAAAACAAATGTTATGGAATTTTGTGTTACCAACAAAAATTGTGTTAATCAAGGTATAGGATATGAGGATAAAATAATTGAAGAAGCAGAAACAACTACATTTCTTGACCTACAAATTGACAGTTAAATGTAGTTTTGAGAGTACTAATTCATGATTTACTTAGTCGGTACTTTAGAAAGATCACAAGATATTCCACTGATATGCATTTTATTATTAAGAGCACTTAAAATTTCATCTGTAAAATTGAAAAGGGCTTTATCAGTTGAGAGATTTCCTAAAGTGTATGCCTCCTTTAAGCCTTTCTCACTTTAACTTCTTCCTGTGTAGTCTCATTATATCTGCAGACATTTGCTTGTATTAAATATTGTTTTAATGGTTTTAAGTGTGAAAGTAATTCATGAGAGATTTTTAAAGTATGCCTTGTAAAATATAGTATTGCAGTTTCAATATTTTCTGTTTATGTGCTAAACATTCAATGTGGTTTTTCTTTTTGTGAGGAACTGTTATCACAAGTTATGAAATAACCTCTCATGTTGTAGTATCAGTATGAAGCAATAATAAACATGTGGTTAGCTAAATATGTTTGTTATAACCTAAATAATGCAGTTTTATGATAGAAGCGATGTAAATCTTGTAACACCTTTCCATGGGAAAGTGAGGGTTTGTTGGATTACAAGGTTGTAATAAATGCATGAACACACAAGTACTAGCAATGTTAGGATTTGGAATGGATAATTTTGACATTACATTTCATTACATTTCCTTATATTACATTACATTCAGCTACCTTCCTTTCATTGTATTTATTGCTTAAATATAATTTAAATACAGAGACATATTTACGTCAGATTCTCCGGAACCGTGGTTCCACTGTCAATTTTTGTTTTTAAAAAGCACATTGTTGGTGTAATGTTTTTTTGAGTTTCAAAGAATTGAACCTTCCAAAACGTGGAACGAAAATGTGTAAGATCCGTATCAACAAATCGACAACAATGGTTACCTATGGAACATCGTGTTTACTCGTCATTGTTGTTACCTACGAAAACGTGTAAGATCCATATTTTCGTCACACGTTTTCCTTTCACTTTTTTGCCGAATGACCCTTCTGTATAGACGTATTTACGTCAAAAAAAGTTTTAGTCTTTGTATCATGTGATAATGGTGTTGATTGCAGCTGGACACCAGAATGAGTGAGAATACCAGTTTCAATAGTACTGCAACTAAAAGACCACCAAGTGCAGAAAATCAGTTCCTTCTGAAGGAATCAGCACCAAGAAATGGGTCAACACCAAGAGGGACCAGAAAAAGTAAGACAAGAATATTAAAAGTATTGTTGTTACTACTTATTCCCTGACATGCCCTGTATGCCTGAAGAATTTTGGATTCACTGTTTTTAGTAAACATGTCTTGTTAAGAAAAGTATGCACATAACTTCTAGTCATACTATGTGAATAAACTTTCTGTGAACACGCATCTTGGTTCATGCTTTTTTTCCTTTGCATATATTTCCCCATTCCTACATTCGTTGCTGCTTTCTTTTCTTTCTTATGTAATGTTTTCATGCAGTGGAATTGCACATGTTTTGTATCAGAAACTTCATTAGCTGGCATTTTTCACAATTGACATGATTTTCTTATGGTGCTCTTGATTTTTCATGTTATTCTATTTATTTATCAGAGTAATCGCTATCTGTAGGTGATTGAACCTGCTTATATTGATTATTGTGATGATAATGATCAATGTTCTAAATTCTGGTAGTTATGAGTAACTAGTTATTTCCTTCAACATGAAGTCTAATTCTTCATGACCTTCATCAGTCTCTGCAGTGAAGTACCTAGATAGTGCACCTTATAGTAGAGTAGAGTAGAGTTTATTTACATTCCATAGATCCTTCTTAGGACTCAACCAAAGGATGTAGAACATGTCATTTCATACAATATACATACACTTCAGAACTTTCAACACAACTTTCGACACAAGTACAAGAACGTTTTTCACATATCAATGTACGTAAATTTCAGATTCTGCAATACAAGTATGAAAAATAATTTTACAAATTAATATACATAAACCTCAGAATTTTAAATATAAATACAAAACTTGCTTTACATATACGTAGATTATGGACCTAAGTGGGATGACGTGACAGGAGGCTGGAAAAAATTGCATAATGATGAACTCTTTAGTTTACACTGTATATTATTAGGTTTGTCAAATGAAGTTTGGTTGGGAAACTTGAAGAGAAGAGATTATTCAGAAGACCTAGACAAAGATGGAAGTATAATATTAAGATGGATCTTAGGAAAATAGAGTGGGAGGTTGTGTATTGGATTCATCTGTCTTGAAATAGGACTACGTAATAGTGTGGTCTTGTGAACATGGTATTGAACCTTTGCTCTCTGTAAAATACAGGTAATTTCTTGACCTGGGAGCGACTGTTAGTTTATCAAGGATTATGCTTCATTAAGTTAGGTATTTAGCTAGTTAGGCAAGGACCCAATACTGTTATTTCAAATTTACAAAATAATCTGGGTGTTTACATGTTTCCTGAATGAAGTGTGTGAAGTTAATACACATAAAGTTGGGTGTGTGCATTGAGAAGGAAGTTTCTGTCTGAGTTCTGGGATATCCTTATCTTAGTAACTAGTTACATAAGATTATCAGGCTTGCTGTTTGTAGAGATACTTTAGCATTTTTAATCTTGGTTGTTTTTCCTCGATTGTGTTGTTACTAATTGCTGAATTTAGATGTGACCTTATGTGTGCATCTATCCTTCACTGACCCATGTCTGTGAGCAGATAGGTTTACATTGATTTTGTTCCACTGAGTACTGGGACTGTGCTGCATCTTATGAGTACAGGATAGAGATTAGATACTGGAAATTGTCACATGCTGTACCCTTTCAGTAGTTACCATACATATACAGACTAGCCAGCTTTGTGTATTGCTCTGGACTTGTATTCATATACAAGCTGTACTGAATGACTTTTCCATTTTACTCAGTCTTTCCAGGTAGATTCTGTGATAGTAACTGTGTCCACTGCCTTTGAAATCCTTACCTACTCTCCATTCATGAGTGTATTTCCACCTCATTTACTGTATGTTAGTAGTTGAAACAGCATCATTACAGAGCCTAAGCATCAGTAATATCATTCACACTTATATTTCGTTGATATCTGACTCAAATTCTGGCTGGGTTGTACTTATTCTGAAATTTATGGTTCTGAAGTAAGTCCAAGCAGTTTCTGAAACCTTCAAATAGGTTGTGGCTGCCATTTTAGAATCCTTACCTATGTAGCATTCTTGATCATGTCTTTATTTTATTCATTATAATATCTGCAGCTGAAATAGTGTAATTAGTCTAAGATTCAGTCAGTTGTAGAAGCCTTCAGGAGCCAAGTTGTATGCCTTGTGATATCTGATAAAATAATTGATACTTAACGTGTATAATTTATGCTGAAAGATTAACCAGTTGTTTATGTTATTGTGACATAGGTTGGTAATTATGACCTTGTTTGTCAACCCTTGACTTATTCACGTTAAATTAAATCAGATACAGAGGTCTACATTGACAGACAACTCTATACTACAACAACAGTGTCTGAGTCTCTGTTCTCTGCTCTCAATGCGTGCACACACACACTCGCACTGTCCTTCGAGCCTATCTGGTCCCCCGAGCTCAGCGCTCTTCACTTACCCAAACGCGTCGGCCCGTAGCACCCCACTGGACACACGTTGGCCCCTCAGCTGCCACGGTCCACGAACCCGGTGCTCTCACACGCAGCCGACGTGTCCTTACTCAGCGCCACACCAGACCTCTCGTTGGCTCCACTCACTCGACTCTACAACACACTTCTCTTACGTGCGATTCACAGCTCAGCTCTTTCTGCTCTGACCTGAAAGCTGATTGTCAACGGCAGTAAACAAACACAACAATGCCAATAAACAGATAACTAAACTGTTTCTTAGGTAACACAACAATGCACGTAGGAGTTCATATAGCATCTAAAGATGCAGACCAGGCAGCCTGGAAGTCAAGTGGCCCCTACCCTCCAGCGCGAGTCCGCTGCACTCACGGCGACATGTCACAATATAAACATCTTTAACACCTGTAATTTCTATTTGAAACTTTTTTATATGGCACATAATTAGCACAGGAAAAAATAATTTGTGACTGTGTAGTGTGACATCTTTTAGTGTTAATTGGCTTTGTTACAGTAGATTTTTATCTGCAGTAAATATAAATCAAAGCCAATGATATATATAATATATATATATAATAACAAATAACACATTTGAAATTTATGTTCATTCTGTTGAAGTATATTTTATACTCTTATTTAATATACGTTTTATATTTTGGCAGAGTGAATTTGTTTTTATTGCTAGATATTAGAAATGTTGTATCATTTATGTGCTTTTTCCTTCAGATGCAGACTACTATGAGAAACAGCCATTATTTGAAAGGGCAACGGCAGAACCTGTGAGATTGACTCCAGCATGGGAGGAAACAAATCTTTCGAATGATGAGCTCAATTTTAAGGGCGTAACTATGGAGCAGGCAGTTCTGGAGATGAATCCACCCACAGATAGGTACAAACTGTACAAAAGTACAGATGGCTCTGGCTCTGGTTCTGGTTGGATACAGTACAGAGTTTTCTGCCTGTATTCCCAATCTCTCACATCTGACAAAGTAAAAATGCTATGGGAATGCCAGGCCTCCACATGAAGAAATAAGTCCCTCATTCTCTTTATTCTATCATTGGGAGTAAGTAGAATTCCACTCTGTTGCTACTCCCATCTCAGAAATTGATTTCAAAATTGTAGGATTTGAGGTTCTCACAGCAGTCAATATGAAGATGGCTGCCTTCTGGCAGCCTCCATGATCAGTCTTAATGATAGAGGCAGCAAGAACTTCTGAAATGTTTATAAACTTATATGACATTACAACCGAGAAGACAGTCATCTTGTTTCAACATCTTGCCATGTGAGCACAGATCAGGAATGCTTTATATATTTAAAAAAAGGTTAGGGGCAGAAAAATACACCATCTGTGGCTCATATGTTTGTATCATATACACTATTAGTGAAGCAACTGACAGAGAAACACTGATTCCTATTTTAATTAAAGTGGTGGGAAGTTCACTAACTCCTTATAGTGTATAGGTTCAGTTCCTTTATTTACGTTAGTGCAGCTGAACAATATCACTTATCAGTATATGTAATGAATGTTTGCTACATTGAAAATATGTCAGCCCTGTCTGCATCCTGTCGTATACGTTATGACATTTTCTTTTTCAATTGTTATTAATTTTCTGAAACTGAGTTGTCATACAAAGAATTAGTGCATAACGTTAAGTACAGATCTCATTAAGGTATATAATGTTTACTGTAACTATTTTTGATTTTTAAATATTTTATGATCCTGTGCTGTGTGATTAGTTTTGCAACAGTAAATTTTTTTTCGTAATAAACAGACATTAGGGACAGTGATGTATGTAAATTGTAAAGAAAGCATTTAGAAGAATTCTCTCTTTTGTGATGTATGTTTGTTTAAATTAGATTAATTTTAAACTGAATACAATTGATTACAACAGATGGTTACATATATTTGTACTATGTATTTACCTTCTATTACAGTTATTTATTTATGGTTGTTGAATCTTTGGTGACTGATTGTATCTCAAATTATTGCCTTCAGATTATTTTGTTCACATTTTTTGTTAAAAAGGAAGTATATAGTACACTTCATATATTTAAACTGTCTTCCTTCTGTGGATATGGTTGGCATTTTAACTGTTCTACAACGAACAGTTGATTGATTGTTGGGGTTGTTTATTATTTGATGATAAGATGATACTTTTCCTATAATTGGTACATTACCAAAGAATTTGAAGAAAGATGTGCTGAGGTTTGCAGTGTTGAAATTCTCTTTGCAGGTTATATCTGGTCTATTTAACATTATTGTTACATGGGATTGGGACTTTGATGCCTTGGAACATGTTTATCACTGCAAAAGCTGTAAGTCTTGTATATACTTTTTTACTTACTTTCACTAATTTATGAGATTGCACCATGTCTACACTTGTGTATTTTGTTGTCTGTGTGTCTGACTGCCTTAGTAACATTTTAACCAACTGTTTTGAGATTTGTATGATCATCATGCTAGAAGAAGCACTCTACTTTTGTACTAATAATTTTTTGCTGCAATAAAAATGTGGTGGCTTTGCAAACTTGTGAGGTAGGATGGTTATTAGTATCTGTTAATGTAGGGCCCTGATTTGGTAAGGGAGTACATCTTATGAAATATATACAATTTTTATTAAGGTTTTTTATTTAGAATATAAAATGATAATGTAGTTGCATGAACTTTGCATAGTTTTCAGTATAATGGTGATCAGTAGGGTTCGGATGTTCATGACCTAAAGAACCGAGAAATATACATGCAAATATGCCCCCAAAAAATAGTGAAATATGACCCAAAAAAGGCAAAATATGACCTAATTTGTTATGAAAAAATATTCACTAACATTTAAAAAAAGCATTTTTTATTTCAGTCATGTTATTTATTTACATATGCATGTACAAATATTACATTACCTGATTTCCTGCTAATTTTAATCAAAAACCTCAGTCACTCTAAGTTGTAAATGCCTCGTTTTGGATCAGCATCAGATGTTGAGTATACGTGGTCCTATAAAAATAAGATAAATTTTAAGAAAGAGCCTTTCATGCATTTCAAATTCATTAATTACAAATAAATAAATAAACAAAATTCAAAATATTAAGTACCTTTCTTCATTCTCCTTTCTTGGCAGCATTTATATAACGATTTGAATTTCAAGGTCTCAAATGAAAATATTCTTAGATTGTCACACAATATGGTCTTGTAACTTGATGCTATTTTGTCTCATGAACCAGACTTGATGTTTCAATGTAAGAAACGAAGTCTTTGCTACAAACTGAGTTTTGAAGGCAAAATAATATATATTTATATGTGCTGGGTGGAATGCTGCTTTGCTATTCAGTTTTGGCAATTGGCTGAAAATTGGCCAATGCACAGCCAACTGACGTGCAGTGATATGGTTAAAATTGTTTGTTACCTACACAAGTGGACACACCAGTTTATTTAATCCTTGATTGTTGATGTTGATCACATAGAACTTCACAGAAAACATATTGTTTGTAATTTTCTTTCTTCGGTACTTTGGACATCACAAGTTAACAGTTGGAAGTGGTAGAATAAAAACAGATGTCTTATCAAATTTCATACAGAACCTGTTGTTTATATGTCTTGTTTTTTTCCTCAGTACTTTGAAGATTTCAAGTTAACAGATAGAACTACTGGAATAAAAACAGAGTATGCTGGAAATTTTCTGGCTTACATTGGCTTTGCTTCTCAAATTCCCAACCTTGTGATAAACTGGATAAATATCTTTGTACCAATAGGTTCTGGGTGAGTTACAGTTTATTATTTAGAGTGTAAGATATGTTTATAATGGAACCTGGATTAAGCAAAACTCATTCTGTATAGGAACATTGATTTGTTTTTGTTGTTTATTTAACTATTCTCTTTTAACTGCTTATTTTCTAAGATTAGATGGTAAGATATGTGAATGGTAAATTAGTAAGAATATCTTTAGTCATTTCTGTATTTTGTGAAGAACAATTCCATCCCTTATTTTCTTTCAGGGACAGCTTAACAACTCGGATAGTAGGGAGCATATTGGTGGAAGTTGTAATGTTCATTCTTACAGTAATACTAGCCATGAGTGACTCATCACAGTGGCCTGGAGCGTTCTTCACGATCACAATCATTACTATTGTCTTACTGAATAGTAAGTAATTTAAATGGCAGTGTCTGGTCCAGATTTTGGTCGCATTTCTTCTGCTAATAAATGGATCAGTGGATGGGAAATGTTCAGACATCTCTTGTCTTGCCACATTTCCCGTCTTCCTATCCTTGCAAGCATTCACAGTCTAGGCTGTTGTTTGGTTCTTCTACTGGATCTGTTAATGAGCTAATTTTCAAATCCATAAGCTGTTATAAAGTCTACTATAACCTAATAAAACTTTATGAGATATGAGGTTCACATGGTGGTGAAGATGTCAATGTCAGTCTTCTGGTTTTTAATGCGGTGTGGACTTGGAGGCAGATACTAGTGAACAGAGAAACATACTGCGTTTATCTTCAGGGCTGACTTCAGCCCTCTGAAATATTTGTGTCTACCTACTAGTCCACATGGTGTTAACCTAGAAAACCATTATCTGCCCTAATAAAACGTTTGTTTGTTGTTTATGGTTGTCTTTTACTTTAGTATATGATTCTTGTTGTCTTTAAACTCAAAATTTTATGAACTGTTCTGTTGATGAATATTATTAATGAAGAATTTATTTATATTTTAGCGGCAAATGGTATTTACCAAAACACTGTATTTGGGTTGGCAGCAAAATTGCCTTTTAAGTATACTGGAGCTGTTATTCTTGGCGCTGTAAGTATAAATGACACTACAAAAGAGTTAAATAATTTGAAGAGTTCTACCAGTAAGGTGATCAAATCAAGGAGGAGAGATGAATAAGATCTGTAGCCCCCGTAGTATATATGAGAAGTAAAAACAGAATTTTTTATTCAGCAATATATGAATGAGAGAGACCACTCATGAGATTGGGTAGTATAAATGGAATGATGATAAAATGGATCTTATAGAGTATAAAGTAAGATTTTGGTACCATAGGAGGTAGGGAATTTCTTGAGCAATTATCAGCTGTGCTGTCGAAGCACAAGAAAAACATAATAGAAGCTTATTCCTATTTTTATTTTTTTCAGTGGTCTTTTAAAATATTATACACATAGTATATTGTCATGAACTAGATTTATTCTCTTCAATCAGAAACAGAAATGTTCCTACTCAGATAAATTACTGAAGGTGTATATTACAACACAATAACAGGACTGCAAACATTAAATATTCAAGCAGATTATTTTCGGTTAAGCCCTTGTTTACCTGTTCAGTTTGCATGTTGAAGAGTTTTTCAGAGATGATTTTATATTAGTATAACTACATTCTTGGGTCCAGAGGAATTTTCCAATAAGGCATGTATCTGTTTAATTTGGGTTCTGTTGTAGGCAAGTTTTCCTGTTCTGAACTAGAAAATATGTAATTTTCAGTCTTATTTTTCATTATATGTATAGGATTTGATGCATGACTATATATTTATAAGGCAGTGAAAGTAAATTTAATATAATCTAAAATGTTATTTGTCTGTGATTTCAGAATATCAGTGGTACATTTACTGCAGTTATAAATGTGATGTCCAAAATTATGTCTCCAAATGAAAGAACTGCTGCCATCTATTACTTCATCACAGCACTGTTCATTCTTTTAGCATGTTTTGATACTTACCTTGCTTTACCCTTGAATGTAAGTATCAAGTTAGTTTGCTGTCAGTAGAATCTGTCATACATAGTCATTTCAAAAGGTCTTGGTAATTTGGATTCTTACAGTATTTTAGAGATCATCCTGAGTGTGTGTTTTCTGTGAGTTCAGGTTGTAAATATATTAAATAGAACGTGAGAATTTGTCCTATATTTTTTTGGAATTTCAGTGAATCTTTGGGTATTAAGCATGTAACATACAAAACTATATTTTTCCCATTGTTTTGTATGTGTATGAAACTTTGTGTTTTACTTTAAAGGAGGATAATAGATTGTGGATATGAGATCTGAGTTTCTTAGTATGGTGAAGATGGCTTTTATAATCTTTTGGGTTGCAAGAACCTACAAGACTGCAAAGTATCACCATCCAGAAGACCATGATAAGCCTAGATTGTGGATGTTTGTGAACATGTGGAAAATACAGTACTTTGACCTAAGGGAAGAAGTATCAGAAGGTTGTAAAAACTTCATAATAATGAGTTTCAAGATTTGTTCTTTTCAAATAGTATTGGGGTGATTAAGTTAAAGAGTGTTTTGCTCACAGTGGCCTTGGGTTGTAAGGTGTGTGTTTTGACTTCTTGAATGTTGAAATTCCAGGTTCAGACATTACTGATTGTTACAGGCCATAAAGTGTAATCTGAAAAAATGTTAGGAATTTTAGAAGAGACATGTAGCACACATGGAAGTGAGAGAATTGTACTAAGTAATGCTTGGAAAACTGAAAGGAATGAGATCATGTGGGAGACCTAGATATGTATGCAGGGATAATATTGAATCTTGTAGAAATAGGGGAAGAGACTGAATTGGATTTATGTGGCTCAGGATAGGGTTCATTGGTTTGTTTTTTAAACATGTTGATGAGCTTCTTGGTTCCATTAAAGCAGGCAACATTTCTGACCACCTCAGTAAGTATTAAGTTTTCAAGGAAAACTTGCACCATGGAGTTAATATTTGGTGAACTGTAAGAAAACTTACTAAATTCTTGAAATTTGTTCCAGAGATTTTACAGATATCATGAATTGCTGTATGAAAAGGAACAGCAGATGAAGGGGAAACAGAGTTTGAATGCAGTTCCTTATACACCATATTGCACCATCCTCAAGCAATGCCTCCCACAGTGCTTTAATGTGTTTTTTGTGTTTTTTGTAACACTTACCATATTTCCTGCAGTTCATTCAGGTGGGTTGGAGTGTAGTTTACATTCGTGGTCAGGGGAAATTTATTTGTAGTCTTATATAATTTTAGCCGAATAAATCAAGATGTTTGATGACTTTCACACGGAGAAAACATTTATTCATGGATGTTGTACACAGAAAAATGGTTCTTGCAATTATTAATTTGTAATTTCTACTGCTGCATTTGTGTGTGAAATATATAAGAAGTCTGCTTTACATGTACATGGTTGGCAGTAGACGCATAATGCATATCACATGCTCGCAGCTTATGCATAGTACATGATACATGTGCTGAGGATGGTAATTTATGTCGCATTCAGAGTGTCCACCCTGCATCTACTGACATGCTACCGCACCTCCTGGAATACTGGCTTACACATGTATGGTGTTGGTGGACTAGTGGTTAGTGTGCTTGCCACTGGACCCAAGGTTTGCGGGTTCAAACCCGGCCGAGGTCGATGGATTTTTAGGGGTGATTAAAATCTGTAGCACAACTTCCTTCAGGGAGGAAGTAAAGCCAGCGGTCCCATGTCATAGATTTACGGCATGTAAAAGAACCTTACAAGCATGAATGAGATGTTTTGTAAGCAAAATTCAGCGCCCATTTCTCACCCAAATCTCTTCCAATTTAATACTAGATGGCTGTAGCAGACAGATCAGCTGCACAGTGCTGACAGCATGGGTACATGTTCACCCAGTTTTATGGTACTTTCTGGCCTGAACTGAGTGTTGATGACTTCCAAGGGATTTGATTCCTCCACAGTTTTGTCTTGTTTTTCGGTGTTCTACACATCCCAGTCATTTATGTCCACCACTTTTTCCCCCACACTCTTTATGTACATATTTAAAGGAAAGTAGTCATTACATACACTTCACAGTGTTTCTAGTTTCAGTTTATTGCTCTTTCAAAATATATCCTTAGTGGTTGGATGAACTGTAAATCCTCAACCCATTAATGTAATCACCTAATCATTCTATTTGTTACAGAAATTAAAATATCAGACAAAGACAGTTTCTTTGTTGGAGAACGCTTTTATAGTGATGTGACTTGTTTCCTAACATTCAATGTCTGTGCAGTGATTGGGAGTACCGTGGCTACGTGGGTGACATGGGTGAGTTGACTCTTACAGTGCTAAAGTGTAGAGGTGTACAGGGTGGGTTGTAGGTCATACACAGTTGGGCTACAGAGTTAAGACCACACATAAACATAACTGGCAGAACATGGATCATAGTGTTTAATTGTTAAGTACTTATTAAGAGTAACCAGAAACAGTGTTGGTGGTTTATTTATTTTTTTCTTTATATTACTTGAAGAATATTGATTCACTTGAAATAAAACATTCATATGAATTTGCTGAACCTTATAAATATGTATCTTAATAATTAGAGTATAAGATTTGACTTACATTAATAACAATGACATGGAAATAGAATAAGACTGTTGTTGTGTTATTTCCAAAGATATTAAAGGAAGTATAGCATCTTCCTCACTACTGCAGATTGTTTAATGCTGCAAGAATAATCAGTTCCTATTGGTTATAATTTTGATTTAAAAATGAAAATGTAAAAGCAGTTTGTCATTGTTCCAAAGTTACAACTTTTGTAGGTCACAGCATTCTTAGCTAATGTTGTTTCTATGGGTACTAAATACACATTATTATTAACATATAACCTAACTAGCCTTACAGTACTTGTTGAAGTATTTGAAAGAAAGTGTTTTAAGTTCTTTGAAGAACTTATTTTTTGTTATTGAGAATTCTATTTTGCATGGCTTGTCAGCTTACTGCTAATTCGCTGATAGAAATTAACATGAAGTTCATTTTTCTTACAGCCAAGTCCAAAATATCTAGTGTTTCCTGTTGTATTGCGAGTACTTTTCATCCCATTTTTCCTGTTTTGCAACTACCGACCTCAAGGTGAGAGGTACATTTCTGTCCTTATCAACAATGATTGGGGATACTGGACAGGTGCAATACTAATGGCCATCACAAGTGGTTACTTCAGTTCTGTTGCCATGATGTATTGTCCCAGGTAAGGACAGCTCCAGTTCACAGTACCATCCATAATAATGCATGTTATAATATGAGGGCAGTCAGAAAGTAAGTTTACAAGGCCTATTGAATCTTCTATTATGCATAATACATTGTCCCTATACTCTTTGTAGACTATTTTTGCTATTTAGTTCCTGTGAAAACTGAGACTGCAGTCATAATATGGAATTATTTTTCCATCACTTGCATATGTAAGTCTGTGTTCTATTCTTTCAACGACCACATTGCTGCTACTTCTGTATGATGACGAGGTTTAATTCTGTGGCTTCCCAGATGAAGCAACATTAGGAGTGCCAAACTATTAACCTTTATCAGATTCACTAAATTCTTCGACAGTGTCCATCATCTGCATTAATAAAAAGAACACTGTCTCAGTTTCACAGACTATTTAGAAAATAGTTTATAAGTCATGCAGTGATATATTTTCTGTATTAACAGATTTATTGTATTAAGTAGGATTTGAAGTTTTTATGTTGGTGAGTGTGATGGCTGTCTTCTGAGTTGTAGTGTCATGTGGTTTGGGGTACAAGTATACCAACGTTTCAGAGGCCCTTGCTGCCTCCATGATCAGGGTGATGAGCCTCATCATGTGCTACAACCCAGAAGACAGCCATCTTTGGATTTATTATTTACTTTTACACTGCAGGCTAACTTCTCTGGCTAATCAATGTATATTGATAAATCCATGCAATATGGTGATTGTTTAGTTTATTTTATGTATTATGTAGTAAAGTACAACTTCATTACCTCATATTTATGTGTTTATGCTTTTTGTGATTATTCATATTTAACTTTATTGAAAATTGATGTGTACAGTATTTAATGAGTATGTATTATAGAAAATAACATAGTTCAGTAAATGTCTGAAGAGCTTACATAGAAATGTAAGATATCTTTCATTACCAGTTAACTCCATCAGGATTTATCCAGTTTCTTCTGAAGAAAATATTTCTTCTTTTATGTGTATCAAGTAGACAGTGGTTTTTTCTGGCAGACCAATTTTGTAAGTCCTCTCATAAATTTCATACCTGAGTATTTGATTACAAAATTTGTGAAAACATCTGTATGAATTACACAATGAAATAAAGTACAGTGTTCGGATCGGTTACTTTCTGAATAAGTGTCTTTTGTTACAGGTCTGTGGAGCCAAAATATGCATCCACAGCTGGAATGCTTGGTGGAGCATCACTTATTACAGGAATATTTGGTGGAATTTTGTTTACATTGGTAATGCCATGGTTAGCTAACACACACATGTGGGACTTTTCTTAGGAACTGGTCTTACACCACACGACAACATGTAAATAAGATCCTAGAAACAGCAGTTTTGGAGTAGTCTGAATGAGAGGTGTGTAATGGGAGTATTTTGGTATACATACCCTTATCACCAAATATTGCTATGTGGTGGTTTGTGGCTATACTTTGTAATTGGGAGGTTCCGGGTTTGAATCTCAGCTTAATGAATGGCTATTTGAACTGACATTGTGGTTTTTCCCAGTCAGTCTATGAGAGAGTACTTCAATATAGAATACAGTTGTTTCCATTTCTTTTTTCAATTGATCAGTTGTTTCTGCATTAAAATTGCAAGTGTTTGGGAATCGTAACAAGTCAAAATTACATTCATAATGAAATCAAGAGCAGATTCAATGTGGGCAACATTTTTTACTATTTATTTCAGAATGTTTTATCTTTTGTCTTCAATTTAAAGGTCTAAAAATGAAAATATACATACAGCTATAATTTTACCAGTTTGTTTTTCGTGGGTGTAGAACTTGGTTTGTCTAGGCCAGGGATGGGGAACCTTTTCATGTTGGAAGGCCGCATTAATTTAGCTGTAATCAAATAAGGCCGCATTCAAGAAATTTCAATTAGATATACTTAAAAATGTACATTATTTTGTAAAAATCTAAATAGTATGTACTTAATAATTTCAAAAAATGAAAAGTGTTTGTTAATTTTAAAGTTAACTAATCTTTTAATGACTTTGTTGTGTCTGCTTTTTGTTGGAAAGCATTTGAATGTTTGGTTGCAGCATGGAGGTCCGCAGTTTCAGTTGAAGCTTGAGGGTATTTAAGAACAAATTGCTGAGGAGAATATTTGGAACTAGGAAGGAGAAAGTGTCATCAAGTATTATTATGGTGATAAAATCAAGAAATATGAGATAGGTGGAGCATGTAATATGAATATAAAGATGAAAAATACATTCAAGATTTTAGTTGAAAAGCTGATTGGTATAGACCACATGGGAGACCTTAGGAGGGAGGATAATATTAAAGTGATCTATAAGATAGAGGGTGGGAGGGTATGAACTGGATTCATCTGGCTCAGAATATGGTCCAGTATTTGGTGTTTGTGCACATGATAATCTTTAGGTTGCATAAAAGTCAGTCTCTGGATTCGGTGTGCTGTTACCAAAAGATAAAAATCTCTTCTTTGTGGAGTTAATAAAATCTCAGACCCAAATGATTTGACTCTCCTGTGCCCCTTTTCAAGGAGACTATCTTCCTAGATCTTACTGTATTATTTTACAAGAGGGAATTGTTATTTGACTTTATGTGATGCTTTCATTTCAGGAACTGGGGCCAATTGGGGAAAAGAACATTTGCCCATATATTGCGTGTTGTATTTATGCATTGAGAAGTTAGTGAATTCTCCAATAGATGTTACTAGAGAACAGGGAGATAATAGTATCACTTCGATTGCTAAGGCAGAAATAACAGATATGATAGTTTTTAAATGTTATGCTGGTTGCACATTAAGACATTAATAATGTGCAAAAGCTTTTACTTTTACTTACAGTTTTCCATCTTCCAAGTTTTAGTATTTGTAAACTATTTTATAAATGTGATAAATGAACTTTTTCTGAAGAACAGTCATTTAATTAGATACCAGTTGCTTTATTTCTGTTTTAAGAGGGACTTAAAAAAAGTAAAGTAAAGTTTGTCCCACTATACGCCATGTAGGCGTTTGGGGTGAGTGGAGGTATAGCTCCTTTCTTCCTTGACCTCGGCACTAGATGGGGGTGAGTGGTCAGCATTACGCCCCGGCCGGCTTTACCCCCGGGAAAGGACCCCGGTACCCATTGTAGAGGAGGCTGGGTGGGCCCCAGAGCCAGTCTGGACACAGAGGTTAGAAGAAAAATCCTCTGCCCTCGTCGGGGATCGAACCCCGGTCGTCCAGTCCGTAGCTAGTCACTATACTGACTGAGCTATCCCGGCTCATAAGAGGGACTTAGCTTTTAATATTTACCACCTGTTGAACCATAATGAGAAGTGTCTTACTTCTTTACAAATTGAATGAGTAGATGATAGAAATGTAGTTAATATTATGTTGTTCAGTTAATAGCATGTTCAGATATTTATATGAATTTTGCAAACTTTTATTCAGTAGTGACATTTTCACTGCACTGGCAACTGCAACTTTGCTTTATTTATTTCTGTACTGGGAAGGTATACAGTTTCATATTAATGTAGTTGAATTGGCAAGCATGCATACAGATAATATTTTTCAGTCTCGAGTGAATTTTTGCTTTTTGTGTGCTAAGAACTCGTTTCAGCATTTAACTTTGTTTTTTATTTTATCACCTGTTGTAACAATGGGAATTAAATGTGCAGACTCCATTATAATTAGAAGTTATAAAGTGGTATAACAGAAACCATAACTTGTAATAACAAATGTTGAAGTGTAATGGTTAGTGTTCCTTCTTATTTGGGAGATTTGAAGTTTGAATCTCAACCCTGAATATGTCTAATAAGACTTTTATAATTTGATTTAACATTGTGTAAGTAGGGGCTGTTTTATTTTTAAACTTTTATAACATTCTGTTTGTTATAAGATTTGAGGTTTTCACAGCGGTGAGTATGAAGATATCTGTCTTCTGGGTTGTTGCGCTTTGTAGTCTGGTCGATGTTAACCAACGTTTCAGAGGTCATACTCCCTGATGATGGAGGCAGTATGACCTCTGAAATGTTGGTTAACATCGACCATACTACACGGCGCAACAACCCAGAAGACAGAAATCTTCATACTCATCGCCCTGATGACGGAGGCAGTATGACCTCTGAAATGTTGGTTAACGTCAATCAGACTACAACGACCCAGAAGACAGATATCTTCATCCTGTTTGTTTTTAACTTTTTGGTTCTCATGTGTGTTTTTGTTTAATCATAGGTTGTTGATGAACACATTAGCAGAAATTAAATTTAATTCTCCTTGTTACTGCATTGTATCGTCATTATGCAAATATTTTCTTTTAACATTGTTTATTGGTAGATGAAAAGAATGTAAGACGTTTCAGAGGGTGGCTCTTTCTCCATCCTCAGGTAGCTAGTCTTTTTCACTAGACCTCTTGTTAAAGAACCAGCTAATGTTACAACTTTCACAAGAATAGGAATTCAGGATGATATGGCAGCAGTAAAATGGTGAGTGATATGAAATGTTTTAACTGTAATAACAAGTGTTGATTTATGATAAGGGCCAACTTTATCTAATGGCACCTTCAGAATAGGCACCATTTCCTCTTACCTGATGATAGAGCCAGCCTAGGTATAGTGATAACAGACTAGCTTTATCTACTTATTGGATTCCACAGAGTAGGTACTCCATTCTTGTAGTTAAGATGGAGACGATGTCAGCCTCTGAAAAGTTGGTACAAGTCATTTGATGAAGTCCAAGGAATATATGGTCATGTTGAACTCTCCTTGCACACCTCTCATGAACTCTCCAAGGGATTGGGAATACAGTACATGAATTGCATACTGTTATGCAGGTGCTTTGCCTCTGTAATTAACTACATTTAGAACATTTTTTATTTAGATAACTGCCTTTCATTAAGGTTAACAGATTTTTGAAGTTATTTATTATTGTGTTTCTTAACATGATTGTTTTCTTTTAAGCAGTTAATGGTATGTTGCGTGACTAGGGTTACCACCTTACAAGGATTAAGGTTAGGATGGTAGGACAACTGAAATGTGACCATTGATTTGAAATGTACAATGTTTATAACAGCTGTCACTGTTTCAGAATATTGCCTTGTTTGCCACAGCTGACTATTGAAGTCTGATGCCAAATGATTGTTACTCTTTTGGTAATTTATTGAGCAACAGGTAACATACAGATATGCTGATTCTTGTTAAGGTGCATGTTTTAGTTATTTATATATTTACACTTTACAGCTTTTATTTAATGTACACAACTTTTGAATTAGGAGTATGTCTTGTATTTGTATATGTTATTTTTATTGATGTATGGAGAAGTCAAACATCTTATTGTTTTTCTGCATAAAAAGTATAAAATTAACTTATAATTACGAGATAATGTCTGTCCATCTGCGTGCTTTTGGCTTTGAAACAACTCAATGGATTTCAGTTAAATTTGATATTGGGGGAGTTTACACAGACAAATTTAATTGTTTTTCTTATCATTCCATGTTCACATTAAGTTGGAATAAGATTTTATAATTATGAGAAAAGTTGCACATTGCTTTAAGTATAGATTCATTAAGAATATTTGCAGCATTTTTATATGGTTCACATTCAGTGAAGTGAGAAAAACTAATTTATGATTGTACAGTGTGGCATCTTTAGTTAATGCAGATTTGTGTAGAATGCATTTGGAAAATGTGTGTACTCTCCTTAAATTTTTGTCTAATCTAAGTCCTTATGAGGACAGCAGACAGAATCATTTGCACCAAGCAAATTGTAACCAATCCAGAATGGGTGGGAACCATACATACAACATACCTACAATATGTGGCCATTGCAAGATGAAGCAAATGCCACATAGTACGGTGTTAGACTCCGTATCCAGCAACCTAAAATCCATATGTTTTCCTGGTGATTTTTTATGGTAAAATATTCCTTTGCTTGTCATGTTCAAAACTGGCACTTCGCAGTTCTTTGACTCACCACCATGTGCAAATGGTGCCACTGTCTATGGTCTTGATGCTAGTAGAATGCAGCTTGCTTGTTTGTGCTTGTTTAGTCAGTGGATGGGTTAGAGGGCTTATTATTTTTTTATTTCTTCAACAACAGAGGTGATACAACCCCAGATTTTTCATGAAAACAAATTGTGAGTTGTAGGTGAAGCATATCTTAGCATATAATTTTTAGTATTTATTTTGTATGTATTAAAATCCCTCTGCATAAAGACCCAAAATTCAGAAAATCCTTGATCTGAAACACCTTTGGTCACATGCTTTCTGGTAAGGGGTCTGGTACTGCATTTGTAACTTATATCATGTGAGAAATGAATCAACCAGAGCAACTGCCCACAGATCTAGTACTGATGGTCATAGTCATGATACTTGTGCCTGACATTACAAGACACCTTTTTGGCCACATTCTAAAGTTCCCAGTACCTCTTCTGTGGCACACACTGGAAATAAAGCATATATTATTAGCTACATTTTAAAGTACTACTTTGAAACTTTTTTCAACAGATAGTGCTCAGTTTGTAAAAGAAACATTTCAGCGTGTAGTTGTGAGAATGTGCTTGTTTTGTGAGGCCTTTGATGCATAAAATGCTATTTTTATATGAGTCCTATCTTTTTTGTCATGTTAAAATTTTATCAGATTTTGAATATAATTTTTTGTTTGTAATAATCTGCAAAACAACCGGTGTTAGAGTATAAGCTATGTAGGAAACCTTGGACATAAAGGGTTTAAATAACATTACAATTGTGTAAAAGTATCTAATGTTTGTGAGTTCTTTTCCTGCTAAACTTTTTATATTTCATTTTCAACTATATCTGAATTACTTATTCTTCCTGAAGAACCTGGTGAAGTATATAAGGAATACTTTGTATTTTATTTGGTTTGTAATGCATATTTTTATAGTAAGAAAGCAAAATGGGTAACTATGGTACTGATGCACTGTCCTGAAGTGACCATTTATTACTGATGTGTTGTTCACTCCCCTCACTTGACTACTGCCTTTTTTTAGAGGTGACATCTATTACAATCTTGATTAAAAAATTCAGGTACTGTGTTAGTAACAATAATTTTCACTGTAATTATGTTTGACATTGTCCATTCATTGTCTTAGGTGTATTTTATATATGTAATGTTGTTATAGTTGGCAGTAATCTTATCTTCAGGTAATTCTTCTTCTATGGCTCTCTGGTCCGTATTCGGTCCATGGCCTCCTCAATTCTCCTCTGTCTGAGGCTTTGATTGAGGTTTCGAAACATCTTCCTTTTTACCGTGCAAGGTTGTTAGCCTTGCGACCAACCCCCAACCTGGAGGACCAGTCTGATCTCTCCCCCTCAACAAATCTGGCTAGGGAGGCCCTACCAGTAGCTATGCTACCGCCAGCATAGCTCTTGGGGTCACTGAGGTACTCAAGCCCCACCACCACGACAAGGTGCAGGTACCATTAAGTAATTGGTTGTCATTATACTGACAGAATTTTTTTGACGTAAATACGTCTATAAGGAAGGGTCATTCGGAAAAAAAGTGTAACGAAAAAGGGAAACGGAAAAGTGTAACAAATGTACCTAGGGAACATCGTGTTTACTCGGAATTGTTGTTACCTAGGAAACGTCATCTGTTTACTCAGCATTGTTGTTACATTACATTAAAATACATTACTTTACATTACATTCATCTACCACAGACCCATCTTAAGCGTAACTAATTCAAGTTAAATAAGCAATGTCTTAATCAAACTTTATGCAATTGTAAAGCACGTATAAAGGAAATATTTATAATAAAGTCAATATATAAACTTCCTTTCCGTATAGACGTATTTATGTCAAATTCTCTGGAACCGTGGTTCCACTGACAACTTTTTATTTCTACTTATTTTTTATATTAATGACAGCAGTTGGGGTTATAAAGTTTTTATTATTCTAACCACTAAGTGACTATTGGTGGCTTTCTTTATTAGTGCAAGCAGTCAGGATTGAGTGTGGAACCTTCTGAATGTTAACACGTTTGTTGTATTTCATGGCTATTTATTTACTAATTATAACATTTCCATGAATGATCTTAGAAAATTTGGAATACATTAAAGTATTTCTGTTTTTCCAGTACAAATGCTTTTTGTGCATGATGATTCGTAGTCTCATGTGTGAAGTTTTTATTTAACTCGACAGTTTTATTTGTTGTCTTAAAATTACCATTTATTTGCAACTGTTTTTATAGTTGTGCTGGTTTTTAAAGATGACAAAGTGCAGGTTATATGAAGTTGATATTTGCCATGAGCTGTTCTACAGAATGTGACAAATCAAAATTTTCTAGTATCTCCATCTCAGCAGTTATGAATTTTTGTTAGATTGTGTTTGGGCTCACAAAGGTTCACTTGTTGAAATTTTTTGCCAAATTGATAATATCCTTGAGTTGGACTGTCCAGAGGATATCTGCTAAACACTCTGGTGTAGTAGTATACACAGATAGTGAACAAGTCTGAATAATGAATCAGCAGTTGTTACAAACCTCTGCTGAAACTCCAGATGAACTGTTGCTCATAATTATGTACCTGCCCTGTATTTTTTTAAAATAGGACAGCACCTGTTTGTATGTTTCATATCTGGGGACAGTAAGAATGTTTACAAAGCATGTGTACTGCAGTTATTTACAGAGCTTTTGTTATTGATAATACATAAAATTGTATGACATGCAAATTATTTGTCTATATATAACCCACGGAGACTGAGACATCATAGCATGAGCTTTCTTTTCTCCTATCTGTAGGTCAGTATTTTTCCTTGCAAGCAGAACTTTGTTGCTTTTTCCACACCATCAGTTTTGGCCTTCCATATTTAAAAAAGATTACACATAGTCTAAAGAGTTATAGATTTGAAACTGATGGGAGTGTTGAAACAGCAGTGAGACAGTGGTTAAAAGGGTGGATGGGAAAATTGATTCCGCATTATGATAAATCTCTGTTTCCACAGGAACTATACACAACAATTATTTTCATGTTCAGTACAATGATGCTGTGTTATCTGTATCAAGGATTCAGTGAATCACTTCAGACTTGCTGACCACCTGCCATAATCTGTAGATTGAAACAGACGCAGGTATTCTGAGTATAATACCATTGAACTGAAGTCTCAGTCAAATACAAGCATATAGACAAGGAAGATATTTTGCCTATTTGTAGTACTGTGTATCTTGAATCAACTTGTAGTTTGTAGATTAAACATGGTTACCAGTGATTCTTGATCATATTAAGTATGGGCTGAAAGTCACTTAAAGTGGACTGAACACTGTTGTGTAGTTATTAGCACTTGTTTTATACTTAAAAAAAATCCTGGTATCAAATCTCTGTTTACCCTCAGTTTTCTTGTGGTTTTCTACAGTTTCTCCATGAAAAGTATGTGATTGTATTTTAAAGTAGGCCATGATTATTTCCATGTATATCCATCAGAATTAATTATTTACATCTGTCATCTCATTTGATGCTGTAGGTCTATGTAGTTGAGAATGCATAATTAAATAAACTGATAAGTAACAAATACACTTGCCAAATGTGAGAAAGGAGGTAGAGTTATGCACAAGTTACAGAAGACCTGAATGATTTAATATAGGTTGTAAGTTGACTAACAGTTGATGGCTATCTTCTGGGTTGTTGCACCATGTAGTCTGGTAGAAGTTTACTAGCGTTTCAGAAGTCCTTGCTGCCTCCATCATTGCCCTGATGATGGAGGCAACAAGGACCTCTGAAACGTCAGCAAACTTCTACCAGACTACATGGTGCAACAACCCAGAAGACAGCCATCTTCAGACTCACCACTGAAAACCTCAAATCCTACCAACAGTTAATAGGAACTTTACATGCAAGATGCATTATTTGTAACATTCTGCTCTTAGGAGGACAGATTGGTTTACAATGTGTTCACAGCAAAATGATGTATCTAAGAGAGATTGAACTTAATGAAAGTTAGCATTGATGTTGTTTGTAGACATTGATAATGCATTTAATCGTGTACTTCGTGGACTGTTATGAGATATAAAAACTTCTCTGGTAATATAATCAAAATTATACAAAATCTAAATCAACATATAATAATATCTACAACAGAGCTGTAGACAAGCAGAAATGAAGAAAAGTAAGGCTGTCACTTTGTCACCAAAAGTTTTTTGTAGTTATATTAAAAAATACAGTATTAAAAATGGTAATCATGTTTTATTTGCTAATGATGAGGTTACTCCGGTCAAAAAATAATTTGTAGTTAGATAATATCAAGGTAGATTCTATGTTAATAGGTAGTAAGGACGAATGGGACTGAATTAGGTCAGAATGGGCCCCTATGATGTATTTTTATGATGGTGGGTTTCCATAATAATAAGTAAATTTGTGAAAGAATGTCTTTAGCTAGAGAATAAAATTAATTATACAGAAATGCTACTTGTATCCAATACTTTAATATTCTCCATTTCTTGTTTTGTCTGAGGTAGCAGCAATTTAATAGAAAGCATGTTCATTATTTTTGCCAGTATGTGTTATGTGGCAATTTTTGTTGTATTATGCTGGATATTTTGAAGCATCTTGTGTCAAAATTTTCTTCCCCATATTGCTTTTTTTGATTTTGTTGTTTTGCCAAAAAATTCACCTTATTATTTTCCAAGCACTAATTGCACACCCTATTCTGACTTTCATATTGTGAACAGGCAGTTCTTACACAACATGAAGAACTTTTGTTCACCAGTATCTATGGTTTTGACTGTTTATCTTCTCAGTTAATGTAATCCATGCTTAATCAGAATACAATATAAGTTCTGGGTGAAAAAGACCATTAAACAGATTCCTGAAACCACCTACAGTAATGAATTCTTGCATTACAGACTGCAGGCAGAACACTGTACACAGTTGTCATTTTGTAGGGTTATAATGTTAACAGTATTGTTGCAACATGGAGTGTACTTGATATTCTGCATTTAAGAGGCAAGAGCTATAATGATTTTTTTTTAACTTGCTTCTGATTGAACACTAATATTATCAAGTGTTTCTTCAGTTAATACATACTTTTTTCAGGTTTTATTCTTGTCTAATACTTTTCCTGTTGCATGAAATTTCATCACTAGTCTACAAATTGTTGCTTTGGAAGGCACTACACTTTCAGAAAGTTTTCTATGAAATTCTGTTTGACATTTCCTTCGAGACACTTTAGAGAAAGTGTTGAATATAAATTCCCTTTGTTCAATGCTGTGTTTTATGACATGAATAGAGGCACCCACTTTTCAAGGAACTACTTTGCATTGGTCTGAACCAGTGAGGGATTTATGGTTAGTTTCCAGGGAAGAAGCAGCTAGCCTGCCGACCTCAGATTTAAAGATCGTCTATCTCATGATGAAGTGGAGTCCCAGTACTTTCCTTCTGTATCTTATAATTTTAACCTTATATACTTTCTCTTTGTTTTATGTTTCTTCATCCTGGTGCCCCTTCATATTTTTCTTTCCCTTCTCCTTTTTCTAGCTTTTCATGCAGAGAGAAATTTTGTTCATATGTTAAAAGATGGTGCTACCATGCAAAACAGTTGATTTATAAATCCTTCTGCTCCATATTTTGGGCATAGAGGTCTTTATTGTGGTATTCACACTAGTAAATTGTTACATGGCCGCCACTGGGCTTGGTATTAAGATGGTTACAAATTTGCACAATTTTGTATGCTGTATAGGAAACAGATAACCATAATGTGTTCTTTAAAGGCTCATTTTGGTTTTTTACCCCCTTATTTGTAAAATGTTTATAATATTGTTTTAGTATCCTCTATGCATTCAGTTCAGATACCAACAATTGTTACACTGCGTTTCAGTAACACAGTTTTTATATATTATGTTTAGAAGAATATGTTACTTGAAGTTCAGTTTCAACCCATTCATGTTTACTTCTTTTAAAGTACATTAGAGCATAATTTACATGTATCCCATGAATGTATGGTAGTAAACTTTTAGTGGGAAGTATAGTATGTTTCCATCTAAATTAGTGTCAGAGTGTAGGGTCTGCCACCCCTATGGGTAACATTCTTGTGAGAATTGACCAGGAAATATACTTTCCACTAATCACAAGAAGATAATTAATTGTAGTTGTAGACTTAATATTTATAAAATGTGATTTTAATTGAGATACTTGGAATTTAGAAAAGTGAACAAAAACAGACACTGGGAAACAAAATAGTGCTCATTTCTGTCTGTTTTTGGTTACTAAAATTTCATTTGTATAATATGAAGTACCATTGTATATGAAAACTATATATAAATACAATACTAATGCAACTTTGTACATTAAAATGTATTATAGCATGGTGATGGATATTTGTCTTTAAAATATGAATTCTGTGAGCTAAGACAATACTTATGTAAGTTTCAGATAAGTACTACAACATATTATATCAAATCCTGCTCAGGGCTATCAGATTTACTAGTGCTAATTTTAAGAACAAAGCTCACATTTACAGATGACTGCACATAATCCAGACAGTTTTAGATATGAAAACTCCTTAGTCTACAAACTTCCAGTCAGTGAATCTTTATGTTAATGCTTTTGAACAACAAATATCCCATTTTGATATGTATAATGAATTTTCATTTAGTTGAAACATGCCAAAGTGAACTTCAGAACCTTAGCCATCAACTTCTACCAGTGATTGAATAATTGCCTGTTGGTAATGAATGACATTACTTAATTTTCCTTATTCATAATGTTCCTTATTTTCTGTTAGAATATATATCTGTATTAATTAGAACTGCTCATTTAAAATGAATTACTTTTCATTATAACAGATACAAAAATGTCTGATGTGTATATTATTTTTACTATTATTCGCATATCTATAAATTTTCAGTTATTGTATTTAAACTAACTGATAGATTAATTTCTGTTTAACATATTTTTGCTTACTGAACAAACCTGAAGAAAAGTATTCCCTTTATAAAACAAGAATTTAGTATGGGGGTGAAATTATTTATATATATTTATATGGTTGGCATACATTATTGTTGTTTCAAAAACAAAACTCATCCTTTTGGGTAAACATTCATGTGTGATTGAAGCAAATAAATATTTAAAAGTGATGTGAGAGGAAGGATTTACCACCCATCCCCTTTCCAAAATACTAAAGTTCAAGATGTATAGAACTATTATTTTACCAGAGGTTTTGTGTGGTTGTGAAACATAGTCTCTTACTCAGAGAAGAACGAAAATGACAAGTGTTTGATGAAGTAAGTGGGCAATACATATTGTTAAGAGAGTGAAATCTAGGAGAGTACAGTGAGCTGGACATGAAGCTCAGATGGGCCGGGCACGAAATGCATACAAAAGATAGCAACTGTGAAGACTGAGGACATGAGTGGATTCAGAATCATACTTATTGGTGTGCTTTGGTCATAATTCTAAGACACTTTTTTGCCTACATCTTCAATTACATCATTTGATGCCAAGTATTATAATAAGGAATGCTTGGAAAGCAAAGAATAGATAAATAATATTTTACTAAGTAGGATTTGAGGTTTTCATGGCAGTGAGTTAAAAGATGGCTGTTTTCTGGGTTGTTGCACTGTGTATTCTGGTTAAAGTTTACCAATGTTTCAGAGGTGTTTGCTGCCTCCATCATCAGGGTGATGTGTAAACCACGCGTGTAGAAATGATTTGAGTTTTCGGATCCTGACAGTCGAGGAAGAGCCTTGGCCTTTCCATTGCATTTAAATTAATGTTCATGTTGTGGAATGTTTTAGAAGGATTGTAAGGCACTGATATTTTCATAGGAAAGGTTATGGATTTGAAATGGGCCAGTTCATATATTTTCATGTTTCTCATCTCTGACATCAGAACTGCAAGGATGTGATATGGAGTCCTTGTTAATCTGTTGATACCAGGGAAGATTTGGAGTGAATAGAATCTGACCCTTGGGGGCTGTTATAAGTGGATTCCCTTAACCTCACCTAGAGGGGAGAAGCCAGAAAGATCAAAATATAACAACTTAAGAGGCATTAGATGATTGATTATAGGGTCTAAGGGCAAACAAACTTCTTCACACATCACAATAAATCACATTCAGAACTTGAAAACTAAACTTATTCTTAACATCTGAGGTCTTTACAATGTTGACAGTAATGATGTTTTCGGAAACAATGGCATCTATAGACCAGTCCACTTGGCTCCAGAACCTAGAAGAACATTAAACTTATTTTTGATGATCGTCAGTCCTGTAGCTAACAACATTTTGGAACATACTTTGAATTTTTCTTGCTAGTACATAATGCTAGATGGCATGTTCTTGCTTGGTGGTATGATATATGTCTGTATTTGAGTTAAAAAGAACCATCAAAATAGGTTGTAGGGAAATAGTTTGTAAAGATATTAACTGGACTGAACTTTCTTAGGATATGGTTCTTTGTGAACTTTTATGAACATGGTGATTAACCATTGGGTTCTGTGAGAGCCAGGGACATAATGCTATTGTTGCATGGTTAGTACTCCTTCCCATTTGGGAGGTCCATGGTTCAAATCTTAGCCGGATAACTTGCTATCATGATGGGTTTCATGGGTGTCTTCAGTCATTTTATATGAATGCTGGGACAGTATCTTAAAATAGGCCACTCCCATGTTCTTTCTAATTCATCCAAATTAAATAAATCAGCATCAACATAATAATAGAATTTTATCCTTAAATTATGTTAATTTTATTGAATAATGTGATATACAACTGAGTATGGAAAGGCAATGAATTACGGTAGCAGTCAGAAGTAAGTGTGTGCAAGTTAAACATATGTTTGGATATCAAATGTGCATTTGTAAGCTATATAATGAAATGGATGTAGACAACACATCCAATAAAATTCCTGGGTTGATAAGATAGCATTAATAATATAGCTTACCATTTACCTCATAAGGTGGTTTCTTAACAAGTGTGGGTTTCAGGTCTAATAGGAAACAAGGCTGGAAAGGCAATTTCATGCAGTTATGGGGAATATGGTAAAAATTATTTTCACACTTAAATTATAAGTTACAGTAAGAGAGTTTTGCTATACCTGAGCAATTATTCAGGTAAACTGAAATAGTTCACTTAATATTAAATAAAAATATATATGAAGTATGGTATCTAGAATGAATATGCATGTTTAATACAGTATGACAATATTATTTCTTTGGAGTGTCTTTTTGTTAATAAATTAAGATGACACTAATTTGATGACTTATTCACTCTCTTCATGTTGTGTTTAGGTGGTCAGAGGCTGATCCTAATGTCTGTCTAGATGTTTTAAATGATTTTAGTTTGCTTTCATTTAGGAAAGAATAATAAATTTGAAATGCTGACCTATGCACTTGAGAAAGACAACCTATGAAGAAATATTCCCGAGTACTCTGAGATACAGTGAAACATCTGCTACATTTGCTTCCTCTCCACTCAGGGATGTCCCCCCAGGTACATGGTCATCATCATCATTGTTAGGCTAACTTGGCCTCTTATGTGTTTTACAAAGCATAACATTTCTTTTAGAGATTTGCATAAGGACATTTGTATTTTGTAACTTCTTGGGGGTTCCTATCAGATTTCATTCTTTCAACATGTTCTTATTTCTTCTATAGTAGCCTATACAAAGATTGTAACATAATTCTGTCATTTATTTTATAGTGAAATGCATTTCAGCTTATGTTAATGTCATGATCTTCTGTCTTTCCATCTCCTCTCCAACCACATAATTACTGAAATGTACAAAACTTCGTTACATACTGTTTTCTAAAGGTGTGAAACACTCTCACATTAAGGAGAGAACAAAGACAGTGTGCTTGAGACTGGTGCTGAAGAGAATATTTGAATTTAAGAGAGAGGATGGAGAAAACTGGATAATGAAGAGCTTTGTAATTTGTGTTCTTCACTAATTATTAGGTGTTCTTTATGCTTTGGCATAAACAAAGAACACCTTATGGGCCAATCCATGTCTGTGTGTCATACCATTCATCACTGATCTTGGTTGTTATTGAGATTTCAGGTTCTGATGGCAGTGAGTATGTCAGTGGCTGTCTTCTGGGATGTTGCATTGTGTAGTCTGGTAAAGTTTACTGACATTTCAGAGGTACTTGTTGTTTCTGATTATTTCAACAATGACATCAGAACTTTTATACAGGCATACCTTGTTTTATTGCGCTTCGCAGATATTGCGGTTTTTTACAAATTAAAGGTTTGTGGCAACCTTGCGCCGAGCAAGTCTATCGGCGCTATTTTTCCAACAGCATGTGCACACTTCGTGTCTGTGTCACACTTTGGTAATTCTCGCATTGCTTTTTTTACACATAATGCTATTGCACACTTAATATACTACAGTATAGTGTAAACATAACTTTTATATGCACTGGGAAATCAAAACATCCGTGTGACTCGCTTTATTGCAGTGGTCTGGAATCAAACCCGCAATATCTCCGAGGTATGCCTGTACTCCAAAGAGTGCAGCCTTCTAATTTCATTATTAAGGCAATCACATCTAGGAGGATGAGATTGGTAGGGAATGTAATGTGCATGGGAGAGATGAGAAACACATACAGAATTCTGATAATACCTGCAGGGAAGAGACTACTTTGGAGACCTAGCCATGGATGGGAGGATAATATTGCAATAGAGCTGAAGGGGATAGGGTATGAGTGTTTACACTGGATGGGGTTCAATGGTAGGCTCTTGTGGATATGGCATTGAACCACTGGTTTATATAAAATGTGGGAATTTCTTGACTACTTGAGTGACTATAATCATTTTAAGAAAGATTGCTTGATTAGGTTAGTTATGACTAAATTAAGCTCAAGGTAATTTTAGTTATAATGGGATACAAGACCAGCATAATTATCAGCCCAGGCGACAAATGTGTCAAACTGAAGAAAAAATGTCTCCAAGTCTCCTGCTTGTAACAGAATTCCAAAGGCCTTGATTATATTTCCATTCCAGATAAGTATGTGTTAAATATAGGCTTTTGTTTTTCAGGTTTTATTGTGTTTTGTAAAACAGAAAAGTACCATCTCATTGTACTTTATCAAAATATATTTCCTCAAAAGTTTTTGGACATGCAGTAATTGTTAATAATATACATCATCTAAATAATATATAATCTAAGCATGATACAATGCATCTAACACTTAAACTAAGCCATTTTTATAATATTTATTATTAATGGCAACAAGTCAATTTCAATTGTAGCAGGAGTTAAATACTCGATATACATGAACGTGGCAAAAATATATTCACAATTAAAGAAGACAGCACAGAAGAATATTGCACTGTCATAACAGAACTCTGTATCATCAGTAACCTTGTGTGATATTTACATTACAAACACCTTCTCAAGTTTCTTGAATGGATAGACCTCCTTTGTTTTGGGGCATATGATTTGACTATTATTTTCATTTGCCATTTGCTCCAATGCCTGAAAGAAACAACTTATATTAGAACTCAAATCATATTACTTCCCCATTTTGAAATATGGAATATAAATGTAAATGTATTAGAGAGATGTAGATGTGAAGTGTATATTGAATATTAAGAAACATGAAGGGATCAAATCTGAAGTGAGGACATCAGACACATTATGAAACTAGTGAGCAGATTTTGATTAATTTTTTTACTGGGGAACCTACCCTAAATGCTGTTCCAAAAAGTTAATTTTTGTTCATATCCATCCAATATAATTCCTGCTTTTCACATAGTTCAAATCAGACTACTGATTTTCTCAAAACTGGTTTACTGTAAAAAGGTGGTATAGGACACAAATATAGGTGCCAGTTTGATCAACGATTTTTATTTGACATATACTTAAATATTTTATTAAACACAAGGGAAAATAGTTTCTAACTATTTGCAGTGTGAAATCTACAGTCCAATTAGCTCTGAACAAATGTATCAGAAATAAATGAACATCAAGACCAATGATATATGCAAAATAGAAAAGTATCAAGATTTCTGTCTTCTGGGTTGTTGTGCCGTGTAGTCTGGTAGATGTTTACCAACGTTTCAGAGGTCATACTGCCTCCATCATCAGGGCGATGAGTATCAAGATTTCTGTCTTCTGGGTTGTTGTGCCGTGTAGTCTGGTAGATGTTTACCAACGTTTCAGAGGTCATACTGCCTCCGTCATCAGAGTATGAATATTTCTGTCTTCTGGGTTGTTGCGCTGTGTAGTCTGGTAGATGTTTACCAACGTTTCTGAGGTCATACTGCCCCCGTCATCAGGATGATGAATCGACGGAGGCAGTATGACCTCGGAAACGTTGGTAAACATCTACAATACTACACGGCGCAACAACCCAGAAGACAGAAATCTTCATACTCACCGCTGTGAAAACCTCAAAACTTACATAGGAAAGTATACATACTCAATACCTTTTAAATTCTCGTATGTCAAAGCTTACCTTTTCCCCATACACATATCCATTAGGCAGCATCATGGGTAGATTATGTTCATTGAGAGGAAGGCCAGAGATAGTGCACACCAACCTTGACTGTGAACAGTGAGCAAAAGGTAGTGGCTGTGCAAGTTCATTGAAGGAGTCCTGGCACACTGGGCAGCTTGGGTTTCGGCTGTCGCGAGAATTGCTGTAGCACTGAGTGAAAACTGTTAAGGAGTAGGTCACACAATTGCTCTACCTCAAGAACAGAATTTGTGAAAAGGAAAAAACAATTTTTATCATTATACATGGTGTTGACAACACTTAAAATAATCTTCTTAACTTAATGAATCTTCATATGTAGCTTGTGCTTCTGTATACATAATTATAACCCTTTAAGGACAACTACTGTAGATGGACATTTATTTAATTTTTATATTATTTTCTGCATTTTATATGGAATGCAGTATTTTATTTTATTTAGTGTTCTGTCTGACGACAGGTCCATATGAACAGGATCCTTCCATCCTTTTCTCGGACTGGGACCTGTTCATATACGTTCTTGGCAGATGATCCAGAAGTGGTTTGCCATTGCCTTCTTCTGTGTGTGAATGGAGTAATTGTTGGGATGCCACGGAGAAACCGGGGAAGCCCCCGGAGGAAAACTCCGTGTTGCCTAGACCACGGCCTTGCCCAACACAAGTTATAAATTCGGGCACCGCCGGGAATCGAACCAGAGACCCCAGGATTACAAGGCCAGCATTCTAACCACTAGACCACCGTGGCTATTATGAACTATTATCACATGATATTTTAAAAATAAGTCTTATTTTCTGTGGCATATAAAACAGCATGGCAGCTCTGCAATCTCTGTTTAACATAAAATTTAGAATGGTATAAGTCATAAGCATGTACACTTTTATATGTTTACAAATATAGATGCAATGAGAGAATGTAAAATGAAATTACATTGTAGAATTTAATGTAGTGGAATGTGTCCGAATGGGAATTATACAACACAATGAATTAATAAATTGTATAATTATTAATTTATAGTACTTTCCTTATACAGACTGAAAACTAGGAGTCGTTAAGTTCTTGTTTTTAGTTATAAGAATTATTAACTCGAGTAATAATGTATTGGTGATGAACGGACTGTAGTAACACCATCAAAAATTGCAGCTGAGTAGTTCAGAATTTGTATTTGTGAAGGCCTCAGTTTAATTCTTGGCCTAGAGACTACCCATCAAGACTAACGCTGTTTGAATATTTCCTCAGTTCATCCAGGCAAATGGGACAACCTCAAATTAGGCCATAACTGCATTCTTCCACATCCTTTTCAAATCATTATTTACTAATCATCCTAACATTAGATGCCATAAAATTTGAGCATATAGCATCATTAAATCATAAGTAATTAACATATAATAATATCTGGTCAGCAGTTTTCATTCCTTTGTCTTAGGATGTAACTGCCAACCGATTACACGCTGAGTTCTAACTACTCCACCAGCTGACAGTAATAACAAGTATCGGCTGCAAACCAGCATCTCATTTGTGTGATAAAGGATATGGTGTTTTCAAAGCTGAAAGGCCAGCCTGGAGAGCAACAGTGAAGACAGACTGAGAGGCAAGTTGGAACAGGCGATAATTATCTTGACGAAACTGTTCAATCAGACGTTCCCAGCGGCTCCCATCTAGGAGTTCCTTGTATGGTGACAGTTCTATGAGAGAAATCAGATAAAGTAAAGGTGATTATCTATGTTAACCTTTTTCAGAACATTTACATGAGCATACTTCACTGTTTTTATACACTGATCAGATTCATTTATTATTTTAACCGTTGACACCATAATACTGATTACTGTAGCCGCGCGGTCTGAGGCATCATGCTTCGGACCGGTGATACGGAATGCGCGCTGGTTCGAGTCTCGGGGAAAGAAATTTCTCACGAGATTTTCGACCGGTGTATGGGACCGGTGCCAACCCAGCATCGTGAGGAAATTGGGGAGCTACAATGGGTAGCGTAACCATTAAAATATATCCAACAATGCACACTTACGTAATGAAGTCTTGAAATTTGGTCTACTTGACAAGAAGTGAACATACTAACTATAAAATAAATGCCTATTCACAGCTTTGTCAGCGAAGTCCTTAGTAATGTCGTAATAACTTTCTCTGATTAAGATAACGAAAAATTAAGAGATACCTGTATTTGTCGGAAAAGCTAGCAGAGCCATACAGTGCTGCACATCTTGCAGCTGTTCATCTTCAAAGATGGTGAAATACTTTCTAGCATGCCTGTAAAACGTAACAGACATTAGCAGAAAATCATTCATTAATATCTTCTTTTTCAGAGCTTCGGCTCCATAGATCCAAGCCGCTACCTTGCTATGCTGCCTAAATCTATAAAACATTTGCTTAAACCTGCACAGAACTGTTCGGCCTTTTTTAAAAAAAAAATCTTACAGAACCTTATTCACAAAGAAATTCACTAATATAACAACCAATGTCTGTCATGCTTGACTGTATGAGAAAATTAAAATTAAGTTGACAGTGCTGACTCTGGTAGTGACAAATGGAGATGATGCTATGGTGGAGTCTGGAGTTAGATGGTGGTTTTTGTTAATGTTGACATGACTGAAAATGAAAAGGACAGAGAGGAAATTAAAAGGGACTTACAAACCTGACAGCATCCATACGTTTATCTGCTTTCACCAGCTCAACAAATTCTTGAATTCGCAAATTGAATTCCATTGTGGACTTCAGCTTACGCAGCTTTGAGCGATTATCATAGCACCATTCAAGGCATTTGGAGGTCTCATGTTGTGCAAGCGATTGCTCAACCTCACGGGAGATCAGGAATACATCTGCAACAAACCACATAATGCAAATGTAATGGATGTATGCTTCTTAGTTGATTTAAGAGTGTGTTCTTAACTGCGCATTTTATGTTAACTGTACATATCATATTTTTAATAAGAAAGGATTGCAAATAGCGAGTTCAGAGTAAGGATGTGGGAAGAGGTGATCTTGGCCTATCCTGATGGTTACATAGAAAGACTGAGGAAAACTATGAGAAACCTGAGTCAGGATACTTGGTCACCTAAATCTAACACTGATATATTACCACTGTAGCTGTGGCTCCAGAAATATGCTTACCCATTCACCACAGGTAAGATAATGGAGAATGGTTAAAAGTATCTGTATGAAGCATACTGTAATCGTAACAGTGTTATAATTGGTTTCATGATACTTATAAATTCACCAGCAGGAAGTCATCTATACCAATATTTGTGAGGTCTCGGAGGTCTGAACGATGGGCAAGGCGTGTAGCTGCCCCATAGTAACCTCGGCGCAGAAAGTATTCCACCAACATGCGATCCAGTCGACGCTTTCGCCAGAGATTCACTGTTCCTGTGGTAGAACTACTGGTAACTGGCCCATTAGAAGCAGCATGTTCCCGCAAGTGCTCAAGGCGTCTCTTGCATACGTATGCTGCCTCCAGTTCCTCTGAGATACTCTCATCAGCCTTAAATCAGAACAGTTTAAAGGTAGTGTAAAATCTGCAACAAGAAAAATAATACTGAAATAGGTAAATTGGAAACAGTGCTTTTTAGCTAAAGAAATATAGGACTCTATTATTCTTAGGAGACATTCTTAAAATATAATAAGATTAAGCTTCACAAATGGTACATTTCATCAAATATTGTTGGGTACTTATATTCAGGGCATGTAACACATATGGGAGAAACAAAAAATGCATATAACATCTTAGCTGAAGAACATGATGGGAAGAGACCACTTGGGGAACTGCAGCATAAATGGGAATGAATCTTAGAAAAATTATTTGTGAGTATGTAAACTGAACTGAGTTGTCTGAGGGTAGGTCCCAATGGCAGACTCTATAAACATGGTAATGAACCCTCAGGATTAACTGTTCAAGGAAGTCCCTAGATCATGGAGTTAGATGCTACAGTTACCTCACATTTATCATGTAAATCAAATTAAAACTGTTACATTCTCATATACTGTAGGATACATATTGAAAAACAAATTCAATCTCCTGGGTGTCATATAGTACTTCCTGGGTCAAGAAGCCCATTAGTGTTGTCTGAACAGAACAAAATAAAACTACTACAGCCATTAACAAGGAAATAAGAAACTGAAAAAATGGGTGTGGTTTCTCTTCCCATGGCCCACTAGTTCCGCTTTCTCAGGACTCCACTTAAGTACCATATACATCCAAGTCACTGTAACTGTGCACAGTCCTTCAGAGTTAATTAGGTTCTGGAATCATACTTCCATATTAAAAATGCTGAAAATTGTGTTAATCTTCTTGATCCATGCTTGTAGTCCATATAATTTTCATGTAAGGTGGAAGTTTGTACGATGGCAAGAAAGGAGCATGAACAAGCACGCTGGTGGGTGGCCCAGCAGATGTTGGAGGTATATAAAGGATGGGAGTGTGAAGAACAATGTGGAGGCATTACCCCGTCAACAGCCTGTACATACCTTGCGTTTAAGAACTTGCAGTTTCTCAACCATTCCACCCAGTAAACGGCTAATATCACTTGCTCCCACTATGTCTCCATGGAGAACACGTTCTAGTTCCAGTGCAGCAGCTTGCACATGGGAGACTTCCCTGTCAACATGTTTTTGGGCTGCTCTGAACTTCTTGTTCAATAACTCATATGGAACCTATTGAGATATCAACCATGCCATGTGTCATATAACATTACAGAATCTAATTCTGGGTTAAATTATTAATATTTTCTTGGCAGTTACTTAACAGGTTATAAAAACCTATTTAAACATTAAGGGAATATAGTCACACATTTATGACACGTCCGTAGGGTGGTGTACATCTCTGAGGTCAATAAAATTATTACGAAAAATTAATGTGATCCAATGCTTAATTTTGTACGATTAAGCATAATATACCTATATGCAATATAATATTTAGTACCTTTAAGGTTGGGTACTCTAGTGACCTGACATCTGCCATTCTCGTTCGGTATTTTGGTGTTTTAAAGTAATTAATTACAGCAATATCCACCACACTTTGAAACGTCAATGAATAAAGCCTTACAATATTTATCAAAAAACTCTTCAAGTCCGACAATCCATAATTCAGGTGACTCAATGATTGAAAATAATTTAGATATATATGGGCACTTTATATCTCTATACTTCTAACCATGAATTAGAGATGGCACTTCGTATAATCGCTCGGAAAATTACGGCCTACGACCTGGATAGAAAACACGAATGGTTTGATGCAAATCGAGTCAAATCTAGTTCCTAACTTCTATGTTTAGATGTCGCAAGAGTTGTTTCATGTTGAAATAATCATTTTCCAAGCTGTGGCAGTCATAGACAATATACAGCCAAAGTGGTAGGGTTGGGATCTCGTGAAGTCTCGTTTGTTGATCTTTGGACGAGAATTTGCGAGATTGGAAACCATTTTCGTGAAGTGGGGAGAGTGATTTGTTCCCTCGCGTTTGGTGTATTTTCATTTCAATTTAATGTGTTTGAAACTGAAATTATATTGTTAGTGAAATCAGAACCTTGAAGTTTAAAATATTTGTGTTCGTGGACTGTTTATTAAGTGTGGGCGTGGAAGTACAGTGACTAAAAGTTTTGTAGGCAAAACCAGACGTTGGAACTACAAAGCAGCGTGGCCAGTCTTTGTTTCTGTCAAGTTACGAGGTAAGAGCAGTAATTCTGGATCAATACCTTCAAGAGAAACTTGCCGGGTGACCCATTTCCTCATATGGTTATGAAACATATAATGTGGCCCTACCATTAAATAGTAGAACTCGCAAAGAAGTAGGATGTTTACGCAAAAGAGTCGGCGTTTACGCTTGGCCACTGGTCGTTTCGAGCTGTAAGGAAGTGGCTGGTTTAAAATGCGAACCATGTTTTGCCCGCCGGCTTTCCTATGTCTTCGTCGGTAGACTGGACCCTAGACGCGTCCTCTCATAGCTTGTTCGTGTAGGAGGATTGCTCTAGACAATCGTTTAAATGCATTTTTGTGTTGCCTTCGTGATAATGTGTAATTTTATTTGCCGTAAAAGTATTCTGATGATCATGGAATTTATAAAGTTTTTATTTCTTCGAGCGTATCCTTTATGCTTAAATTGTCATTTATTCTTTGTAATGGGCGTATATGCAGCATGTTCGAAAAGTTTATATTTTGTAATTTTATATTTAGATTGGTCAGTATAGCATTTGACCTTCAACGATAACGTGGTTTATTTCGCAGCCATGTAGAAGGTGTATTTAACAGCACATTTTTTGTAGTCCATATAAAGCATCTGTGTCTGTTAAGTTTCATTTTCCTACAGTACCTAACACAATTAAATAGAATTTGTAAGATGGAAGGTATGCAATCTTGAAATTTTTATGTCTTGAATGACATTAAGTTATAGCACATTTAATTAATCTCGTTTTATTAATCTCGGTTCACCTGAACTGTTGCCCTGGATTTTAATCTGACAGAGGTATTTATTTTTTAAGCCTTACATTTAATTAACTCCTGTGGGTTGATTGAGATTAGATTTTGAATGAAATGTTTTGAGATGTTTTATAAATGATGTTTTAAAAAGTGTATTGGCTCTAAATGTTGAGGATTGTTAGGCATTTTTGTTCATGTGTATTATGTTTTTACTGGCTGTGGTAGATGTGCCACATAGAGTATTAGATTGTGTGCTAACTGCTTTGTAGGCCGTTGGTTGGCATTTTTAACATTAACCTAATAATGCCAATGCATATGATTGGTTCTGTGTACTTGCGGTGTAATAAGGAACTTGCTTTTTAGTATTGAATATTTTTATTTTGGATAGAATGCTTTTGTTTCATATTCCATGGTTTATGTTAAGTAATTCCACCATACTGCCCTTGTAGTGAATGATAAGCCATGTTTAAAAAGTTCATATTTGTTCTATGTTTTGAATTAGGGAGTTTGTTGTTCAGAGGTTTGATAAATTGGTCACCTATTTACATTAAATAGTTCATTGTTTCCAAGTTCTTTCTGATTTTCTTGTGTAATGTAAGCTTTCTTATGTTGGCCACAAAAATGTAATAACATTTACTTTAAAAGTAAAGTTTGTCCCACTATATGCCATGTAGGCGTTTGGGGTGAGTGGAGGTATAGCTCCTCTCTTCCTTGACCTCGGCACTTTACTTTAACGTTTATTAAGAATAATGCTTAACTGATTGCTACAATATTTATATTATTATGCCCTACATCATCCATGAGCTTGTCTAGAATTTGATAAATGTTTGTAACTGAGGGCTGATGTGAACTCACTATGGTTCCATTTAGACTGCAGTTGTATGGAACTGGTAGACTAAAAAGATGTGTATAATATAACTTGTAGGGGAAAGTTTATGCATTTTTTTGAAATATAGAATTTTGTAGACCTTTTCTTTTAAATACTATTTATGTTGACATTTTTTATAATTGTAAGACTTCAGTTGTAAAAGTTATAGGATGTGTGAATAAGACACCTTTGAGAACAAAATTCAGATAGCCCAAATGTTGTACTTTATTTCTATGATAATTTTTTAATTTGTAGAGGTTGTAGCCTGTGTGTTTTCCACTTCATTGGTATATGGATTATTTTTTGTAGTCAATATTTTACTGGGAATGAGTTGTGATCATTTGATTTTCTTCTTGGCTTCCATGAAGTTAAGTTTGTAAGCAGAAAAATAACAGGAATGCTTATTTGGATGGTTGGTTGCGACCCCATCTTTGTGTGTACCTTAAAGTCTTCATTAAAGTGGATGTGCATTATGAGTGAGTAATTTTGTGGTTCCAAGGACTTTTTTAAGTGCATAGTACATGGGACATGTTGAAGATGGTCATTACTGTTTTATGCGTGCTTAAATCTTAAGAAAATGAACAGTACAGCAGCTGATTTGCTGCCTGTGGTCCGTTTCTCAACTTGTACTATATTCAGCGAGCAATTGATAGAAATTCCTTGAACAAGTTGTTGAAATTCACAGATTTTGTCAATCATAATGGTTTATTGTTCCTGTTGTGGCTAGTTCAGTTCACTTGTTACATATCTGTTTATTTGTTTTAGTGTTATTTTCCTTTTAAAGCTTTTCATAGGTGGTGTCTTTTTCCTTAAAAATTTCTAGCCCATATTGTATATGGCTTCTGTTTCCCTGTTTGAGCTACATGTCTGACCTATTGCATCTTTGATTTATTAGCTCTGTGAGATGCAGTTAGAAATTTCGTGAGACTAGGTATTTTTTGTCCCGAATTTGACTGTGTGTGTGAATGTGTTTATTTTACAAAATCATATCAGTGAACAGCGTCGCATTTAACGAATGTGCATTTTTGCAGTGTTTGTACGCGATATATGTATAGTGAGTGCGTGGCTAACCGTCTCTGTGTCTTCGCTGTGGCTATCAGAAGCCTGAACCTTATTGTTAACTCGAATGTGTTCGTTCATAGCATGCAACAGACCTGAAACTCGCACGTTGACATATTGGAAAGTGTGCTTTGTTTTGTAAGTACAGAATTAAATTGGATGTATAAGCAGGTGCTGTTTCGTCGACGTTCATGTTTTAGGTCTGGCGCTATCTCTTTCCCTCCCGTTGCTCTGCACTCTTCTATTTTGAGACAAACGGAAGAATGCACGCTTGACTGCGTAGCTTTTGCTTTACGCTTTGCCGTAGCGGTTCAAAGCACCTGTGGAAGGACAGTTTACACTAGATTAAATTGCATCCTGTTCCCCTGTCTCTCTGGAGGAGCGGTATTTATGAACTGCTCTTATGACTTCCTTTGAACGATTCACACATTAATGAGAAATCGTTTGAGATTATTGCCCGTAAATTTGTTTATCTCACCGCCGACACGTGGAACGTGTCGTGTTAGTAAATGAAAGTTTTTAAGTTTATATAAGTTGGTGGTGTGGGAAATTGCATTGACCACCGTCTCCGCCTGTTACGGTTGCAAGTGTTGGAAGTCCCACATTTTTTGAGACGCCCCTAGCTTTTTCTGCCCTTCGGTCTTGATAGAGCAGCTTTGGCGTTAGGTTTAAGGATTTTTTTTCTCTCCAGACGTTTTAGCCTTATATACTGTTTCCATTTCTTTTATGTTGTGGTTCGTCATTTTGTTTTCGGGAGTGGAACGCTCTTGTCTTCTCATTGCTGGTCGTTATAAGAGTTGTTTGTTGTTTTTATAGAATTTTTATTACAGTCGTAGTGTGTTTTATAATTTTGCAAAACGGCTGGATTTATCTGTTTCTGTTGCCGAGCTTGTTTCACCTAACCGATTTTTTTTCTCTGTCAGGATCCTTTCCTCTGAATACAGTTTTAGTTGTTTGGTGTTGAACTTTTCATTATTTTTTTTTTGTTCAGGTTTGCAATAACGAGATGTGTCTTTTAATGACTTACCAGAATAAAAATGTGCCTTTCATCTGAACATAACTTTAACACGCTTTTTGTTCGTTGCATGAATTAATGTCGCTGAGGAACAAGAAATAAATGCATGTGGCGGCTGATGACCTATGGCACAACTCCGTTCAGGAACGGCATGTATGCCGTGCCGTGCCGAGTTAACAGATATCGTAATGGAAGGGAAGATCTGTCGTGTGGAAATTCTGTTTTGTTTTAATGTTTGTTTATATTGGTTTATGTGGCTGGACAAAGATTTGTATTTATTTGCGAACTTCTCTTCTCTGATCTCAGATGGAAGTATCAGCAGAATTAATGCTGATAAGTATTACGTCGCCGCTGAATATCAGTGGACTCATACGTTAAGGAAGAAATTGTGTTAATTTTCTCAAGGTAATTAACTTCTTGAAGTCCAGCGGTAGCTCTGTGTACCACCTGCCTTAATAATAATAATCGGTTACTCCATTTTGTCCACGGAGTCCATGGATTTTGTATGATTCTCAGAATAAACATCGATTATTTGTCTAAACGACATTAACCAGTTGATCTTTGTAATGACACGTGTTTTTCCGTGAGGTGGGGACCGAATGTTTAAATATTTTAGACGGACTTCGGCCTTAGAATGTTAAACAGTCATTTATGTACAAGTCTTTGTGTTCCTGCTCTAAATAACTGAGCGTGTGACGTAGTAGTGTCTGGCTGCTAATTAAACGATCAGGGTTCGATTTCTGTAAGCGCAGTTATGGGATCCACGAAATCTCCTTATCCAGTGGATCTCCTTGTGTAGAGAGACTGAAGTGTGTGCTGTTGGCCGTTCACCTTTAGCAGTTGTCAGTGAGGTATGTGAATGAGGAGGGAGAATATTTCATAGGACGAGCTTCTTAATTTCTAATGTTCATAGAGTAAAATTGTAAAGATAATTTATATGCACTGTTTATTATCGGGATAAATCAAGGAAGGTGAGATTGGCGGGGAATGTAGCAGGCATCTTGTGGTCGAGGGATCCAATGGCATGTCTACTTCCACGAGAGTCGGTTAGTTTTTGTTTGGAAATTACCGATTGGGCTCCGAGCTTATTAATTACAAATATCTGTGGTCCGATACGGTCCTGGTTGCCTGTACCTCCCCCTCACACATCAATAGACATCTCTCAGCTCTCAGGAGTTCCTGAAAGACGTATTTCAGGTTAGATTTAAAGGTTTCATACTTTTAACAAACTGATATCGCTCGTCATTTGTTCTGCATCTTCGTTACCGAACCCAGTCGTACCACTTTTTGTTTTTGAGTTTCTGCCAGTCAGAACACCCTCTTTTGTGATTAAGTCGGGCAATCCTTGCATTATTTATGCATAGTTCAACCTTAGTCATTTGTTAGGGTTGCAGAGACAACATGGGTTGTGGGCCCCGTGTTGCATTAAAATTCGATTAAATTGTTTATACTTGTTGGTCGCGTTTGGTGACTGGACTGAGTGTTACGTTCTTAAACCGCGTGTTTACGAAGCTTAGGGGTTTCAGTTGTGCTCAGGGTTACAGATGTTAGCAGTTTTCTTTGTTCTGTGAATCACTAGGGTCGCTCTTTACGATTGATTCATCACAGGAGTCCGGGGTAAGAATTAGAGAACTTCGCCGTTTAGAAAACTCCAAGCGGGCTGTAAATGTTTACTTAGGAATTCGGCGGAAAGAGCAGAGTTGTTTTTTTTACTCTATTTGACACGTTCGGTGTTGAGAGTCGACTTCGGGAAATGGTTTGACGTGTTAGCAGCTGGTACAGCGCCATGAAATTATGTTGCAATCGATCGGGAGTGGAATGAAGCATGATTCGCGCCCTGTATGTACCCGGTTTTCTCCCTCCTGTGGACCACCCATTCCAACAGGTTTGTTATTTTTCTCGGTCCGTACAGGCGGTTACCAGGTTACTCTGCTTGAAAGTAAGTTGGGATAGCTCTCGATTCATCATTTACAAACTCATAGCTCCTTAGACTGAAGGTAACCTCGGCAGCTGATTCAGTAACCTTGGACATCTCGTGTCAGGAGCTGTAGTTTTCCAACTTCTCTACGTTGTCGCGCAAAATGAAAATGAATTAGTTTGAACACATTCTGTATAACGTGTTATTGTTTTCAAATCAATTTTTTTTGTTTTGTTTCAAGTAGTTTGAAGTAGAATACAGAGGCATAGCTTGTTGAAAGCAGGAACTAGGCGAGAGAAAGGAGTATCAGACGAACTTTACGCAGTGAGACAATGCAAACTACTTAACTGTGTTGCTGGACTGGCAACTTGGTGGTCGCGTAATAACTCCGAGCCTGACCGTTAAAAATACACACTTGAGGACGAAGGGGAAGACTGCGAAGCTGTAGATAACCCAGTCCTTCCGTATGTACTATCGGACGTGAAATTATTACGTGTAGACTGTAGAAGTAGCGCGAGCTGGTTGAAGTATGTCTTACGTTGCTAGTGTTTTAATAAATGGTTCCCTCTGTTCACAAAAAGTTGTGTGGTGTTAAAGTTGGTTCATGAAAATCCCTCCGATTATGTCGAATTTAAAAGTAAATGTTTTCAGTCAAACTGTACATGCTCAGACAGACTCTTTGTCGTCTTGCTCCTCTCGCCCCGCCATTTCCATCTTCCCTTCGAGTCTTTCAGTGACGTATCTGCTCGCAGTTATAATGTTGCGACCGTGGTAATACCAGATTTAATCGAAATTTGTTGAGTAGCTTTTGAGATTAAATTTATGCAGTGGAAGGCATGATCTGCCCATATGTCTATGCACTTTGTACAAAGATCGCACAGTGAAACGAAAACATCGCAAAACGACTCAAACAGGGATGTACAAGATGATCGAAAAGTCATTCCACATCATCCACATGTTGAAACACCAATGTAGGCCAATAACATTTTGAGTGTCCTTGACTAGTCTGCGCGCTCTTAAGAACAGCGGCGTTGTTGTCACACATTGCTGAAGGAATCGGCCTTAGATTGCCATGATTCTTGCTGTGTCTGGTTACGAGGAACGGGAGACAGGGACCACCAAAAAATCTGAAATATTTGTACGCGTGAAAAATTGTGTGACACTTTGAAATTAGTCTGGGAACTTTGAAGTAACGGGGATCTGTACTAAAGGGATTTATTAACGTTAATAGAAAATTGTACGATCATTGTGGCCTCTGAAGATGAAGAAACTGTACATTGAATTGAGCAGTTATTGACAGACATCTTAATTCCCGCTGTATCCGGTTAGGCCTGAGCATTTTGAGGAGAGCATGCTTCTTGGGTTCTTCCGTATATTGTGACATTGGCCATGGTAACTTAAGTAACATCTTTAGAAGAATTCTGAATCTTACACTGACGTCTTAAGTCATGATCGTTCGCATGTCTTGTCTGCACGAATTTTTCATATCCGAAACAACCGAAGGAATTTATTGACATTTGGTGGTGGGAATCGACACTAAACGCTATCGAACGAACTTCTCATCTCTCGTGAAATTGGTGCAGGACACGATCTGTGGATTCTGTGCGACCTTTTAACCTCTTATGGCGAATATTTAATGAAATACAAGAAAAGCAGTGTGTGACGGTGCGGTTTGAAATCTGTAGCGTGATTTGTGACGGTGTATTTGTGTAATGAATGAATATTTGGCCGATTGCGATGTGAAAAATTTCCATACTCTGCTAAGGCACTTTTTCCCACCATTGTTTACTGCCGTGTGATCTCCCAGGCCAGTCGGTCGCTTGTTTAGCCATAGCCAAGTGCATATCTGCTCAGTGTCGTATCTTTGTGGAAAGTGTCCCAACCTCATGATGTTAGAATCCATCGAAGTGCAACTGAAAGTATCTTTCTTAAAGGTTTTGGCTCTTACGTAACCAAAGAACATTTGTACGCGCAGTACGAAGCGGCGACTTGGCGTAAAGTTAAAATCAATCAGACGGCGAGTGAATGACGATTTGTCCCGAAAATAGAAAATAAGTTGTGTTGTCGCGAGATTGCTTTCGCTCGAATTTTTCATACAATCGTGAATCCTGTCCTGAAATAGAATCCTAAGGATCAATACATATTATATTAATGTTGTCACGTACTGTGTTGCCTTGTATTTATTACTCTTTAGCGAGAACAAGCGTATAGTACAGGTGGAAAATCGTGAAAACTTGTTTGCATTTTAGTAGGCCTGTGGTATTGGCGTGCGGGAGTATCTCGTCCGGTTGAGATGTGGCATTTTTTTTGAAAAGGACATAAGTGAGGGTTTTTTTTCGCGAGGGTTAGTTTGTAAAGCTAAGACTGTCGTGTTTTGTAGGCAAAATGACGCTATTTAAATTTTATATATTACGTGGCATGTTTCTTTTAAATGTTTTAAAAGTGTAAAATATGATGATGCCTTTATATTGTAGTTTTGTGGGCGTCAGAACGCCAGTGAGAAGCTTGGCACAGTTTCTTTTTCAACCGTCTTCGTATTAGGCGTTTGTTAATATCGATACTTATTTTTTCGCCCTTGGAGTTAGGTTGATTGGGAAAGTTTTCTGGCCTCGGTTTGCTCATTAGTATTTTAATCGAAGTAGAACACTTTGTTCACTCGTGCACAGTTGCATACATGTTTGGTATTCAGTGATGGGAACAACTAATGGACCTGTTTATCATCTTATCTCGTGCACTGTTTGCAAGCACTTGAAAGTTGCAAACTTATTTTGTGTTACGCTGTATATGTCCAAAGTGAAGACAAGGCTAGTTGTTTTGGTATAGGTTTTTTTATAGGAGTTTACATTTGTTTCATTCTCCAAAATCGGCAAGGGAAATACTGCTTGAAATATTTATTTGAAACCTGCATCTTAGTATTTTACTACATGGGAAAATATTTTGCCTTGTTATATTTTACGTGCGTGGACCTAGGTTACAGATTGCAGTATAACTTCCTCACGCGTTTTCAGAATGTTCCTGTACAGTGGCTATTTTTTATGTTCCGCGTAAATGTTTTTACGTATTTTGGTGCCGTTTTATGAAGTCCTCGTTGTGAAAGGATGTTGTTCATTTATTGATTTCCACCTAATCTCCTAATAACAGCTAGGGGTTTCCACGTGTTAACTATAGTCGGGAAGGTTCTGGAATCGCAAATAATTGCATGAAAATCGATATTTTTTATGGAAAATGCAGGTCTTGGTGTTAACTAACAACCTACATGCTGTTTCTCCTGCTGTATATGCGGTCTTCGGTACCCACAACAGATTCAACTTAACACGTGTCTGTTAACACGTTAGAGAGCGTTAGGCTTTGAGCTTTTTATTATTGACATTATCTTTTTTATCATTTTTGGTATATTTTTCAGTAAAGAATTATCATCGGACCGATAGACCCGCAGTCGCTTTGAAGAACCCCATTGAGCCCCCACGTAAATGGAATTTATCGTGTTCGAATCATGTCAACCTTGCGAATTTTTTGTTATGATTATCGTAACTTTGCGTGTGAAATTTGTGTTATGACATTATAAGAATGTCTGCTAGTGGAGAGAACTACGTGGTCTATGTATTGAAACAATTGCAAACTGAACTTTTCTTAGTGGAAATGTGGTATAAAGGTAAAGCTGTCCAGCCATACGCCATGTAGGCCCCGGGGGGTGGGGTGTAGTTCCTATTCGGCAGGCAACCTGGTGACATCTAGATTTGTGGGGTAAAAGCTGTAATGTGTGTTCGTTTAGCAAAGCTGTTGAGCGTTATAGTATGGAACCAATTCAGGAAACTTGGATAGGTACCCATTTATGTGGTCTAGCGGTTAGAACGCTGGCCTTGTAATCCTGGGATCTCGGGTTCGATTCCCGGCGGTGCCCGAATTTATAACTTGTGTTGGGCAAGGCCGTGGTCTAGGCAACACGGAGTTTTCCTCCGGGGGCTTCCCCGGTTTCTCCGTGGCATCCCATTCACACACAGAAGAAGGCAATGGCAAACCACTTCTGGATCATCTGCCAAGAACGTATATGAACAGGTCCCAGTCCGAGAAAAGGATGGAAGGATCCTGTTCATATGGACCTGTCGTCAGACAGAACACTAAATAATAATAAAAAAACAGGAGGAGATGGTATAGATAGGGCCCGTGACAGATCCCAGTGGTGAAGGTGTTGGAGCATGGTGCTGTATAGTCGCGCAGAGAGTGTCCAGTTAATCAGCTCCAGTTCGTATTCCAAACTCATACAATTATTTTCTTTCTTGCAGTATTCACGGCTTCGTACAGTTTTTTTATCTGAAAATTGTGTTTTACGTGATTGCTTCTGTTTAGTGTTTAAAATAGAACGTCAAGGATTCAAGCAACGTCAAGTAAGCGAGAGACAGGCTAGAAAAATAGGCCCAACGGTGTTACCAACTCTTAACAAATAGCTACGTATTTTCAACATCACAGCGCCTAAGTGTCGTGTCCAAGCAGAATATCTCGCAACGTCACAACCATGTCGCTTTGTAACTTTTGAATATTATACCAGTGTAGTGTAGATGTCTTCAATCATGCCTGTGATGTTTCTTGTGCTCCGTTGCGTTGGGTTCCCTGTACAGGTGCAAAGACCTTGTTATGTCGAGAGAGAATAGATAGTGCCTTGCCGTGACCTTGGCAGAAGGCTGGGTGGGATCTGTACGCCAGACTGCAAGTTTCTTACTGTCAGTGCGGGAATCTCTTCACTTACTGCCGACCTTGCTTTGCTGGCTGCTTTCCAATATTTCTGTACATTAAATTATCTCATATCGTGCGTGTGACCCTTGTATCTTCGCGTGAGATTCGTCTCTGTGAAAGTTCAATGGTTTTAATTGGTTCTTCGCAGAAAATACACGCATATTAAGGAGATCTTGTCTTTCTTCTCTGAAAGTACGACGTATTTTTTAATAAATACAGTTGTTTGGAGTAAAATGCGTTGAGAAATTCATAATCGGGCATCGTATAAATTAGTGTATATATATGTGTATAACGGCAGATTTGTATCTGTAATAAATGAGCGCCTAAGCCAGTGTGCCATACAAAATCATAATTAATGCATTTTGAATGTGTGTAATTTTTTTTTTGTTATTAAGAGTAATTATTAGTAGTGCAAACTATTGAGAGGAATTTTCTGATCGTCTCCGTGGCTTAGTTGAGCGACACGCCCCGTTAATGAATGTTTACAATATTCTGTAATCACGAATTTAATTATTGAAAAATTACAGTGTAGAATACGTATCTTATTGCGAATTAGTCCGAATGCAAGTTGTACGATGTTGTTGCCTGTTTAATCTCCGATTAAAAGTCTTCATTTAAAATATGATTAGTGGAATGAATGCTTCGTGTCGTCTACAATCTAGATCTTCGTAGCGGAGAGTGACGTCGTCCTTGAAATAAAACGTGAACTGACGATGCGTTTAGAGCAGGTAAAGACTTGTGGCCGAGAATTAATAAGTGTAAGTCGTCTAATCTGTGAATACTGTGGTGTGCAGGTTATGTTGGGCGTTCGTGTTTTCGTAAGCCTCGGGTTCCTAATAAGAATATCCCCGTCTCAGTGTTGAGGCTTGCCTTTTGTTTAGGTTTACTTTTAATGTGCGTGAGGCGTAATGGATTCGTGCATTGCCCACGTAATTACTCGTTGGGGTCGCTGAAGGTACACGTCAGCACAGTATTCCTATTTCAGCGGGGGCTGAGCAAAACAGCTGACTTTAGTGATAATGATTTTTTCACCGCTCTGGCAGCAGTTTTGTTGTGCAGAACTCGTAGGAAATGTGCTTAGCTGTAAAGAAATGTGTGTGTGTCTGTGGATTTTTTGTTGTACTTCTGGTTTTCGTTTACAGCCTTCCTCATCAGCTGATGTCAAAATAAAGAAAGTTGATACTCTATTTCAGGAAGGAATAGGGTAATTCTGACTGACCTTCAAGAGAACTCGATTACAAGTCTAAGAAATGTTGGCCTACTGACATGCAATGCATATTGCAGCACGTCAACAATATTCGGTTGTAGTGTTCTTACGTCCTGCTCACTTCTGCTGTATATGCCGAGCATATTGGCTCAGCGGTAATGCGCGGCGGATTCGAATTCAGAATGATGACCCTGATTCGACTTTTGGCGTGAGACAGTCAGGTTACCGTGGTTTTCCTCGATCCTTCCAGTCAAATTTCGGGATACTGTCTTAAATATGCTACCACCGTTACCGTCGACATACTTTCCGATTTATAATTCACTATTGCATTATCATAAGCCACGGTGGTCTAGCGGTTAGAACGCTGGCCTTGTAATCCTGGGGTCTCGGGTTCGATTTCCGGCGGTGCCCGAATTTATAACTTGTGTTGGGCAAGGCCGTGGTCTAGGCAACACGGAGTTTTCCTCCGTGGCATCCCAACAATTACTCCATTCACACACAGAAGAAGGCAATGGCAAACCACTTCTGGATCATCTGCCAAGAACGTATATGAACAGGTCCCAGTCCGAGAAAAGGATGGAGGGATCCTGTTCATATGGACCTGTCGTCAGACAGAACACTAAATAAAATAAAAATACTGCATTATCACATTCCATTCTTGATAACTGAAGTAACAAAGGGTGAATCCATATGTATTTTGAAATTTTGTTATGGGTGTGAAGAAATCGTTACTGATTCTCGGGATTGTGAACAAATTGTTATTGCTACTTATGGAAGTTGAGAGATCCTGATTGTGCAGATTTACTCGCATACTTACTTTATGAACACTCATTGAACATAACCTCTTCGTTCCTCCCCGACCCTCGTTGCTAGGAAACTTAGCGTCATGGAACTATTTCATCACTTCACACTGATGGAAAACTGAAGAGCTGTTTGATATTACACAACCATTTTCAATAATCTTCTCGTCTCTGTTGTATGTAGACTACCCGCTTCACAAGGTCGCGTTGGAAAACTCAGTGAACTTCACAGTAATGCGGCTTGAAGTCATTTTACGCTTTTTCAAAACGGGTTGCTTTTCGGAGGTAAGATTTTACACATTCTTTACGCTTCGCACTTATATTTTTTTTTTTGTGAAGTGTCTGGTTCGTGTTGTGATGGAACACCAACTGCCCTGACCTTTTTTGTGGTTTTATCCGGTTCTGCCACATGAATGATTTACTCCTTCGGAGACTTATGTCTCTGTTTTATGCAGGCATATTTTTAATTTATATATAATGCTAACTATTCCTGGTTCATGGTCGTCACGTGAAGTTAAGCGATCGATTTCTTGTGGCTTATAACGTAAGACGTATCCTGCTGTTTTGTTCATCATAACATTGCAAGGCCTTTCTCTTCACTTGGAACACAGGAAAAAACACGACAAACCGATCGGGATTTAAATTCGCGGTCCTAATATTCGACGGGACAGGTTGGAGGAATGGTACAATGGTGACATATTCGGAATGGACCCATTTAGACTCCCGGCCCCGTTATCTGCCATCATAATAGACTTCCGTGTGTTTTATAAGTCTTTAGGCAAATGACGGGATGGTTCTACTAGAATAGGCCACGGCTGCCTCCTTCCGAGTTACCATTCCGTATCATTTTCCAATCTTATCGATGCTGTATAACCTCTGTGGTTGGAGCAGTGTCGTTATATTACCTACGAATTAACTTTAGAAGTGTCTTAGAATCAGAGCGTCTCATACCGCGCGCGATAACTACGTGTTTGTAAACTTTGACTCTGTCTTCACGAGGCGACTGCAGCTGGATGTACTTCATGTTTTAAATCTACGTTTCTAATGTGTGAAGCATGGGGAGTAGACTCCCCATGGTCAGGGTCACTACTTTCTTACAGTTATTTCTAAATGACATACAGTTTTCTGTCAAAATGATGTCGCAGTCTTCTTTGGTTGGCGTTTTTGTTTCTCTCTCGTTTACCGAATTGTTCGTAAATTGCTTCTAAAATTAGCGGTGTTTTTTTTAGTGTTCTGTCTGATGACAGGTCCATATGAACAGGATCCTTCCATCCCTTTCTCGGACTGGGACCTGTTCTTGGCAGATGATCCAGAAGTGGTTTGCCATTGCCTTCTTCTGTGTGTGAATGGAGTAATTGTTGGGATGCCACGGAGGAAAACTCCGTGTTGCCTAGACCACGGCCTTGCCCAACACAAGTTATAAATTCGGGCACCGCCGGGAATCGAACCCGAGACCCCAGGATTACAAGGCCAGCGTTCTAACCGCTAGACCACCTCATCTTATTATTATTTAGTGTTCTGTCTGACGACAGGTCCATATGAACAGGATCCTTCCATCCTTTTCTCGGACTGGGACCTGTTCATATACGTTCTTGGCAGATGATCCACAAGTGGTTTGCCATTGCCTTCTTCTGTGTGTTTGAATGGAGTAATTGTTGGGATGCCACGGAGGAAAACTCCGTGTTGCCTAGACCACGGCCTTGCCCAACACAAGTTATAAATTCGGGCACCGCAGGGAATCGAACCCGTTTTGTGTGTGTGTACGCGTGCGGTCGCTCGTGTGCGTTAAAGAATATTAAGATGCCTGGGGCCTTCTTTGTTGACTTTTGCGAACGTGGCAGCAGTGGGAAACGTTGAGTTTTCCCCCTGATCCATTTAACTTTAGAGGGAGTCCTTAGGCATAGTAGTGGAAGCTGCATAGTAGAAATGACTCACAAAATTGTACAGACCATAATTTTGGTTCTGTAGTTCTGAAACGAATTATCGTCATAAGGATCTGTCCCGATACGTGTTTGATGAGAATGGCCGTAAAGAAGAGTCATTTAACCAACTCGTATCTGATCAGGTTCCTCCGAACGTGTCTAGTGCGTTATCATTTTGCTAACTTGCTCGATGACCTGGTGGATTTCGTAGAAACACAGATTTTTGAAGATTTTGTCACGTTCGATGTCTTCCATGCCGGTCATGGACTTTTTAAGAAATGAATTAGGAAGAAATAGGCAATGCTAAAATATGACAACTGTAGTGTTTGCCGACGCGTTGGATAATTCTCAACATTCGACGCTGCCTATTCCTGAAAGCTGAACTCTCGTCTCCTTTGTAGTTATATCGTTTAATGTCTTTTACCTGTTTCTTAGACGTGTACCCAAAGGTAAGTTTCTTCGTAAGACTTGAGGTTTTCACAGTCTTCTGGGTTGTTGCGCTGTGTAGTCTGGTCGATGTTTACCAACGTTTCTGAGGTCATACTGCCTCCGTCATCAGGGCGGTGAGTATGAAGATATCTGTCTTCTGGGTTGTTGCGCTGTGTGGTCTGGTCGATGTTAACCAACGTTTCAGAGCTCATACTGCTTCCGTCATCAGGGCGATGAGTATGAAGATTTCTGTCTTCTAGGTTGTTGCGATGTGTAGTCTGGTCGATGTTTACCAACGTTTCTGAGGTCATACTGCCTCCGTCATCAGGGCGATGAGTATGAAGATATCTGTCTTCTGGGTTGTTGCGCTGTGTTGTCTGGTAGATGTTTACCAACGTTTCAGAGGTTATACTGCCTCCGTCATCAGAGTATGAAGATTTCTGTCTTCTGGGTTGTTGAGCCGTGTAGTTTGGTCGATGTTTATCAACGTTTCAGAGGTCATACTGCCTCCGTCATCAGAGTATGAAGATTTCTGTCTTCTGGGTTGTTGCGCTGTGTAGTTTGGTCGATGTTTATCAACGTTTCAGAGGTCATACTGCCTCCGTCATCAGGCAGTATGACCTCTGAAACGTTGGTTAGGATCGACCAGACTACACGGCGCAACAGCCCAGAAGACAGAAATCTTCGAAAGTTTCTTCGTTGCACCCCTGCAGTTCGTCGACTGCTTCGGAGAAGTTTGGTTGCGCTGATTTTTATTGAGCTGGTGAAGAAATTCCTGGCTTCTCTGGAACCGGAAGGTTTATTGCCGTGTTTACAAGAGCTTGCCATTGGACTTTGTCATGTGCCAGATGAGTACAATACGCATATCTTATGTTGGGTGTCAAGTGGTCTCTTAACGTTTTTCGACGTTTTATATAGGCCTACTGCTGTTATCGCGCGTGCTACATGCTCCGTCCACTTTATCATCGGCTTAATAGTCCGAGTAATATGTGGTGCAAAATGCAAATTGTGAAGTTTCCATCCGTGCCCTTTTATTTCTCCTGTTTCTGTCTCGGTGAAATTATTCCTCTCAACGCCGTTCCCTAGTACGTGTAATGCTCTCTCACTGTGTTGCGTAGTTTCTGAAAACTTTGTTTTGGGAAGAGATAATCGCATGGAGTTCACCGGGTTAAACTAACATGGCGCATCATTTAGAGTTGTGTTTTCTTCGAAATCTCGCTCGCCAACTTCTAACCTGACCTTCCTGTTTTCTTGGTTAGTTCTTGCGACCAAGAAGTTTTATCTTGGTGTTTGACCTTTGCCCGGCTGATTTTCTACTTTCTTCTCTCCTACAATTATAAGAGCAGGCCCCTTGACTGGAATGACAAGGATGAAGTTGAATTTGTGCTGTATTCAGGATGGGGCGGAAATTTAGAAGTTACTGCAACCACGATTTCGAATACGTGTGGAATGTCGGTATTTAGCGAGATTGTCGTCTAGGTTTGTATAAACTGGCCTGTGTTGATAACGCTTTTTGTGTGACAGCCATCTACCCTGACGAACTGCAGGAACGAGTCAGATTTTGTTATCACAGCCGTAAAGATAACGATTACGTAGGATTTGAGGTTTTGACGGCAATGAGTCCGAAGATGCCAGCCTTCCGGATTGTAGCGCTGTGTAGACTGGTAGAATTTTACCGGAGTTTCAGAGGTCCTTGCTGCCTTCTTCATCATGGTGACCCATCGCCCTGATGACGGAGGCAGCGAGGACCCCTGAAACGTTTGTAATCTTTACCGGACTACACGGGGTGTAGTGTCGTAGGTGGCTACGAGCATTTCGGACGACTGTGTCGCCTCCGTTTTCAGGAGAACGAATGCAAGTGCTTAAAGAACATCGGGAAGTTTACGGTCGTGTTTTCGTATGCTTCAGTGCAGTTCGAGCCCTGGCGTCGAATTACAGAATTTCTGTATGGTATTCGTGCAAGAGGTTTGACGTCGAACAGGAGGGATGTTTGTATTGTAAGATTAGTTGTCGATAGACATCCTTGCTTTGAGCGAGATTCGAACCCGTGTTGTATGTGTAGGGCGCATCTGATACCATGATCGTAGACTTTGCGGCCACCGAAGGGTCAATACGTGCATTGGGGGTATTTTATTTAGTGTTCTGTGTGACGACAGGTCCATATGAACAGGATCCTTCCATCCTTTTCTCGGACTGGGACCTGTTCATATACGTTCTTGGCAGATGATCCAGAAGTGGTTTGCCATTGCCTTCTTCTGTGTGTGAATGGAGTAATTTTTGGAATGCCACGGAGGAAAACTCCGTGTTGCCTAGACCACGGCCTTGCCCAACACAAGTTATAAATTCGGGCACCGCCGGGAATCGAACCCGAGACCCCAGGATTACAAGGCCAGCGTTCTAACCGCTAGACCACCTCATCTTATTTTTATTTAGTGTTCTGTGTGACGACAGGTCCATATGAACAGGATCCTTCCATCCTTTTCTCGGACTGGGACCTGTTCAAATACGTTCTTGGCAGATGATCCAGAAGTGGTTTGCCATTGCCTTCTTCTGTGTGTGAATGGAGTAATTGTTGGGATGCCACGGAGGAAAACTCCGTGTTGCCTAGACCACGGCCTTGCCCAACACAAGTTATAAATTCGGGCACCGCCGGAAATCGAACCCGAGACCCCAGGATTACAAGGCCAGCGTTCTAACCGCTAGACCACCGTGGCCATCATTTATTTATTTAGTGTTCTGTCTGACGACAGGTCCATATGAACAGGATCCTTCCATCCTTTTCTCGGACTGGGACCTGTTCAAATACGTTCTTGGCAGATGATCCACAAGTGGTTTGCCATTGCCTTCTTCTGTGTGTGAATGGAGTAATTGTTGGGATGCCACGGAGGAAAACTTTGTGTTGCCTAGACCACGGCCTTGCCCAACACAAGTTATAAATTCGGGCACCGCCGGGAATCAAACCCGAGACCCCAGGATTACAAGGCCAGCGTTCTAACTGCTAGACCACCGTGGCTGTTATCAGAGCTTGTGATATCGAAAACTGTCGAAACAGTTGCAATTATATTTATGTAACTAATGTAGGCTTATGAGCTGCCAGCATCGTGTTGCATGGCACAGTCGAATTTCATAGAATTAACCCGGATTATTAGGCCTATATGAGTGATTTAGTTGATCCTGTAACTGAAGAAAGTGGACCGGTCTGTATGTGTAATTAAGTGTTTACATATAACGAACGAGTCAGCACATCGGCAGGTACCGACTACTTTTTGAGCTTGTCTCGCAACATTGCGTAAACGCCTGTTATCGGCGCGGTGCATGTGTGTTTGTACACATGTAATAGCTCTGTTCTGTTTGAACGGATTAGTCATTACTAAAATTTGAAGCTCTAAGCAGGTTTTGTGTGTTGTTTGCTTCTTTGCGCTAAGTGTACGCTGCAGTATCTTTCTTTCAAAAGTTATTAGTTGATCAGTTAGAGTACTCGAAGATCAAATAAGATGGTTACATAAGGATGCCGTTTTTATGAGTCGGCTGAATTTTGTCCATGCCGTACACCTTATTTCTCTGATATCCATTTTAATATTATCCTATCTATGTTTTTCTTTCCTCAAGGGCTTTCGAGTAAGTTTTTGTGCATATGTTTATTTACGTATGTATCATACTCCCTGCTTGTTACATTCCCGCCCATCTCAGTAGTTGATCTGAGTACCTTAACATTATCAAGTGAAGAATACATATTCCCCATTCTGCGTCCTTAGTTTTAAGTACCACGTGGATTAAAACATTCACTTGCACGTTCTTTAAACGAAAACGTGTCCTTCCACAAGTTTCATCTCCAAAATGGTCTGTATCTGCGGAAGTTTTGCCTTGAAGATTTCTGTCTTCTGGGTTGTTGCGCTGTGTAGTCTGGTCGATGTTTACCAACGTCTCAGAGGTCATACTGCCTCCATCATCAGGGCGATGAGTATGAAGATTTCTGTCTTCTGGGTTGTTGCGCTGTGTAGTCTGGTCGATGTTTACCAACGTTTCAGAGGTCATACTGCCTCCGTCATCAGGGCGATGAGTATGAATATTTCTGTCTTCTGGGTTGTTGCGCTGTGTAGTCTGGTCGATGTTTACAAACGTTTCAGAGGTCATACTGCCTCCATCGTCAGGGCGATGAGTATGAAGATTTCTGTCTTCTGGGTTGTTGCGCTGTGTAGTCTGGTCGATGTTAACCAACGTTTCAGAGGTCATACTGCCTCCGTCATCAGGGCGATTCTTACTATGAAGATTTCTGTCTTCTGGATTGTTGCGCTGTGTAGTCTGGTCGATGTTAACCAACGTTTCAGAGGTCATACTGCCTCCGTCATCAGGGCGATGAGTATGAAGATTTCTGTCTTCTGGGTTGTTGCGCTGTGTAGTCTGGTCGATGTTAACCAACGTTTCAGAGGTCATACTGCCTCCGTCATCAGAGTATGAAGATTTCTGTCTTCTGGGTTGTTGCGCTGTGTAGTTTGGTCGATGTTTACCAACGTTTCAGAGGTCATACTGCCTCCGTAATCAGGGCGATGACCCCTGATGACGGAGGCAGTATGACCTCTGAAACGTTGGTTAACATCGACCAGACTACATAGCGCAACAACCCAGAAGACAGAAGTCTTCTACGAGAAGCTGTGAAAACCTCAAATCTTACACAAGTTTTTCCTTAATATAGGGCAGTAAGGTTTATGATTATCCATTCATAAGTTTGTCGTCTTTATTCTGACGGAAGCGTATGAAGGCACGAGACATAGAATTCTTACCTATGTGGCATCTGAATAGAACTCTGCTTTGTGTTAGGGTGATTGCAGATTCGAATATCGATCCGGGAGTCGGCTGTTCCGACAGAGGTATTTGGTATTGGCGTGGCACTTAAAATAGGCGACGACTGCATTTTACATTCTCCCTCCCATTCGGTGCATTTATTAGGTATTGCAGTTTTGAGACGGTTAGTTCATCTGACAAAACGCATTTCCCCCAAAACTTCTCTTTGTCACATGTACAGTCGAATGAACCAGAAAGAGAGCGACCGTTGTGCACCCCGATATCGGAAGACTTTCCCTTCGCTGATAGTGAAGTCCAGTTAACTCCATAATGCATGACAGCATGCAACGCCACGCCACGTCACGTAAGTTTCCGCAAAGTTGCTGGGTGCTTACTGTTGCAAGCACACTTTCGATTTACTTGTAGTCTTAGTTATTTCATAAGGAAACGTGTGTTTGTTTGTTTTCCTAATATTTTGAACGTATGTACGGATTGGCGTGACCTTCAGGCCATCGTTTTAAATTCATTACTACTGACATTACAGACGTGTGACAGCTGTGCGAACTTGTGGGTTGGAGCCAGTGGAACCATGAACTTACGGTGATTTGTAAGGTCGCTTTTTGTGGAATACTAAATATGAGGTAATGTCACGGTCGGGCGAAATCTATATATAGCAGTCTGGTAGCAGTAACTGATGTACCACTGCGATTAGTCACGTGAAGTTTGGTAAGGAGGCATTTTATGGTCGTACTTACTAATGTTGTGGGAAAAAGTTTTATATGTTCACGGCGACGGAATCACATTTTGAGTTTGTATGATGATTGCAGTGCATTATACACAGAAAGGGGTCACTTTTAATAGTTATTTATGTAGCTGCTAGTTAGTCTGTGTATGCAGATGGAAGTATTTAAGCTCCTGAGGTCTCACAAGAACTTGTTTTATTTCTGATGTCACGTGATCCCCCCCATATAAATGTCGTAGATTAAAATAGATTGATACCGCGCTCCACTAATTACCACACACGGGGTGTTCGCGTTAATCACAGCGTACATAAAGGTTTTTTGTCTTGACCGTGTCACCGGTTATCGGCATATAAGTTTTTTTTAGTGAAATTATAATTCAGGTCGTGATTCGTAACTTTAAGACGAAACAAATATCCGTCCGACTCATAAGCGTCTTATTATATAACGAGTTCTGGAAGGTTCAGCACAGCTATTTACCACGAACTCGAGCCAATTCCGTCCACCTCCTTTCTCACCGTAACAAATTATTTTGGAATATGTTTTGCTCTCATGACCTTTGTCTTCCAAGTGGGGTGGCTTCATCTGAAATTACCCTTTTCCCCACTTGCCATGTTTGTTTTTTTCTTGGCACGAATTTGAACTCAAGAAGGTAACCCTCTCCAGGCTGAATTTTATTCAGTGAAAATTATTTTCTGAAACTCCACATGTAATTTGACAGTAGATTTATATTGAATTCTGTTTTAAATCACGGAAATTGTTCAACGAAGAAATTGCTTGTATTTATGAGCAGGAGATTTCGCTTGTAGCATTGACAGGGTCCAGCATGATGATAGGTTAGCCTAGCTGGGGCAGCAACTCCTTCTGTCCACCACCAGCCTTTCGTCTGTTAGCCAGCCAGCCAGCCAGCCTGAGTAGAGTTGGCATCGATCGTTAGGTGCCCTCTGCTATGCTGTGTGGTGTGTTAGCCACATTGCAAGGGGCGGGGTAGTAGGCGTGAGGGTTGGGGGGACAATCAGAGAGTCAGGAACAGCCGGGATGAGGCAGCGGGTGTGGAGAAGAGCGGGCCTTCCCACACTGCACTTGTGTCAAGCTACGGATGTGTTCATCAGAGATGAGCCTCTCTCTCTCTCGCAGGTCCTTGGACGAATGGATTGTTTCCACATGGCGCTTCCGAAGAGATGGATCACTGTTACTCGAATTTTTAGGAAGGAAGCGTCCGTGACCATATTCGTCAACAGACATCAGTAATATATGCACAAATTGGCCAGTTTACTTTGAAATATACGCACATCATGCTGAAGAAGATCTTAACATTCAGATGCTGCTGAAGGATATTCCACTCAATTTTGTTCGCAGATGGAAATATGCAGTATTAAACGGGCGATTCCTGTATCTTACGGAATTCTGATACAAATGTCTGTACTGTCTTCTTGTTTATTTCAACTCTTCAGTTATGAACAGCAAAGTTGGCTTCAAAGGTAGTGATGCCTGTAACTGATGTTTATTTCCGCCCTAAGTAGAGCAAATAATAGAATGGAACAAAGAAGGTGACTGTCTTCTGGGATATTGCGCCGTGCAATGTGGTAGATATTGATCGACGTTTGTGAAAAGCTTCCGCGCGTTAGAGTTGGGTTAAATACAGGATTGCGCGCCTCTCTCATCGCCATGATGTTTGAAACGTCGGTCAGTATCTGCCGGACTACACGGTGCAACATTCCAGAAGACGGCCATCTTCATAGTCGACACCGTGAGAACCTGAGATCTCACGGAGTGGAATGAGTCGTTACGTCACACAGCAGGGCTCCTTCGATGGGGGGGGAAAGACAACGCGTCATGGAGAAATACTTTGCGACCTTGTGCTTAATGATGATGAAAGACCGGTAAGCCTACTTGAACTTCAGATAAGTCATACTCCGTTCGTAGGATCGCACCGTCAAGGCGTATGGGGGGCTTGGAGATAAATAGTTCGAAGCTCGGCTGTGTACGGAGGCTAGTGTGAGGGCAGCTTCGCGTTCAGTGACAGGTGTGCGATTCTTGTCAATGTCATTTGTCTTTTTTTTTTTCCCCCTCACATCACCACGTCCAGGTGATCGCTGTGGCCTGTCTAGCTTTATTAAGCAGGCGCTGGGTTTGTCTCCTGAGTAAAGTTGATTTCTCTTCTCTTCCGTTGTTAATGTGCAAATCTAATGTCGGCCTATGCCATTTCTTGTCTCGAAACATGTGAAGCCAAAGCCACAACAGTATTCATACTTTTCTTGCAGGCGTGGGATGTGCTGGTCACCTACAGACTTTAATGTAGTAGCGCATGCGTGGTTTTTACCACGCATGCGCTACTGCAGTTGACAATTTTTTTATGGTCGAACTGAGTCAGTATCAAACTGCGATCCGTAAAATATGGAGATTCCTCTGACGAATTTTATTATGCTCGGCCGTTTGAAAATTAGCAGCTCTGCAAGATTTGTTAATTATAAATAATTTATTTTTGAAGTAATGTGAATTTATTGAACAGCGCTGTGTAGCATCGGATGACTGGTTAATTGTGATTGGTTGAGAAGGATGTGAAGGAAAGTGATTGGTTACTGCGTTTTTACGGTCTATCCCAAGCATTCGTCCATAGAGACTAAGGAAAAGCAAGATGATTATTATAACAGGTTTCCGGGCCGATATTTGAACTTCAGACTTCCGGAATGCTAACGATTACTTTGACATTCTAGTAAAATAAATAAGTTATTGTCCGTCCGAAGGTATCGGAAAAGCATTGCTTGGGCTCTAAGCGACCAGTCCTGGAGCTCGCAGTGGATTACTGGTTCCTGATGTTTACCGTATTTCGGGGGTGGACAAAATGTACTTGTGCGTTTCATAATGTAAATTTTTGTAATTGCTTGGGCAATGATAAGCTGGTAGTCGCCCATGTGGTCAAATTCTCTTGTATGCAACCCAAAGGTTCATTACCTTGCTCACATGAGTACGACTGGACTCCATCGTGAGCCAATGGAATCAAGCCTACACCAATATTGTTTCGTTTGAATAATTTGAATATTATCTTTTCCTGTCTACACCATGTTCCTCTCCTTCAGGATTCGAGGCTTCAGTTTTGCATTCATTTCTCATCTCAGTAATAATATTTATACCAGTAGTAATACAATGGATATTTTGAAAGAAAAACAGATTTTGCGAGCCCCTATGAACGTGTTTAAATTTATTGTGCTTACGTCTGGTTGTTGGAAATTGGAGCGGGGACGTTTCCAGACTCGATTCAGTGCGTGTCGTAACTATTTGCAGTCATCAGTCCGAGAAATCTTTGAGAAATGAATTTGAGTACCTGGCGTGTGTCACTTAATCATAAATAATAAAAGTCCGTGTTGTTAAACATTTGTCTAATGCATTTACTATTCAATTTTGGTTTAGAATACTAGGGTTTGTCGGTTTTTAAAAACCGGTTTTTTTTGGATAAATTTGTAAAATTCGAAAACCGGTTTTTTAAATTTGAAAAATCGGTTTTAGATACTAGAATTAATATGTAAAAATTAATTAATTAAGTAAGTAATTAAAAACGTTAACATTTTGACTTGAAATCGCCTCGGGCACAAGTATATTGTACTAAGACTACAAAGAACAAAGAATTTGGATTTATTATTTGAGGCCCTGAAAATGATAAACCAAGCTCAGTAGCCAGTGAGAGAGTATTTTCAGTGGACATTTTATGTTTTTTGAAATCATATTTCCTGAAGAAAAATACTAAATGAAATAAAAATTTATAATTTATATTTTGTACGGATTTTAGTTATTTTAGTTTTTATTTGGTTTTGTATGGAGTATATTTTATTTTGTTATATTTTTGTAGTTCCATGAATATTAAATAAACTGAAATTTTTTAAAATAAGTATAAATATTTTTTACTGTTTAAATTATATTTTGGTTTTTTGTAAAAATTCGAAAACCGGTATTTTGGAAATACTGGGATTCGAAAACCGGTTTTTTCAAAAGTCGGTTATTGTACAAACCCTATAGAATACGTTGTTATGAATGTCCAAGGAATGTTTGGACGGGACACACCACTTCGGGTCTGTGTTGATGTGAATGTATTAAGCGAACACATCATAAAAAACCAAAGCGCCGTTAAATACTAGTAAGTAGGTTGCTCCAGAAGTAGGCACAAGGAAACTTCTAAATATTTGTCTGTTTGTCTTGAAGCGAAACTGCAGGACGGATAACATCAGGGTGGCTAATCTTTCGAAGGTGTGTCAACTTTCAGATATTTGGGGACGACGGTGCAAATGAACGTTCGATGCACGAATACATCGCTTGCTATCATGCAGCTGAGAGTCTCTTATCTAATGACGTACAGGTTTGAGTACACGAAAGTATATTTTACCTGGTGTTTTGTATGGATGCGAAACTTTGGTGAAGTGGGATTGAGTAGTGGGCGCTGAGAAGAATTTTTGGACAAAGAGGAATGAAGTAACAGGATCCTTGATTAAATAGGGAGCGGCATAATTCTGTTCGTCAGACAAGCCTATTGTTAGGATCCTCAAAATGGGAGAAGTGAGAAATGCACAGGAAATTGTTGTCGGAAACAAAGGGACCGCGTAGAAAAACTACGCGAGACATCAGGATGGTACTGAAATATATCTTAGAGATTAGGTCGGGAGGTTGTGGGTTGGATTGGATGGGTAAGAGTAAGGCCCGTCGGCGGACTCTTGTGAATATGGCGATGAATTTTGCTGTTTGATAAAAAGAGACGGAGAATATCTTGACCAGCTAAGCGACTGTTATTTTGTCAAGAGGCACTGTGTTCCATAAAGTTCGTTAATATCGGTAAGCCGTCTGGTTAATGCGTGAGGCATGTTCAGTCAGTGCGATTTTGCGGGAAGAAAATTCTTCGCTACGTAAATTATTTCGAGATCCTTCAGGTGACGGCCCTTCAACACTTGTACATGCGGCTCCGATGTAGAAGTGATTGGTCCCCCCCCCCCCCCCCCAGCAGAGAATGCTTGCTGGATTGCAAGGCAGAGGTGATCTGCGGTGTATTTAAGGGCTCAGCGTTGCATCGGTTGCTTTCGTTCATTTTTCATGTTCAAATGAGTTGCTGGGAGCACGACATGGCGAGTCACGGATGCAGAAAACATCTTCCAGATTTGGATTGTAGCCTCGAAAATGTAGAATGGACAATTAGGAACAGCTAATGAGTGATGATAGAATTTGTGGTTCAGGCGAATAGTTGGCAGTACTTTACTGTAGAAAGATTATTATACGTTTTTTGTATTCGGTGTCACCCCTCCCCCCAAGTTGACTTTGACGTAGGCCCATACTTACGACCTGATAATTACTATCAAATAATGGCTTCACCTAACAGGAGTGTCTCAAATTTACTATATGTGGCATGCGCGTAATTACAGTACTTTGTAATTAAGCTTGTATCAACCAGAGTTCCGCGACGACAGGCCGAATGTGCCGTGAAATTTTAAATTGAAATGCGTTCCGTACATTTAACATCATTTTACAAAGTATGGAAATACCAGTGAGATCTTGTTCAGGTCTGGTTTGCCGTCTCATCGGTCAGTGTTCCATGTCCGTTTGACGATAAACCTGCTGTTGTAACGTTCGTGTTTGAAAGCACTACAGTATCCGTTGCCAACGTCACAGCGAAATTGTACGACGTTGCAACACTAACAGAGGGGTCCAGGCGAGTGAAGACTGCTCAGAATTCGTAACGTAGCAAAGCTGTCAACTAGGGTTTATACAAAAACCGACTTTTGAAAAAACAGGTTTTCGATTTTTTTTCAAAAAAATAATTAAAACAGTAAAAAAATATTTATACTTGTTTTAAAAATTTTCAGTTTATTTAATATTTATGGAACTACAAAAATATAACAAAATAAAATATACTCCATACAAAACCAAATAAAAACTAAAATAACTAAAATCCGTACAAAATATAATTTATAAATTTTTATTTCATTTAGTATTTTTCTTCAGGAAATATGATTTCAAAAAACATAAAATGTCCACTGAACGATTACGTAATCTTGTTCTTATTCTAGATACAAAATTGCCTGAAATAGAAAATACTCTCTCACTGGCTACTGAGCTTGGTTTTATCATTTTCAGGGCATCAAATAATAAATTTAAATTCTTTGTTCTTTTATTGGTTGCCTCAAATACTGAAAATTCGGCCTTCAGTGTCTTCGGGTTTGATATTATTTCTTCAGGTTCCTCAAGAAACATATGAATTGATTTTTTCATGGCTTCTTTTAGAGCATTGCCCTGATTAATAGTTTCTCCGTCTCCGATATATTCATCATCGGAATCTGTTCCCATACAAGAATTTGGATATATTCTAGACAATATTTTTCCAGATAACTTAAATAATATCGAGTTTTGAAGCCAGTGGAAATACACTAGATTTCTTTGTTGAAATGTTTAATTTTTTACATATTAATTATAGTATCTAAAACCGGTTTTTAAACCCGGTTTTTAAAAACCGACAAACCCTACTGTCAACGCTGCACTGTTGACCTAGAGCCGCGCAGTAAGGCGGGTGAATTTCTTGCATTCAGTTCGATGACAGTTACTGTGTCGTGTGTAATTGTTATTTGCCTTCATATATATCTTTGTGATTACACTTTTCCAACGGTTTGCAAGTGTTTTATTTTGAACGGCTTCATTCATGTATTTCACGGTCCCTAGTCACGTGAACTATTCCGTTCAGCGGTCTGCGGATAGAGACTAGGGTGCGTCGGTCAAACTCACCTAAGCACAGCACTGGGAAGTGTAAACTTTCCGGATATATTACGGTCCGGGATTTCTCTTCGTGGTCGGCAAAGGCAGCGTCGATAAGTCGAGCACTTGAGGGAAGTTTTGTTGCGAAGTCCGGAACAAGGCCATGCCAGTTCACGTACATAAATTCATTCGTATGGCACCTGTTAACATCAGATCAACTGTATTCATGCTTCGTGTTTTACGAATGTCTTAATTTTTATTTTGCGTCTCTTATTGATGTTAATTTGTTGCGGATACAGAAGTGTTTTCTTTCCAGATTTTATCTCGTCCAATCGGTAGGACATTACAGTGCACAGTCAGAAATTATTGCCCTTGGATTTCGTTACATATTTTACACGCTGAAAGGTGTTTAAGGTAAACGTTATGGATATTTTTGAGTTCTGTATGCCTTTGTATAGTGAACTTTCCCCGCTCAGAAATAGATTGTTAGATTTGAGTTTCGTGTAAGGAACGCTGAACTTATGCGAACTGAAGTTAAATTTGTCTGACATTAAATGAATTAATCGATATCTGATAGGAAATAAGCGGAAGGGGAGACGGATACGATCTCTCGTACTCGGGCAAAAATACTTTGTGCACAGAACGCACGTGGAGAGACATTTGGCAACTCCATATGTATGTCAAGGCTCACTCGTGACGGGCTGAAGTAATTCCATACACATTCAGTGGAGTCTTTATGCTATCCTACTTAAGATCATTACTTATTAATGCTTTTGGTTTGTATTGCCTGAAGCGAAGTGTAGTGTAGCATAAATACAGGGTGTTCTGAAATTCGTGTTCTAATGAGTGTCCGTGTGCAAAGCGGTAAAGCGACTTCTACCCGAAGCTGGCCCGCCACACCTTCTAGAAAGAGTTAAGCTGTTACCTCCATTACACATTAATCTTCGTGGCGTATGTTTAATAAGCAACAGGGACAAATTTATTCTTACCTTTATGAGTATCTTGGCATCAGGTTATGGTGCGTGCTGGGAATGCGAAAGAACATACCTGGAAATGAAGGATAGTTGAGAATATGTTCGACCCGTCCTCGGCTGCCGACAAGAAACGGTCCTCCACCTCGAGGGTTTGGGCGAGAGGCGAAAATCCCCTCAGCACGAAACATTTACGTTACATTATATTTGAACTGCACTCACAGGTTATCTTGGTAGCCGTATGAGTGACAGACGGGGGAGGAGGAGGGTCGGAACTGAAGGTTTCTTTACGAGTCTGGTAGGGAACATTTTCTTGCATGGATCCTTCGAACATTTGTGAGGTGACACGCATCAACAGTGGCCGATTAAACGAAGTAATTTACAGCGGGCAAGGATAGGGATATCATTTTAATAATAACGGTAGTCCCTGCTGATGTTTTCTTCGAAGTGTGTAGATTGCCTGGTTGGGCGACCTTGACGCGGCCGGACAGACCGAGTGACTAGTAGGAAGGCAACTCTCAGGTTAACCTGCGCGTGCACTCTGCGCCTCAAGGTGGTTGAATGGTTGTGAGCTGCGTTGTATTACGCACTGAAGAAACATGAATTACGTTTTCGCATTCGGTGGTTGTAGGACCTCAAAATGGGTGCTCGATACGGGTGAAGGATTTTAGGTCTAGTGTACGTAGGCGTATAGACTGCATTGAGCTGCTTCAGAATGTCACATGGCGAGTGAAAGCTGATGAAAATTCAAAGTATCTTGATGGAGCAGAGCCCATAAGCTAGTTGTCGCTCAGCCATTCAAGAAATTCTCCGCCTTTAGTAGAATCTGGATATTTATTGCCTCCGGCCCCATCCAGAGCCATTAATCTAGGCCACATTCTGTATTTCATTCTATATCATTCTCCTGTCTGTGCCTGGGTCTTTTAGGTGGTCTCTTTCCTTGAGAGTTTCTGTTAATCTCAAAATCTTCCTCCTTTTGATCACCTATATAATAGTTGGTGAAGGACAGTGATTACTAGGCTCGTTATTGCAGTTTTCTCCGGCCTCGAGTAACTTTATCACTTTGGTTAAAAATATTCTTCTCAACACCCTGTTCTCAAACTTCCTGAGTGTCTGTTCTTGTAATGCGAGAGATTTGTCACACTCATTTAAATCAGCAGGTAACGTGCCTAGTTTTGTATACTCTAGTCTTTACTTTTTGAGATAACACACCAAGATAGATTCTGAACAGCATTGTAGCAAATGTTTCCCGAATTTCGTCTTTAATGAATGTTAGAATTTTGCCGTATTAGTTGGGCAGTCTGACGACGAGACATCAAAATACGCGTTTACTTCTAGGCCAGCAGCGTATGCGAGGTGCTGATGTACTGATTACGTTACAACCCATAGTTATGTTTTTGGATTTTCCTGATTGCGTATTCTGAAGCAGAGCATTGGTTATTTCGAACGATCTTTACAATAGGTTTCGTTTAAACACATTTTAAAACTAGTTTCATAAGTGCAACGAAATGATTTGAGGAAGTTATACAATGCCTTTCGTCTGACTGAATCGTAGACCTCTTTGAAATATTTGATCTAGCCTACTGTTTCGTACCCCCATTTCTATCTCCTCCGGTGTCTGATCAGTAGTTGATCGGTTACGTCGAAATCTGCACTGATGATCTTCATTAATTTCATAGAAGAACGCTGACGGATTCTTCCTAACATTTGCAGCCTTCAAACAGGGGTCATTATCGCAGTCGGCTCTCCTGGAAGGCTCCCACTGAATCAGAATTATACTTTGCCAGTTCTGTTGCAACGCCTTCAGTGAACCTGATCATATTCTCCAAGTTTAAAATCTCATGTTCATTTTACGTTGCTTAGGTTCTAAAAAGGCCGTCTAAGTTCAAGGCCTTGTGTAGGTTTTCGCAACATGGCGCTTTTTTTTTTACAGCGAAGAGTTGCAAGTAACCCGCCAACCCCCAAGCTGGAGGATTACCTGTTTCCGGTTTTCATTCTGTATATTCACAGCTGCCCTGCGTACCTGTTGTCCCCTCGGTCTGCAACCTGAGGACCCGCCATCCGTGATGACAAGGATCCCGTTTAACAAGGTTACAATTCAGGTCCGACGAAGTCTCTTTCACCTTCGTGTATTCCTGATGATGTAGTGATTAGAATATGGTTTGCTATTTGCATTTTTCTGGAGTACCTGACGGAATACAAGAAGGTTTTTATGTATCTGCGAGATTATAAGATGGTACTTTACCACTGTTTGCTATCTACTAGTCGGAAAAGTTTTGAGAGCTTTCGTAATGATTTCGAAGATATAACGGAACCTACTTTTATTCAAATGACGCCATCATAATTTAGGTGTATGGTCGTCTTATAAATGAAATAGTGCATTACTTAGTGACCTTTCTTAACTCACTTGTTTACTGTATTAAAACGTTCTCTCCGTGTAACTTGGTTAAAATAACTTAAAAGTTTCTGATTAGTTATTTGTTCTTTTTAAAACACGGGAAGTTTAATGTTGCGTACTATCACCTCCTTAGAATTGATAATGTTTTTAACGTAGATTGCAAACGTTCTGTACCTTTCTAAAAGTGTATTTGCTGTCAGTTGCATGTTAACATCGAAAGCCCCCCCCTCCCCCCTCCCCAATAGATGAAGTGAATTTTCTGGAAGTGACGTGTGTATTATATGTCTGCATCATACATTCCTGCTAATGAAAAGAAACTTTGCGTATGTCGTACGAAAGAGGGGATTTAAAATCACTGCACCACAGAGCTGCTGGTCGGACCGTTGACTCCGGAGTCTCCGGTCTAGCGGTGTACTATGGCGATTTACTGGAATTAGTGCGTTATATTGCATTGAAATAGAAATACGCGTGTACTTTTTACATACGTTTCTGGAAATAGCAAAGGCTATTTCTGAAAGTTTCCGAGTTATAACTTGAAACATCATCGACTTGGTTTGCACTAAAATCACGTAAAGTTGACGGGTAGCCTTTGCATTGTCAGGGCAGTCGGGCCTTGCTGCTGGTACTGTACAGTGTAATGAATGTACGACGTTGCGAACACGTTTAGGCATGTTGGATTTTGATGATTTAGATGAACAGTAATGTTAGCTGCAGACGATGAAATGCAAATGTATTCCTGTACACGGTAGTAATTAATCTCGTAACTAACAAAATTATCCTGTACTACGAATATCAATTCGAGTACAATCAATTTGGCTACATCACAGTTTTAGTGTATTTGCGGATCACTTAGTCGACGTCTTGGCTGATTCCACAAGTGAGTTGCATATTAAAATGTATGGATGCAGGTGATGATAATTTTAGATCAGAATGGGTTTGGTGACGGATTTGTTGGTGCAAAGGAGTATTTAGTTTTGTAATTCGATATGTTATTAGTCATGTACGTGTGTCCCAAGGTCAGTGCAGTGTCCCTTGTCACTCGGAGTATCCGGTAGCTATAACAACAACGCATCGGTGTATTGTATTGAACGAGAGATTCATATATCGTCTTTGATTTTGTGAACTATTTATCTTCATGTGATTTGGACAGTTCTTGAAAGTATGTAATGTCTTGCGTGTTTTTATTAGCTTTCGAGTCGTTGGATCGCTTTTCGTTAAACTCTGCCATCGGTTTGCCCCTGGAGAGCAGATAACCGAACGCACTTCGATAGTAACATAACCCAGAATGAATAACACGGCTAATATCACAGCCCTCTGTGTTCTGATAGTTGAATCCATTTCGCATTCAAGTCGTCTTGTCCCAAAATTTTTTTAGAATAGTATGCACACGGTGCATTTGTCATCCTTCGTTCATACCACGTACTACGTAACCTCCCCAACAAATTTTGTATTTCATCTGTCTCTTTTTCACGTTTTCGTTGTTAGACTCGAGTATTATGAGGACTCGTTCTCGGGCGCCTTCGGTCTGTGTGCTTACCTTACAAATACGAAGAAAACAGCAGGTTAAATATTATAATATCGCATATTTTAATCTGTAGATTGGAAGATAGGACACGGGAAGATGCAGATTCTGTACTGAATGATAGCTTTCCACACCTCCGTAACTTGATACGTGAGGAGAACAGCTAAATTTACTTGGTCGTCTCGTGTCTTGTCAGGTTGTGAAGCAGAATTACTCGTGTATTTGTGACAAGGTATGTATAAGTTGTGACCGCCTTATCCCTTAAAACTTTCCCCCGCGATTAGTTGAACAGTTGTTTTTGTAGTGTCGGTTGCCTCTTCTGGAAACTTGGCGAACACGAAAGTTCCAACAATAGTTGGCTAGAAGTTAGTCAGCCAGAGGAACAACTTCGGAGAGTACAGCATTACGTAATCCAAAGTTGAGACCGAAGACGGCCTCAATTTCCCCTCCACTCTCGCCCCAGAGAGCGAACGTCGCCGAGGTCTGTGTGTTCTTGTTCTCAGCTACAGTACTGCCCCACAGAGTTCTCTTCATGTTTCTTACTCTGAGATGATAATATACTTCATTTATGTTGTCATGTGGTGTCTGGTTTCGACTTGTAAAATGTGCTTCTGTCCAGCCGAGGAATTTAAACGCGCGTCCCCATTTTCCGTGGTGTCATAATTTCTGATTTTCCTTGTCTGATGCAGAGTTAACAGAATTTTGTTTTCCGTCCGTCGCAGATACTAAATAAATTAAGTGGCCGATGTTCTGATCAATGTATCTCGTGCCTAGCGTGGAGATAATTATGTATCGGTTACTTCACGACGGAGTATGAATGTGCAGAGCGCATTTGGAAAGAAGTTGTTTGGTAGTGGCGATGGAAGAGACCATTTGCGGGACTGAATTTGACTTCTAAAATTGATTTTAGTGGAACGATATGGAAAATTACGAAGCTGCTGCAATTACGGTCAACTTTCGGGCATTTAATGTGGTAATGAGACTTCTGTTTGTGTATAAGCACATAGTTTCTTGAGCAATTGCAGCTGTATCTGCTATTGAAGGAGGTCCTCCAGCTTGGGGGTTGGCTGTGGGACTAGTAGACTTTTATCGTGCTGTTATGAAACTCTCACAGATGTCTTATAGTCCATATATGTCCGGAGTATGCATGTTCGTACCCCTGTAGGTGGTATAAATAATTTCGTCTGACGAAGACGTCGACTAAACTACAAGAAAATAATATAAGATCATAATGAATATGTTTTTGGTTGTATTGGTTTATTTATTGACGGTTTATCAACTGCAAATTGTATTGCGGCGAAAGGGAAGATGGTTGGGAAGGGTGAATTGGAAAAGGTATGACAGGAAGCGACTGTGACCTATTTGAGGCATAAACTCAGAATTTGCCTGGAATAAGTGATGAAATCCACGTACATCTGTCATGATTCTCGACTTCGGGCAGTAGATCGAAACCAGGAGTTTACAGTGATAACCACAACGGCGATGTTCGATGTCAGTTTATGTTAAGGAATTAAGGATTTGTCCGTCGTAATTACACAGCCGAATGTGAGTTGATCATTCAGATATGCGTCTTCTGTTATAGTCGAGTGGGCAATACATCCCCATCTGGAACACAGTTACATTTTTCGAAGTTAGGTTTTTGTGCGGTTCTGCGCACAAGAGATGAAACGAACGTCATTTATATATTGGAATCTTTAATAATATCCTTGTAACATTCTTTATTGAATAGTTTATAGTTGCTTGTTTGTCTAGAATGCACTTTGGTTGTGTAGAACGCAAAAGTTCATATCCAATTTGCAGAAGTCCACCGTGGACTGTACTCTTGAGTCAGTCCACACCCTGTTTCTTTCCGACCAATCGTAATATTTTCCGTCAGTCTACCTTTATCAGCCCTCAGTGTTCTGTTCCTTTGAGACTTTTGTGTGCAGTTCCCTTGTTGGCGCTTTATAATTTTCTCAGCCATCGCATCCTTGATTGGATCATCCTAATGAAATCACGTTTGGAAAATGTAGATTATGAAGTTGCTCACGTAACTTTCGAGCGTCTTGTTACTGTTTCTGTCTTGGATCGAAATGTTCTCTTCAGGACTGCCTTGTCGTATGAGTGCGGCATGAAAACTTGAGTAGTGTGTAAGTACAGACAAACGACAAAATTCGGTCTGAGAGTAGGGAGCTCGCCTTGGCCTAGCCTCGCCTAGTCTAGCATGGCAGCTTTAGCCCTTCATACAACACAATCAATACCAGTGGGCCGGAGACGCACTGGTAGAGAGACAGACAGAGACAGACAGAGATGGCTCAAATAACACCTGGTATAAAGCAGCATCAGGAACATTGGGACACTACCCACTCAACCCGCATGTCTTATTCGGAGTCCTAAAATAGTTGTCCGAATTCTTGACTTCGGTTGTGGTATTTCTTCCGCCGGAGATGCAGTTTTCGTTCTGGCGTGACTCTTTGTGTCTTTAATTAGATGTTGGGTATTTCTTCAATGTCATATTTAATGGTCATACCGCCATGACACTGTTTCTTTAATTCGTGGCAGAAGATATTTCCTCCTCACCAAATGTAATGAATAAGTCGCCATGACTAGGTTTTTTTAGAATTTGGCAGACATTTTTTCGCACCAGATTTAATGATTGTACGATCGTGACTTGGTTGCAGGTTATCATTGTGATGATGCTTGAAGGTCATGTTGGCATTTAAGACGTTTGGCGTGGTACATCTTACCCGTTTACACTTTTCGATTTGTTAGCCCATCCCGAGGACTTGTCTGTATACCACAACAAAAGGGTTTGATCCTACTGTTCTAATGTTTGAGCTGTCCGAGACTGTATCCTCTCGGCCATTGTGTTCGACACGCGTTGAGACAAAAAGGGGAAATTCTTCGGGGCCTCAGAAGCACTCCGCCGGGGGTAGGTGCCTGTAGTAGGTCTTCCGCACGCAGCGTGTGCTGGTGCTGGCTGATGTATGGACTATCTTGTTCAGGAAGCTGAGATCAACTTCAGGGCGTCCGATTCCTCATCCTATAGCCAGAGGGCAATGCCTGCAAATCACATTTCGTTACATCAGCCGCTAGTGCAAGAATCCGTGGTTTTCATGGCGAATCGACGAGTAGAGGCAGGTCATGGACGTTGAGAGGCATACACTGGCGATTCGTTGGCCTGTTTGTAAATGAAATTGTGTTCAGGAAGAAACGCGACGGGGAATTAAGGACTGCAAGGGATTTAGAAAATGATCGACCAGTAATGATAATAATGTACCCGAGAGAGATGGACGCGACAAAGAAATGTTGAGAATCAAATTTTTGTCATGTAATGTTAATAGATGCCACGGTTGTCTAGCGGTTAGAACGCTGGCCTTGTAATCCTGGGGTCCCGGGTTTAATTCCCGGTGGTGCTCAGATTTATAACTTGTGTTGGGCAAGGCCGTGATCTAGGCATCACGGAGTTTTCCTCCGGGGGCTTCCCCGGTTTCTCCGTGGCATTCACACACAGAAGAAGGCAATGGCAAACCACTTCTGGATCATCTGCCAAGAACGTGTATGAACAGGTCCCAGTCCGAGAAAAGGATGGAAGGATCCTGTTCATATGGACCTGTCGTCACACAGAACACTAAATAAATAAATAAAAATGTTAATAGGAAAGGTTGGGGAAAGCGATACGTGCTGTAGGACGCAAGTGAATTCATCACACATGTGTCTCTGTGTGTATGCGTGCGTAACATCGACGACCAGCAAATAGTTTAAAGTTTTTTCACATCCCAGCTGAGAGGCTATTAACATCGCGTTGTCCGTGCATCTGTACGTATGAACAGATTCTCGTTAAATACAGTATTGAAGTGTTTTGTTAAACTCTTGTCAACACTCTCGGCTTTGGTTATCATTGGACAACAGTAACGGCCATTTTGCATGAGTTTCTGTGCGCCTGAGCGGCTGGGTGTGGAATCTGAAGGCTGCCTTGGTTACCTTGGTTAAAGGTCTAAGGTCAGGTTTTGGTGAACGCACCGGAGTTACACCGTGTGTGTTCTTGACTTGTTAGCGTCACTGCGGGATTATTGTTTTCGTCTGTTAAAATATTTTAATGGATCCGCAGGTGTAAGGACGTTATTAAAGTAGGATAAGATACGTGAATCCGCTGATGGCTTTAGAATTTTAAGAAGTGGGGAGTTTTTGGTCGGCTGAATAGTTGTCTGCCCACACGAAAGAGCGTTTCTTCCGGACTGTGTTGCAGTGATTAATCCGCTGGTAGTTCTCGAAGTAATTATATGCGGTTTTTAATGTTTTAAGCATGACTGAACGTGGAATTATTATTAGTGTTGATAATTACGGACGTGAGCTTATCACAGTTTGTCGGGACTTAGATTTAACGTATTGGGTGTGGGTGTGTGTGGGAGTTTGGTTTTTTTGTTTGTTTCTGAGCCCTATGTAGTACAAAATAATTATTCATAAAAGTTCCGAGAATTTTGAAAAGAAAATGCATTTTAATGGCGGTATCCGCACTGCTGTAGGGTTATGGGTGTGTGGCTGGGACGTCTACAGACAGACGAAACATCAGAAATGGAATATCTGCTACTTTCCTAGCTAGTTATAGCCTGTAGCTTAAATGGTATAACAACTGAATGTGGAACTTAATCGTCAACCAGACGCGAGGTAAACAAGCGCTGATGCATAGACCGTATGGAAAAAGACGGTATTCTTTCCAGAACAGGATGCTGAAACAGGATTTCAGTCCAGTCGGACCAGAACTAGTCCAGTTTCTTGGTATTTCTTCCAGGCCGTCTGGCTCACATTGTATCCGTTAGGCATTTGGTAGGGCAAGAGATCGGACCGGGCATTCATATCCCAGGCGGAAGTCTAATCAGCGATCCATCGCGCGTCTTTTGACCGCACCTTTTAATTTGTAATAGGCGAGTGACCTCTGCTTTCATCGTTGTTGTAGGCACTAATTACCAATTTTCGTGACATTCTGTCAAGAGCAAGATGTCGTATCATGTTACTTTTTTAACGCCCTGTATTAAACAATATCATCTGCGAATTTGTGAAGTGGGAGCGGCACACGAACCATTTAAAACGGGTTCTCGACATTGTGTGGGCCTCCGGAGGCCAAAGTTTCATAAAAATGAAAGGCTTGTAATTAAGGTTCTTGTTGTAAGAAACTCGGAGAAGAATTGTGACTTCGTCTCGCCGTGAAAAAAAAAACATTCTGTGTTTCAGAGTAACCTCTATTTATTTAGTGTTTAACGACGCTGTCGGTAGCTGAGCCTATTAGCGTACAATGATGGGATGATTTAATGAATGATGAATTGGAAAAAGTGTGGAAGATGTCGTGGCCTGTTTAAGGCGCTATCCCAGTATTTTGCCGGGTTAGACTAAAAACGCAAAAAACATCAGTTTTGATAACCGGTTTCCGAGAAGGGAGTTCAACCCGGGAAGTATTAAAGCCGCGACGTTCAGTTAATGGCTTATGTTGTATGAAAGTGCAGATCTGGAAGAGTGAAGTTTAACTACTAAAGTGTATTCTTTAATCAGTTTTACGCTCTGGTCGCTATGCCCCCAGGAGGGAGATCGTCTTATAATTGAGCCCCAGAACAGGTCCGGTAGAGCTTATCACACCAACGGTGATTGTGACATGCTGAATATAGTCCATTTCGTTGTCACCCACACAGGCGACTGCTTGAAGCTGTCATCTCGGAGGCTTTGCTGCAATTAACCATCGCAAGGCTGCAGTGAAGCAGAGAAGTGCATGTAGTCAGGTTGCTGTAGCTTCGAGAAAACGGCGAAGGCGGTCCAAATGAATACGCATTGCCTTCGATGTTCATTTTTTTTGCAGAGACAGATCTTTTGTTGTGATGTGAATCATTATAGATATCATACTACACAAAGTGGCAAATTATTTTCGTTGTGTTTAGTTATTAAATATTCGCCATATCGAAAACATTTGTTTAAATAAAAGCTGTTGAACTCGGTGGTGTATGTATTTTATGATGTACGAATTTTTGGTGCGATTTGTCGTTTTTTGAGGAAATTGATCACGTTCGATTTGGGATTTACTTAAAGTGAGGGTCGTATTTAAATCTGTATGGGGAAAAAAAATAACGCTGAATTCGTCCGGCAACTTCTAGAGAAGTCTCACGGAACCGTATTTAATCGAAATTTGTTAATTAATTTTGAACATGATATATGGGGAGAAACAAGTGAACGTACACGATTTCCCCGAAATGCCTTCGCGTCGTGCGAGGAACGTGTAGAGATTGGTCCTCGCGCAGTGCATTGGCGTAGATGTACATTAATTTATGAGTTACCGATCACCTTTGTGGTCTGAACGTAATATGCTGTCGTTGTCAAGTATTGTTATTGTTCTAAACACAGAAAAGGGATGCTAGAACACAGGACAAACATATTTCTCGGATGCCTTCAGTGGATGGAACGTTGTTGTTGAGTTTCTTATTGGTTCGTGGTGTTTGAAATTCCAGGCATGTGCAGTATTTATTCTGCTTACTGACATCTCATATGCGGTCACAAGGCAATACTATACTGACTGGCTACAAACTGGGAGGCCCGGGTTCTAATCCGTTATGCGTCTATAACGGCTCGAGGTCACAGCTAGCTTCCTGTCCAGTGCGTATCGGAGCTGTTTCCACGGATTAAAGATGTCCGTCCATTCACCTCGACGTATCTCGCATGCGTGGAACATCTGATCTGATCGATTCGTTGTAACTGTATCTGTAAGGAGTCTGTCGTGGCCTGTTTTAATGTACTGCATTTTGCTGGAGTGTCTAGTACAGTGGTTCCCAAACATGAGTAAATTACCCCAAAAAAGGGGTAAAAGTGGTTTTTCTTTGGGTAACGACACAGCTCGGAATACACATTAAAATTTACCGTGAAAGTGTAGAAGTACTCTGAAGAAAGCGATCAGTCATTGTGCACCGATACTTTAAAACAGTCTAACAAGTATTTATTTGATATTTAATAAATACGCCATACGCTTGTTATTAAATTCTATCATTTTTGCTGCGCTCGCATACACGTGGAGAATTGAAAAAACTAAACTAAACTAAAGTTAGTGAGTCTAGTTGTCTAGTCCGGGGGTACGCGAAATTTTAAATTTTTTTTTATGATAAACATTGAATAATCAGTAATGTAATTTATTTAATTTATTTTAGATGTAGATTATATACTACGTATAACTTGAATTATACACCAACAACTTTGGGGGTAGAAAGTTGAAGAGAAATTATATCTGGGGGTACGCGAACAAAAAAGGTTGAATACCACTGGTGTAGTCTAAACTTAAGGTGCAGTGTGTTGCTAGCTATGGCCGTGCGAGGTATGTGTCTCGCTGGCTGTGTTTATAAATCGTGCCGTACACAATTGGAAAAGATAATCTTCATTATATTATTTTTAGATTATTTAAAATAATATAATGAATATTCAAATTTTTACTTGTCATATGTTTTCTGTGCAGTTGGTGTTTTACCTACATCGGGTAAAAAGGATTTTCTGATAAGAAGGTTTTGGGTAATGAAGGAAAAAGTTTGGGAAGCAGAGTTCTAGACCAGTGGTATTCAACCTTTTTTGTTCGCGTACCCCCAGATATAATTTCTCTTCAACTTTGTACCCCCAAAGTTGTTGGTGTATAATTCAAGTTATACATAGTATATAATCTACATCTAAAATAAATTAAATAAATTACATCCAAAATAATGTATTAAATCTGGCCCTGATTATTCAGTGTTTATCGTAAAATAATATATATTTTTTTTAAATTTTACGTACCCCCTAAGATGTTGAATAACACTGTACTAGACCACAAGCGTAGAACCACATAAAGATTTGGTATGTGAGATAAGAAAGGGAATGTAAATATTAGTAAAGCAAGCAAGATTATGTTGAGAAGGGATGAGAAAAATCACCAAACACACCAGGGACGATAACTGGTGCACCGGACGAGATTAGAACCTGGTAGTCTCCGACCCGAGCACATGCATTCTGTGCGATTTTTCTCAACTCATTGACTTCGAAGTTTGTTATTTGGAGGGAAAAGAGATGTAAATCAGCAGTTTGAAACTCGGAGGAAGTTATTGAGGTATCGAGTTGTTGAGGTGTGTATGTTTACTGTTATTTGCCCTTGTACGGCGAGTCTCATGTAACTCGGAACCCATCTACTAGGATGCGAGGGCCGTTTTCTGTTGTGAATAAATCCGTTTCTCGTTAGTTCGCTGGCTGCTATCATGACGGGTTTCGCGTTAAGTGGGACACCTCTACTTTTTTGATAGCCGCATCACAAGTATTCGACTTATAACGGTTAGATTTGAACCTGGTATAAAGTAGGGTTTGAATTTAATACGGACGGAACTTAAATTTCTGCTTTACAACATATAGTTAGATAGACCAGTGGTATTCATCCTGGGGTACGCGAACCCCCGGGGGTACGTGAAGACATCTTAGGGGGTACGCGAAATTTAAAAAAAAATATTATTTTACGATAAACACTGAATAATCAGTAATGTAATTTATTTAATTTATTTTAGATGTAGATTATATACTATGTATAACTTGAATTATACTCCAACAACTTTGGGGGGTACAAAGTTGAAGAGAAATTATATCTGGGGGTACGCGAAGACATCTTAGGGAAGTACGTGAAATTTAAAAAATATATATTATTTTACGATAAACACTGAATAATCAGTAATGTAATTTATTTAATTTATTTTAGATGTAGATTATATACTATGTATAACTTGAATTATACTCCAACAACTTTGGGGGGTACAAAGTTGAAGAGAAATTATATCTGGGGGTACGCGAAGACATCTTAGGGAAGTACGTGAAATTTAAAAAATATATATTATTTTACGATAAACACTGAATAATCAGTAATGTAATTTATTTAATTTATTTTAGATGTAGATTATGTGTAACTTGAATTATACACCGACAGCTTTGGGGGTACAAAGTTGAAGAGAAATTATATCTGGGGGTACGCGAACAAAAATGGTTGAATACCACTGAGATAGACCATCAGTGTCAAGTGTTAGGGAAGTCCATTTCGGAGATGTAACGTGAACAGACACGGCGCCCTTGATGATGCATTTATTATTTCGTTTAGTGGTAAGCTGGAATGTTTGTTGCTCTGTTGTTTTGTGCCTTTAGTTGGGCCTGCCGACTTTGTATGTAGGCATTGCCAGCGGAGGAACGTGCTCCATTGTCTTTCTGTAATATTACTTAACTTTAAACAAAGTTGGGTGCCAGAGTAGCATCCAATTGGCTTTCCATCAAACTTTAAGCAGTGGCTGTTAAACTTGGAGACGCTGTGGTGGCAGCGAAGTAAGTTTATATCGGCAATAAAAAGTTGGGTTATAGTAGTGGGGTTTTGTCAGACTGCTTGGGTTTAAACACCGTAATGAAAGACGAAAGTTTGTACCCTGACTGTATGCACCGAAACTTGGTTCACAAGTTGCCAGCAATCTGCTTGACAGTTGTAGCCCGTCTGGAGTGTAACGGACTTGTTCTGAACGTCGTTACGTATTGATGAGGTGGTCGTTCTGATGCTGCCTCCTGCCTAGTCGTGGTTCGATGTTGGAAGTGCATAATCATTCCCATGTGTGGATTGTGTCATAGTTTGTGGGTTAAGAACAGTTTTTCAGCTGTATAAGTTATATAATCGAATTAATATGAGGATAGGGTAGCCACGGTGGTCTAGCGGTTAGAACGCTGGCCTTGTAATCCTTGGGTCTCGGGTTCGATTCCCGGCGGTGCCCGAATTTATAACTTGTGTTGGGCAAGGCCGTGGTCTAGGCAACACGGAGTTTTCCTCCGTGGCATCCCAACAATTACTCCATTCACATACAGAAGAAGGCAATGGCAAACCACTTCTGGATCATCTGCCAAGAACGTATATGAACAGGTCCCAGTCCGAGAAAAGGATGGAAGGATCCTGTTCGTATGGACCTGTCGTCAGACAGAACACTAAATAAAATAAATAGGGTTATGCGGAAGGCAGAGGCCGGAGTGTATTTTAAGGTAATATTCCGGTATTTGCGTGAAGGAATGAGGAAAACCAAGAGACGTCTCGTGGTAGCTGGTTTGCTGGTCGAAAATTAAATTCGGGGCGTCCAGGTGTGATTTCTTAAATGGTATTTAGACGACCTTCGGCTTCGAGGGGTAAAGTACGCTACGAACGTGTCCTCGTAATACTTCCATTTGACACACCATAACACGCAGCTGGAAGAAGCAGCCTTGAGTACGCGTGGTGGCAGCGATGAGAGTAGTACCCTATTTTAAGTTCGGAAGGAAATAGTTTTGAAAGTGAACATGCCTGTGCTTATTAATCAGGTGTTGCGTTGCGTTCAGTTTCGCATTTCTTTGAAAGGACGCTAGTAGCTGCACGAAGAAAACAGCGCTGATGTGCCCCCCCCCCCCCCCCGGTGAAAACCAATTTTTGTGTTTTCGCTTCATAACAGGTCATGTTGAGAGTTCTCAACCCGTGGGCTGCATGCGGCCCGAATGATTTTATTTAAAAAAAGTATGCCATTCTATATGACGAAAACTGGTGTCAGTGTTTTTTTTCCCCTTGTGAGCATTTGTTCAGTTTAATAAGAGAAAAGTCCACTTAAGAAGTGTCTTACTGAACACTGGAGGGATCCGTGCGAATACGAAAAGGTTGATATTGAACGATTTCTCATTCGAAAGTAGTGACTGACTTTCTTAAGGAAAGGTGTGTAGTATTTTAATTTGTTTGTGATAATAGGTCATTATCATTTTGATATTTGTTGCCACGGGGTTTAAGTAAATGTGCAGTCTTTATAAGCTTGCGGCCCGCGAGTCGAAAGCAAGTTGATTGTGGCCGCCGGTCTGGAAACTGTCGGACTATATTTCGTTACGGAATAAAAATGCAAATTTGCTTTCGTAAGGACTTAGTGACGTGCAGTAACAGAATGTCACAATCACGATTTTGCACTTTCAGTGAAGAATAAACAAAAACTTGCACGCAGTGTTCTGTTTGTGCCTTACATTAGACGGGGGGGGGGAGGGGCAGTTGTCCTGCCTTTCAGAGAGAGCGAGAGGGGGAGGTGTGAGGTAGCTGTCTTTTAAGCTGCAGCTATTCCGGAGTTTGCATGTATCAGGGGTGGACAAAATGTGGTCGGTGAAAGAATTCGCTACGATGTGTTCAGTTAGATATTATTATTATTATTTATTTAGTGTTCTGTCTGACGACAGGTCCATATGAACAGGATCCTTCCATCCTTTTCTCGGACTGGGACCTGTTCTTGGCAGATGATCCAGAAGTGGTTTGCCATTGCCTTCTTCTGTGTGTGAATGGAGTAATTGTTGGGATGCCACGGAGAAACCGGGGAAGCCCCCGGAGGAAAACTCCGTGTTGCCTAGACCACGGCCTTGCCCAACACAAGTTATAAATTCGGGCACCGCCGGGAATCGAACCCGAGACCCCAGGATTACAAGGCCAGCGTTCTAACCGCTAGATCACCGTGGCTACAGTTAGATATTAGTAGTGATAATTTTGTGGCCCTAACAATTTTGTACTTTCTCATCCATAGTGCACAGAAAAGTTATTTAAATTCAAAAAAAAAGTAACTGTAATTTTTACCAAATGTTTGCTGTTCGACGTCACTGTGTTAAGCTCGGCTCTGATGCCCACACAACCTTGACCTCGTATCCAGTGGGCATCAGGTGTAATTCCCCGGAGTTGGGTCAACTGGAGATTTCCATTCATTTTCTAGTGTGTAGATTTAGAATGTGTGGAGCTTTTCCTCCTGTAGGTCGTGATACTAAGGCAGAGGAACAGTCTTAATATACTTTAGAAACTTAATGTGAGAAAGTTTAGTGAATCCCACTTCAGACGCGGTTTAAGGAAGTACGGGACTCCGGGGAGCTTGGGTCCAGGATATCGCGTTCGACGCGTTCCTTGCACGATGTGCACGAAATAAACGCTTATAGGGCTGGTCGTGTGTGTCCGCGTGATCCAGCTTATCTGCTGGACGGATTTGGATGAAATGTGGCATGGACATTATGTCGTCGAGGACTACACTGAAATCGTATTTCACAATTTCCTGGAATCGGTGATACCAACGGGCGACACTCGCAGTAGAGCCATACATAGGAGATTTACGGAAGATACCAGACTTTGGAAAGGCAAATCTTTGTTGTTCTGTTGAAATGACGGCGTGATGGCTGCAAAGACTTGAGGTTTTTGTCCTGCGACCCATGCGTTCGAGTGCAGCACGCCACACACACAGACCGAACGTACCTTGTGACGTAGCGGTATTGATTTGTGTTACTTAAAGTAGACATTAACATCTCATGATGTGTTCAGTTTGGAAGTGACGTAATCTTTTATTGAGAATTCAGAATTTCAAAGAGCACTTGCGTATTCCGGTACGGATTACACATTTCCAGTCCTGTTGTTGTATGTGTTTTGGTAAAAATTGTTCGGTCATTGCGATTAGTTGAAGCCATTTGGCCCGTGTTGGTAGGCCCTACGTAGTTCCCGAATCTCCACAGGCCTGGGTCACTACTTTAATATCTGTGCTAATAGAAGGCTTTTAGTATAATAGCAAACTGCACAGGTCCAGTGAGTGTGAGGTCAACCCCCCAGGTTAATGTAAGTCTCGTACACGTGGTGGACTTTTAACGAGGAAACGGACAGGGAAAAAGGATTCATTGTTATTTTATGTTGAGATCATTTTGTTTCGTATTGCGTTTCCTGTGTTCTTGTTCTGATGAGAAACATTTCTTTCACAGTTGGTAAGAATTAAGCCCCCCCCCCCCCCCCCCCCCCCGTCGATATTCTACGTGTAAACTACTTTAATAAGTTTATAAGTGCACGAAGGAAGGGAAAATAATATCTGATTTATGATTTGGATTGTAATCTGCGATGTTTTATTCTAGATATGAGTACCTGCTTTAAAGGAAAACATGTCTGAAAGTAGGAGATGTTCAGGTGCGTCGTGATTACTTTGCAAGCTGATTTTGCTGTATTGAGTGACGTATCCAGTACTCTTTACGCAACCGTGACGAGTGTGAATTGTGTGCTGGACCACTTCACATACTAGATATAGATGGAAGGTTTGTGTTAAAGTGGAAAATAGAGACATGGAGAATGAAGGTGTGGACTGGATTCATGTTGCTCAAAGTATAGTAGAATGACGGGTTTTTCTTAGTAAGGTTGTGACCAGCCTTTAAAGAAATACTCCAATACCACGAGGCTGTTGTCTTATAATGAAGCGTCGAGGCACCTCTTTTTTGCGCCCGTGTAGGTACTTGTTTCTGACTTTCGACAACTTATCTTCGGTTTATCTCAGCGCTTCCCAACTTCTCGTGTAGTAATAGCGCACTGGAACAGTGTGTGTAGTAGTATGTACGATTGCTGAATTATGTTACTATTCGCCATAATTCTGTGTTTTTATTTTGACGTAAATACGTCTATAAGGAAGGGTCATTCGGCGAAAAAGGGGAACGAAACAGTGTAACCTGGTTACCTAGAAAACGTCGTGTTTACTCGGCATTGTTGTTACGTAGGAAACGTTACATTACATTACCTTATGTTACATTACATTATCTTACCTTACCTTACGTTTCATTACATTACCTTACATTACGTTACATTGCATTACCTTACCTTACGTTACATTACATTACATTACAATACCTTACATTACGTTACCTTACCTTTCATTACATTACGTTACGTTACATTACATTACCTTACCTTACTTTACGTTACATTACAATACCTTACATTACATTACATTACTTTACCTTACATTACATTACTTTACATTACATTCATCTACCACAGACCCATCTTAAGCGTAACTAATTCAAGTTAAATAATCAATGTCTTAATCAAAATTATCTCAATTGTAAAGGATGTATAAAGGAAATATTTAGAATAAAGCCAATATATAAACTTCCTTTCCGTATAGACGTATTTACGTCAAATTCTCCGGAACCGTGGTTCCACTGACAATTTTTATTATGAACTTAATGTTGTAGAAACTTTTAACATTAACTGCGCTTTAGGGAGGAGAAGTAACTGCCAAGCGTGACAGAATATTAGTAGAAAACTGAAAATGGCTGTTCTGAAAAAGCGCAGAATGACAAATATAAAGGAACTGAAGGACGTTGATGCGATGTGTCGTCATAAGTGTGTCGAGCGGGAACGGGATTCTGACTGCTGTTAAATGTGTATAAACGCGTAAATTGTGTATGTACCGGTGCAAAGTAAGTTATGTGGTGCTCAGAAAGAGGTGACTCATGAAATGTGAAATATTAAAACCGCGAAATAAGCACTTAGTCGTCGAAACCGTATCATCTAACCTCGACAATCGAATGCGTTTTGACCTCGTCCCTTCCGCACTGTCGGCCTCACAGTGGGATTGGGTGAATACGGAGACGTTCGGCTGTAGTCGTGGCCACTGCGAAGAGTATCGGAAAGAGATTCTTAATAAGTGACTGGCCAGGGGCCGGTGTTGAGGGCTTTTTTTTGGTCTTCGCGTTAGCTTTGGTATTGGACCTCCTACGAAATGGGTCCCCGGGGGGATCTGCACCGGATAATATGCTCTAGTCATGTGAAGCTGACGACTGTTTGATCTAATTCTGAAGTTAAATCTGCGAGGAGATTTACTTCCACTTTCAGTACGCCTTCGTGTATGCAGCTCAGGTTTAAAAAACTGTGTTACTTTAACGTGTATGGAAAGAGACTGGAAATCACAGTAACAGTCATAGGATTTTTAGATGTTCACCTCAGTGATTGAGATATGTCAGAGCGACTGAAGAAAGCTTCATTCCGCAATCCTCTTAACAGTTATGGACGGAATTGGAGACCAAAGCGTGAGCGAATTTAATTTGGATCCATACGAGTAGCTGCAATTTGTATTGTGCACTGCATGAAACTCTAACGGAACTTAAAATTTTTATGAAAGACAGTTCTTTGCAGAGAAGAAGTGACACATGGCTGAAATATTTCATAAGATCCGTAAATTTGTTTTAACCATAAAATAAAGGCCTCATTTAAGTTGATTTGAATTGTGGTCTTGTGCGTTGTGACGCCATGTAGTCTTGTTGGTGGTTACCATAGTTTCAGAGAAATCTTATACCCTGAAGATGAAAGAGTTTCCTACGAGACACATCTACACGACTGTCATAGTCCAGAAGACCACAGATTCTATCACTGTGAAAACTTTAATTCTCTCATGTTTTGTGTCGCTATGGATTTTCCTGTTGGTGATCTGTGTTGACCATAGAATTTGTGGCTGTGTGAAAAGGAACGTTGCGACCAATGATGAATGCAGTGTCCGGAATTCTTTGTACTACTCCGGAGTTAATAAAAGTTTCCACTCTTTTTTGTTGGTACACCGTCTTGCTTGCTCGTTCCACCTCTTGAAAGTGTGTCCGGAGACATAATTGGCAGGCCTGCTATCAGTGTGCCGAACTGCTTACGACCTGAACGTCGTCGTCGTCACCATGTCGAGACTGGATCTGGGACACGCCGAATTTCCTGTCGAAGGAAGTCTTCCCTCGGGGGGGTAAAGCATCGAGAGCGTGAAGCTGGTCACTTACCTCCATCTAGTGCTGAGGTTAAGAATGCCTTTTGTATCGTTATTGTACTCCGTGAAGCTTTGAGACTTTGAAATACGCGTTAGTAAGCCTCCACGTGAGAAGAACTTTACTGTAATTTAACGCTTGTATCTCATTTGTCCGATTTATGTGCTTTCATATTCGAGTTCTTTTAGGTCTTCAAATGCTCCCGCGAAATTCTATAGGCTTGGGCGTATTATTACTGATTGACACAAGAGGCCGTGCGGTGTTATTTAATATTTTCCCAAGGGTAAAGAAAGTTTGTTTTATCTGTAGTTGTATGGAATAGGGGTGAGGGTAGTTTAGACGTCGAAGTGGTACTAAGCAACATTTCATTTTGAGAGTTTTAGAGTTAGAGCAGTTTTTTTTTTTTACCCTCCTTTAAACTTTGGTAACACAAACTTTTAGTTTCAACTTCCCTCCTCTGCTCCCTCCCCGCCACCATTCCTCATCCACATTGCTCTTCTCTTTTCTGCTACCAACTTTACTGTACTTAACTTTGTAGTTTCGGACTTCCTCCTCTCTAGCGGCCCCCCTCCACCCCACCCCAAGACTTCGCAGCAACTACAATCTTTGTCAAAAACATATCCTAAACTGGATTTTATTGTAATGACAATGGGCGTAGCTAATTTTAATTTGTAAATGTATGTTGGACATCGACGGATTATGCACTAAATTTATTTGGGAGTTGTTTAACGACGCTGCTTGCAACTCAGATTCTGTAGAGGTAAATGATGGAATGGATAATAAATTGGAAGGAAGCAGTCGGGATCTAATTTAAGATATGATGGCATTTGCCACGGTTTCGGGGACGTCCCGAATACGAAGCGACGCCCGGCGTTCTGTGTGCTAGATGAAATTTGCTGAATCGCCGGTGCCATGGTAAGAGGTTACAATTGAATAAAAATTTCCTTGGATATTATCCATCGTCTAGTAAATATAAAACGTAAAACGACGTTTCGGAGATGGGACTCTATCTCCGTCTTCCGGAGATAGGGATTAGCTCTATCTAGTGGGCCCAACTGTGTAGGAACCTGAAGACGGAGATAGAGTCCCATCTCCGAAACGTCGTTTTACGTTTTATATTTACTAGACGATTGATAATATCCAAGTAAATTTTTATTCAATTGACTCTTCACCATCGTCAAGAGGTTACAAGTTCAAATATTACAACCGAAGTACTTTTGCTGTTTTATAGCCTTTATTTATTTAACGTTGCACGTGATTTAGCGAGAGTATTACCCCTCACGCGCGAGTGTGAGTGAAGTGTATAATTTTATTTTTGTTAAATTTTTAGAAAAAATAATTAATGAACGTGATTTGTGAGAACTTTTCCGAAAATTTGTTTTTCGTTTCGTGAACTTTTAGGATTTCGCTCCGTCGCAGATTTTGAGAAATTGATAGCTAGTCCACGCCTTTGTCTTATTTCTCGAAATTAATTTTAATGTTTATTTTAACACGAAAGATTCCGTTTTGGTGATGAAATGCTGTATTCGAAGTGCTTGTGTTGAGACAACTTTCGCTACGCGTTTAAAAAATTCTGGGAAGAACCTTTACTTGAGTTGGGAGCTGGTATAGTTGTCTTACACTCCGGACGACTTAGGTTTGAGTCCCGGCTCTTCGCTACCACTTCTAGCCCGAATCTGGGCCTCAAGCAACGTGTCCAATGGGTACACTGGAGTTAAGACAATCTCTCCTTCATCTAGTGACGAAGAAGTTAGAAGTGTCCTTCTGTGGCAACTTTCCTAGGGAGATCGTATGTTTTTATTGTGGTAGTACGTGTGTGTATTTGGAGGGGCGGCAGAAAGTTGTTGAGTGAGAGCGGTAGGAGAAGGGCATCAGGACTCGGTCGAAGTTGGAGTCTCCACGTCTGTTTCCAGCGAGGCACAAACCTAACGTTTGAGTCACCATGGTAACCAACGGGAAGTTCTGTACTACTGTCTTGCAGACACATTTACTCCAGAGCTGACATACTTATGATTCTTCAATTGCAGTATGATTCTTGTTTCCATTACGCGGTTTAGTTGTGCGAGATATGAGGTGGGAGTGTTCTACATGTGAATTATTTCACTGAAATAACCGTCTGGGGGTTATTTTTATGATTTCACATTTCGTAGTTTTGTTATGAATTGTTTATGCTTGGAATGAGCAATGTTTAAGATGGAGGTAGAACTGAAAGCTTTGTTGAGTGTTGCCAAATTGTTAGCTCTCGTCGTATTTGTAGCAAAATGGCGACTTGGAGAAAGTCAATTGTATGCCGTGTTTTCATGCGAAGAAAGTTTCACAGAGTTTTTGTGAATGAACCTCAGTTTTCAGCCCGTTTGTAGGCGGTTCGAAGGAAATGGCAGTACTATTGTCCGAGGTCAAGTGATTCGTTGTTAAAAAATATTGAGGAAAGGCGATCAGCAAGTAGTTGTATTCGTTCTCCCCACGAATAACGTTTATGATGCAGAGTCGTGTCTGACCGCTTGTTTCATCTACGAGCTTGCCTTTGCACTGTTGGCCAAACGTAGCTAATTTACATGAAATTCTGTCGATTAAAAATGGTCCAGGGTACGAATGAATTGATCCGTGAGATGACATGGAGATTACAGTCTACTGCTATTGGTTGAAACATGTTTCAGTGTGGTGAGCATTTAACAAAATACCGAGAAAAGTAGAAAAGAAAAGACTTTGTGCTTTGCAATAACGGATATATATCTGTATTGATGAACAGTATGGCCGATGAAGTAGCCTATATACATACAAAATGATGTATTTAAATAATTTATGTGCTTCAGTGGAGTACATGTCTCCAGTTTTGTTCTCTTTACTGCCACATCCATTACCCACGTGGTCTCCAGTTCTGTAGGTATCATGTTTGACCCTAGAGCAGGTGTTTTTGTGCCTGGTGCCTCTGAAGAAATGAAAAGTTTGGCCCCCATGCTAAAGAAACTTGGGAATAGTTATAACAGGATGAACTTTCACATCTTTCAACATGGTCTTAGTTTGGCTGAGAACCTATAATCTAAGTTAATTTTAAAATGGTTTGTGACACAGGATTTCTCAAAGTTTGCATTTAATAAATGATGTAAATATGTGAACGAGAACTTGTGGTACCCCCGGAAATCATCTCTGAAACCCCCAAGGGGTACCAGTACCACTGTATAAGAACTGCTGCCGTAGAGTAAAGCAGCCCGACATGACCAGTGTCGAGATTCAGACTCTTGTGTGGCTTGATAGCCTGGCATAAGGCCAGTTTTGCCATTTTAATGAACGCTTTTTGTGATGTGTGTTCCAAAATCCATAATGTTTTTTAGATAAACTGTGACAAATTGTTTTCTTACACATGCTTCAGCTGTGGTTGATGTACCAGGTTACTGATTTTCTGCATGGTCATTACCAATAAGTTGGTTCTTACTCCCATCACCTTGATGAAGTCCACGTCAGGCAGAATTAGATTCATGAATCCACAGCACATTTGGTTTTCAACAGACTTACTATTAATGCAGTGTAGTTGCTGACCCAGGAAAGGATTCATATTTATTAATCGCTGTTATGCTATGAAATTTTGAATTTGTAAAGAGGCAAGCGAGACGTAAGCATACCATATCAGTGCTTTGCTTTTAATTAAACAAATGTTTCTCTGAAAAGTCATGGTAGGATTATTAAATATTTTTTTTTAGTTGCAGTGCTACATAAGTTATTGCCGTAGGTCTGAGAAGCAAATACATACTATGTGCCGTTGTATTTTTCTATATAGATATGCTGCGTAAGTCTGGCAAAGTAATTATGTCATATTCGGTTTGGTCATATTAACATCACTCAAACTGGAAGATGTTCTGTTGAATTTGTAACCCATGGATCTATTACACATTGGGATTTCTAATTTCATAATGAATTATGAGAGTTAAAGTCATGTTTTAAAAAACTGTAACATTGTTCTTCCTTCTTCTTCAGGTGGCTCGGCCAGGACTTCGTGATGAAGCCGAAGGTGTCCTGGAAAGTGTGACCTAAACTTGTCTTCATCTGAAGAACAAGATTATCTTGGAAAGACAAATCAGCAGAAGTGCTCTAGGTTTTTCCTTCGCGCTAATTTGTCATACAATCTGTCACAACGGCTTAGCTAGGAAAGTTGTAGTGTCAGTGAGAGAGATTTTTCTCCCTCTGTTGAAAACTGTCAGAACATTTTTTAATCACCGCACCAATGGACAAACGGAAGATGTTGTCAAAACGTCCTCGCATCGATAACCTGCGTGGTCCCATCGCTAATGGCCCCATGCAGACAAGACCATTGGTGGCATTACTCGATGGACGAGATTGCTCCATAGAAATGCCCATTTTAAAGGATGTGGCCACCGTTGCCTTCTGTGACGCACAGTCCACATCAGAAATTCATGAAAAGGTGAGGAATGAGGAATGTTGTGTCCCATTCATAATATGGTAATAGATTATTGTATAATAAATGTAAAATGGTGACCGTATGAACAGGTGTATGATTCTCTAAAGGTTTGTGATGGTGTTTGATACATTGCACTACGATTATGTTGGATATTGTCCATTGTGTGCAGTATAAATAGTATTTCAGGAATCGTCCTACTCCCTTCTTCCCATGGCTGTTTTCTGAGTTGTAACACTTTGTAGTCGGGTAGAAGTTCTCTAACATTACAGAGGTCCTTGCTTCCTCCATCATTTGGGTGCTCTGATGTTGGAGGCAGCAAGTACCTCCAAAATGCACGTAAACTGCTACTAGACTACATATTTCCTTTGTATTTCAGCAAACACTCGTGACTGAAGATATCAGGAATGGGTACATATGAGTATTTGGGGAGAGATGTTTTTATAATTTGGAAGTTGCATAAAACTTCAAATATCTTCACCTTCTAGCAGAAATAAGTGTTAATAAATTGCCAATGTTAGTGGCATGCATCCATTGTATTTAATTAAATAATCATCGTAAACAAGTTTTGGAAGAACGTTGTGGGTGGTAATGAGATTGATATTTTCCGCGTTGCATAGTAATTCTTTGTATGATCCATTTTTGAGGACATTTATGCATTTTGGCATAAGCCACTTGTAAGCAGCAGCCCACCCCCAAAATACTGAATTTTGTTAATGGTGACAAATTAAGTACAGAACTCTCGTTAGCCCTCGTGCTTTTATGAAATTTTGGCATGCACTTTGTGTTTTTTAACACATTCAAATTGCTGTGTGATAGAAATAATTTATAATTATTGAGTTATGGTACATGCATTTCCGCGATGAAGCATTTTGGAGGCCCGGAAAGTTATTTTCATAGGAGCTGTATGGCGTCTGTTCCGGATTGCATCTTTGCGGCGTGGCTGTGTCCCTCTGTATGAGCTGCAGTAGATACTCTATGTGAGTAATTAATAGTGGCAAGATGAGGAAACACTACAAATACAGTAATTTTGATTGGTTTCAAATGTGTGATTGGTATTATATTATTTCTGAAACTGTATTTATTGGTTCTTCTGGTGGATTCATCACAGAAGAGTTTGTCAGTCTGTATGAAAGAATTAATGAAGGTGGACACATACAGAACAATTTATAGGGTTTAATACGACAGAAAGACACAAGAAATGGGATACATGCTTTGCATGCACACAAAACTCAGGAACACTTTCTATGGCTGAGTTAATTCATACTGATTACCAAACATAAAAATATTTGTACAAATGGTAATTAATTATTCATTGGGATGTAGATTTTGCTGAATCTGTGATGGTGATGTAGAAAGTCAAAAAAATATGTCCTCATCAAAACAGTTAAGCCAAAAGGAAGATGCACCTTAAAGCTCAGATGCACACACTAAAGCCTGCACTCATTGTTTGTTACTTATGTAGGTTATTGAACATTTATCATTTTACAAAGGTTTGTGGCAGCCAGTTAATCAGATATTGAGTTGGACATTGCCATTGAGATATATTTGATACAGTGTTTTTGGGAACTGGCTGTACTCCTGTCTTCAGGTGGTTGTCATTATTTTATTATTTGTAGTTAATTTAATGACGCTTTTTCAGTAGTTCAGACTATGTAGTGTCGGACATTATTTTGAGTGATCGTTATTTACGTGTAATTTATAGTAATAATGGTGACAGGATGGAGCCGGGGACCTTTGAATACTGGGATGATATACTAAACACTAAGGTTTCCCCACTGGTCTAATGCCCTGTATGGCATTTTGTGTAATATGCATATTGCAGAAAAATTAGAACTCTTCAAAACGTTATGTGGTAACTAATAACTCCTGAAAAAAACAATCTTTTTGCAGTGACATTCTGTTCTTAATTTTCAGATTTATTGTTAGCATATTGTAGGTAAGTACTTTAAAGTGTGATATAAATAAAATATATTTGTGAGCACAGGCTAGTTTGTTGACTTAAAGAGATAAAAAAAATATTATTATCAAATGGTTAGAATGATGTTCAGTTGAGAAATTCAAACTTTTAATTTGAAAGAATGTTAATTGTTTATTATGTTAATGCTGATCATTTATTATTATTAAACTGATTAAATAAACATTTATTTGGTAAAATTTAAGTGTTTCTGTTTCATCCGGATAGTGTTCTAACCTTTTCGTACTGTCTTTGGTGTTATAAGGATTACTCATAACTCATATTCTAAGTCTTGAGTTAAGTTGTCGTGGGTTTTTTTTCAGCATTGCAGAATAACAAACAGGCATGAATTACATGTGCATCTAATCCTTTTAGTTTTTTTCCAATTCGTAATAGAATTTTTCAAAATGCATCTGTTGGATTCACTGTGTGTGTGTGTATGTGCGTGCACGTGCATGCATCTATATCTGCTGGTCTTTGGGCCCCCCCCCCCCCCCCCCCTCATCCTGTGTGTACATAAAAAGTTAGCATCAACAAATTTCAAATCAAGAGGCAATAACATAGCAAATATGCCATAATTGTCATACTGCGCTAACATTTCTTAATATGCTTATACTTCATAAAACTATTTGACTCGGTTCAACGTTGGCTTGGAGTGTAAGTTTTCAAACATTGGACTGAATTTGACTTATGTGATTTAGGTGGTCATATGACAGTCCCACATCCAGATTGAGTTAATGTTTGTAAGATATAAAGGACAAGAACATTATAAGAAAAAACGAAGACTAAAAATCATTAAAAATCAGTAAAAAATCAGTAATTTAGTGAAAAGTTTTAATACATAACACCTGATGATGGCTATTTATATAGCAGAAACATGTCGTGTATGTTCCACATGTAAATCGAGTACTCGATAGGGAACGTAAAATGATATTTTAATTTTTTAATAATATTATATTGTGATTGACGGTTAATTTTAATATATTTTTAATAATGTTTGTAGTTTAAAAATTCTACTACGTCAAACAGTGAGTCTTACGTGGCCTGTTTGAATTAATCCCTTGTGCGTATGTCCCCGTATAACTAGATCATTTCATTGTAGATAATGTTTGTTATAGGATTAACAAGGAGTGATGTACGTGAATTCACAAATTAAGCTTCATGTATAATGTGCATTATAATGTTTCAGGTCCTAAATGAAGCTGTGGGAGCCCTCATGTGGCACACAATTATTCTCACAAAAGAAGATCTTGAGAAATTCAAGACACTGAGAATCATTGTCCGTATCGGTAGCGGAGTTGATAACATAGATGTTAAGGTAGTAGCTCCTTTAAGACTTTGTTTTTATTATATCTTGAGGACTGAATGTTGTTAAGCCACTAATTCTATAGTTGAAGGAATTGAAAACATGAATTAATGTGCCATGTGTCCAGAAGACAGGAGGTGATAATTCTTTGGTTTAGCTCTGTATTGACATAGAACTGCAAGAATTTTCTTTTGTTTGATCAGTGTATAGTCGTCTCGTACTTTGGGCCATGCATGAATTATTAACGTAGCTGTGAAATAAATAATGCTGTGTTTCTCAAACATTTCTACTTGGTTACAACTAAATCACACGTGAAAATCTTGAAGTACTTCAGATCACGTATTAATAGAAAATACAGCAGACTTTTGTGGGTGTGAGTATGTGCATAAGCTACTCATAGTTTATGATTTTCATTCGTATGAGTTTTTGTAATAAGCATTACAGTTTTAGAATATTTTACTCGATAACATTTCGTAATGAGTAATAAATGTTGATAGTGACACAATATTGTGATCTGGAAAGCATAAGTATGTAATGCGTATGACAAAGAAATATGAGAGTATCGTAATGTAAAAACTATTTAACAAATAAATTAAAGCAAGATATCATTTCTGGTTACCCTTAAGATGTTTTTTGTATTGTTAATTTGTTGCTTTTCTGTAGGCTGCAGGTGAACTAGGTATTGCTGTATGCAATGTCCCAGGATATGGTGTAGAGGAGGTAGCAGATACTACATTATGCCTGATTCTCAACTTATATCGTCGTACATACTGGCTAGCCAACATGGTTCGAGAAGGCAAGAAATTTACGGGCCCTGAGCAAGTCCGAGAGGCAGCTCAGGGCTGTGCCAGAATACGTGGAGATACTCTTGGTATTGTTGGACTTGGTAAGTGATATGAATCGAATTGTACTACATTTTATGCCATTGCATAACTGATTAATGGAAGCAGTATTGTATGTGATTGTCACATGTGTTACAAAGTGTACGTTTATTTTAACATCCATTTATAAAACCGGAGTACATTCCCTGGGGTAAAGCGCGGCCGGGGCATGATGTTGACCACTCACCTCCATCTACTGCCGAGGTCAAGAATGAGTGGGAGCTATACCCCCTCTATACCCTTACTTCTAATTTTTTATATCCTGCAATGTTATCATTTATCCAGTTAGACTCTTGTTAACCATTTTATTCACCCATAACAGACTTTTATTTTGCTCTCTTCCTTATCTGAATATCTTGTATGTGTGTTTTCTGTCTTGGCTTGTACTGTTCCGTGAGACCAGTGGTTTTAACCCCTCGGTCGTGACCCAAAATTGGGTTACCATTGCTAATTTTAGTGTGTCAGGTGTCTCGGAAAAAGCTGAATAATGGTTAAAATTTTATTTTGACAAGGTAGTGAAAGTAGAAAGGTGGCATTTAAAGTAATGAATGAGGACAAAGGCAGAATGTACATGCTGGGTCAGTCTTGTCAGCTCCGTGGCCTCGTCTTTTGGTGGGCTTGAAGAGAGGGAAGTACAGGGGGAGAATTTCTGAAATAGACTTCAGCCAGAAAACTGTTTGAATCAAGTACAAAGCAAAGGTTTTAATCCATTATTGTAGTTACTAACTATATATTTTATATGTTATTTACCTGCAAGAAACATGGCAGTAGCGTGTTGAATGGTGGGTTTATATCATTGCTTTTCCTAACCAGAATGGTTCTGTAAGTAAAAAGTTTGAGAAACGCATGTGGTGTATCAAGGAAACAATTCTAATGTATCTAATTATGGGGTTCTGTCTTTATTTCCAAAGCAAGAATGATTCTTTGGGCAAATAATGTAACACAGCTCCAGTGTATTAAATGGTGGTGTCATGTCTGTATTTTTAATATTGCAATGTTCCACGGTTAGAAATAGTAAGAAAGCACGCCTGTAATGTGTTTAATTGTGGTATTCTCTCAGCATTTCAAAGCCCATTGAGACTCTGGGCAAAAATGCCACCTAATGGTGGAGCTGTGCTTGTATTCTCCAAAACCAAAAGGGTTTTGTTTGCATATAATTTAAATTAGGTCTTCTATATCCGATGGGCTTTCTGCCAGAAATTTTCAATGCCAGGGGGGGGGGTCCGCCAGCATAATTTGTGCAACAGTTTTGATATGTGTAGTTGTGGGATTTAGTCAGTATTTTTCAAAGCCAAAATTGTCTTCCATAAGGAAATAGTTGGGTCTGTAATATTACCATAGACTCTTCCATTTTGTGGCATGTATGTTTGTTGGGTTCTGATATTTTCTTATGCAACACTAACACCCTTTTATATAAAAAGGGGTGTTTGTGTTGCCTTAATAAAGTATTTTGTATTGACTCCAATTATTTCTTCTTGTTAGGTCGCATTGGATCTGCAGTGGCTCTTCGAGCCAAGGTCTTTGGTTTCAATGTTATTTTCTATGATCCTTACTTGCCTGATGGAATTGAAAAATCACTTGGTCTGACTCGAGTCTATACATTGCAGGTGAGTTTTATCTCTGTCTGTTTTAGTACTCAAGGTTACCTTATTAATAGCTGTTATTATTTTCTTTGGTTTCTGTACCTTTGGAGATGTTTTGCTATGGAAGAAAGGCTGGAAAATAAAATCAACAGACACAAATTTTGTAAACTTTAAGAATGAATTCCTGTAGAAAACATGAGAATTAGCAGATCAATGTTTGAAATAAATTTTTATCACATGGAATAATTCAAGAGCAAATTATAGCAATCTGTAGAACCAGGATCTTAGTTAAAGTATTCTATTTTACTGAGAATTGTGTAGCTGTGCTAGATGTACCATGCTGAATATTAACACTTGTTTTCAGAGGTGTTTGAGACATTGAAATCTGTTATTAAATTTTAACCTTGATTTGTTCTGCATTCTCTCTGCGCATATAATTTTGGTGTTGTTTTCTGCCCTCAGGACTTGTTGTTCCAGTCAGACTGTGTTTCACTGCACTGCACACTCAACGAACATAACCATCACCTTATCAATGAATTCACCATCAAGCAGATGAGGCCAGGTAGTACATAGTTTTTCATGATCATAATTTAATTTCATTAACCTTCATCATTGAGATTATAGCTGTTATATCCCTTGTATTATCGGACTACTGGTCCGACTTAGCTCCTATATTACTGATTTAATGAGATGCATGGCCAGCTGGATCACATGTAAGCTGTGCACAAATTATAAAGGTTAACTAAGAAATTATATTAATGTAGACATTAAATCATCCTGCTGCTGATGTGTTCTGACAGTGCACAATGGTATGTAAACCTTGTTTCTTAAAATAAATGAGAAAAAGAGAATGCATAGTTACGTTGCTGCCATGATAGGGGCTTATTTACATGTAATTCAACATTGCCTTTTTTTTTTTTGGTATTTTTAAACTCTGTTCATTTGAAAGTTCTTAAAAATGACATCTTTCATTGAATGTTAAAGTGGATTTAAGATTTTGTTCTTCCAGGTCCGTTGTCAAGGCAACCTCAATAATGTTATGTGATTTTTACTTTAATGTGGGGACTTCTGCTAATACGTATTTAATATGAACTTTCTGAAGGTTTTCTTATGAAAGTCTACACACACTGTTCATAAAAATAACTTAAAAAACAACAACATGCTTTTGAATTTGTACAATATTGATGTTGGTTGTACTACTGCAATAGTTCTTCAACCCTATACATCCCCCCCCCATCGTTAACACATTGCATGAGGTGTTAAGAAGGCTGATATTTATTGCAGCACAGTTATTATCTTGACTTGTTTGTACTATACATTTACTCTGGTGTGGTAAATTTTGAAATAAAAGTAAAGACCTGCTCTTTAGTATTTGTATAAAAGAGATTTATTTTGTTTTTCCAGTTGTCCTTGGGCTTTACCTTTTCTGATGGAGGAATTCCTTTTACAAAATGTCTTGCAGTCAGTCTGTTGGATTGTGATGTTTTATGGTCTGCCAGGACAAAGTTGTACTACTGCCCTGTGTGTGTGGCAGATTAATTTTCAAGTCTGAAAGCATTGTGGTCTAGTTTTTTCACATCTTGTCCTCATTTTAAAACCACAGAAGCGTTGTTTATCGGATGAAGTGTTCAGCAGCCTCTTGAATAATTTTATGCACAGTTCTGTGCTTAATTTTCTGTGTTTCATATTGTTGCAGTTTTTGATCTTTTGAAATCTGCCCCTTCCATATGAATTGTACTTAATTATACATCTTGAACATTTTTTTTGCGAGAGGTCATATGCTTCTTTATCTTAATCATTTGGTTTTTTATTGACAGGAGCATTTTTAGTGAACACAGCACGAGGTGGCCTGGTGGATGACGACTCTTTAGCTGCTGCTCTCAAGCAAGGACGCATCCGAGCAGCGGCTTTGGATGTGCATGAGAATGAACCATATAATGTGTTCCAAGGTATTTCAGTTGTCAGTGGTAATAAAATGATGCACATAATTTAGCGGAGTGCACGCCATGTTCTCATATTGATCTGATCCACATAAGAATTACATGGAGTCCTAATCTGATGTTTCTTAAATCAGTGTTTTTCCCAGTTTAGCCATCTCTGCATACAGTTATATACATGGGTAGACACCATGCACTTGCTCCGGAGTGCATCTTTTAACTAAGCTGTTTTAGTTGCCATAAGGCGTAATATGGTATCAAATTTTTATGGAAATGCATATTAGTTTCACTATGCAGGCATCACAATGCTTTACCAGAACACTTTTCAACTACTAACAAATCATATCACTTGACCAAAGGATTTGGGGGCATATATTTGGCATATCTTACCTATTTTTTGTTCGGGTAATCTGTAATGCCATGTTCAATGTAATTATAACAATCTGTGACAGCCAAAACTGGATCCTGGTTAATTGGGACACATCGAGACTAGAGCACTTTGGCCTAATTAAGCAGCTGCCCCTATTATGATTTATGTGTGGTATGCGACATTTTCAGAAATGCAGTCAAAGATACATTTTTCAAAAAATTTCTGTCTGGTGCTAATCTTTGTGAAACTTGTGACCAGGAGACAGATTTTTTGTCTGTGAGGTTCTTGGGTGTTTATGGGGTATACATTCCTTAGTGCATAGACTTTTGTAGGTAAAGGTGGCCAGGGCTATTTATTTATAAAGGCACTCTCTTGGGCATATTTGATAATTACAATTAGTGATTTTGTAATCAAGTTTAAAATTAACTTATGCATTTTTTGGTGGGTGGGGATGGGAAAGTTCTTCAAGACTAGCATTTGCAAGTGAGAGGGAGTTAAGACTTGCAACAGAAACATTAAATTAAATCAGAGCACGTTAACTTATGGTGTGAAATTGTTAGTAACATGAAGATACGGGAATATACTCTTGGAATGTGCCTTGTAAGCCTCTGAAGATTGTTACATTTTTGTATCTGATGGAGCAGTTTCAATTAATTCTAAAAAGTATAATAGTTTATTGGTTAGTATTTAAGCTTAATATTCAGAAGATTATAGGTTCAAATGTCTGCCCAGTGGCCTGACAAGTTTTTCATATTCCTCAGTTCCTCTAATTAAATACTGAAATAGTGCCTTAAAATATGACTGCCTCCTTGCATAATCCTTCCATTGTACCATTCACAGACCATCATACCATTTGATACTTCTTGGCCTAAAAGTTAAAAGAATGTTGTGCTTGTAGGTCCATTAAAGGATGCTCCAAATCTTCTCTGCACACCTCACGCTGCTTTCTACTCTGATGCTTCGTGCACAGAGCTTCGTGAAATGGCAGCAAGTGAGATACGGCGTGCCATCGTGGGCAGGATCCCTGATTGTCTTCGTAACTGTGTGAATAAGGAATACTTCCTCAGCACTACAAGCTATCCTGAAGGAATTAATGGAGGTTACTATGCAGGTGCCCTTCCTGTTCAGCAAGCCCATTCTACCACACCTCATGACCAGGTACCCCATTCAGTGGCAGCTGGAGGAGGGGGTGCTGGAACCGCACCAGGCGGAGCTGCAGGTGCAGTTGCTGGATTACAACATAGCATAGTAAGTACAGTGCACTCATATATAACTTAAAAATTCTGCTCTGTGCCACCATGTTTTAACATGCATATGTTGTAACAGAATTTGTTAGTATGCTGTCGAGCTCTATTCCAAATTTCACTTTTCCCAGGTACAGTGGGCCCTCAATACCCATCATTTCCTGTTGGATATGGAATAGTAGACCTTCATGTTATAATGATGATTCATTCCAGTAAAATTATAAACTTGAAAATTAAATACAGGTAAAGATTAGGTTTCCAATAATTTTATTGATTTAAGGATACAGTGTGCATATCAGTTTGTTCCTTGAAGGGTGAATTGCCCTCCACGTACATTTCAGGAACTTAAATCCAGAAGTTAAGGGCCGTTTATCTGGAGGCATCGTCCTTCTTGCAAGAGGAATCTAGTGTTGTTTGCATCCTAGCCTTCTTTCTGTCATTTATGACTCATAGTAATGAAGATCAACTTTCTCATCCCTAATTACCTTGGAGGATCTATGCATTCTCTTTTCAGGTAGATGCTCCTTTGTTGCCTCCCAATGCTAGGAAAAATCCGTCAGTAGCAAAGCTTCCTCTACTCTGCCTCTTAATTAGGTGACTCCTGTGACACCCAGTTGAAACAGGTTTTAAGTGATCAGCTCTTTAACGTATGCCTCCGTCAGTTCTGTAACGTTAGGAAGCGCTCAATTCCAAGCCCAACTTAGCAATCCTTTCCTGCATTTTCTTGGGTGTCTTCTTGAAGTGCAGTGAAATTGGCAACACATTCAGGTCATATCTTCTTCCTCCATGCAGTAAGAGCTTATTTAATCCCAGGCGTTTGCACTGCTGTCGATTGTATTCTCGTCATTGGTTTTCTTAAATCCCTGCAAATTATGCTTCTTTTCTCAATTGTTTGTTTGAAGTAATTAGTAAAATTCAGACTTCTGGTTCCTGCTTATACGGTGGTTGTGGTACTGGGGGGCAACACCATCCCACCAGCTTAATCACCAAGGTTATTAGAAATTTATAGAAGCAACTATTGTTTTGAGAAGGTTTACATTCACATTATGTAATATGTACATGACTCTTATTTTATATGTTCATTGCATGATGTCTGTAACATGAATGCATTTTGAGGAGGTTGTGTCCACGTGTCTTTAAATGTTTATTTAATAAATTATTCATTAAAGAATGCCTTTTATAGAACAAGGAGATGGTGTTTGTATTGTGTGGAAACAGACTCATATAGTGTGGCAGATGGTCAGAGGATGTTAATGTTTTTCAGTAAAGCTGTGGACATACTTTGAAACTTATATGTCATTTAGGCCCTTGCCTATTATACTAAGTAATGCTGCAAATGCACCAGAACTAGAACTGATAATATTAAAACTGCAGATGTATATTTGGCGATCTTTCTATTTGTAGCCCCCTCTCAGCACTCCAGACCCATCTAATCATCATTCGCAGAAGCCCGAATCATCTGAGGTGCACTAACACCAAGTTGTTGTGTCTGGAAAGATGAAGTAATCACTGAGATCAGTAACCCCAGCATCTCCTCCTGGGATAGTCTTCACCCAGAGAACCATAAAGATCATGGAAAATGAAGAATTTCTAGAAGGAATTATCAGAGCAGCAGAACAAATATGTCAAGATCCATTAAATCTTACATTTATTATTGGTTTAATGGTAGAACATAACAAGAGAGAAAACTTTTATCAGTGACTCGACCTAACATAGAAAGGTGGGATGGAAGTGCTTTTTTTTACTACTGCTATTGCAAACAAGTACAAACAAAACTCCCCACTGAACGTTGTTGGATGTGCCACTGCATTTCCTACTAACTTCCATTTTCTCCATCACTTGTCCACATTCTGAGGATTTGGCCTCTGTTTTCCAAAAGTAGATCTTTAATTCTGCTGGGTGAGTGGATTCCATAATACTGATACATGTTTTTGTAATGTCTTGCATGTTCAGTTGGAGCTAATGTTTTATATATCTTGTTCTCACGGCTCCAGAAAAATGCTTGCCCACTCACCAAAGGCAATTTTAACAGAGACAGAGCAAGAACATTTTTAGTTTGTTCAAATATATTACAGATCTATCCCTTACCCCTCCCTCTCCTTTTTATTATGGAATTCTAATCTAAATTAATTTGGCAAAATTCAAACTTATAAACTGTTTTTATTAATAGAGTGAAATTTTCCATTGGCAAATTCATGTTGCTTATAAACAGACTTTAAATATATTTAAATTACAGCAAGGAGATGGCAGAAGTGATCGCAAATAGCTGAACTTGTAGCGGAATTTAATGTTGTGTTTGTCTTGATATTAGACCCAGTAGAATAAGAGTGTTCAATATCCAAATTTAAAGTTTTCATGGCATTTGTAGTAATGAGACTTTCAGGTTGTCAGCCGTGTCAGTAGAGCTGATGAAGAAACTGCCAACATTTTGAAAACAGCATAAATCTTGGAATGGCAGCTTCTTCACCAGCTCAGCTGACACGGCTGACAACCCTGAAGGTCATCGTTTTATTAAGAGTGCTGAATGATTTTGAAATTGGATGGGAAAAGATAATACATAAGCAAATGGTTTCAGAATGTTAATTTCATGCTACAGAGCATGAAGTTGTGAACTACTCTTAAGCAGTGGGTAAATTTTCCATATTTTGATTGGGCAGTTAATTTTTCTTTATTTTGAAGTCATACCACTTCTTGTGGGTAATGCAAAGACTGGCAATGGCTGTTTGTTACATTAATTAAAGGTATTTTATGTGGAACAGCCATATTTGCTAGCATGGTAAACTTTGCTACACAGTAGTGCAATAATGAAGCATAGCTTGACCCTGTCCGCAGTTTTGATTTTGAAGAGGCTATTAGATACGGCATAATACTGGAACCCTTCTTATCCTGTGATCCTAAAGCCTGTGTTAAAAGACTATACTAAAATGACCAAGGTTTTACAATCAATGTGTCGTGTTATTTTAAGGGATGGTAAATTTGTGTAGATTGAAATGTAGTTCATTTTTGTTTTTATTTTACTTCTGTAGCACAGATAAGAGAAAATTGTGTTTGGCACAGAGACATTTGCTTTCATCGAATTCTTATAAAAAAATTTTACTGGTACATGTAGTAGATACATGTCAAATTCTTGCACTACGGTTTAAAGCCATGTGCGCCGTTTTCATTTATGGTCTGTTTTGATTGTTGCTCAATTAGTGTATTATTTTCATTGTTCAGAAACTTAATGCTGGTTTGAGTGATGCAGCTGTAAGAATTTATGATGTTATTGATGTTTTATTTTTCTTACATGGCTGGAATGTGACTTAATAACATTATGTAAATTATTTCAGAAGCTTCAAAATTTATGCTGTAGCTTGGAATTAGCATGTCTGAGGTATATAATTGATAAATGGTAAGGATTTTAACGTTCTCACTGCTTTTGTTATAAGTACCGTATTTACTTCTGCAATACTGAAAGGTTTTTAGCATTTGTTTTGATGCTACCCGAGGAATCACATACATTTAGATTTAATTATCGCTGTCACAAACTAAATATTTAAGAATTGTTTGTACATCAAGGAAAATACTTCACCATTGCAAAAATTAATGGGTTAATGCTGTTAAAGGAAATAATTCATGTTTACTAGACCCACAAATACAAAATACGCAGTTACTCATTGTTAAAAGCAGCTGGCATGTATAGTTCCCACATGTAAGATTTGAGGTTTTCACCGGTGAGTATGAAGATTTCTGTCTTCTGGGTTCTTGCGCCGTGTAGTCTGGTAGGTGTTTACCGTTTCCGAGGTCATACTCCCTCCGTCATCAGGGCGATGAACGTCAGAAACGTTGGTGGAAATCTACCAGCCTACACAGCGCAACAACCCAGAAGACAGAATTCTTCATAGTTCCCACTTGTCTTCAAAGGATTCAGGTTGCTAATGTTTTATGGTTGCCATGAAACAAACAACAGATTGTAGGTTCAGATGCTTTTTATGTAATTTGTTGTGGCGAAATGTGACATTACATAGTTAAACTATTTCAAAAATATGGTTTGAAGCTTACGGAGAAATTTTTAAAAGTGCTGAATTTGTATCCACACAATAATATTGCAGAATTTGAATTGAGTATACATGATCCCAGCAAGAGAGAACCACTTGAATAAAATTGATTACAGTGAAGATGTTAAAACATTTGCTGCTGTATGTTGAAGGTAAATACTTTGGCAACACTTGCCCAGCAAAATAAGAGCCGTATGGAAAATGCATTCTACCCTGAAGTATATATTAACTGTTCATCTGTCTTTTTCCCCTGCGACCCAGGGGACTGAAGGCAGTAGTACAAAACCAACCCTCACCAACTAGCATACCCTCGGACACCTCATCCCCAAACTCTTATTATCATTATTTTTTGATCCTACAGGGGCACATCAAAACTTTTTGATAGTTGCAATTTTTGTGTATGTGTGTATGAATGACGGTGTTACCTTTGGTCCATTATTGGTGGTGGATTGGAAACTTATGACAACCTTCAATTAGAGCTGAGAATTGAAAAAATAAGTATGTGTAAAGAGGTTTTGTCTTCATTTTGGGAGGGGGAGGGGGGACATCATCAGTGTGTAGTCGATGATGACGGTTCTCCTCTTTACAATATATAATGAACAGGTGGTATTAGGAAGCTGGAAGCTTAATGGAAGAAGACCTTTCTTATTAAAAACTTGTTGATGGCCACAATGGATATAACTGCAGTGAATGCTGATACTTTTTTTTTTAATTTCCTCCAGATGGCTTTTAATGAAACTTGAGAGTGTGAAGTGATTGGACACGAATGTGATGTCAGAAGTGATTGCAGTCAAGATCCTCTTCTTGTGTTATGAGTGGACAGAACAAGAACGCGAGTCCATACTGTAGTAATATGTACAATTTTGTTTTCTGTGGAAATGGTATAATAGAGACAAAACTTTCTAATGTTCATGCAAATGGAACTCCCAACAAAGAAATAAGAAAAGTCCTTAAATTTACGTCGTGTGTAGAAGTTATACTAATGGTACTTTCAAAACACTATCAATTACATATTTTTCCCCCCCTTTGAAATTCAGTTGCCAAATGAATGATAAATGCAGTATATATACCTGTTTCTCTTTACCTGTACAAAATTGGCTCTGCCTGAAGGAAGAGGGACTTGTTTTTTGCCCCCTATGAACACTTCAACACAGCCAAAATATGGTGTGAGATACTGTTCACTTGGCACAACCATCTGATTGATTCTGCAAGGTGTAGCAGAATCAAGGAAATAAAGTATGTTGGTATTTAATTTTGGGTTCTCAGAAATGTTCGTTGAATAAAATCTGCCCCAAAAATAATGTTTAGAAACAAATGTGAGCAAATATATGTGTATTTGCAAGCAGAATTCTTTAGACTTATAAGGTACCCAGTTATTGTTAATCCTCTGATTCAGCTCTGATTTTACAGTATGGCAGAAGGTCAGCCTCCGACTTCTGACCAAAATATTAGGTGTCAGCACGTCACTGTTTCTTTGTAAAAAATACACTCTTATCTTTCATGTTTGCTGTTAAGTAGGATTTGTGGTTCTTATGGCAATGTGTATGAAGATGACTGTCTTCCAGTTTGTAGTGCCGTGTAAACTTATAGCAGACTACATGGTGCTTCATAAGTGTCATAAAAGGGCGTGTTTTTTTATTGACCGCAAAAGGTTTGTTGGCATGATTTCCTATGGTGCAAGCAAGCCAGATTCAATTCCTAGTTGGTTTTTTCACCATGTCTGTAATGGCTTTGGAGGTCATGATTTGTTTAAAGTCTTTGCATTAATTTTCTTTCTTCCTTCATTCGCATTTGAGATCATGAAGAGCAAAGTTGGTTGCACTGTGTGAAAGGTTGAAAATACACCAATATCGTACAAGAATGAAGGTTTACACACCAAAGTATGATCAGGTATGAATGGCGCGCTGCCAAAACTAATAAAGTCACACGACTTCTGCAGTGTAAACCAAGGTTTCTGGCTGAAGAAAATTCTGCAAAATGCATGTGCAGCAAGCAAACATTCATTAGATGTTTTGATGTTGAAAATTGTTGTTTTTTTCTATACGTTTAGGACGAGTACTGTTCAGAATCCTTCAATCCCGTTATACTAGTTTGATGTGTCTGAAGCTATTCTGATGATGTATAAAGTTTCACTCTTGTAAGATATTGGTGTATTTGCAATCCTTTGCATTGAGGAGCTAACTGGGTTCCTCTCATTGTCAGATGCGTATACAGGAAGAAACAAAATGAATGGATGAATGTGGACTTGTAAAGAATGTTAAATTTCACATCTTCCAAATCCATTACAAACATGGTGATTTTAAAAAAAAAATGTAACAGTGAATTGAACCTGGTCTCCAATACTGTAAGCAAGCACGATACTAGCCGAGCTTCCACAATCTGTGAAAAGATGCCTCTCTTATGAGATATGAAGTAACAATAAAGAATGCAAACATAAAATTGTGTTACAAAAGAAACAGTGGAATACTGACACCTAATATTTTTGCTGGGAAGTCAGAGGAAGGTCCACTGCCAGACTGCAAAACCAGAGCCAGATCTCAGGGTAATAATAGACTGGATCCCCTTGTTAGGACATCATGGAGTCTACTGCATACTTATTAATGTGTTAATAGTGGTAGTACAATGAGTTGATGGAAGGGAATGCAAAAGACTGTGAACAAACGTATTTCAGGAGACGTTATTGCACAAGTAATCACAAAAGTTTTGTTGTGGAAGAACTTTTGGACAGTGTCCATTGTCTTATTATAAAATATGTTGTCAAGTATTCCAAATAGAACACATCATTTTGGAAACTGGATCTGTTTTCATCCTCAGGTAAAAAAAGAGTTTTGAGTTTTAACTCGGTTGCGTCCATTGTAGCTAGTCTGAATCATTGGACTACCTAACAGACCCAGATGAGAGGTACTCCCACCTTTTCACCAGATGAAAGGTTTTATTCTGTTCAGAATACTGTACAATAGAGTCCTGAGACCCAGTAAGTGATATATCATCAACAGAGCCATTTAGAATTGGTGTATGCAGTGTTTTGAGGGTTGGCTCTATCTTCATCTTGAAGTATAATGAAAGGGGACCCTTTGTTAGATAAAACTAGTCCTTATCCTAGGCTGACTCATCTTGGGGTCTTCAAGTAGATGGATGGGGTACCTCATTCCACACATTCAAACAGCCATTGTGTTTAATAGTATCTAAAAATACTTGTGCAGATTATTTGTGCATGAGACTTAAATTTGAAATTAGAATCAGGCACTGCTCCTCAGTTTTCACAGAAAGTGCACATGCAGCATCTTTCATGACAAAGGTAAATACAATCCACTGTTAGAAACTGAACTCACTATGCTACTTGTACTTGTCCGTAACGCTCATTTAGTTACAGATAGCAGAACGCATTCACTTGTCTTAATGAAGACCACGTTTTACAAAATTAAAATGTACTTCAAATACTTTTCTTCTTCTGTCTTATTACCATTCTTGTGTCAAGGTCTGTAACTACAAACTACTTTAAAAGCAGTGTCTTTAATGACTGTTTAGAATTTAATTTTAGTAAGCAAGGGTTTATTTAGGGTAAGTTATCATTTGTGGGATTTATACATCTCATGATTTCATTGCGTGTTTATTGAATTAATGTTTCAGAGCTTGTTCTTGAATGGTGCTGTGATTATTGTCAGTGATACAGCAGATAAGGATACACACACACTAGTAGTAGTATAACATATAGTTACCAAAGCATGTGAAAATTTTGCATTTCCTTTCTGTATTTGTTTACAACTACTACTTGTCTGGTGATGGCAAGAATGTGGAAGCAGCTGAACCAACATAGATAAATGTTACAAAATGATGCTTGGTTGTGCCAAGTATTACATAAAAGTGCAAGTTTGTCCCTGTCAAAAAAAAAAATATGGTGTAAGTGGTAGCGACAATAGATATATTGAATAATTGATTAAGAATTTATATTTTTCTTAAATGTGATAACAGTCTGAAGAAAGAGCAAGAATTGGTAGTATTCGTACCATGTAAGTGTATGGAATTATTTTCTACTGTTTGGCATAAAACACAGGTTCTAATCAAGATGTTTTTTCTGCTTCACATCTAAACAAGTGATTGTAGCCTAATTTGTATTAATATGGATGCTTGTTTTGAAGAATAAGAACTATCGTAACTACATATCGGCATGGAATCATTCCAGTAGATATTTCCTGTTTTATTTTCTCTTTGATGGGATTGCCTCATTATGGCTGAGGAAAGGTGAAAATGCAGAATGGTAGGAGAAATAGATCATTTTAAGATAGTAGAATTAAGAGACAGTGAGTGGGAAGTGTGGCATGTTTGAAACATCACGTCAAGGTTTATTTTAATTTCATAACTACTATTCATTGGCAGGACAAGGGATAAAATATCCTTTTACTAGAGGTAGCTGGGGTGGTCAAAATGTTATGCCAAAAGCAGCCCATTTCATTGCATAATTTTGGACATCCCAGCACATAGATTATGCAGAATGAAAATGTTGCATAGCTGTTAGGTATGCCAGACAATTTTAAATGTCTTAGCCATATCAAAATTTTATTTCCTGTGTAATATGTAATATATCTATATATAAGCTATTCATATTTTTTACAACATTTTAATTTGGTTGTCTTGTTTGCTACCAGCTTAGGAAGGTGAAATTGCTGATGTTTGTGGTAGAATGTTATGTTGGTGGCATCATAATGTAGCTGTCATTTTGGTTCTTATAATTTGTTGAATTGTGGAGAAGTAATTTGAATAAAAAAAGGTAGTAAAGTTTTGATATTGCAATATAGGCAGATGAATCTGATATCAGGTCCCATTTAATAATTTGATATTCAGTAGATATTGCCTGGTATCCAGTACAGAAAACTATTTTCATATATCTATTCTTCCTGTAACTGTGTTTGTGTTGTAAACTTTCTCCTCACGTAACAATTGACATGCTGCTCTGTGAGTGAAGTCTTTCTTACAAACAATGAGTTCTTGTAAGCAAGTTCATACATTCCATCCGAAGATTCATGCAACCACCACATGAGTATATCTGGGACTTTTCTACCACTGGGATATTTCCTAGTGAGCTGTTACGCATTTTTATATTTACACCATAACAACATAGTTTACATTTACAATAAAGTCCCAGTATTTTGTGTTTTGTTCTCCCAAGGTACCTAAAAATGTTCGACATTTGTTACAACAAACGCTGACAAAAAATGTGATTTTTGCAAGAATTATTTCTGTATTGAACTGGTTTTCAAATTACCATTGTGGTAGGAAACCTCTCTCTTTCTGTACCTCTATTCCTTCCTTCATAATTGATCTTCACTGCTACATAGAATTGTGTGCTGTTTCCTCCTCTCTCAGCGGTTCGTTGTTCAAGATGCTAATCAAGAACTCTTGTAGATACATTCTTAAGATAAATATAACATGATAGAATATGGACAGTAAAAAGAGTGCTTCTTCCTGTAATTTACATTCTCAACGACAAAATAAAATATCTCATATCATTTGCATATGACCACAGAACTTCCCGTTGAAGTTGTTTAGATACTAGCATTAGAACCATCTCTGAACATTAGTGACTCTGCTGACATTTTTCTGATCATCTGCATTTGGAATCAAAAGATGCAAGCTGCTTATTGTAATTTTAAGTTGTTTCTTAATTCTTTGTGGTTTATAGTATCATTTGTGAATTGTGATGTTAAATGCATCTTCTGCATTGGACATGGGTGAGTTAAATGAAGTAATTCCATTGCAAACTTACATAGCTTAATAATATTAATACATTATAACTAACTACACTATATATGATCTTTCTTGAATAGTTGGCAGTTACTCAGCTGTTCAGATTTCTCATTTCATGGAGCTCAAGGCTTCATAAGAAGCCTAACATTGTATCCTATTCTTAGCCACTTGTGTCATACACGTGTTTCATTTCTTTTTAGTAATTTTAATCTTATTTTATTTTTTGATATGCCTGAGTCTCCCAATTGATCTCTTTCCTTCAGGTTATCCATTCCATATTTTATATGCATGTTTCTTTTTGTTCATGCTTACATCTACTTTTGACTATTTATGTCCATTAATATTACAGTGCTTCCATCATGGACTAGACTGCAAATGTGGCTATTTCACACCCGCAGAAGGTATTATACCTTTATTCATTTCTTTAATGGTGTGCAATGGACACTGATAATGGGATTTGTGAGTAATGGTTATTGTTTGGCATTTTAAAATACACTGTTCTAAAAATAGAATATAATGGTTGTACATAGGCATGAACATGATATTACATACCACTTACTATTCTACGTTGAAGAGTGGAGGGTAAATAATAATATCACACGCTTTTCTTTTTTTTAAATTTTTCTTACATAAAGTTCCTCCTGCATTTGATTTGCAATCTCCCACCCTGTTCTTTCTGAAAGTAACTTTGAAACTTGCTAGTTCAACCTTAAACACATTTTGAAATTTATTTTTTAACTGTTCTTAAATGTAGCACTGATTCATTAGTCCTACTAACATACATATGCCTATTTTTAAAAAGTATTTAATCATTTTGCATAGTCTGCAGACTTACTAGTAATGCGAGTCCAAATTCTTAATTTTCAGATATTGACCCTGTGAGGACAGTTCTTTTCTGTTCTAGGTCATGGACTTAACAGTGATCTTGTATTAGGTACCAATTTTTATTGGGGCCAGGCCAAGATAAATTTTGGAGATCTCATTTTGGACAAAAACACCTGAAGATTGACATTTTTGTGTCGATACATGAATGCATGGGTATGTTCATAGTCCTCTGAATGTTAAATATTTCATGGCCTGATCTAATGCAAACTCATAGACCCTGATGCAACTATTTATTCATTAAGGTTACAAGATGTCCCTTCGCCCTCTGTAAAAGAGTAAAATGTCAGTCATGCCATCTTATAGCTACATTTCATGCTATTAGATGTTGTATTTTATAGGTTCTTTGTGTGCTGTGCATAAAATGATTGCGTATAGGGCTGGCCGTGTCTAACTCGAGAACTGTGGCCTTTCATGAAATTTCATCTGAAATGATATTTATCTTTTGGTATTTGAAATTTGTTATTTGTATAGATCATAAATATGCCCACAGATCTGTATGCAGTATTGTTTATAAGACAACCATCACAAACTGGTGACGGTAGGAATTCTTGAAGTTATGTATGATAAGTTTTTTTATGCTAGACAGAATCTATTCATAAGTAACTTGATCTGCACAGTTGATAGAACAAACAGAATGTTTAATACTTATGTTCATGTATTTCTAGTGATAATAATAGTGGAAAATATGTAAAATGGATTGCAGTGTGCTTCATTTTTTATATGAAGATAAAGGAGGTAAGAGTTAATTTATAAGTATTTAATAATTCATTAATTGCACTGAAATGATTCCCATATTATGTGAAGTCTTTTTAAAGATGGCAAATTGTCATTTTGTTTGTGAGTAAATGGTTATATATTATTTCTGTTTACTCATCAGACACTTCATGAATAGGCTTCTATACATTGACACTTCCATAGTCAGTTGAATAAATAAACATTTTAAAATTATATTAATGAAATCGAAAACATTTACGTTATTCAAAGGGTCTATATAAACAGTGTGTTTGAAGTTGTGCGTAATATTGCGAATGACACCAACCTATGTGGAACAGCCAGGAGCATTCAGAATGCCAATGTACAAAGAATGTCTGGAAACTTATTTCATTGCAGATCGTACCTTTCCAGTCTTGTTTCAGTAGATAGCGTGAAGTTTCAGGGTACCGAGTACTGTGTTGTTTGATTTCTACTACAGGGCATCCAAAAAGTTACTGTGCAGTATTTTGTTTTACTTAAGATCTACCAGTATTGCCAGGGCTTACAGGTCATAACTGCAGCTGCACTATGACTTTTTGGATGCACTGTACACCGCATTATGAAATTTGGCCTTCAAATGATTAATATTTTGCTTGAATGTGATTAGTACTCTTAACTGTATAGGTGGGATAGCTCAGTAGTGATCAGGTTATGCGCTTGACAACTTGGGGGTGTGATTCCTTTGTTGCAATGTCAAGACCAGCTTTGGGGCCCACCTAACTTCTATTGCAGTGGCTACCAGAGTTCTTTCCTTAGTAAATCAGCCGGGGTGTGAAACTAACCGCTCACTCCTATATAGTGCCGAGATTAGAGATATGTGTAACGTAGCGGAACGTAGACCAGCTCTTTTTAGTTTGGGTAACTGAATAATTTTGTGACTAGATGCTGGCAAGTTTCATTCCAGTCCTGAGGTTTGTTTCTCTTTGTGAACTTTGAATATATCCAGTACAGCCAATGCTGAAACTTGTAAGTTTTTTTTTTAAAAATGTTTGGATCAACATTTTTGAAAATCTGAATGTAGACAGCAAATATTTCTTGAAACTGCTGGCCTATACCAGTGATTCACAGGCGCAGCCATTGGCTGTTTTATGTGCATTGCAAAAGAAGTGAAAAAGTAAGCGATACAAGGGGTTAATGTAGCTTCATACCTCTGTTTTACATGTGCCGTACCTAATTGTTTTTAATATGCCCATTTCCCAGTAGTTGAATGTTCTTGTATATGTTGGAACATAAAGCCATCAAAATGTGATGGTGGCTTTTTTGAAATACAGTCGTAACAAATGCTTGGGCACTTCTGGTGTGACTAAACATTTAAGGAAAATTGGAAACTTAGCTTTATGTTTTAATTATATGTTTATTTGTGTCTAAGTGCTATAAGCTGTACCATAGCTTTGGAAGTTAGATGCTAGGTTTTCACAGCGGAGGCTTGTGTTCATTTCGAGGTCAGTCCATGTGGAATTTCTGATGGACAAAGTGGTACTGGGGTGGGGTGGGGGTTTCTCTTTCAGTTTTTCCCTACAGTAATCATTACTTAAGTTCTTTGCCCCCTTCCACTGCCTTTGATGTCGGATAGGCTCAACCAGTCTGTGCGTTGTCATAACCTCGGTCCTTAGCGGGGACTAGGCCTGGCATGTGGTTAGACATGTAATAATTAACTTATTCAAGTATTTTAACTTTATATCATTTGCATCTTCAATGGACCAGTCAGTAGACCACATTATGGCTACTTGATGTATTGGAGTTTAATTTTACAATATCAAGATGTGGAAATCCGTTACTATGATAAAATAATTTATGGAATGATCATATATACATTAGTCACAGTTGCATTTAGGACAGGAAAACCATAATGCTTCTAGCAAACGTTTTCAAAAAAGGGTTGTTGGGGGGAAGGAATGCTAAAGTGATACTTTGAAATATTTTGTGTAATTGTACATACTTCAAGGACTTCTGACTACAGCTTCAACAGTGTTAAAAGTGGAGACCCATGTGGAAGTATTAATCAAAATCATATGATCTGATTTCAAGAACATGTCTTGGATGTTAATTCGATGTGTGCGTAACCGATTGATGTCAATTGATCGAGCGGACCAGTACTTTAAATGTTAGGTACAGTATTGTCATAAAGTTGACAGGTTTGAAGGGAAGATATACTGAGATTTTACTGTAGTCTTAATGAGCCTTGACTTAACTTTTATTCACTACTTTTGTAGAATAAAGGCCCTGTTCTACTCAGCTGACGATGTATTTTGGAAAAGAACCGTGGTTACAGACCTGAATACCTCTTCACGCTTGTACCCAAAGTACCAAGTTTTAAATTGTTTACCTTAGTGCATCTATTAGAGGAAAATATTGGCATTACTTTGGAAAAGAGATGCATGCAACTCGATTTTCTATTAACAGCTTTCAAGTACCATATTTCATTGCGTAATTAATGCACGTTTTTTTCCGACATTTGTTGATGGGAAAATTTAAAATATCTCGGTGTACTTAACCTGTTTGTAGGAGTGAGTAGGCCAAAGGAAAGATTAATTGCTAAAAAGTGTACTTTTTTGTTAAACTTTTTACGTCAGGTCCGTGATGTTTCACAGGACATCGCATTCAAGTAACTGTGTCATACTGCTAGCCATGCAACATGTAATTGCTGTTACTAGATTTCTGGACTTATCTGTTGTCTCTTATTTTGGTGAAAAAATTCAATATTTCAGAAACTGGATCTGTTTGTGTCTTTAGGTGAAAGTGTGGGCAGTTCCTACTCTGTACGGTGATTACGGTTAACTCTTTGTAATGGACTCGACTGAGTTGATACCTCATTCCACGCGAAGGTGAAGATAGGCGCAGTTTAAAAAATACTTTATTTTCGGAATACCAGATGATGGACGAAGTCCAGAAATCTGGTAATAGTAATTGTAATACATTGTCATCAAATCCCTTTAGAATCAGCGTATAATGTGGAGCAGCAACAGAGATTAATTCTACATGAACCATATGGAAAGACCTCATTTTCCATCGCATTCTTATTTCAGATTTTGTACCTGCTGCTATTCCTTTGAGACTTCAGTGACGGAAGTCTCTATTGTCTTCTGTACCCAAATATCTAATGCATGTTATATATGGTGATTTATGTGTTACCTAATTTTGCAACCAAAAAATTAAGGTTTATGAATTGTGCAGTGAAATTTAGTATGTCGAAAATTCTTTACTTAATCTACAAATAAAAATGTGTCAAATTTAACTTGAAATGTAAGAATTTTATAAAGGTAGAGTAGGAATGTAGGTGTTGGTGTATGTTTTATGAAGTATTTTGAATATAATCTTGCATTAAGTTTTTATCTATTTATTCTGGTATTTCAAAACCAATATAATTCTTTATTTTTGGAAGGTCAGAAAGAGAGAGAGAGAGGGGTATTTAATAGCTATCCCCCCCTTTAGGCTAGTATTTTTATAAATTGCCCCAGTACAGAATACTGAATGGGTTTTAATCGTAATTTTATCAGTATTTTTAGGAATAATTACAAATTTGATCATAGTCTCTGTTAATGGGTACATTCATTACACATATTGAGTTCAGTTAAAATCTGGCAGACTTAAAAGCTAATGTTAAGTAGGGTCTAGTGAACTTAATGAAAAAAAATTTACTTACGAATTTTTATAATAAAAACAATTCGCTTTATATACTTAGTATATAAATATCTTACAAACAATAATATGCGTGCATAATTTAATAAATTACACTGAATGTGGGCTAAATGAGGAATGTGTGGTTATGTTAGCTGGTTCTCTGTGCCTTTCAAAAGTAGCGACGCCACACACTACGAACTGAAGAGGGCAGTATGTAAATCCCTAATATGACTACCCACTTCTACAGTTGGATTAATCATGCATATGACCCTAATCACATTTAAAATTGTATGTTTAATATACTAATCCTTGGGAATAGTATTCCTAACCATTTTGATATTTGTAGACAAATGATTGCTTGAAGGTAAAAAATACGTTTTTGGATATATTTAACATAAACCTGCCATAGACTTTTGAAATCTATAAAAGTACAAGGTTTTATGTAATAAATTTTGGGAGTCAGAGTGTAGTATCAGTGGAATTTGTGGCTAATTTATAGTTATACTTGCCTGTTGTGAAATAGCTCAGTCAGTATAGTGACTAGCTACGGGCTGGACGGGCGGGGTTCGATCCCCGACGGGGGCTGAGGATTGCTGTGTAAGTAGCGTGATTCGTGGATGTCCGATACAGTTTTTTGAATATCGTGGATTGGAAGAGTTTTTATTTTTATAGATATTTCCAACCAACAAAAGGTTAGGAGAGATGTGTAGGGGAGGATGGGCTAATTAAGGTCACTTAACGAAAAGTATACGCAAAGTTGAAACTTTATATAAACTGGAATTTAGTCTGAAGGGTCTACATCTTAAGTATGCAGTATAAAACACGCAGAACGTAACAAAAGATCTGTAGGAAATGATAACTGAAGACGTAGCTTTGACCGGTATTCCCCACCCTTAGGGGTAATGACTTTGCAGTGGAACTCTCTGTCATTAAGGTAAAACATTTTGGTATGGAAATCTTTATTTAATTTTCTTTTATTTGTTATAAAATATTATCTGGAGAATACATATAATTTATTCCATTTTAGTGACTAGAAAAAAATGACACAGTAATATACAGGACACTTGTACAGTTTCTTTGGCTTCAAAGTAACACACACAAATAATTCAGGCAATAAGTAATATTATCCTTTATTCGTTGAAACATTGAGGAATACTAAAAATGCACATCGTGACGTCATAATTGAGTATTGTTCGTAGTTTCTCTTCTACTGTAGAGTACCTTTGAACTTCTGTAGTTTTGTAATAGCATTATGTTATTTGTTAGGAGTCTATGCAAACTTTAAATGTACTCGTACTTGGAATTTCATTGCTGAAAATCTATTTCTTTAATAAAAATCGTTTGTTCAGTGTTTATTATTAGGTATATTAGTTCAGAGTTAACAGTCGACCGTAGAAATATCATTTACCGGCAAGTCAGCTCTCTGTTTCTCCGCCTTTTCTAAATGATGACACTAAAATATAGCTCATTATTTCATAGCAGACAACATGTTGATAGTAAAGTTGTGTATATATGTAACTAGTATGATCATATTATTCTTAACACTTTTTTACCAATTTATTTTACTTTTTGAAAAGAAAGTACAATTTTATAAAATTAATAACCTTTTAGGAGTGTGTAATAAATTATAAACGTTGAAAAGAAATTAAAATATTGCTGTTACAATTAGCTTTATGTAACAAAGTAACAGTACAGGCGAATGATATATAAAGAAAGACTTGAACAATTTACTGATATTTTGTGAACTGTTGTTAAATGTGTAGAAACGCATTCGAAATCAAAATTTTGCAGCACATCGTTTGAGAAACACCGAAGTAGTCTGTACAGTAGACAGAGCGTCATTAAATCAAATAAACTGACAACTTTGCGTCTTATTTGTTGTTTTACTCAGACAGGATACCTCAGCTGTGTGAATAAAGATTGAGTGAATTTCTTCTCTGCAGACGCAACCTGTCGAGCACTTTTTTATTTATTTATTATTCATATTACGTACTTTGGTTCGTATGGTTTCCTATAAATTATACGAGAAGGAACATTTGTTTCACGAATGGTTAGGTCTAATCATGTTTTCCAACCATTTACATAATTTGTATAATGTATGACTGGGTAAAACTGCAGTTTTACATAGGATTTGAAGTTTTCAAGGTGGTGAGTCCGAAGATGGCTGTCTTCTGGGTTGTAGCGCTATGCAATCTGGTAGAAGCAGCGCGAATGGGAACGGTTTCCATGCGCGAGGCTTGCTTATCGCCCTGTTGATGGAGACAGCAAGGACCTCTGAAACGTTGGTAAACTTATACCAGGCTACACGGCGAAACAACCCAGAAGACAGCCATGTGCAGTTCTACGTGTAGTACTCCCCGCCCTCCTCTTGGAAAATAAATAGTTCGTATTGAACCCCGTCTGAATACGTAGCTAAGTAAACTATGGATATTTTTATTTCCATAAAAATAGATTGGTGATTTATGACAGTAAGTGTCAAGAATTATTTCATACGTCCCCACATGTAATTTGTAACCATGTTCGCCCGGGTTGATTCTGTCTCATCGATATTAATATTTTATAAAGGCTTTGATTCGTAGGCGCGTTTGGTTAATAAATGCATGCTAGAAAGGACTAAATATTTTATCTAGAAGTACTTGCGTTAAGTGGGAAATCTATCCGAAATGAAAAAAACTGTTGAGGTCCCTTGAGGTACTGTTATGGCAGGCTTTAATATAATTATGTAACGGAATTAAACTGTGACGTATCTTGAGAATTGCAAAATTATTTCTCCATCATATTCATAAGGATCTTTGTTCTCTAGGCTGAAGCCTTGTTGAAATGTAGTCAAGGTCTCGTGCCCTCTTCAGCGTCTTTAATTTATCATTGAATCTCTCACGATTAATTGACTGTATCTTCTGTTCTTCACTTACGCATTGGTAATCAACGTCAAAAATTCTTCTATTCCCTTCTACTCCATTTTATACCTCAGTGGCCAGATCATATTTATGAATCCATGTCATAGTTTATCGCGGTTACAACTAATTAATCGTAAGCAGTGATATTCTGTAACTTATTCGAATTTCTGATAAACGTGCTATGAATTTCGACTGGTCCTTGGTCTCCTCTAGTGAATGTTTGGATATTAGCTTCTAATAGTCCATATCCTTAACTAATTACCTTTTTTCATCATCGTCACAATAAATTCGTTAGGTTATTGAAGGACACTGTTTAAAGAGTTAAGTTTATAAAAGCATTGAAACTGATGGGTAAACGATCATGCAACTTAAGAAATATACCTCGAGTATTGTCTGCTGTTTGCATCTGGGAGGCTCATGATTTCAACTCGACAGGAGTACGTGTTGTTCTCGTTAATTTTACCCTGTGAATTCCCTCATTACTCCCAAGGAAATACCGGAATGGTCTGTGACATAATCCCAAGCTACGACCACTTCATTTCCAGCTGCATTTGAACATAAAAAGTATCGTATTTGCCCTTATTAAACGAGCCTCTTTTTTCTTAAAATAATTTCCGCAAAATAAATAGAGCTTATTATTCTCTCTTGTTGAATGTACTTAAATGTATTTTTGAACTATTCAGTGGACTTTTGTAGGAGTGATGTTATATTTCTTGTTTAACGCATCTAAATTGTGGCGAGCATTAGGCTAAATTCGGGAGTGAATTCAGTTCGGACAAATAAGTAAATTAAGTGATATTATAGGTGATTCTTTACAAAAATCTGAGGAAAATTATATCATAAGGGCAAATAAATGGAGATATAAGTATCATTCAAGTGTTAGTTGTTCTAATCCCCAATTTTACAGTGATCCTGACTGACGCATGACTCTGTTTTGTAAACTTTGGTTTGAGTCAGAAACGTAACACTCGCGAATCGCGAGGTATTACTCTGTATCGTCGAATTGTTGCTTATTAACTGATATCTTCGTTCCAACTCCTAAGAATTCCTCTCGCGGCCGGACATTGCCTATAGATTGTGCGCTCACCAGCAGGAGTTAACGCGGTGATACAGGAGTTGCCACTGCCGGCACTGTCAGGCTGGCAACGCAGTGTTGGAACCACCATGAACTCTCATGTGCCTGTTCAGATTACCCGACTGCGAGAAACGCAGTAAACACAACTTGCATTGATATGGCTTCTCACCGCTGTGAATTCTCAAATGTTTCGTTAGAGTAGACGAGTCTGAGAATGCCTTTTTACAAAGTCTACATCTGTAGGGCCTTTCTCCCGAATGTGTACGCATGTGCGTTGTGACTGAAGAAGATTGTGAGAAGCGTCTATCACATATTGGACAACGGAAAGGCTTCTCTCCGGAATGAGTGCGCACATGCGCAGTAAGGTTCGCGGCTTGACTAAACGACTTATTACAGTCTCCACAACGGTAAGGTTTTTCCCCAGAATGTGTTCTCAGATGCGTCTTTAGAGTGCTGGGACGCGCATAAGTCTTTCCACAAATTCGACATAAATTTGGGCGTTGTGTTTCGTCACTGTTTACTGATGTCATCGCAGCAGCAGCGGCGGCCGCAGCTGCTGCTGCAGCAGCCATTTTGTTCTGATGATACGTACTTCCGTTCGCCATCTTGTTTTGATAGGTGTTTCCATTCCGTCTGTTGTTATTGCAATTGCGTGATGAGACTGGTGTCCCGGCTGTAGAGGAAACTGGAGTGAAACTCGTTACTTTACTAATCACAGGCTTGAAAGATGAATTAGTTGTGATGAGAGGTGGCTCTGTTGGAGGTCGGAAGTCCGCGGTGAAGGAGTACGTGGCTCCACCAGTGCAGGCTTGAGGACTCAGCAGGCCCTGTGTTTGAGGGTAGACAGGCGATGGATTGGGAGTTGCTGATGTCCACTGCATCTGGAAAAGTTCCGTAAGTCAACAGTTACAGTGTCGACAGTCGTGTTATTTGGGTATTACTTTACGTTATAGAAGTTGATGAGCTTTTGTGGTATCTAATGAGACGAAAACATGCAAGGAAAGGCACTGGTGTCGCCTTCCAGTTCCATTGCAGATGTGAAGCAGATTTCTTATTGTAAGGCTAATGGGCTGGTCGTTCAGGTAAACCAAGCTAGCCCACCGGTGCTACCATATGCAGTGTTTCTCTGGAATTTAAAGAGAATATTGAAGGAGAATACTACGTGGACAGACGAACGGGTTTGATTAATACATTTTTGTTTTTAAACTGAGGTTTTAAGGAAAGCTAAAGTAGTAAGGTTTAAACATTCGCAGATGTTAACATTATAGTTTAGGCTTTCATGCTATACTGAATTGCAGTGTTAAAGTGTACTTCGGAACCGTCCGGAAGCTTTTGGTTTGTTATGCATTTCCTTGTGTTTGCCATTTACTGTTAAAGACAACTTTTGTTTTGAAGAGGCGTTATTGTGCATCATTTACTCAAAACAGGAACAAATATTATGGTTGTTGATTGATATAATCGGTTCTGTAGACCAGCAGTAACTATATTTATCAACAATTAATAACTGCGTTTTGCCATACATGGAGAGTAACGAGCCAGCTGTTTAACTTACATATTCAAACAAAGTTTGAGGTCTTTTATATTTAGAGAATGAATGACATGTTGATAAATGCGGTTGGCCGTTAATGGCGTACTAGTTTCTAGATACGAAAGGGCTGGACAAAACAGATTGTAAACAATAACTAAAAAAAAATTTTCTGAAATATTTCCGTTTAATTACCTGAAAACATAGACTACTAACATCTTAATTGGCAAAATATGTCAGAATAACTTTAATTGTATTGTCAGACATCAGAACTATTCACAAAGGACCGTTATACTGTCTCCTACTTTAGAAATGGCTGTAGCATCGTCTAGACCAGTGGTATTCAACCTTTTTTGTTCGCGTACCCCCAGATATAATTTCTCTTCAACTTTGTACTCTCAAATTTGTTGGTGTATAATTCAAGTTATACATAGTATATAATCTACATCTAAAATAAATTAAATAAATTACATTACTGATTATTCAGTATTTATCATAAAATAATATATATTTTTTTTAAATTTCACGTACCCCCTAAGATGTCTTCGCGTACCCCCAGATATAATTTCTCTTCAACTTTGTACCCCCAAAGTTGTTGGTGTATAATTCAAGTTATACATAGTATATAATCTACATCTAAAATAAATTAAATAAATTACATTACTGATTATTCAGTATTTATCATAAAATAATATATATTTTTTTTAAATTTCACGTATCCCCTAAGATGTCTTCACGTACCCCCGGGGGTTCGCGTACCCCAGGTTGAATACCACTGGTCTAGACATTCGGCTGGAGAATATGACAAACCACTAAAATTTTAATGAGTCCAGGTGGGATTCGAATGAGATAGCCCTAACGTTCGGGATAGACACGTTACCGCCATGCTAACCTTTTCTATGAAGCAGGACCATGTAATCATGGAGTAAAACCTCCGCTGAAAGTGTTGCCAGAATAAATGCCAGCTTCACCTTCTGGTCCTTTCCATTGTGTATATTTGGTAGGATGAATGTCCGTCATAACGCGGAAAGGAAGAAGCATTTCCTGCTTTTGTACGGGTGTAATGAACACGGAGCGTCCCTTGGATCTGAAGGAAACCGATCGATGTCAGTAAAACCATTACGTCTCTAGTTGAGTCGTAACGCAAGTCGAGTGTCGATTGTGATCTCGGCTGTGAGGTCGTGCAGTCTTGTAGGTTGTTACTAACGATTTGAAGGAACGTACCACTTCTATCTTCTGAGTGGAATTGAAGATGAAGGCGTTTATTTCCTCCAAAACGTTGATAACCACCTACAAGACTACGCAGTGTCACAACTCAGAAGACATTTTCGCGTCGTAAGAACGTGAAATGTAAGATTGGCTTAAGTCGTTCAACCGCGAATGAAATCGTGACTGGATCTATTGCATCCCGGAAGTGCGTTACAGAATTTGTAACAGATCTGGCACTACAAGAAGAATGTTCTAAGAGCCACCTATTTTATTTAATTAAATAAGTATGTAGTCTGTGAGAAGTTTAAGTAGAGTAAAGGTTCGTTTGGGTGCTATAGGGTGATAGAAGTTTTGGTAATAGTCTCACATACTGGGAAGGCAATGTACTGTTGGGTGGAATTAATACTATTAATAACAGTGATCCTGTGAAAATAGAAATAGTTAAAATATGCCTTAAGTGGGTTAATTAAATTAATCCATTTATGAAGTCGAGAATGATAGTAGCAACGAATTAAGCACGTAAGATTAAGCCTATAGATTAGGTCCATTATGAAATAATTTATATTCAAGGAATAAATAGGTGACCCAACACACGCTTTTGGGATTTGATGTTAATAAATGTCATAGGCCTACAGGGAATTCTGGTTGTAACATGTAGATATTTTGAAGCTGATTCTGTCCCTAACGCATAACTTATTTTAAAGAGAGGAACAGAGGAAGAAGGGAATAAAGACAAAGTAGAATGATGGAAAGGAACAAATAAACAAACAACGATCCCAGGTTAGTTCAGCATGTTCACTGGTCTGGATCGATAAGATGTACATCCGCCCACACTTTAGAATTAGCTCCACCCACAACCAGCGGTTGTCATCGCAACAGACAATAAAGATGGCTTCTCGGAGACGCACAGCTGCCATAACTACAAGACCGTGAGCAATGACAATCATCTTGTCCGCGTCGAGTACCTATCATTTTTATTGTTTTTGAGGAAATTTCATATTTTTACCAAAATATGTCAAAGGATTCAATACAAATGCTTAAAAGTTTTGTTAGTCCACATTTAAAGTAGCCCTCATAATGTTTAAGATCGATCAGATGTGTACGTATTACCATCAAACACTAGACAAAGAGGAAAGTTGTAGGCCCTATCATGTTTCGTGGAAATCTGTCAAATGATTTATTAAAAGATTTGTGTGAAACGTCAATTGGGCCCTTATGTGAAGTGTCCTTTAGAATCGTTTAAGTAGGAGGAAAGTTCAATAGCCTGTGAAAATAATAGTACAATAGACAATAGACAATAGGTAAGAGTCATATAAACCTTTCTTAAATATATGTTGAAGGACTCAAGAATTAAACGTAAAATTTAGTGTAAAGCCTCTGACTAAAATTTACCAAAGGAAATCAAGTGAAAATATCTCGAAAATGTATAATGTAAACCTACGTCTGCTATGCCGAGTTTGATTGAAATGTGTCAGGTAGTTTCTATGTTGTTTCTTGCCAACTACGGACGTGACGAAAGTAATAGGCGATTTTAGATTTTTTTCGAAATACAACTAAATAATAGGCCTACGTTGCTCGCAAGTGTTGGCTGTACAGTTTTGAGCGGTTTTAATGTAGTTGTATAAGAATAAACTTTGCCTTGCATTTCTTGCGAAGTTCAATCGAAATAAGACATATTTTAAACCGGTTTTCGTACCAAAAATTGGCATAATATAAATTGCAACTTCTATTTGAAAAAAAGTTTTTAATGCATTCCACGGTCTATGTTAAACGAAACACACGGGAATCAATATGGTTTTTCTCAGCATGTTATCAGCTCTCTTCATTCCCTTAGCAGTAATAGAGCTGCGAGCACATATAGAATAACGAGGTATAACTTGAAATATCTAAAGATCGAATATGGAAAATTTGTTTCTATAAAGTTTCTTCTTCACGTCTAAATTGCGGGTGCTTTGAGAATTACTGTTTTAGGGTGACTGTATACAGATTGAATTGAAAATATTTGAAGTAGAGACCGATCCTGATAGGATTTCTTGTGACGGTAATGACACTTGAATGTTTCGTATTCTTGGTGTGACGGGGCATAACTTGTTTGCTGCTAACGCCTTACGGATCGACCCGCCCGTCATTCACCCAAGCTAAAGAAGTTGCCGGTAAGGCACGGCGTTTGCCATTATAGACGCAACGTGTCTGTTTGCAGTGCATTTTACGTAATGTAGATTTGATGTTTTGGTTTTCTGGGTTGTTGCACCATGTAATGTTGTGTTTGTATACCATTTTTTGTGAGAACGTACGGCTTACATCTCCAGGACTTAAGTACTTTAACCTCTAATTCTGAAGATGGAGTGAACATGTTCATCCGAAAAGTTGGTATAAACTTTAAACAGCGCAATAACCTAGAATACCAGAATATAAATATTGTTTGTCCATGTGCGTATATGTCGTAATAATTTTTGAACAAATTGAAGGATGTCTATGAATCTGGGTATAATTATCATACCATCAGTCTATTCGACATGACTTCATCTTTGCAATTCTTATTCCCTGCCACCATCAATACCAACATTCCTGGAATGTTTCGAGATAACAGACCTACTATGACCATACTATTACCGTATATAATCGCTTCCTTTATAATCCGTGCTATTTGCCGCGTACAAATTTACAAATATCGTCTGCCTTGACCTGAAGAAATCAGCGACAGTGTACGCCCATCTGACAAGTGCTGATGGGAGTGGTAAAATGAATTTTATATTTTAATGCCAACCTCACCTTTACGTATTTAGTCTTATTATTGTTGAAGGGTCCCACTCAAGCCATGGATGTTGTCCTGTGTACAGGTAGAGGCATTGTGACGGGCCGATCCCTCGTCTAAGGAGTCCTACCGAATTTCTATAGATCAAAGCCAACGAAAGTTGAGACCCGCAGATGATCGGACACTGAAAAACTTTTCGTATAAAATAAAAAAAAAATGCTGAAGAGTCTGATACTGACTTGAGGTCTGGTAAGGAGGAAACCCTAAGTTGTATAAATCGAGTGGTGAGGGCCTTTACTATCGCATGTGGAAGAAGTACCGTTATCTGTGGTAACTTAACTTAAATCCGCTTTACACTCGCCGCGTGTAACTGCAGGTGTTAGTCGTTAGTCGAGCTTTAAGCAGGCCTACATGAATCAGTGGTTGAATCTCCTTACCTGCGGACAGGTCATCTGGTGCTGCAGATTCTCTGGGTACCCGTGCATCGTCATGTTCATAGACACGTTGACACTCATGCTGGGGAACATGTTGTGGTGCTGTGCCGGCGTCTGGGCACCGAACATCCCGCTCTGGTCTTGCGCGCCCGTGCAGAACTGCGTGGTGCCATAGCCTGCGCTTGGAGACATCATCTGCAACAGGAGCTCTGGTCCTTTGTGTCTCTTCGTCACTATTACCTCATGGAGCCTCCTCTTCAGTAGGCATTCAAGAATCTGTCATCTGTTCCATGTAGTGCCGAGATTTTAATTCTTGGAACGTCATCCCCAGTCTCCCATGCTTTTTCATGGCGTTGTGCTTGAGAAAACGAATTGCTTTTTTTATTATTATTAGCTAATCCAATGGAGCAGAGTCCTTCTTGAGAAGCTAATAGTAACCTAAGCTCAGGCAGTTAAATTCACTGAATTTTATTGAAACCGAAAGTTCATTACTGTATTCACCGGTCAATATCTTAAGCCGGATAAATCCAATCCATACCCCAAACCGGGTTTTTAAGATCCACTTTAATATTGCCCTCCCACTTTCTTCCGAGTGGTCTACTCCTTTCAGGCTTTCCAAACAAAATTCTGGTTGCTTTGTGCCCCGTCCATCTCTTTGGTTTCATCGTTCCAAAAATGTCTACTGATTAGTACGAATTACAAAGCTCCTTTTTATTCAGTTTTCTTCAGTCTCCCGTCACTTCATCTCTCATCTCAAATCCTTTTTTTTCTCTTAACTGCAGACATCAGGCTCCACACCCACACAAAAGAACATGTACTATTGTTATTATTAATAGTAATATTAGTAGTAGTAGTGGTAGTAACTATCACTTAATACTGTTCTGATTCAGTCTTTCACCGCTCCATTCCAGTCGATGGAATATCGACACAGTGTACCTCATAAATGATCTTAAAACAAAGTTGGTTGCTCATCCGTTCTCGACAGTGTTAATTTACAGGTTCCTGCAAAGTTAGAGGCTCTTCTATACAATATTTAATATGCGTCTGCATTCATTTGTAATTAGTTAATACAGCTTGTCCAAATATTGTTTAGGAAGTCGATTTGGCAAGTCAGTTTAAAACAACTGGAACTTGCAAACTAATTATTGTTTTTAAACACATATATTGGTCTTTTTGTAGCAGTTTTTTTACATCTCAGTCTGTATTTAATGTATTTATAAATTAGGCAATTTAGTATCTTCAGAGCATGAAAATAAAATAACTTTAATTTGTAAATACATTTCGTCAGAATTGTTTATTTCAGTGAGTTCTAAACCCGTAAACACTCTTTGTAAACAAGGCAGATATGTCTTGATCTTTGTTCTACGTCTGTTCTGCATGACGCCAGACTTACCTGATGTGGATGAACTGTGTATGAGAGGGACGCGGAAGGTCCCTGGTACGACCCTTGGCCTGTACATTGCTGCCCAGCGCCGTAGGAACCTGCGAAGTTGCTGCATGGAGATAGCTGGCCGTCTGTTTGTCCCGGGTGGACGACCGCGTGTTTCAGGGAGAGCAAGACGTCTGCCATATCATGCGGCTGTTTCTCCTTCAGCACCGGAAAATCTGTCCTTGAGACACACAGTTAAATCTGTTTTAAACGGAACCTTTATTAAACGGATGCCTGCGTGGATTAGGAAAAGTTTCTTGTCCCTCGAATAAAAAGTTATATAATTGCCCGCAATAAACAGGAATTAGTTATATGACGTGAAGCTTTCACGGCGGCTTTCATTAACAAAGCCTTGAAAATGATGACAGAGATGGTCCTCGAAACGTCGATTGATCACCAACTAACACGGCTGAAATCCCGAGAAGACTTTATTAAGGAATTAATTAGCTTGGAAACGGACATGATATAGATAAATTTAACGGGAAATGGTTTATTTGAATATATTTGTGCTCTGTTCACATATAATGTGCTTTTTTTTTGGAGCAGTCTACGAACTATTCGCTTAAATAATTGTATATATCTGCAGAGTTCACCAAACATTTCTATCGAGTGATCTTGAGGATACTGGGAGGACTTCTATGAACTCAGTTTCAATGCTGAACTTTGCTGGATTCGGAGATTTTCTTCTTTTTTTTTAGTATAAACGTTCAATGGATATCTCGCACAGATAAATTTTCAGTTGACATTTTTATTTGCTTTTTATATCTGACACTGTGATGAAGCATGAGTTATCTTTAATTGGACACGAGTGCAAAGTCAATGTCTTAAATTAAGAATCAATGAATTTAACAAGATTCTTAACTTGTTTCCCATGAAGTATTAATGACTAATTAACTCTGTGGCAGCAAAACAGGAAGACTCAAAGCCACTAGCATCAAAGTCCAGACACTTTCACCCTTCTATCTTTTACACAACTAATTTCCCTATAATCCATCATATTTGTATCCTCTTATAGTAAATTGAGATTTTGCCACCAAAATTCTATATTCATTTCCTGTCTCTCGCATTCTAACCACGTGCCCCACCCATAATCGATTTCCCTGCCTTAACAACACGACGTGACCTGCAGAAATCACAAAATTATTTATGTAATGCCCTTAATTGCTAACTTCAGCCTTCTTAGATATAAATTTTATAAGTTTGCACGTGTTTTATTTTAGATTTTGCGTCTCTAGTTATTATGCATGCTTGTCTGTTCCAGAGACAACAGATCATTGCCAATAGTAGAGATATTGTACTACATGGTCTCAAATTTTTCCTTTTGATTTAAATAAATCTGCTTCTTATCGGAAAAGTTTCAAATTTAAGTTTTAGACCATAACGACGTTTGTAGTTTATGTTACGTACAAATACAATATTTAAAACTATATGCTTTTATTCTTGAGGAAATGTCATGAAATTCTGTTTGGACATTATGTAAAGTGTTAAGTGACACGCGGACGGACATGTCTTCTCATTGTAAGCTCATTTAAAACACTCTACAGGTCACGAGGACATAGAAGTGTGTACTTTAAACGACTTAAAGTTTTGCAAATGCATTCTTTGCCACTATGTATGCCTCATTATTTATTATTTATTACACAATAAAGCCACAGGTACGAGTCATTTGGATACTATTTCATTTTATGTGATCTGTTTAATATTAATTATATGAAAAATAATGCATATAAAATGTACAGATGTTAATGACACTCACCATATGCCTATATTTTGTATTTAATGTATTTAAAAATCGTTTGTACAATGATTCGTTTCGCTAAAATGGCAAATAGAGATTTTGTCGGATAAATGCGGTTAAAATAAAATAAAACATTTGAGGAAGTAAGTTTTATCAAACTTAAGTCACTGTAGATTATATGTAATGCATCTTAACTTATGATCATAGAAATATAACAAGCACAGTTTCCTGTAAACTGAGTGTCTAGGCTTTGCACTGATACGAGCTGTAACTTTGTGGCGGAATAATAATTGTTACCATTTAACGAAATGAAAACCCGAAACTAATCTAAAATTTGTTTAAGAAACCAATTCCTATCCTAGATATAACACAACGCTGGTTTATTACAAAGATGGAACTTCTTAATACTGTTTATGGAAATATCGTTGTTCATTCTGAGAATCACCTGATACCTATAAACACGCTCTGTGTGCAGATTACAGAGTTACTGAATGCTATAGTACCTCTGCGCGGTTCACGTAATGAATACCGTGCTTTACAGGGTTAGGCGAATAATATAAATATAAATATTACTCTATCACTTTCTGTCTACACTTACTTGTAGTTGGCAGCTGAGCAGGGACTGAATGGGAAAAGACTGGGCAGGGGATCCAAGTCCAGAGGCGGCAACGAGAAAGATCCCATGTCCTCCGGAGACCAGTATGCCCCCCCACTGCCGAGACCTGTAGGAACCTGTACTCCACCTGAACTGCCGTATGTGCCTCCCAAAACTGCAGGCGACGGGCCACCACCTGCGCCCTGCAACTCGACGAGCCCGTAGTGGGGGTTGTTCGGAATGTAACATCCATCCATCTCAATTATACGCCGGCTCGTATTTCTCTCTCAAACTTCACCGTTTCCCCCACTCCTTCCGTTACTTGCCGGTGCAGCCTTACGATACCTCTTTCTGGAACACATAAAGTACACGTATATTTCCAACTACTCAATAATAATAATAAAGGAGGATGAATCCTTAGAACGTAGCCGATCTCAATGGGCGAACCACAACCGCGCTGAAGCTGCGATACAATGCACTACGGAGCATGCACGATTATGTGGAAGGCTTCAGATATTAATTATTGCAGTGAGGGGTTGGAGTGGGGGTGAGGGGTTAGGAGACAAGCCAAAGGTATGCTGTATATTAGCAGGCGATTCTGAATTTTGCAGGCTCTGGGATGCAGAAACCTCATTCACATCCACCAACAAACGAATGGCGAATCTAGGTGCCTGGAGAAGTTGGTTGACTCGCTGAGTGACAGACTCTTTGACTAAGTAACTGATTCATTGAATGATGAGTTATTGATTAACTGGTTATCTGACTGACTAGTAACTAACTGAGTAACTTATAAGACACTATGTATGAAGATATCCGTCTTCTGGGTTGTTGCGCTGTGTAGTCTGGTCGATGTTAACCAACGTTTCAGAGGCCATACTGCCTCCGTCATCAGGGCGATGACGCCCTGATGACGGAGGCAGTATGACCTCTGAAACGTTAGTTAACATCGACCAGACTACACAGCGCAACAACCCAGAAGACGGATATCTTCATACTCACCGCTGTGAGAACCTCAAGTCTTACACACTATGTATGATTTGAGGTTTTCACAGCGGTGAGTATGAAGATTTCCGTCTTCTTATAAGATACTGATTGTGAGACAGTGACTACTGACTGAGTATCTAACTACTTTAACCACTGACTCATGGAGTAAGTTACTGACCTAGTGAATGACTAATTAACAGGGTAATTAATACTAATTGAATGATGTACTGACTATGAACTCAGTGATTAAAAAATATCCTGATTGATAGACTAATGAAATGACCAATTATGTAACTAAATTCATTTACCTTTATTTTATTAATACAGTTACCAATAAAATAAAGATAATAAAGTTCTCTGTTTAGGCATGTACCGTTAATATAATTGAATTTAATCTGGAAAATGCGACTGAATTTATTTTGAGCTCTGTTTGATCTGCGTCGTATTATTGGGATTTCATTTGGCAAGTGGCGAATGGCGTTCAATAAAATATATTCAGCTGTCGGGATTTAGTACGGAGCTGCTGTCCCATAACATTTTTCGTATCACCAATTATTCATTTAAAGATCACTGTCTTCTGGGATGTTGCGCCGTGTAGTCTGGTAGAAATTTATCGACGTTTTAGTGGTAATTTCTGTCGTCATCATCAGGGAGGCAGCAGTAACTTCTGAAACGTCGGTAAACCTTTCATCCTACACAGCGCAATTCCTAGAAGATAGTCATCTTAATAATATCTGTCGTGAGAACCTGAAATCTCACTAATTTTTAATTTATTTGGAATTCTAGAATTTATTTAACAAGACTCGTTAATCGAAACTATAGACTTGATTGATTTATTCTTGACTCTTTTAATGACACAGTCAAATGGATGGACGTTGTGTGTGATGAATTAGTAAACATTTTGAATTTATCACGACATATTCTAATGTAATACCTCAGAATTTTCTTGGAGAGAATGGCGAGAGATACGAAATACCTGTAAATGTAGGCTAGCTAACCTCTGGGCCGAGATTCGAACAGGGATACTACGAGTACGAAGTAGAAGTTGCATCGACTCGACCACGACATTCAGTGTGACTGTCGCTGTAATCGTTATGCTTTTGAAATTATCGCCAACGCTGAAGAAGTCCTATTGCTAGACATCGTAGATATTAGAAAAGAACCAGGAAGTTTGTAAACCAATCCTTTAAAGGAATTAAAAAGATATAAAATAACAAGATGGATGTAACTCGAAACATAAGTCGACCTGGCAATGGCGTTTGTGGTGGGACAATTTCTGTGTTACTGTGGGGATGAGATTTCTTTAAAGATGTTTCTCAATTTTCGATCATTGAATGTCTACAACCAACCTCTGAGAAGATAGTAATTTCTCAAGTGGTCAATAAATAGCTTTACGTAACTCCTAAATTTTATCACTGTGTACACAAAATTCTTCCATTGGACCATATTCTGAGCGAAGTGAAGCCACTTCGAGTCCACTTCACACCCACAAGTCATTTTTAACTTATTCTAGCATCTAATTTGTGAGTATTCCAAATGGCCTCTTCCCGTTAGGTTTTCCGACTAAAATCTTATAAGTCTTTCTCATTTCTGCCATGCGTGTAACTTAACCTGACATGTCGTCGCCCTTGGCTTGGTGACCCTAATAAAATGAGGTGAAGACTACACATGGTACATCCTCTGTCTTATGTAGAAAAAAATTATCAACTCTTCGTTCTCATATATCCTCAGTCTAATTGGACATCAATAGGCTATTCGCAGAATTATCTTCCTATGACAGATAATTCAATCACAGACATTGTGTTGCTAAGTTCTTTGCTGAGATGCAAGCATTTGAACAGAAACCATAAATCTTACATTCGTACATAACTTCCTGTTTTAGAGTCAAAGTTATTTAGCCTACATCGATTATTACTACTCTAGAAATTTTGGTTAAAATCTGGTATATCCTGTTTAATACTCACCAGCTATACAGTTTTTTTTAACTGGACAACCTAACAGAAGAAAAACTCTTCATCTTGGGTAACAGACATAGACGTGGGTGGGTTCATTTGTTATATTTTTATAATGAAGGTCTCAGTATCTTATATTGTCTAGGGTTATTAATGAATATCCCCGACGAGGGCAGAGGATTTTTCCTCGAGCCTCTGCGTCCATACCGGCTCTGGGGTCTACCCAGCCTCCTATCCAATGGGTACCGGGGTCCTTTCCCGGGGGTAAAGCCGGCCGGGGCGTGATACTGACCACTCACCCCCATCTAGTGCCGAGGTCAAGAAAGAGAGGAGCTATACCTCCTCTCACCCCAAACGCCTACATGGCGTATAGTGGGACAAACTTTACCTTACTTTACTATTAATAAATACTGAATTGGAAAACATAAGGAAACATGTAGTCGTGACCTAAATTTTGAGAGGTGCTATCGCGAAATTGTTCTTTAAAGGACTGAAGAAAATCACTAAAATCCTGGGTTTCAGGATAGCCGGTCTGCATGTCGAGAGTTTAATCCGAGACCTACAAAATGCGAGATAGAAATGCTAACCACTCGGCTGCTACGACAGGTTATATATGTTACAAGAATAAATTGGATCTTAGAGAAATAAGATGTGATAATTTGGTATCGAAATAAATGGCTGAGTTTGGGATCGAAAGGCGGTTTTTTTTTTGAACTCGAGAACGAAATTTGGGAAACCATAGAATCGAGGAGCACGTTGGTTGGCTGATTAAGAACCTGTGATATGGAGTTAGTCATTATGCCAGCCATATAGCAATTGATCCAAATTGTTGAAATCTTCTAATAAGCTTTTAGACTGAATGATTTTATGTCATAACTTTAAATTTAAGAGCACTGAATTTCTCACACATTTTATATGTGCCAAAAAAATTAACGGGTTAGTGGAATGGCAAAATTTTATTGCATTCCGGAGGTAACCGGTTCGAATTTTAGACAGGTTATAAACTATATTGACTGTGCAGTTTCATGGTCGACAGAAACGGGGAGTTTCGTTGGAAATAACATAAGCCGTTTTTCCATAACGTTTTTAAGGATGTTGGTGACTATGGCAACGGATTCCTGGTATTCTATTGGTTAGCGTAATTTCAAAGTAGAGAGAGATGAAAAATAACTGCTCAAAAGGTATTAATATGGTTTCTGTTTGATGAAAAGGGGAAGAAATACACTACAATTTATTGTAGGCTGCAGAAGCCATGTTGGGGTGCACAAGTTTCGATTATGTTGTGAGTAAGGTGAGAACCGACCACTGCTTATAACGGAATCCCAAGGGACAAACAAATTTCCGTTCAACACAGGAAATTCTAAATAAAAGTATTGCACATAGCCTATATGCCCGTTGTAGGTTTATGATCTTAGACACCAGCAAATAATTAGTGCCACAAATTCACAGTGCACTCTTTCAGAGGAGTGAACATTTCGTGTGTGTGTGTACAAAATGTCTTCCTTGCTTCTAGGTGTCCGGTTCTGAGCATATTTTGTCGACGAATTGGTTCAGTTTACGTTTGTGACAGGGAGAATAGTACGGAACAAAAACTTGTTCTTATAAATCATTTTACATCAGTTCTCAATCTATACTATCGAGATATGAGATTTTTCGATTACGACAAATTTACGTTTAATCCAAGATTCGCATATTTCGGTCTAATTTAACCCATATTTACTGAACCAACTATGTTTTATTATTTTATTATAAATGTTAGAACAGAAGCCTAAGTATTTTACCGGTTACGTTGTTTAATCACTGAAGATATGACTAAGTTGGAAAGATTATAATAACTGGCGTGACGTCATGTAGTCTAAGGAAGAAGAAATAATCCGCCATGATTCGAACAATGCACCTTCCAGAAAATAGGTATAGGCCGGCCATGTTGGTTTTCTGGGTTGTGACGCCGTGTGGCGAGTTTCGGAGGAATATACTGCCTCCAAGGATGAAGGTGGAGGCAGTATATTCCTCCGAAACAGTGATATCTACGTCGTGGAAGTCCACACGGCGTTTCAACCATAAGACCAACATCGATATCTCGAGCAGCGCGACGGCCATGTTGCCCTAACAAAAGTTGTATATCATCTAAGATGTAGTACTATAGGATTATGTAGAATGTTACTTTCAGTAGCGCTAGTTTTCCTCACAAATCTTCTATGTTGGTATTATTGGCGGAAGGAAATTATAACGAAAAGATGTTTACCGTCGTCTGTCATGCTAAGCCTTGCAGTCGCATGGAGACTGGCTTATGTTACAACGGTGCTTAACTGCCTCCACCAATGAATAATCTTCGTCCTGATAGTGGATGCAGTAAACATCTCTGAAACGTCGGCAAATAACTAGGAGGCTACACGACAGACACTCTTTATGCTTGGCATTATAAAAACTTGAAATCTCACTTAGATCGTGTAGGGAAGTTGAAAGGGTCTGGAGATACATTAAACGTAATATAGGCATGACATTAAAAAATTCGCCAGTTGTTTAAAAAGTGATTAGGGGAAGATCGAATCGGACAGACATACTAACACGTTGTTATGAATCTTTATTTTTTTGTTTGTTTGTCGTCAGTCTTTCGACTGGTTTGATGCGGTCCTCCATTTTCGCCTATCTTCCGCCAATCTCTTAATTTCCACATCCTCAAAAATCTGCGTCACATGTTCCAATCTTTGTCTCCCTCTACAATTCTTCCCTTCAACTGTTCCTTCCATTACCAAATTAACCTCAGCATCCTATCTCTTCTTCTATCAAGATTCTTCTTCCTTCGCCTATCCTGTCAAAGACCAGCTCATTTCGTACTTTATCAGTCCACTTAATTTTCAACATTTCAAATGCTTCTACCCTCATTCTTTCTGGCTTTCCCACTGACCATCTTTCGCTGTGCTCCACACATACAACTTCAGAAAAATCTTTCTTAATCCCAGGTCAATGTTTGACACTAGTAGACTTCTCTTCCTGAAGAAGGCTCTTTTCGCTTGTGCTAATCTGCTTTTAATGTCTTCCTTGCTTCGTCTATCTTTTGTGATTTTGCTTAATAAATAACAGAATTCCTTCACTTTTTCTACTGTGTCTTTTTTTATAAGTAATTAAAATAGGTAAAGAATCGTCATTTATGAGTTTTGCCGTGATGTGTCGGCAACTTCTTCAGCAACTGTGTAAAGCAGGTAGTCTTAGTGCAGATTGCAGGCGCCCCAGCGCCAATCTTCCTCTAAGAACTACACTGGATCCAGCTGTGAAGCGAAAGAAGGCAAAATACTATGGAGTACTGATGATACTCCTGTGGGCTCCTAACAGAGAAGTTGAACCCAATCGCAGTTCACGCGCTGTTGAAATTTGAAACAGTAAGATATCAATTTGTCAGGAGGTAAACTGCTCGCACAGTGGTATTGTGTTTGAATGCGCTAGGAGACCGATCGGTATGCAGTTACGACACGTGGTATACTGCAACATGGACGAAGTCCGCAACTTAAGTGTTCTGGAACTTGTCCCCGGAAGAAACATTTCAAATGGAAATATTTTGATACGGGCTAAAATCCTGTTTAATGGAATGGAATTGGATAAAGACGAAGACAAATGATGGCAAACCTGAAGATGGCTGCCTTCTGGGTTGTCGCGCCGTGTAGCCTGGTAGAAGTTTACCAACGTTTTATAGCTCCTTGCTGTCCCGGAAGACAGACATCAACAGGTAAAACAATTTCGATTTTCATATTTGAGTTTTTAGTAAGAGATCGGGAATATCCGATGTTGTCAAGCGAATGGTAGTGCCTGCATTCTGTAGACATCATCTTCGTGATCCGGACTGCTGCAATTGAATCTGGGTTCTTGAGCGTTGCGTATATAATCTTTCGATGAATTGCTGTCCGTAAAGCCAAGTCCTTCGTCTTATTTAGATACGGCTAGTGTACTTACTGGTACTTGAGACATGTGCCCGTTACGAACTGGTCTCGTTATTATACAGATGGCTTAGTGCTCTAGTACAGTACTTAAGCTGGTGGTTGGTGAGTTCATTTGGATCAAAAAATGTTAATAGCTTTCTCGCTAATTTGTATCGGTTTCAAAGTCTTTACGTTGATATTGTTTTGTGGTGTAGTGATTGTTTGCTGCGGGATCCGTGCTGATAGCTCGTGGAAGTGCAGACAGTTGAACCGCGTTTATCAGACTCGGAGCGCAGTGTCCGGTCGGAGAAGTTTCCAGCACACGAACGGAAAAGTGCTTAAGAATATTGACGATTGAAAAATTATACTGGGAGGGGCGGGGGGGGTGCAGAACTTTTTGTCTTCCGTTTATTCCAAATTGGGAAATCAGTTGACCTATTGTGTTAAAATAAATTGTTTCTATTTTGTAAAAATTGACTGTCTCAATAATAAAAGCGACAGCAACGTAAAGAGTCGTAACTCGGAAACAGTGGCGAATCTATTAAGAAAAACCTTTCTTTGCATTTTCTGTTACAAATCTCCCTAACAAACTCCTTCAGAACGTACTAGAGCTTTGAATTATCATAAGATGGGCCTGATAGAAGTTTCTCTTTGCTTTTAAAAATGCATTTTTTATGTACTAGCTCTATTATGAGTTATGCTGTTTTCTGCTTATTTTTGTTCCTAGTTCCAGCCCTTAAGATTTGATGTAATGAACTTTGGTTCCAACCGCGTGTCGTAATATTGAAGTATTTGTTTTGGTGTCTAGATCAATAACTTTAAAGCCACTGTTCATGAATTTGATTCCGAGACACTTCTCAGATATCATGAGCGTACTTCAGATGCCTCATTTTTGTTGCTCAGGCTTGCATGAACTACAAATCAATTAGTATATAACATAATAATATATTTGTATGCATAATATATGCTTCTGTATCTTCCGAATACGTTAAATTTTATCGAAATTTCGTAACATTTTTAATGGTTCACACACAAAACAAGTTACATTAAAAACACGAATTGTGAGGGTGAATTTGATGTCTGCACTAAACATTCACATAAGTTGCCGCGTTCTAACTGAAAGCTAAATAGGCCTAGGCCTTTTAATTTTTGCGGAGTCGCCATTTGTTATATTATATTGTACAAATACAAATTCAACAAAAGTTGCATTTCTTTTAATCTTACGAAAATTCTTACTTTGCTTCAAAAGTTATTACATGTTTCAATATTTTCCTCTTAGTCAAGATCTACAAAACGCCTTTTCCTAGATTTATGATTAATACATGTATAAATTTATCTTAAGCACCTCGTTCTGTTCGGTTTAATCTTAACGTAAGTGGTCAGTTGTGTCATAACACATTCGCTACTTATGGTGATAGGTTCTTGGTTCAAATTTTCAGCCCCAAAACAATGAAACAAATCTGTCAGTAACTGACTGTACTTATTAGTACAGTCAGTTACTGATCGCGCGCATATTACAGGCCTATATGTTCCTCGATCAATGAATAATATCGAATACAGCAGCGGTAAACGTAATTTACAAACCAGTGTCACGAACCTTTAGAGAATCTTATAGTTACTTACCATACCTTATCACTGGCCTGGCTCCAGTAACACCTTAATGCGTGTCCTATCATTTCCCACGTGGCTGTCCCTTGAAGCGTCTTCAGCATTTCTAACACTGCCAGGCACTGCTACGTACACACGTACACACAGTCGCCATTCTTAATGACACCACTTTCATTAACCGGAATACATCGTCAACTGATGGACCCCCATGATACCTTGCCACTGGTCCTCCGTCCCCCTGCCCTTCAACCCCCTCGCTAGCCGTAGGAGGCGGCCAGCAAAGTCTAGCTTGATCCTGTTAGTACTTGGATGGTTCAGTGGTGTGGAAAAACAACGTCACTTCCGTTCTTCACGTGACGGGAGGATATAAGTGGAGGGGGAATCCCATGTCCTGGTTTCATATGACTTGAGGTGCAAGATGGACAATAAAAGTCTAACTGCGTTTAACTGTGGTAAATTAATTTATTGTTGAATCATGGTTTCATAGCAGATACAAGTACAAATATTATTTGTGGCTGTTGATACATGGAAAACTCCCCGTTCTTCTTATACTTCCTGTTTCAGCTGAATATGATAATGTATGACTCCTTCCTCAGCGGGTAAAGAATTTTCTCGCTCTATACGCAAGCCAAAGTTTTATTATCTTGTCGCAAGACCTCGCCTCTAGTGCCTATCCTAAGCCAACTGAATCCAGTTCACATCCTCACATTCTCGCATCCTTTATATTCCAATCTACGCCTTTGTCTCCCAAGTGTTCTCTTCTACTCAAGAATTTCGACTCAATCCGTGTTGTTTCCATAGGACGACACAACACGTATCATGTCTGTGTTAAGAAATCTGCAGAATTATAACTTTGTACTGTATTGAAGATTTCTGTCTTCTGGGTTGTTGCGCTGTGTAGTCTGGTCGATGTTTACCAACGTTTCAGAGGTCATACTGCCTCCATCATCAGGGCGATGAAGATTTCTGTCTTCTGGGTTGTTGCACTGTGTAGTCTGGTCGATGTTTACCAACGTTTCGGAGGTCATACCGCCTCCATCATCAGGGCGGTGAGTATGAAGATTTCTGTCTTCTGGGTTGTTGCGCTGTGTAGTCTGGTCGATGTTTACCAACGTTTCAGAGGTCATACTGCCTCCGTAATCAGGGCGACAACCCAGAAGACAGAAATCTTCACACTCACCGCTGTGAAAACCTCAAATCTTACATTGTACTCTATTCATTTAAGGTGCCCTCCTATCCCAACATTTGACTAGAGGGACTGAGTAAGACAATGAAAAAGTCAATCGACATAGCTTTCAGGCCGAGATTCGAATTCGGGAACTTCCGAATTCGACGCCGGAGTGCTATCAGCCCTAAAGCTAATTCTCCGTGTACAATTTCAGTATTTGCCTGTATAGATTTTTGAACGCTACAATGTCAGAAAAGACATCTTTTGTTGTTATTGTTCCCACGTTTCCCCATACGTCTCTTTCTTTCTACTTTTGTTTCAACAAACCTCAGGGCCTAGGGAAAAGTCCCTTCGCAGCCGCAGTGTCCTCTGTTACATCATCGCATTCAATTGTTCCTCCGCTCTCGCCAATAAGTACATCAGCAAACACAAGGCTACAACCCGGTGGGCGCTGGTGCGGTCAGAACCCTTACAGGTGAGGCTAGCCGCGGGGTAAACACAGGTGCGACTTGTCCACGTGCTCAAATCAGATAATAACACAATTGTGACACGGCCAGCATCACGAATGCATCTTGTTCAAGATCAGATTTGCTCAGTTGGTAAATGTAACCTATTCAGACAGAAGGACCGATATTCGTTCGTGAGTAGGGACGTTGACTGCAGGGTTTATGGGTCGACACGACCGTGCTTGTTAACAGGGATGTCAGTGTCTGTCGATAAATCGATATGATATGTCAAGGATTTAGATTATCGATATGGGCCTGTTGCGTCATTGTAGCATGAAATTTCTCTCTTTACTTGGAACTGCTTTTGAGAAACACGAAGTCCATTTAAATCTGGAGAGTCGTTTGGGCTGGCATAAATCACGATAGCTGTTTAATGGTCATAAAATGAGGAAAAGAATATAGATTTTTATTTAAATTTAAGTTAAAAGAATTGAAAACTTGAAATTCATTTCAAAAACTGTCTTTGTATTTGTATTTAAGTAGACATTTTGATATCCATATTAAGGTAATGTTTGGTACTAATTTAATTAGGTAGTCGGAAAGATTAAAAAAGATAAAATTATCCGATGTAGATAAACAGCTTTCGAAAATTGGTACTAAATTATACGCCAATGCATGTCTCTACTTGTTTTCAACAACTACCAACATATTATACAATTCATATAGAAATTTAAACTTACTTTTGAGGAACATTTCAAATCACCATGACTTGATTTCTTAAATTAGGTATTAGCCATGTTTATCGTCTTCAACCCTGACACCGCTTCGTGGTTTTCTGATGCTGTAATCCATCTAAACCCTAAAAGCAATCCCAAATATCAGTGGCCCTTCCGTATTCACGAAACCTTTTTCTGCTCGTGTGGATGTTAATGATCGCGGTCAGCGAGTTGAAAACCCCTTAGATTCTTTACCAACCCAAGCTTGTAGCTCGTACTATCCGCAGAAAAGTGTCAAATTTCTGGCAGTCGTCTCGGATGTCCAACGGCAGACGGCCTGCTGCTCTGTCTTCCGCTGTCCACCTGACGGAAGTGCTGTAGGCCTACTTCAGGCTTACCTGCGTCTGCTTCAACTTCCCACATCTCAACCAGTGCCATGGCGGTTACACCTTAGTTTCATTGTCCATAGGCCCACTGACAGATAGAAGCTTTTATTGTTTTTGGTATTAGTGACCCCCAGAACCATTTAATACTAAACTTGTATGCTAACCGCTAACAAATTTCAAGATTTCATGGAACCATAAAAGATGTCCAGTATATATTTATTTATTATATTCCAGTCTATACACAAACTTATTATTAAAATGTTGTTGTTAAAATTAAAATTAAGCGATTTTCATCGTTATTACTACAAATAAAAGATGTGGTCTACTAATGGGTTTAAAGTACATTCGAATGGGGTTATTGGCTGCTGGAACGCTTGGCAGATCGTGGCTAGAATTAAAATTAACTTAAAAATTTGGTGGAATTTCGGCCACAGTAATAAAACGAATCTTAAAGAAATAAAAATATAAAGGTGTGAACTTAATTTATCTGACTTCGTATAAGAATTAGTAGCCGGTAATGAAGTTTCCGTGAAAGGCGGAAAATGCTTAAAATTTTTTACGACTGTCAGCTTCTCAAGGACACAAGATGTAAAGTTTATAATGTAGTGACTCGATCTTTAAAGCCTCGTTGGTAATGTTGGTAATGTTATCGTTCAACACACCAACATCGCATTCTTCCCAGTTGTTCCTGACTCTGTCGATTTCAGGAACACAGTCCTATGTAAGGCCCATTACTTTTAGCATGAACAGCCTCGTAACTAAGATTTCTGTCTTCTGAGCTGTAGCGCCGTATATTCTGGTAAAAATTTACCAGTGTTTCAGAGGTCCCTGCTGCCTCCATCACCAGGGCGATGACAGATGTAGCAAAGACCTCTGAAACGTTGGTAAACGTCTACCTGACTAAACGACACTACAGCTCAGAAGACAGCCGTGAGAACCTGAAATCTCACTTAGAGTCCTTACATGGCCAGAGGATTCACGTCAATAGATCTCTAGGTTAAATATTTTCGAGAGTGTTAGCTGTTTGTAAATTCTCTACAAACTAAATGTAACTGAATTCTATGAACCGGCCTGTCTTCATCCTGAATGTGACTCCCGCTTTATACTTGTGGTCCTTTCTTACTGAATTTTGTTTAAAGAACATCTCTGTGTACAATATTTATTAAATAACCACGGACAGAATTTTTAATTGCCAAGAGGTAGTGGGGCATGATTATTTTATCGATTTTTTAAACACCAAACACCACGAAGACATGTTGCTGCAAACCTTGAGCTCAAATTAATCCGCGAAGCGGAAGTTGAGGCAGGATATGTAAGCTTAGGCGTAGTCATGTGTCGATGACTCCGTGTGATGCTGAAGCTATATCCTTTCAGTTTGCATCCCTGGTGACTCTGTGTAAACGTTTAGTTCATGTGTCGTATGGAAACAAGTTAATTCCAAATTAAACTTATAAAGGCTGTTTTATGTTTAATACTTTCGTCTCTGCGCGGAAGAACATTGATTATTTGAGAATGAAGTGAAAAGAAAATGCATTTTCAGACAAACTGGTGAAGGAGTAGCAAAGGATTGCAGAAAATTACGCAATGGAAAGGTTCATAACTTGTAGCAGTGGCCAGCCTAATATTGTTACCGGAATTAAAATAAAGACAATGACTTGGGAAAACATAGAATGTGTGGGGTGAATCAGATATTAATACACATTCTTGTCGGAAAACAACCACTTAAAGCATAGTAATGACTATATGTGTCACATTCTTTATGCATAATATTCAGGGTTTTTTATTCTCAGGATAAACATGAATATTTTCTTTTAAAAGTGTAAACGACTTGGCGTTTGTAATGGGGAAGCGATTGGTATTGAACGACAAGCTAAATTTTTAAATGTTATTTAAATGAGTATCTTGCTTCAAACATTTAATCAATCAGATTGTTTTAGAGATTTAGGCAGAACTCTAAGTTGTAAAATAAATTTAATCCTGAAGATTTCTGTCTTCTGGGTTGTTGCGCCGTGTAGTCTGGTCGATGTTTATCAACGTTTCAGAGGTCATACTGCCTCCATCATCAGGGCGATGAGTATGAAGATTTCTGTCTTCTGGGTTGTTGCGCCGTGTAGTCTGGTCGATGTTTACCAACGTTTCGGAGGTCATACTGCCTCCTTCATCAGGGAGACACAGCGCAACAACCCAGAAGACAGAAATCTTTATACTCACCGCTGTGAAAACCTCAAATCTTACAAATTTAATCGTGTTACAAGTATTTTAGATGGATTGTTTGGACTGGATTGAACTGGGAGAGGATTAGGTTATACTGGCGTTCCTTTCTCAAGGAGTGATGCGATTTCGTCTTTTATACTAGCAGGCTATTTTATAACCAGCTGAGTAACTATCAGCATTCAAAACAAGATCCTACGCCATGGATATACTTCGATAGCGAAACCAACATTTTCACGCGTAGACCAAGGAGTAAGGCACTCAGCTAATTGAGAAGTTAAACTAATTCTCCTGCATATGAGGTCGGATTGTATTTTTGTTGGCCTCAGCGGGAGGGCGCAGTAGGCCTTGACTGAACCAGCCGTCTGCATGAGGTCTTGGTGCGGTGTTAAATATCCCAAAGCCACGTGCGAGGGCTTAACTGATGGTTGTAGCAATCTGCTCTCTCGAGGGGTATCTTTGTTACAGGCTAATTACAGACCGTGCTTCTGTAATGCCTGCCACCTTTCAATCCACGTCTCTCGACTCAAACATTAAAATATACTAGACTATAATTTTACCTGTTACTTTGTGCGGGTATCAGACTTTATCGCTTGGTCTGAGGGATGAACGTGATTTGAAAACGAAGTTCTGAGGAGAATTTTTGGAACCACAAAAGGAAACCACAGGAGTATGAAGATTGTTGCATGATGAACAGTTTCATGTTTTGTGTATTTTCCAAACATTTTTAAGTGATTGGCGGGACATTTAGAATTCATGACGGAGATGCAATCCCATCTGCAATGACTAACGCTTTCCTTGGTATCTTCAGGCAAATGCTGAGATTGTAAGCGTACTTTAAAATAAGACATTACCAGACTGCTTCCTTCTACATAATTCTTACAAGATATTTTTAAAATAAATTCTCTACTCGACGCTAAAGAAAGTAGGAGACGTTAAGAACAGAAAAACATAAACAGCGAGCTAAATAAGTGGTAGGAAGAGACAAAGAAAGGTTTATTTTATTGTTTGTTTGTTTAATGACGCTGTCAGTATCTCAGACTTACAGCATCGAACGGTGGGGCCATTTATTATTTTTTATTTAGTGTTCTGTCTGAAGATTTCTGTCTTCTGGGTCTGGTCGATGTTTACCAACGTTTCAGAGGTCATACTGGCTCCATCATCAGGGCGATGAGTATGAAGATTTCTGTCTTCTGGGTTGTTGCGCTGTGTAGTCTGGTCGATGTTAACCAACGTTTCAGAGGTCATACTGCCTCCGTCATCAGGGCGATGAATATGAAGATTTCTGTCTTCTGGGTTGTTGAGCCGTGTAGTCTGGTCGATGTTTACAAACGTTTCGGAGGTCATACTGCCTCCGTCATCAGGGCGATGAGTATGAAGATTTCTGTCTTCTGGGTTAATGCGCTGTGTAGTCTGGTCGATGTTAACCAACGTTTCGGAGGTCATACTGCCTCCGTCATCAGGGCGATGAAGATTTTTGTCTTCTGGGTTGTTGCGCTGTGTAGTATGGTCGATGTTTACCAACGTTTCAGAGGTCATACTGCCTCCATCATCAGGGCGATGAGTATGAAGATTTCTGTCTTCTGGGTTAATGCGCTGTGTAGTCTGGTCGATGTTAACCAACGTTTCGGAGGTCATACTGCCTCCATCATCAGGGCGATGAAGATTTCTGTCTTCTGGGTTGTTGCGCTGTGTAGTCTGGTCGATGTTTACCAACGTTTCGGAGGTCATACTGCCTCCATCATCAGGGTGATTCATCGACAACCCAGATGACAGAAATCTGCATACTCACCGCTGTGAAAACCTCAAATCTTACAATTAGTTGCGACTAAATGTAGGGTAGTGTCCTACCATTTGCCAGGAGGGACAGAGAAAAACCACGAAATACCTTAGTCATAATAGCCGGTCTCCGAGCTAGGATTTGAACTCGGAACTTCCCAAATACGAAGCAGAATAAGGAAGAATGAAGATCTGTGAAAAAAAATTTTTTTTTTGGATCTGTAAATTATTGCAA